>NC_046333.1:35303942-35928942 GCF_000738735.6 Corvus cornix cornix
GAAGTCTCCAACTTTAGGAACTTGAGCCCTCTCTTTAATAGCAGCTTCTAGCAGAATTTTTATAGACAGTTAACTCTGCAAGGGCAAGGCCAGTTTTAGTCTGTGCATGAAAGAACCAGGTGAAACCCCAGCCCCACTGAAGTCAACAGCAAAATCTGCATTGGCCTCAGAGAAGTAAATTTAAAGCAAGTCAGCAGTTAGTCAAAAGGAACCCAACTGGGTGACTCCTGAACTATCCTTATCTTCTGCACATACACAGTACTCCCACACACATAAGCAAGCTTTGTTTTGCTCCCTTGTTTTTCTTGCCATTGGCAACTCTTATGGATGTTGGGTCTATTTTTTGGCATTTACTCTGAGAAACCTCAACACTGGAGCACACCATTATTGTACTTCATTTTGCTTCTGGTGTAAAAATTCAGAGAAGAGAAAAACAGTTACAGCAGAACACTTCTGGTACTTGACAGGTTTGGTTCACTGAAACAGTTACAGGCAATGTCCTATATTCCTAGTGTACCAGTGCCATTTTGCCTACTTCCACTAAATTAAGTAACTTAACAAGTCACTGCTTTCCGTCATTACTAAACTTCCTGACTGTGAATAAACACCATTTATGAATTACACTTGGAGGATTGCTGCCTCAGAGAGCTGCATGCTTCACAGAAGTAGCCAAACAAATCAGGCTTACCAGCTTTAGTTCTCTCTCTGCATATTAAGTTATTCTGCTTATCAAGTAAGCATCACTCCTCAACAAACAAATAATTGTTTTTGATAGAAGATAGTTTTTATCTAGTACCCCTACTGCCACATGTCTCATTTTTAAAGGACAAATTCTGAAGACTGTAGTTGGGAGTCTGGATACCTCTGTGTCAAATCAAAACTCTAAGTCTTAGTGCTTTAGGGTGAGAAAGACAAACTTCATGACAAAAACCAAAATAAACCCTATTTCACTACAACATCTTATCATTGTTTAAATATACTGCAAATCGATATCAGAAACAAGGCAGGCATTTTTTTTTATGGGTAATAGAAAAAAAAAAAACTTAAACAGACAACTTTGAAAATGGCTAATGCAAACAAACTATTCAAACCCATCATTCCTGAAATCTGATACTTGAATGAGTTTTAATTTGTTTTGCAGTTACTTCCGTACAGCACTCTAGAAAGGTAAACAAACTACAGCTCTGTTGTACTTGGATAGTGTGAGTGGTATGGGATGCTCCAGAAGTCTCTAGTAGGCTATGGCTACACACGACAGGATTCCTCAGAAGGGGAACGAACAGGTTTGTCATTAAGGTCACTTAAATCTTTGTTATAGCAAATTGGAACCAAATGGCTGACTTCTGCAGGATTTCTGACAGGAATCCAGTAGAGCTGGTTTCAAGTTTCAGATGGCCACTAAAACAGCTGTAACCTTCTCTTCCAGAAGTTGTGATCCACATGGTGTCCACAATGAGTGCATCAAGTCTGAGGTAGTCAACCTTTACGAAGGCTCAGTATCTGAACATAAAAAGATTTTGAAATGACCACTGGCTGTAGGTATCTTTCTGAGCAATTAAAGAACACTGATGACTCTTGTTCAATCATTTACATTAATTTGCCCCATATCCAATGGAGAAGTTGCAACATATTACGCTTCCATAGTGCAGGAGAACCAATCACTTACGTCAAAGTAGTCTGCACTTGCTGCAGTAGATCCAGCAGAAATAAGGTGGCATGTTCATCATAGCTGTTAGCTGTAGTTTAGTTACCTTAGTAGAAGGGTTACCAAAAAAGCATTCCTTAATTGTACTGTGTGTGCGGCTCTACTGATCCCCAAGCACAGCATACTGGTTGTCTAGCTGAAGTTTAAGTGCCTGGTTTTTTGAGACCTCATCCCTACCTCTAGTTTTGTATTTTACTACTTCAAAGCTCTTCTCCATTTCTTTATCCCTATGGGAAAATAAATGTAATCAGTAAATATCTTATCACTAACTTGTGAATTGTGAATTTCTAGTCCATTTCCACCCCATCCCAACAAAAACATTATGAACACAGAACAAACACTAAGATTCAGAGTTTAACAGAATACCTAAACATTCCCAAGCAAATCTTTTAAAACCTTATCTCCAAAATAAGCTCATCACCCAGTACAGTTTAGATTAACAAAGTAAATTTAAGTGCATTTATGAAAAATAGGTTCTAGAGAGCAGAAGTCACTTTCTAGAATGTTCATTCAGAATTTCCTCTTGGTTCAATTTACACCATTCAAATCACAAAGCATCAATGACAGCCTGTCTCCTTTTCCACACCAAAAAATACCCGGAGGAAACAAAGCTTCTCCTAAGCTGTATTAAGCAGTAGCATAGCAGGCAGGAGAGAAAAATACCCCAATAAACAAAAAACACCCAAAATCCCCCAAGTGAATTATGTATTGGCCTAGTCATCTCTTCTACTGGGAATAAGGTTATAGAAAGATCAGTATTCAAAAATAGGGTGAGACTGAAGTCTTCAGCACCACATAATACGTAACACTTCAGCAAAATTGGGGGAGCTTGTCACTAAATCACAGCTCAGCCAGCCAGTGTATTGATCTGTATTTGCATTAAATCCCATTCCTCCGGTTAAAGCACCTTCACATCTCTAACAAGAAGCCACATGCTCAGGGCTTCCTACATCTGTCTGCTGAAGGAAGGAACACAGCCTCACTATGGCTAGTGTCTGAGGGAACCAGAGGCTGTCAATAGGAGAAATATTCAGGGAAATCCTTCAGCCATCAAAGATAACATAACCGGCAGTCTTGTTTGGCTATCTCACTGGGCTACATCCTATCAAAGTTATTTCACAGGAACAGAATTGGAAAATACATTTACTGCCTCTTAGTTATTTCTTTCCTCTATGGACTAGGAAGCACTAGGACAAAGCAAGGACATAGAGAAGGCAGCTGGAAATGTCTCTCGGGGAATCAGTGGAATGCACTTACTTTCGACTGTCTACGAGCTTGGCGGTGGACTGCAGTGATGGGAACTGAGTGTCACTGTAGATCTCTGGTGGTCCTTGCTGTGCTCTCCGTGGCCGCCCGCCCTCCCTGGCGCCGGGTGGCCGGTACACGCCACCAGTCTGCACTGGCTCTGGAGTTTCTGTAACTAGGTAAAAGAACAAGATTCACATGTGAGAACAAGTTTGCATTCATAGCTGAAAAAAACCCAAAACAACCAACACACAAACAAAACTCCACAAAGAAGAAAAATGAAAAGAATCTTAAAAGTATGTTTTTCCACCTTTTAAGCTTTGGAAGCAAGTATTTTAGACAAGGCAGGAAATCAGGTGTCACCTAACTTAACCTACACCCAGTCAAATTTAAACGTGGCTCCACTGTATTGCCTCATGAAGTTTAGGGAATCCAAACTACTAATGAGGACTTCATGTTTCTCATTTGCAATTTATTAGCAACAATTTAAAACACATTTAAAACAGATTTAAACACATAATTACATAGTTGCCAAATCTTATTTAAAACACCTCTCCAGATGCAGAGGGGACTGTCCAAATAGTTTGCATTTAAGGTAAAAATCTAACATGAAGTAACACTAATTAGCTTTACCTCCTTTACAAACAAGAAAGAGCACAGCAGGCTATTTTTCAATTAATTTCTCAGTGGAAAAGAATATTCTGAACTCAGAGGATGACTAAGTAAGTAGTTTATCTCCACTGATATTAATAAACTGTATTTAATAAAACAAAGTCCTATGCTAGTTAAAGAATCAATCTTGCAATGCCATGTTCTCAGTACTCTAGAACTGATTTGAAAACCGTGCTATTAATTGCCACAATAGATCAGATACTGGCTGAACATCCACTGAAGTGTTAAAGCAGCATTTTCAGATCAACAGAAATGCTTCCAACAGGTATTTTACAGACTGCAAAACAGAGGGATCTCCTGCAAAGACAGAATGCTTCCTCCCGTCCCTTTGAAGTTGGAAATAAAAAAACCCTTCCACTTGTGTCTTAAAAGTATCTGACAGATATTTTAATTTCAATTCAGTTCCTCAGATCCTTTGACAGGGAGATTTCCTTGATGGCTAGCATGCCAAACAAGCCATTAGGTTCATCAGAGGGTGCCTGAACAGGAACTGTTCCTTGAGCTCTACTCACTGAGCAGCTTAATTCAACCTGATGTAACTGGAAAAAAACAAGTCTGAGTAAATTTACCAATTGGTTCAACAACAGGGGCTGGTGGAGGAGCTGACTTGTTCCAAGGACCAGACGATCTGTCTACACCACCACCACCACCACCAGTCTCTTCCCAACTGTCACCAGGTTCTTCTCTTTTTTCACTTTCATCATCTTCTTTTTCACTATAAGAGACAAATGATCAGCAGCACCTTACAAACAGAGGTTTAAGATTTGCCAGAGGTTACATAGTCCTCATAAGAAAAGACATCATGGCTGCTGTACTAAAGATACTAAATTAAACCAGACCACATTAGTTCTGTAATCACTGTACTAGCAATTCCAGCTGAACAATTTCTGGCATGCTGCTACATAACTTGGCAACTGAGAAGGAAAAAACTCTTAAAAGAATTTTTAAAAAAATTCAACTTGAACTAAGAGATCAAAGAAATTGGTATCTTATTTTGAATGTAAAGGCTTTTTTCTCTTAGTAAGAGAGTCATGCATTTGGAAGCGATTAGAAGATAAAGCAGGAAAGGTCTACAAGTCCAGCTTCCATAAAATACTTTAGTCAAGAGGAAGAAACAGAGGAGGAGTGTTGAAAGCAAGCAAGTCCTGAGCTCACTTTTCCTATAACCACAATCCCCTAAGAAGCACTATTGTATGTATGGGTAATATACAATCCACAAACAAATTCAGATCTCTTTTTTTAAAGCAGGCAATCAAAAAAAAAAGCACAAGAGACAAAAATTTAATTTTTTCAAAGACAGACCAAATGCAAAAGCTTGGCTGTATTTTATTTAGACTATTTCATTTTGCATAGATGTAGTCAGACACCCAAAATAATTTGCTGGTAAAAGCTACTACAGAAAGCTGTGTGGTAGAATGGGACAGATGTGGAGGGTGACGCTGTTGAAAAGAATCAAGACACTGATCTCAACAGCAGCAAAGTGTGAATTCAGAAGTTCATAATACACCAAATCCTACTAATCATGACCTTTGTAAGCTTTCTCTGTAAGTAATGATCAGTGAACAGAAAAAAATGCCTTTAAATGCCCTTTCACTGTTCATCCAAACACAGTAACAATCATAGTAAGGTGGTCCAAGGGCCTAAACACATCACTACCTTATTTTAAATGACAGTCAGAAGCCATGTCTACAGACTTAACTACAATAGAGCAAGCACAGGGAGCATCCCATCCCCTCCAGACACTCTGTATCTTTGTTTCAGCAAAGAGATCTCCAGAGATGGATAATTTATAACCTCTAGTAGGCTTTTCTTCCATTTACTTCTCCACTCTTCCCTTGAATCCACTAATTGAATCGTTACAAAATCCTGTGGCAGAAACTTCCACATGCCTGAAAATCTGCCACAGCATGAAAAGTATCTGGAATGCTGGCCTTTGTCTGGAAAACCAAATTAGAGGCTTTTCAGTCAAAGAGTACCTGCAGTCAGGGAAGCTGCAGCCCACTGGTTGTCTAATCAGACATGTGATTATCCACTGTGACACTTCAATGCCATGGACAGCTTGTGGGACAAATTCATGCAAATAGCCTAAAAGGACTAGTTAACTAAAAGGAGTGGGGGGAATGCTGTGATCCAAAAAAGTAAATAATTCCAAAAATGTCAGACCTGCTCAAACAGTGAAGCAAGCATCTATTGTACTGGTTACAGGTAGGTTGATTTTAAGATTACATTATTTTAAACATCAATATCTGGACAATGAGAATTATCTGACATTCTCAGTCTACAAATGAGGTCACAAAAACCATTTTCTGACCCGACAAAACATTTTTCTTAACCAGGACAGACAACAGCAGACTTACTTTGCACCAGACCACAGGAAAAGTCTAATGAAAAAATGAACAAGGAATCATGAATTGGATTCATAAACACAATCCTGTGGGATCTTATCATGGGAGACTACTTTTACCAACTGTATTTTTGGTCTTTTGAAATACAAATGCAATGGTTCAGGAATTTGCTCCCCAACTGAAGATACTGAGTAGATTGAGTCAGATACCCTTACAGCAGTCAAATGATTCAGTGGGAATTACTGTCTGCACTCCTCTGAGAAATTCCTACTTGACTATCTTTATGGATGGGAACGTTAAGCATTTGTAATAAAAAGTTCTGAGTCCCAAGCAAAAAAGATAGATCTAGAGTAGGAATAGAGATTAAGAAAATAAAGACAACATTGGCAGAGACCAGTCAAACTTAAGTTACCCAGTAGCAAACTTGTCTACTATCAGAAACATATCAAACCTCTCTTTAACTGGACTCCACGGGAACAGCTCTGAAGAAAAAAACCATCCTTTCTAGATATCAGTAATGATTATACTAAAGAAAAAAAAGAAGAAAAGGTAGTACCTTATTTGCATGGACTGAACTCTAAGACCACTATAATCAATTTCTTCCTTTTGCTCAAACTCCTTCCAATCATCCTCTTCCTGTAAGAAGAGAGAAATATAAGGTGTCACCTTCTCTGCAACCAAAGTAGAAAAGAAGAACGTAACTAAGATAATACAAAAAAACCTGAGAGTGAAGGTACAGTTCCAGAAGAAACCAAACTGTGCTCCCCGCTGCCAAGAGGGGAAAGGATTGCATGCCCTCATCCCCTAACTTACTGTGTGTCACCTGGGATGCACCTGAGAGCTGACTTTAACTCACTAAAACAGCTAAGAAATGCCCCAGCAAAACGTCACTCAAGTGAAAGAAAGCCACATAATCTCAGCAAAACACATCAGGAAGTCAAGGAACAACATAATATATGGAACAGGACCGTGCAGTCATGACCAGGGCAATACAAGGGCAAGACCTCTCCCTGTCACTAACAGTAGGCTTTCATGACAGCTTGAATGCACACAAAACTTCAAATTTACTTTTCCATCACCTATTTCATGAGCCAAACAAAAAGAACATTTGGAATAGCTTACAGTGGATTTATGACAAAGATTAATAATGGTACATTTGACTTTTTCACATTCACAACCAAGTTTATAGTCTTGTTTCCTGAGCAGTGTTTTTATAACAGTAAAAAGGTCAGCTTCAAAACCACAGCAATCTTAGCACACAAAATATGTGTATCTTTCAAGAGAACTACTTTAGGGTTTTAAAATGGGAGTTTGTTTGGGGAAAGAGGGACTCTCCTAAGTGAAGGCAATTTTGTCCTACGGTGTCATCAGGAGATTCTGGGATTATTACGGTAGACCAAAAATGGACTAGAACAGATACACAGTCCTCCCATGTTCCCAGTCCCAGCTTTAAGACACACACAGCCTAATTAGTAGTTTACCTAATTCCTACACCCTACGTGAAATGCAGTTATATTACTCCAAATAGGAAGACCTTGTGAGCAAGGTCTGTCAAAGGCACAGACCCCTTTCCACTGAACAGCTGAGAATAAAGCTGCTTTTAGAGCCCTGTGCTGGGATCTTCTACACAGTCAATCTCTAAAAGAAAAACTCTGACCTGCTTTAGAGTAACAGCAGAAGCAGGAAGCGACCTCATGTTAACTGCACTGCCTGCTGAAGATTCAGTCTTCTGGAAGAGCAGGAGTCTACAGCTCTAAAATATTTTAGATTTCTTACATTCCCATCTCCATGGAAACATTACAGTTTCCAAGCTAATGTACCTTTCACATTTAGTGACTTTTGTTTCTAATCCAAGTACTAGCTTCAGTCAAAGCCAAATACTATTTTGCAAGCAAGTGAGCAGAGGAGCAGCTGAAAGATTACCACTGACCTTGATCTACTTAGAAAGCTACTGCATGTGTCAAACTCCCCAGGTTAAACAATAGGAATCAGCAGACTATTTCTTAAAATTCATTTTGAAATATACAGCATTAGAGCTCTTGTAACTGCTTCTGGTTTTAGTAATCCATCTAGCACAACGAGAAAATATCCTTAAATCACTGATCCTCTACATAAGCATGAAGGAAGTGAGGTATATAACTTCCAAAACCCCTTTCACAAGACATCTTTTTGTACTCTGAGAGTATAATATCATTGGGATAGATAAAGATTCGATTTGTACCAGAAAGACAGGGAACACATCCTCAGACTACTGTGTGCTGAAGCCTCCAAAGGAAAACAATACCAAGAGGCAAAAAAACCAAGCCAGAAATAAACAGATAAAAGGCACAAGTAATTTTTTACGTCCTATCCGTCCTGTCTACAGCAGACAAATATATAACAAAGGTACTGCACGTGTCAAGCTCCACAATTTAAAAAACATCAGGAAACGGCAGAGTATTTCTTAAAACGCCTTTTAAAATTCACAGCATTAAAGCTCTTATAACTACTTCTGATTTAAATTTCATTACTTCGGTGCTGATGTTGTGGACAGGGAGAAAAAGGGCGGAGGAAGAAACAGAGAGCTACCAACTCAACTAAGGACATTTAAGCTTCTCCTGCATGCTCATCGTTTCACTTTTATATGCTATCAAAAACAACAACAAAAAAAATTACTGGCAGCAAAACCCTTCCTGGTAACAAGGCACAGAGCTTAGAGGACTCTGGGGGAATCATATCGCCAAGGTCCACAGGCCACGCTGCACAGCTCCAGGTGGCACTCGACGCAAACCTCCGGTTCCGGCCGCAACACCCAGAAACATGGGAGGGAGTGCCGGGCTGAACCGCAGCTGCAGAGCGGGAAGGGGCCCCGCTTTCCCGCCTCCCACAGGGCCGAGACGCCCGGCGAAGGCTCCCCCCACCCCGCCAGCAGCAGCAGAAGCAGCGGCAGCGCCCGCCCGGTAGCCCCGGGGCGGGGCCGGGAGCGCCGCCAGCCCCGCGCGGCCCCGGGCGCCGCATGGCCGGGCGGCGGCGGCGCCCCCTGCCGGCAGGAACCCGCGGCCTCCCCGCCCGCACCTTGCTCGCCGCCTTGGCCGAGGAGCCGCCGGCGGCGCCGGAGGCGGCGGCGGCCCCGGAGCCACCGCCCTCAGTCGGTCGCGGGGTCCCCGCGCCCGCGCCCGCCGCGTTGGAGCCAGCGTTGGAAGCGCTGGAGGCGGCAGCGGCGGCGGCACTTCGGCTGCTCTTCTCCTTCCGCTTCTTCTTGTCCCGCTTCGCGAAGAAGTCGTCCAGGCTCCGCTCCTCGGTCTCCGCCATGGCGGCGGCCGGGCGGGGGAAGGCGGGCGGCGGCGGCCCGGGCCAACAGGTGAGCGGCGGGACCCTCCCGCTGCTCGGCGAGCGCGGCCGCCCGGCTGCGGCTGCTGCGGCGGCTGCGGCAGCTCCTGCCCGGGCCCGCCCGGCAGCCCGCGCGCCCCACGCCTGACGCGGCCCGCAGGGAGCGGACGGGCTGAGGGGAGACGGGGCGGGGCCGCGCCCCTCACGGCGCATGCGCCGCCACCTTGCGGCCAATGAGCGCCGCCGGCCGCTCGGGGGAGTCTCCAAAAAAGGGGCGAAAGGCGCTGACGTTGCGGCGCGTGAGGATGCGCGCGGCGGGCGCGGGGAGGGCGGTGGCGAAGCGGCCGCGGATTGGCCGAGTCGGGCGGGGCGGGGCGTGCGCGCGCGCCCAGGGCCGGGCTCGCGCCGGCCCCTCCCGTGCCGCCCTTCCGCGTGCCGGCCGGGCTGGAGAGCGCGTGGGTGTGACGGGCTGGGGGCGAGCCGGCCGCGTGCGCGCCCTCCGTGCTTGCCGGGGGGCCCCGTGGCAGCGTGTGGCCAGCAGGTCGGGGGAGGTGATCCTGCTCCTCAGCTCAGCCCTAGTGAGGCCACATATGGAGTGCTGTGTTCAGTTCTGGGCTCCTGAGTACAAGAAAGACAAGAAGCTACTGGAGGGGGTCCAGTGGAGCGTCTCAAAGATGATTAAGGGACTGGAGCATCTCTCTTATGAGGAGAGACTGCAGGAGCTGAATCTGTTCAGTCTAAAAACACAGAGGGGATCTCATAAATTCACATAAATATTTCCAAGGCAGGTGCCAAGAGGATGGTTCCAGGCTCTTTTCCCTGGCGCCCAGCAACAGGACAATGAGCAATGGCCATAAACTAAATCATAAGAAGTTCAACCTCAGCATGAGGAAGAACTTCTTTATAATGAGGGTAGCAGAGCACTGGAAGAGGCTTCCTGGGAAGCGTGTGGAGTCTCCCTCTCTGGAGACATTCAAAACCAAGCTGCATGCCTTCCTGTGTAATCTGCTGTAGGTCACCCTGCCTTGGCAGCGGGGTTGGACTGGATCATCTCCAGAGGTCCCTTCCAACCCCAACGATTCTGTGATTGAGAACAGCCATAGCTCCTCTGGAAGCCCTTGGCCGCTTCCCGCATCGGGTGCGGGCCTTTCCTGTTGGGGCCACCTCACAGTGAAACAGGGACAGCTCCCTTGGGCTCAGAGCACGGCTGGAATCACTTCCAAGCAGGCTGAGAGAACTGCTGGAGCAGCCCCAGTGCTCAGCCGGTCCCCACAGGCTCGGGGCACTGCTCAGCCAGCCCAGCCGCCCCCCACCCATGAGGAGAGGTGGCGTTCATTCCCAGCGTGGACTACCATGACAAAGACATTGCCTCCCACACCCCAGCAAGGCCTGTGAACTTACACTGTCTTTGCAAAGGATGCAAGGAAGTCATTTAGCTTTCATCTTGGGTCTGTGTGGTTAAGTGAGTAAGTCTTGAAACACCACTCTGTCTAGGATGTCCGGATGTGTTGGCGTGAGCTTCCTAGCTGCTTTTCTGACTCGCATTGAAGCCTAGGGAATATGTGCTGGAAAATAAACTGCACAGTGGGTGTCTGCAGATTGTTACTTCTCACTTTGGGTACTGTAGTGACCTTTAACTCTGGAAAAAAACTTGGGTGTTTAAAAAGTTCGCTGTGGCTTCAAGACATGTCAAAAGTTTTGAAGCAGGACATTTGGAAAAACAGCCTCAGACTGTCATGAGTCATAAATAATTACATGAAACACTGTTTCCAATTACTTACTTTATTCATCAGCCATCTAAAGGAGATAGAAGTTCCTATGGTAATGTGTGAGCTCAAATGAGAATTACCTATCAAATATGCATTGGTTCATATTAGAATTATTTAAAAGTAAGCATGTTTGTATTCTTGAGTTCTTTAGTATAATTTTGTGCTTTGTCATATCTTCTCTTGAGATAATTACATATGTGTGTGTATATATATTAACATACAAATTAAAAGTTTTTCCAAACTTTGGAGGGTGACAGTCTCAATTTATGTCCATGCAAATGCTGTTATTTAGTGTTTTCCATTCGTATTTCTTAGGTTGTTTGAAAAAACAGGCAAGGTGCCATTGACATATTGCAGAAAGAGGTTAAATACACGATGTCTTTGTAAAGTGTTTTGTAGCTGTGAGTAATTGAATCACTGTAGTCAAGCATTCTGCCTTTGGGAAATGTGTTACAATCCTCTTCTTTTGTGTCACCCGCTGTCCTCCTTGTATTTTTACTACCTGTGTACTTAGAGGATTTGAGCCTGCACAGAGCAGGCCCTAGAGAGCTAGAAGCTGCAAGTGTAACAATTCATTTGGTAACACCGAAAATGTCATGTGATCAGTGACACTTTCCATTTGTGATAGGAGTCATTACTGAAGTAGGGAGCAAATTTGGTAGCAAAGTCTCATCTTTCTGTGCCTCCTGGGTGCTCCCTGCTTACTGTCCCCTTCAGCTGATAGAAGGTCATGCGGAAGGCGTGGCAGCGAACTGTTGGCTGTGGAGGAGTGTTTGACATTCCTTTTGTCAAGGCGCCACATTCCCCTGTGTTTGTGCTCCATTATTGCCCGGGAAGCTGACATACCTCCGGCACTGCCCCATGCTGGGACTTGCAGGCTCAGCACTGGTAATGCCATGCAACTAAGCAGACAGTTTTTGTCCCTCAGCTTTTGCGGTGGATCACCTAATAATGTACTAAGCACAGTGCTGTGCCCGATTCTAAGCTGATCGTTTCTTGAATTTCAGCAGCTGGTAAAATATTTTCATTGTACTGTTGTGGATAGCCCCGTTATCAGGCTGGAGAATGTGAACCTGGTGCCTTTTTGCAGCTTTTAGCATCTGCATCACTTGTCTCTTGCAAACACAGTACTGTAAGGCTGGAATGCCCAGCTGGATTAGAAACTTAATACCTGTCAGGAGCAGTGTACCACGAAACATTTCAGCTGTTAAGTCTGGAACAGGCTCGGCAGAAATCATGGAAAATAGCAGCAGTGTTTTAGGCGTCGGAAGGCTTAGATCCAGATTTAAAGACATCTCAGTTGGTGCTTTAAAGGAAGCATTAGTTATGCAGTTATGCTTGAATTTACCTCCCACCTCTACTTTTATTTTATGTAAAATGGTGAAAATGTGCTGACGCACAGCATTTGTAGTTCTGTGTGAATGCATTGCATCAGCTTTTACCATTAAGATTGTCATTGTGTAAAAAGTTAGATGCAGAAAAAAAGGTCAGTTTTTGTGGCTTTCTTTTCCTTTCTCAAATTCAATGTCCCTCAATACTTGCACAGAGGACACTTGGCTGAAGAATGGCTCACAGGCATGGACTGGCAGAAGTGATGTTTGTAATGCAAGGAATATATCCAGGATGCCACACTGCTGTGCCGGGAGCACGAGCTCAGTGCACGGCTCCCTGCTGCACTGTGCATCACTGACCTGTGTGACCTGCCTTTGGCAAGACACGGCACTCCGAGTGCTTCTTGCTTCTGCTCATGTACAGGTTTACCCCCAGGACTCTGAGGACTTCATCTCTCTCCTCCCCCACACAGTGGTGCTTGCCTGCCTCTTCTCCATCCTGTAGCTATGGCAAGTCCTGCCATGATGCTGTTCCCTGTGCATCTTGGTGCATTTTATAAAGCCTGAGGCATGAAGCATTACTGCATGTAGGGGAAGTGAGGCAGCAGTCACTGTTCACATGGAGAAACTGAAGGAAGGAAAGTTGGAGTGAGTTGTGGGTGGTGCAAGAGTTAGGAGCAGACTTCCATTTCCAGTCCCCCACTGTTTCATCTTCCTTTGTACCCAGTTATCTCAGTTCTGTGACATGAAGGTGACGGCACTGCGAACTGCTTTGACATTTGCAAAGCACAAGCAGAAAAACATTCAGTAACTCCTGGGCAGATGCCTGCTTAAGGAAATTGGAGAAGGTGCCTTTAGGTGCAGAGCAGCTTGCAGAAGGGTTGTGGTGGAGCCCTTGTCACAGCATGGGCTCACTTCTCTTTAGGAGCTTAATCTTCCTCTCAGCTCAGAGTTTGCTGTAGTTTGAGACCTGTACAGTCAGAAGGGAGAAGTTTTATCATACACATTTCTCCACCAGTAATTGCCATCTGAAAGCAGGCGCTGTTGCCAGCAGTGCATGGTGGTTTGTTAAAGTGTTAAATTTTAGAAAATGCCAGCTTGAAAGTGACCTTAAAAACAATCTTTTAACCACAGAATCAGTATAATAATTCTTACACTAAAATGTAAGGAGTGGAATGATGGGCTAGAATACCAGTTCCTAGTTGGTCTGCTATGTTGCTGCTTAGTGTGAAATCTTAAATGAGGCAGGGGCTCACATAGAACTGGCACCTTCTGCTTCCCCTAAGGATGCAGCAGTGTGTGTTCAGACTGTGGTGCAGAAGAAGCTGTGCCTGGCTGGGAGAAGTATAAAGTACACATATGGTTTGATAGCACAGCTCATCTGACCTAGTTACTAGCTATCACTAAGGGGGTGGCTGTGCTTTACAGTCTGGACTAGTTCATTTCCCCTTCCCATCCCTCTGCTGCCACTGGTACATGTCTGTCCCTGCAGTGGCCTGATTCAGGGAACTAAGTGGCAGGAACACCTTCCATCATCTTACAGGGCTAAATTTCTGCTGATTTTGATTCTTGAGCTGTCTCCTGAGACATCAGACAAATGTTCATAACAGCAAATGCCACAAATTCCTTCACAGGAATATAGGTGTGAGAGATACTGCAGTGGAGGATAATAAAATCTGTTTTCTGGTCCTGATTTTCTGAGGAAAGCCAGTTGGAAACACGTTCACATGTATTTAACAAAGCAACTGCTAGACTACAGCATAAATATAAAGCTAAATCAGTTTAAGAACCTTAGTGCCTACAAATACTTGTGAAAGCCTTTAGGCTCTCGTACTCTCAATCTCCCATCTCACACGGTGAAGGCTGTCAGTGCTTAGACAGCATTCAGGCTGGCAAGGCACCCTGGAGGGGCTTCATAGCTAGCTAGGTACCCACAGCAGTCAGTGTAAAAGTGCAGAGAGATTTCTTCACAAGAGCTTTAGCACTTAATATGAAAGCACTTTGATTTAGAAGGGCCAGACATGCTACATTTGACTTCTGATGGACTATGCACAAAAATAATCTTTTCTGTGGCTTTTGGTCTTTGCTAGGAATAGAGAGAAAAGCTGCCGGAAATTCATTGTTTATGCTTAGATGCTTCCTCCTTTTCCAGACACTTCTCCATGCTGAAATACCTTGATGATTTTGCAAGAAACTATTTCCATTCCAATGAATAAACATCTTAGTATTAACCTAATTTAATTTTTATGAAATACTGGATCATGGCATATAAAAAACTTTAAAAAAATATTTCTTTCACATCAGAGTATAACTGTAGACTCAGAATTTCATCAGGCTGATCTCCCTGAGTGACATTTATAAAGAACAGTTTCACAGCGGGATAGTCAGCAGTTGCTTTTCATACCTGAAACATCACTAGAAGATAGCAAAGGAATCTGAATCCAGATTGTATATTGTTATGTTTTTAAAATTCCCTCTTTACTTTCAAATCATAGGGAGATTGTTCTCTTCTGTGTCAGGAATGAGTGGGAGGTTATGTTTTGTTAATGCCAAAAAGTGATCATTGCTGGACACCCTCCAGTTAGACCCAACCCAAGGGCGTGTACCATCTAATTTCTTGTATCACTGTTTGTCTGTATTTTCTCTCATCATCACTATTCTTGATGGAGTCTCAGCTTGCTAAATTCTGCCTGCACTGATGTATAAGAAGGTATTATTGCTGCTCTGAGGAGCCTACATTCTTTGAGAAAAAAAACCCAGAATCTGCCAGTATCTGCCTTTATTTTTTTGGTTGTTGTTGGGTGATCTTTTAATCCAGTAATTTTTTATCAAAATGTTGCAGGTGGTACATGCCAGATGGACTTTTTGCAGAGATTAAATGAAGGATTGTTTGTCAAGCAGCTGTATCAGGAAGGATTTTTTGTGGGGGGGGGAATGTACACGGTAAGGCATGACAACACTTGTGTCCCTATTCCTGTAATTCACTGGTGGATCGAGTTTAGTGGATTCAGAGGGTACTTGATTTTATCAGTCATTAAAATCTAAGTAGCTTTCTTAGCTAATGTTTCAATTAAAAATCAAAATATCTATAGTCTACCTGCCATATATACTGTATGCCACTGTGTTCTGTAATATATGCCATTTCTCAGCAGTCCTTGAGTTCATTTAATGAACTGTGCTGTCACCTGGTGTAACTACTGGTCTTGTAAAGTCCCAATCCAACAAACACATGTATGGTTAACTTCATCGCTGTGTGGAAACTTGTGAAGGAAAGCCAGCCACCTGCCTAAAATTTTGCGTGATAGGAGCTAAGGTTCATTATGTTTCTCTGAAAATGCAAGATCCATCTTGGCACTTTATGTGACCATACTGCAGATGCAATACAATGAGGTTATTAAAGTTTAAAATATAAAAGAAAGTCAGAGGTGAAAGATGGCAAATCTTTTTCCTTTTGATGCCATCAAAACACAGGAAACAACCTAAGGTCAGCCAACAGGTTGATGCTATGTGGATTCCTGTTCAAAAGAAGTTTGGCTGACCTTCCTTGGAGGGATGTTGGTATCAAGAAAGAACAACCATATAAAAACAAATATAAAAATATATCAGTATATCAGAAAGTATCACATTTGCGCAAACTGACACCCTGGCTTGGACTCTCAGTATATAGTAAAAGGATGTAACCTGGACTGCAGGCAGAACTGTTGCTCTCCTGCACCTTCAGCTTTTCCAGAAGTTTAGTCTAGACTTAAAAATGTGTTTATAAAGTACTGTGGGATGCTGGGATTAATGATTCTACTGGTTTACATATTTCAAAATTAATCACATTGAGTTAACAGTGCACTTAACTCCTTCAGCATTATTTGAATAAGATTTTGCACTACTGAGCTGATGGTCTTGTGACACAACAGAGCACTCACCATTTCCATGTGGGTGCTGTGTGCACAGTGGAGGGGTGGCTCAGTCTTGATATATTTGTACTGTGCAAAGAAAGAGTTTCCTTGCTGGGAAGTGGAAAGAGCATGACACCCCTCCAGATATCATGAAATATACTGGAAGGAAAGAAAAAATCAAACAAAAGCCTGATATTCTTTATTTTTATTATAATTTTAACAACATGAGTAAATTGAAATCTGTAAGCAAAGCAATTACATGAAGAGGGTCTAATAAAGTTGTTCAAGCTACAACCTACTTTGATTGTTGAATCAAACTGTATAAAGCAGGCTGCTTTGATGGGTTTTTAACTTCCACGAACATAATTGGCAATGACATCTTTTGCTTTAATGGCAATGGTCTTCTGTGGGCTGGGAGTTTCATAATCAGCTGGAAGTAAAAAAAAAGATAAAAATAAAGATTGGTCACTCCTAAAAATAGGAAAATTGCTGAGCCAAGTCCTGTCCTCAGTTCAGCTGGTGAAATCTCACCAGCTTCAGCAAGATTTGATTATTTTAAAATTTTCCCTGGCTTGAGCAAAAAAGCGAGTCAGAATCTGTGGATCAGATTCTCAGAGGTTTCATGTCTAAGGGTGATTAAGGATCTTAGAAAAGTCCAACCAAGCAACCCAACCCAAACACTGTAAAGGTATTCACAGGTTATTCCCAGAGGAAAAATGTTAAGAGTTGGAACTACAGTCCTTCACAAAAGGTACAGTCAGCGGTCCAGATTCTGTCCTTGGACTTCAGGGGTAACTTAAAAGCTTAGAAAGAGAATTTTCCCAAGGTTACAGCTATAATATTTGGACTGTATTGAGGGAGAAGGAGGGATGACACAATGTATTCAAGTCAAGAAACAACAACACATCTGCTTTGCAGCCACTAATGTAGCCCCTGGATGCTGTAGTAGCTTTTTAATATCGCATCTCAAATCTTCAGAGAAGTGAAACTCATGGCATGTTTTCAAACCATGTCCTTCTGTGGTAGTGCAGGAAACCACCCATCTCCAATACATTAGGAATCTCTGTTTGATGGGATTTGGTGTATTCTTCCCCTTTGGCAGATTCTCCAAACCTCACCATCTACCAGCCAGTCTTATGAAACGTGAGAACCATCCCAGTCCTCTTGCTTCCAGCAACCTCACAACCCCCTCCCAGGGAGCATGTTCTCCACCCTTTTAAGGACAAGTACCTGCTTTGCTCTCCATCCAGGAGGCAGTGATATGCAGCAATGTCTTTCTCCAGCTGCTGTTTGCTAGTCAGCAGATTTTCACGATCCCTCTGCTGCTGCTCAGTTTCTACTTTGATTTCTCCCATCTCTGCCTCCAGCTTGGAAATTACAGAGCCTAGGTTCTGCAGTTCGATGTCGTGCCAGTGCTTGGCATCGTATAAAGAGTTCTCCAGACCCCTCTTCTGCAAGGGCAGGGCAGGAGAAAATAAATCAGTCAATTTTCATATGCTTCATAGTGATTTTTATTCAGGTTTGGCCAGTATCTCTATTGACTATATATATCTTGATAATTCCTTTCTTTAGCTACCTTGATACTAGGTATTATCCTCAGAAAAGTAGAAGTACTTTTACAAGGTGCAGATATTCCTCACATTTTCTAGTACTACACTACCGAGCAATCTCAGTGAGGTTATTATTGAGTATGAATACACTTAAGATTGAAATTTGGAGCCTAGTTGTCAAATGTGGGACACTTAGAGCACCATGTCAATCAAGAAGAGCCCAGAAATGTCTGGCATCTCCGGAAACAGTATCTGGTGGAAAATGGGATTCATTCTTAACTCTGCATCCCAAGACAGGAATGTTCCCCTCAAAAGGTGTGTTGAGTTCACACAGAATACACCCGCTGAAAGTCTAACATTCCTTACCAAGGTTCTCAAAGATTCAGTTTCTGCTTGCAAGCTCTGTATTTTGCAGGCAGTTTCATGGAACTCGGTTCTGAGGCCCTCCACCAGCTCTTCCTCCTGGGTTCGCATGGCAGCCGTTGTCTCAGCCTGTTGCTGGTAAAAGAAGGTGACTGTCATCACAACCTACACAAATTATGGTTTAGCTTCCTTACACACCAAGCTGACAGTAGTATTTTCACAGTTTGTGGCAATTCTGACTCTAAGTTTGATTCCTGTGTATTAAATCCCTCTGTTGAACAATTCCAGATACTTCTTAGTGTCAAAATTATCATGTTTTCTAGGCATTTACTGTAAAATGGCTTATGCATATGTGTATATATTTAATCCGTGTCAACAACAGCTGTTCAGAATTCATACTTGTATGTTTCAAATTATTTCTAAAGAGAAAACATTGCTGTAATTGTTCATTTTATAGCCATACTATAATATTTCTTAAAAACTTGGGTGTCTTCACTTAGTCTATTGTACTTCAGAACTATTCACACCTTAGTTTTTCACGTAAGAGTCTATGAGTCAGACAGTAAGTCATATCACAGGGGTCAAAAAAAATTTCTGTTAATTAAGTCATTGTTATGCTATTTCCTGCTCTTGTGGCTTGGGAGGTTTTATAGGTGTTTAGTTCAGGTTCCTTGAAAATAGGTGAAGGAAAAAGTACCTTAGTAAAAATAGAATTTCTATACTTTTTAATAAGGGCTGAAATCAATGTTTTTCAGCCCAGAGCTCTGGCCTCTCTAGAAAATACAATTTTTCAGTCAAAACCTGCATTTCTTGTGGTTGATGCTAAAATTAAACTATGCAAAATACTTCCATCCCACTCTGAAACTTCATCTTGACCCTGCTTTTCTGATTATGCATTCTTTTATTTAAAATCAAATTTTAAAAAAATCTAGGACCATGCATCAAAAATAATTTTTCTTTTGGTACCATCGTGTGAACCCCACACCTTGCACATTGTGAACGAAACAGCCTCACTGGAAAAAGGTCATTTAAGTACCAGTTAAGTCTTAAACAGAACTTTAGATTTAGGAACCTAAAATCTGTTGCAGAGAGATGAATTTCAATCCAAACACCAAAGCTGTCCTTTCTAGCAAATTACACAGATTCTGTGTTTTCTGGAAATGCCTCGTTGGGGCTTGTGCTTCAGAGAGACATAATTCTACCTGACTATTCCTGGTGAATCAGTGATCATGGACCGGCCACTCTTCAGTAAATTGTGCCTCCTAAATTGTGTTGAGAGTGTAGTCTGCATGTTATTAGGCTACGAGGACTTTAAATGCCTCTTTTTAAAGAGATACACCGAAAAGGGAAGGTGCCTTTGCATCTATATTTATAGCCTACACCCATTACCTGAAGCCTGGCTTTCACATTTACCCTGCTGGTGGCTACCTATAAATCTAGCTTGCCCTCACCACAGGTGACACTGGAACCCCTCCAGGAGCTACCCTAAGCTGTGAACCTGACCTTAGTGGTGTGAACAATAGAACAGGCAGGTGGAGTAGATGCAAGTGGCCACGTCAGGCCCTAAACATGGAGGAGGACACAGCAAGGAAGCACACACTGAATGCGCTCTAAAGCTTTTGGGTCACACAAGGTTTCCCCACCCTTCTTACAGGATTACCAGCCCCAAGAGTCCATGTGTGGGGTGCTGCTGGGCATGACACTCGGCCCCAGCTTTGGGGTTCCTTCTGTGGAGAAGAGCTGTCTGTGTGTCCTCTTCACTAGGCAATTCATGTTTTCTGGGGACTTTTCCTATATCCAAGATGCCCCATAAGGGAAAGACTATACATGTGGTGGCCACAAACAACTGGACTAATGGGGGGAGAGGATGAACTCATCTTCCTAAATATTTATCATGTTGTTGGTTAAGTTTCCTAGGAATCTGTGGATTTCAAACACGTCTGTACAGTTCTGAGCCAAGCATTGTGCGTGAGTGCAGGTCAGTCTGTATTTCATGGAATCCAGCTAATGACAGGATGATTAGGAATGGAACACCAGCACCCAGAGTTGACCAGCATAATATTTAAAGAAGGGAAGTTACTTTGGAAAGCTCTTGAGAGTTCTGGGAACATTTTAGCAAATTAGCAAAAAAGGGAGAAACAACTGGCATAACTCACAAGATTTTTCAAAATCTTTTATGAGAACAACAGAGAAAGCTGTGTAATTGCGTGCTCAGGGCAGAACATTTCCATGGATCAACAGCTAGCTGGTCAAGAGACAGAACATGAAGAGGAAAATTAAGGTCTACTTCCATTAAGACAGAAGCTTAACAGCTTGATGCCTCAAGGTCTACTGCCTTGGGAATGAACTATGAACTAGGAGGATTTATGGATGACAGAAAACCATAGAGATTAGCAATGAGCAGGGGTAGATGTGTGGACTCAAATTACATGAATGAACAGCTCATCAGGAAGCAAAGCATCTTTCCAGGGAAAAATATTAAATAGTATGCATGTCTTGCAAGGGTTTAAATCACTTCTGTCAATTCAAGGGAAGGTTTTGACCACTACAGACCAAAAAGTGCACAGGTGAAACCAATGGATTTGAGTGTTGAGGTTATTCATCTAGAAAAGGCCCATGTGAAACCCCATTAGGTATGACTTTAAATTGGTGTGTTTTGGTGCCCAAATGTCCTTGAAAAATCTAACCAAGACTGCAAATCTAGTCACAAGACAAAGCAAATGAGGCAAGGTAATTAGTCAGAAAATAACAAAAATACTGCCCTCATGTCTAAGTCAGTGCTAGGACATGATTTGAAAAACCTTGGTCTGAGCTGGTCATGGCTACACCAGGGAGTAGGTGTAGAAAAAGGAAATTAAAATATTAGGGACCAAGGAAAACCTCCATTGAAAAAGCTGGTAATGAAGAGCAAAGGAGTGGAAGGAACTGCTCTCCCTCCTGTGATGTCACAAAAGAGTAAGGGCAAGTTTGTCACAGTGTGGATAACCAAATAATACAACTTAGCCACCGAGATTATAGAAAACCACAAGCTTATTTGATAAAAGCTAAACTCTTGTTATCTGCATACATGGTAGTAATCTGAATAGATCTGCATCTGTAGGAGATCACACAAAGCTGCATAATCTGGGTTTAATTAGTGGCGAAAAAGCCCCTAGAATGTCACACCAGAACCAGAACTGATCTTTCCAGAAATCTGTGATATTCTGCTTCTTCATTGCATTAAAAAACCAAACCAAAACAGGAACAACTAAAACTAGTAAGAGCTTAGACTAAGATGGCCGAGTAGGGATGGGTTGGGTATCACAGACATGATAGAGCAGTGTACTGTGAGCTGGCAGTTTTCTCCCCAAATGATATCTCTCAGCAGCTAAAAGACCAGATACTGAAGGTATGAAAGAAATAGGAAGAAAGAAGTTGTTAGGGTGTTTTTGCACAGGAGGAGAAGGAGGAGGAACAAGCAGGACAGGCAAGTAGGAGCACTGAAGAACTTGGCACCATCAGAGTGATGCTCATTTTGCTGAAACCTGGCAGTGGGTCAGGAACAGATTTTCTGGGAAGAGCTCAATAGGTTACTGAGGATGCCCTGGCTTTTCAGGGCTGCATGTGCTTTGTGTGGAGGCACTCTCCAGGCTTGTGTAGTTTATTACTGTGTCACTCACTTCCTTTGGACTGTATGAGCTGAAAATCAGGCCCCACAGACTAACCTTGTGAAAACTTTGCTTAGTAACAGTCTGACATTCTCAAAAACTTGATGGGACCTCTGGGATAAACCCCTCTGCTTCGCTTCTTGTGTGTTTCCCAGCAATTTTGGTATCACTGTTGTCACAGGATTTTTCTTCTTTATTTTGAAAATTAACTCAGAGCTTACACATATGTTTACAAAACGTATTTCTTGGTTTTGTTGTTTTTCCTTGCTGTTTGCCCTCGATACCCCCTACACCTCTCATGGCAGCTCTTTACCTTGTAACAGGGGGGATATGTTTGATATGTTTATATGGTTTTGCTAAGTATTTCTACAGTACTGCTGCAGTTATGATTTCACAGACTCAGAGAATATCCTGAGTTGGAAGGGACCCACAAGGATCACTGAGTCCCACTCCTGGCCCTGCACAGGACCATCCCCAAGAATCACACCAGGTGCCCAAGAGCATTGTCCAAACACTTCTTGAACTCTGCCAGGATTGGTGCTGTGACCATTTTCCTGGGGAGCCTGTTCCAGTGCCTGACCACCCTCTGGGTGAGGAACCTTTTCCTGATATCCAACCTAAACCTCCCCTGACACAGCTTCAGGCCATTCCCTCCAGCCATGTCACTGGTCACCACAGAGAAGAGATCAATGCCTGTCCTGCCTTTTCCCCTCACAAGGAAGTTGCAGACTGCAGTGAGGTCTCCCCTCAGTCTCCTCTTCTCCAGGCTGAAGAGATCAAGTGACCTCAGCCGCTCCTCATACAGTTTCCCCTGAAGGCCCTTCACCATCTTCGTTGCTCTCCTGATTTACTCTGTCATGCTCTGCAATAAGAGCCAACTCAGAATGAGATGGCTTCTAATATACAGGATCATCTACTGAACTTAATGCTTCAGCTCTGCAAAAGTACTTACTTCAGCCAGACAATTTGGAAATGAGTGATCCTTCATGACACAGAAAAAGCTGCATTAAAAGGCTGTGTTCAGACTCAGCCTCAGGAGAGGAGAATTCCTATTTAAAGGGAATGGCTATTATCATCTCTTTTCATTTCTAAGTTAATATCTAGTTTTCCCACTGCTGCCAAAGGAAACAATATTGAGGAGAAGCCAACAAGGACTCTGTAGTGTAGAGGGCAATGTGTTTTGCCCTCTTGATTTATAGACCCCTGTAAATTATTAAGTGGAGGAACAGCCCTAGTAAGAAAGGTAATAAGAGTGGCTTGTCCTACACAGAAGGTATCAACTGATTAAGTTTGTTTTCCTTAGCCAACATTTCAGAGCCCTTGAAAGGCTCCCACAGATACCTGAGATATGAGCAGGGCCATTTCCACCAGTGCTTAACTCTATGCATCCCAAGAAAGCCTTTATATTTATAAGTGCATTCTCCCTTGGACTTGGACCAAAACACCTTAGATTTTTAACGTCTTTTTTTGTTTCAAAGAAAACCCAAACAAACACCCAACCCTCAAAGTTATTGCAGAATATTTGAGAGATTTTGTGTTTGCTTCAAATCCTGTGATGCTGGAGAGGGTTACAGAGTGCTGACCTTGGTACGGAGCAGGGCACCTGTCTCAGCACGATTCTTTTCAATGTCTCTCTCCCAGTGGATTCTGATTTTTTCCAGAATGTCATCCAGGCCACTTCCCAGGGGAACATCAAGTTCTTCCAGCTGAGATCCAGCAAGCTGCTTGTATAATACCTTCACATCCTTGAACAAAAATAACAAACATAAGGAAAGTGAACTGGACAATTGAATGGTATCTTCAGAGAAGCTCAAGGAAGAGCTCTTTTGGCGCCACAAACAGAGAGAGTAATTAAATTTGGTCCCAAAAGGTATCTCTACATTAATGATTTAGTGCACAGAAGGGTTTCTTTTTCAGATGTGGATTTGCTTTGCTTCTTCATGGGATCTCTTCCTGCAGATCTATGTACTGGAAGAGTTTCCCCCTTGGTGGAAGGAGACTGAAGCCCTGAACCAAGGCAGTGCCTGGAGCAGCCCTCTGAACAGTGGCAAGTTTCTCCAGCAGCCAGTGCTTGACACATGCACACTGCACAGCTGGGACCCAAAATCACCACAATTATATTGCCAATAAAGCTGCAGTGTGGACTTTGGCCAAGGAACTAACAGCTTACAGGATATTAAACACTGCTCTTCCCTTGCTGCTGCACCATGCAGGAGCATGGGCATGCACCTACTGGAGATACAAGATGTGCAAAGCAGCAGGAGCTCTACAGCCTCGCAGCTTGTGTGAGACATTGTGTGTGGTTTTTGCATGTGCATGTTAGATTAAGAGGATTCTCCTCTGTGACAGCATTCTGTTCCTTCATTACATTTAATGCTCCAAAAACATGTAACCAGTGGAGAATTAGCAGGTCCAGAACTGCACACTGCAAGGTAGCATGTCAGTTGTACCTCATGTTCAGGAACACAAGAATTAATGAGATTTTCACACGTATCTTAACTGTTTGGCACTGCAATCCTTTTATGTCAATCTGTTTATTTGTGTTACTGGCACAAAAAAAAGGTAGTGTAAAAGCATCTGGGAATTGTATTGGTAAGCAATGGCCCCTGCCAATGACAATACTGGAAAAAATGGATGGAAATTATGTGAATTATGAACCTGCAAGAATGCAAACCTCGAAATGTGCCCCACTCCAAGTTCACAAAAGCTTCAAAAGGACTTGGCATGGATTTGCTAGTGGGAGCACCAGTGGAAAGAAAGGTTTGAATTAGTTCAGGAACTCCTTGGGACTTTATTGTGCCAGAGGTCAGCAACAGTTGCTTCTAGCCTTTATTCTGTGACTTCTCTTAAGCAGCTTCCCCTGGTGCTGCTGCCATGGGAAAACCAGGCCTGTGCTGAAGTGGTTCTGTGAATGCTCAGGTACTCCTGACAGGTAAAGAAAGGAGCATCTCTCCACCCTGCAAGGGCTCCTTGCTGGCTACATGAGGATCAAGAGGGACAGGTGGTGTTCTCATTATGCCATAGCTATGTACAGAGAACAGCATCAGCACCAGCTTTTCTGGTTTCACAGCAGTCACTGCAATACTTGGAGGTTTAAAGGGGATCTTGTTTATTTCTATCATTTTTCTCTTTACCCTCTTATCTAAAACAACTTCCATCTTTCTCCTATCATGCACTGGTGTTGAAGCCACTGGTTATTTTCTGCAAAATGCCAGCCTTGGAATTAGACTGATGCAAGTAGGGAGCTGGTGATGCAACCCCATCTTGGCAAACCAGTGTTGCTGAAATCTTGTGGTTGGAGGAACAACTGGTAAGAAATGTAAGGTAGGATAATGCCTTGCTTTTGTGAGCTATCAAAATTCAAGCTCTAATCTTACTTTTGAGGCACCAGCACAGTTGCTTGCTGTCCCTTATGAGAGATTAGTAACAGCTCCATATTCAAGTCCCCATGAATAAAGATGCTGATTTGTGTTCAATCCTGAAATCCCTGCTGAAGGCAGTAAACCACCTTCATGCAAATGGTGTTGGTGAATGCAGTGAGTAAGTAGGAAAGTATTGCAAAATTGGGTAGTACAGGCTTCTCTTCTGGCTGCCTGTCTGTGGTGGTGCATCCTCCCTACCCCCTCGGGCCTCTCTGTGATTTCAGGAATTCTTTATAGACCTCAGCCTTAATCAATCGATGGCTCCTGGCTAATTAAGCTTCCCTTGAGCTTATCAGAAACACTGTCTGCTCCTAGGAGCTTCTGTTGCCTAACAAAGGAAGGGGATGAGATAGTCAGCTATCCTAGCATAACCTTGGAATATTATTTGCCTGAATCATAGCCCTAGTGGAACAATATTTTTGTTACCAGGCTTCTGAGGAAAACTCCAGTAATTACCATCTTGGATTACAGCCAGGATGGAGACTGACAGATGACTGGAACCAATCATTTTGTGACTCTATAAACAGTAGTCCTGAATGACGCCCTTTGAGATTTCCTGGACTGCAGTGGGCTGTGAGCAGCAATCTCCCTCTGACTGGGACATCTGCTCGCAAGCTCTCAAGTTTGCAATACTCAGAGGACTGTTGCCAAAAGCTGATGGTGGGGCCTGGGATATCCCCACTACTCCTCAAGGCTCAGCCCTCACCTGTTGAGAGATGCAGAAGCATCTGACTTGAGTATTGCACTGAACTTGAGGGAATTTTTTAACAGGCACCTTTGTACATGCTTCTTCCTGGCTGTGTGTGAGTGTGAATTGGTTTAAATATCCTATAGCAAGTATAGTATGAATAGTGCCATCCCAGATCTATAGTTAAGTTACTGCTGTGCTTATAGGAAATCCTACTGGATCATTTTGTAAATGTTAAATTAGTCAGTGATCAGGTGTGGATAAATCCTTTAGCTATAAATCAAGTCTGAGGTAAAGTTTGGACTCAGCTGCACCTAATCTCCATCAGGAGTTTAGAAAGCCAGGAGGTCTGCTCTGAACCTCATGATCAATGGGAAGGCCTCCCCTAACCCTTTTGAACCTTTATCCTTTAGCACCTTTACCCTCTGCATCCCTGATTTCCATGTAAACCATTCTAGATTGATTCTAATCCAATTTTCCTTAGTGAGCTTCATTATATAGTAAGTAATAAAATGAACCTTGCCATCAAAGTTAAATTGCACTTTCACAATTCATGTTAAACCTGCTTTTGCCAATACCTTTGATGGTGATTCTTTAGAGCCACTCCTTCATACCACTGTCCCTGTGACTTGCTTCAGTGGTGTGCTTCTCAAGAGAGACTCAGGTTTGGGAACCGAGCACTTTGCTAAGCCAAGAAGGGAATATTCCTAAGAACCTGGCTGATGCTCAACATTAGTGCAGCAGGACCAGAGCTGGTTCCCTGCACATGAACTTTCTCCTTCCATCAGACCTCACTGCTGAGATGCCCACATACATGACTGTGCAGCCCCTTGACCACCACGTGGTATCTGACAAGAAACAAAGTGATGGTGTCTCTCCCATGTTACATTTTTCAAATGAGAAAGGGTTAACACCTAAATGTGAGTAATTTGATAATGCCTCAGGGGTTAGTCCTTTGAGTTAAAAGAGAAGAAAGAAATAGGAGTAGGTTTCAGGAAAATCCCCCCACCCAGTCATGGCAGGTGGAGTTTTTAATGTTTGCTTTGCACTAGATGTATGATACCAACCAGATGAAACAGGCACACACTGGCTTTGCAGTGTCCCGAGTCTGGACTTACTTCTTCATGATTCTTGGACAGCAAAGTTAGTTCTTCCTTCATGCTTTCTATCTGACTCTCCAGATCCATTTTAGTTAAATTAGCATCATCAATCACTTTATATAGGGAATTAATTTCATCTTCCACTGCCTTTCTGAATGGCTGCTCATTTTCGTACCTGCAGAGAAAAAAAAAAAGCCAAACTTCAACATAGCACAGCTCAGCAATTAAAACCTTTTTTTTGAATGACACTATTTCTGCTGATGAGTTAATGTGTCCCAGACAGAGGCACAGAAACACAGACAGTATTCTTTGCTCTCACCTTGTCTCTTCATACTTGAAGTTAACTGCCTGAAGTGCCCTGTCATTAATTCAGAGTGTAAGAAAACAGGCCAAGTTAGCAGTATGTGCTATGGTGGTTATCAACCTCATAGGATTCCAGAAAAAGCATGGAGAGGCTCATGGTCCCTTGCTAGATCTGATATTTACATACAGTATCACTATGGGTGGCTTTTTCTCAGTTGTCTTGGCTGCAAAATGAGAATACCTACTCACTTGTCTACACAAAAACCTTTCAGAGCAATGGTTAAACACACGCACATCAAGCATTGCTTTTACTAACGGACATGCTGATGGAAGTCTGGTCTGTGTTCCAGGGTCCTGGCTCATCCCTAAGACCAAATCCCAGAAGTATCAAAATAAAGAGGAAATTTGAGTGGTTGGTTTGTCAATTAGAATTGCTGTTAGAACAAATGGCTCATTTCCAAACCATGGCTGTAACAGTAGGGAAATTTTGGCAAGCAGTTTCTATTCCACAGCACTGCTTGCTGCATTGCTCTTGTTTGTAACTTTTTGGTTTGGGCTTTCCATTGAAAACGTGGATTGCATTGTGAATCTCCTTGGGTGGGAGACATTTGTGCCAAACCTGTCCAACCTGGGGACCTGGTGGCCAGGAAGGTTAGACAGGAGGGGCTGGCAGGTTAGTTGGGAACCCACTTCATAAACACTGCTCCTTGATAGCCACCTTCATTGCTGGGAGTTTAAAGCTTGGGAGAGTGGCAGCTGATCCCAGGAGCTTTCACTATGCAGTAGATGGACACAACATTGTTTTTTGTTATGTAAACTGCTTGTCCAAGTCTGCTGACACTTCTATAGAGTATTTTTTAAAAACTACTTAAAATATGAGTATAACTTGCTAGATGTAAAGTGAAATGAGTATCTCAGAGTTGTACCTTTCTGAAATAAAAGGCAAACTTAAGAATGATGAACACATTTTGGTTTTATGATTAAATAAACTAATGCCACAGAGAGAGAAACAGAAGTTTAAGGGATGATAAAAACCATGGGAGATAAAAATCAATTAGTTTGAAGTACAGTTTTTGTGTCAGAGCTTGCAAAAAGCTATTTGTAAATGAATGAAACCATTATGAGTAAAAAAAGCTACAAGGATCATGTCTCCCGAGTAAAATCGAAAGATCTTTGTGCACTCATACACATGAATATCATGCTTTTCAAGCAGAAAGACAATAAAAAAGTAGTTTTCCAGTGTTTAAAATCTTCTTTTACTACTTATTTTTCTCAGTAAAGGAAAATCAGCACAGCCCATTTCTGTTTTCTTGTCTAATGATGTTTGTAGTGGTGCAGGTTTTGCTTTTTCAGCTGCTGTAGCAGAATGATTGTTACTTCCAAAAACACTTGTGTGGTACTGAAAATTACAACTAAAATGCCAATGGAAGTTTGCCTTTATAAAATGCCAACCCAATTTTGAATGAATACTGACCTCTCCGTGAGATACTAATGCCTGTGTTAAGACAAATGTCTCTGTTAAGAATAGCCTAGGTAATTTTTCTTGTGCACATTTTTGTTACTATGAATCTTCAAAATCTTCCAAAATAATGTTCGCACCATCATTATTTTTCTCCCAAATCAGGGTGTTAAATACGAACATGCAACTTAAAAAACAAGCCCATTCTACTCCCTAACATTACACCCCTAAAAAAGAAGTGTTCACCAAGGCAAAGTTTAAAGAAAGTGGCCAGCTAGGTGCCACCACAGGACTACCTGTCTTTAAAATCTTCAGCACAGGCTTGAATATTCTCGGTGTGCAGCATAAGACGAGCATTTTCAAGGACTGCCTCACCCACCTAGAAGAAAGATACAACAGAGCTCAAGCAGTGAAGAGCTTCAGCACATGTATCTTAAGCAGATGTACAGCTTTGATTCTGAAAATAATTCTTTATCCTAGGGCTGTTCAAGTGACTCATTCCAAATAATTTAATCAATTAGTTTTGTACATATAAGTTCACAAATTCTCTGCAACTAGGCTGTAATTTGTCATCAAACTGCTTATTCCTCCTAAGTACTCATCTTCTTGTAGAAACACATTTATTCTGATCACCAGCTGTTTGCAAGGGGCAAAATTCATTGCTGTGCACAAGGTATTTTCATTGTTTAAGTCCCACTTATGCTTTCTAGATAAAATTTAAGCAGCACTTATGCAGTTCCTATTCTACTTCCCATATCAGCAGTCCTCTTCAGGGTCGTCCTCCTCAGGGAGCCACGGAATACTTGTTGCTCATGCCGCCTGCGAGCCCTCCTCAGCTCCCAGAGCGTCGTTTTCCTTCTCTTATGGGATCCTCTAGGCTCTTGCGATAGATATGAGACCTGAGAAGCCTTCAAAGATTATTACACTGATTGGAAAGATCGTGCAAATCAGACTGTGGTATCATTGGGCTATGGCTCTGGGGTGTATCTCTAACGTCCAAGAGGCACTTGGAGGGGCAAGTAAACCTGAAAGGTTTGTGACTTAGCAGCTTGTTGTGATTCAGGAAGGTTAAATAAAATGATAAAAAGGGAAAAAAGACCACTGCCTGCTCTGGAGTCACACATGTTCTGAGCTTGGAGGTGACCAAAACCATGCAGAATTCAGTACCAAGCTTAGAGTGATCACCTCTGCAAGTAACTGTCTGGAAGCTCTTGACATCCCGTGATCCATGCTGTCACTCTGGAAAAGCTAAACTGAACATTTCGTTGGTCTTTTTCAGGAGACACCCATGAAGATTTGCAGTTAAAACTAAATCACCACATGAATAAGGTCAGCTTTTCTTCTTTTGGCCAGAAGAGTTCCTGAAGCAGAAAAATCTTTCCTTAGATAATTAAGTCCATAACTAAGTAAGATTGCAAATCACCCAAAGCATTCTGCTCCTCCAAGGTGAAACACACCATGCAATGTGGAAACATCAAGGCTGCATCCAGACAAGTTATCTCAAGTGGATCTCAAGTGGGATTGTTGCCCTGTGCTCCCACCTGCTCTGAGGCTGCTTGGTGATGGGGTGGAGGTGGACATGCAAGGCTGAAGCATTTCAAGGTGGTCATTAACATTTACCTTCATGAAGAGTGGCTTACTGCTCCAAATGTCTTACAAATGTTTGGACCAACAAATGTGTAATACCTGAAGGCAACTGGTAAGAAGAAATGTGGAGAAAGAACCGGTTCCTTCACTATCCATTATGTCCATAGTGGATCATGAAGTTAAAAGCACTCTACATCTTTTCAATCTGACAAGGAACAAGAGTTAAGAAAGTGGTTTTCTTAATTCTCACCTACTGTTAGGAAAAAACAGGGAAGGTGGCTGTGGCTGGAAGCCTGAGGCTGGAGCTTGTTTCACACCATTGCATGGGGAACCTATTTTACTTTAATAACTGTGGGATTTCTTGTCCAGTTCCAACCAATATGATAGAGGGATAGGCCATCACAGAGACATCCAGTTCTAACACGTTTCATGAAAATAGCATCTGGACAGAGAAGAGAGATCCTGTAAATACTGCCACTTGGAAAAAAAAAAAAAAGAAAAAAGTCCCAGTTTCAGCATGGGAAAACTGGGGAGTGCAGCAAAAGCACAGGAGTCAGAGATGTCACAAAAGCCACAGGGTGTGGGCAAAGAGATGGCCCCTCACCACACACCAGCCAGCCCTGCTGTGTACAGAAGAATTCTGTGTGGTCACTTGCACACAGAACTGGCTGCTCTTCATTGTTCAACCCCTCATTTCCTTCTCCCTGATTTTTTGCAGCCCCACTTTACCAGCACTATCCTAACTCCCCAAACCCTGGGTTGTCCGTCTGTGGAATTTTATAGCAGCTGAGCAGAGCTGGGACTTTGGGGACATTCTACTCTTCTGTCCTCAGGTTCCCTTGCACCAGGACACCTGAATTTCCCCTGAAGGATGGAGAATTGGCATTTAGTCAGCCCAGAATTAGAGGGACTTCTTTGACACAAGCTCTGAAATCTTGGTTGCTTTATTTTTCTACCTTTATTTTTTCTTTTCTTCTTTCCTACAGAAGTCATTTTGTCTTCCTGCCAACTCATACATGTGTGGATCTTCAGAGAAGCTTTCATTTTTTCTTGACTCAATCAAGGAGCAGAAATGCTGCCCTGTGATTTGCCCTGCTCCGTTGAAACAAACCCGTTTGCCTCTGGCAGGGATCCCACGCAGTTACAACATCTTACCTAAAGCCTGATGCAAATTAATGTCTTTGAGGGAATTGGGAACATCCTGCGAGCAAAAGTAACATTAAATCCTGTGAGCTGCCCAGTGTCACTCAGAGGCATGTTAATGGCTGAGTTTAGAGGCTGAATCCAGCGTGAAATGCTTTTGGGCTGCAACAAAAGCAGAAGCAGGCAATAGCTGGTGAATTTCTGCTGCCTAGATTTCTGCATCTATATGGAGACAGACTGGTTTTTGAAAGTGTTTTTCATTAGTGATTTTGTGGATTTATTGAGGCATTTGAGGTAACTTTTACCTGCCCCACAGTACATGTCTTTATCATACTCCTGAGAATTCAGTCAATACCCCGATTCTCCTCTTTGTAGACCAACAGCCAAGGGCTCAGTGAGAAAGTCCTGGGCTTTCCAAAGCTGCACAAACCCCTGAACTCTGCCACATAAGTAAAAATGGTATAAAAAACCCCCCCAAACGCATGTTTTGAAGACTTCAGGGATGAGTGTTGCAGTGGAAACCAGCAGGCACCAACTTTTCAGCCCTCCTGGAAATCACCGGTGTACCCTTTAAATCTACAGTGAACTTGAAGGGTAATTAGACAGTAATTTCTAACTACTGTCTAACATGGTACAAACCATGTTTCCTGAGAAATTCCCTCTGATTTGCATGAGCTCTGAAAGCCCTTTCCTAGGCTCCAGAAGAAGAGATGTAAGTCTTCCATCTAGTGGCTCTTTTGTTTGATTTAATTCTCGTGTTAATCAACAGCTGGCTGCAAACACACAGCATTAGTGAGACACATGTACTAAAACACTTGATGCAGCAGTTTAAGAAACACCCTTTGTGTCCATTGGAAACGAGAGACTTTGCAATGCTGCAAGCACTTAGACATTGCCTCCTCTGCTTGTAAGGCAGAAGGCAGTGCTGTCCTGCCTCAATGTGCTTCTGGGAGGCTTAAGTCCCTGATGCTCATGTGGCATTCAAAGAGACAAAATGGGAAGTGTTAAAAAAAATGCAAATATTATTACTAATAGTAACTCCTTCCAGTCACACATTTTCTTTCAGCACTCAGATCTGTGATGCACATACACCTTTTGATCACAATTTTTTTCAGCTCTTGAATTAACAGTGAATATCCATGGTATTAAACATCTTAAGTACAAAGCAGCAACAATTTTCTTTGATTTCGTTGTGATTTTATAGACATGAAAATGCAATGTTAATTTTTTGGAAGAAAAGTCTCATCAAAACCTGCATCAATATGCTGGCCCATTTGCTGGGCTACAACTGGCATCAAGGATAAAACAGCTGCTTCAAGGGAGTGGGCAGATGCCAGACTTGATAAAGTGTGATGTGATACAGACACTTACAGGGAGAATTTATTCCTTATCCCTGGTGACTAGCAACTTTTGATTTTAAACAGAGATTTGGCCAACTTTGGCATGGCAAGATTTACTGTGCCTTTCAAATTCTTCGCTGTGCTTCATCTGTAGGCTTTGTATAGTTTTGCTTTTCTTACACGTGTCTAAATCCTTTCTGACTGCTACTAAATTCATGGCCTCAGGTGTGGCCTGTAATAATGAATCTCATGGCTTAATTATTCATGTAATGGAAACTTCTCTGGCTTTTAAGTTCACTTCAGTTAAAGCAAATGTCTCCATGGAGAAAGATCAGAAGATGCCGATCTAGTCTTTTCTTCCACACATGCAAGGGAATAGTTGGTACCAGACCATTGCCTCCAACACATCTTAATTCCCAGCTAAACTCAAGGCTAAAAGCCTGCAACCTGCACTGCCAAGCAGTAAACTCATAATGGTCCTGGTCATGCTTTCCATGTTGAAACCTTTCTCAGAGCCTGAAGGAGGAAACTTGGAAGGCAGCAAGAGCAACATTTGTTATATCACCTCAGGAAAGGTAATACCTGGAGAGAGGTTGAGAAGATTGATGGCTCCTTTGCTGATTCTTGCTGCATCCAGGGAATTTCGACTTCATGTATGCATCAAATATTTTGTAAGTACACAGGACTGCATCAGAGAATGCCTGGTTCTCAAAGCAGGAGATACCTCTCAAAGAAATGATCTGTAAAACTGTTGCCCAAGTACAAGGAGAAAACCTCACACCCCCTCACAGCTGCCTGTGAAGGCAGCCCAAATTTATGTTGGAGGTGGCTGAGAGAACATAATTAAAACTAATTCACTGCCATCCTCTGTAGGGCAGTGGATCAAGCTTTGTGCCACTTTGTGGGAGTTTGTTGTACCTTAGATGAGTAGCAGAGTGCTATTTCACCCATTTGCAGACACTGATTATGCACTGTGTTGTGCCAGAGTGGGTCACAAGTAATACTCAGCAGCTCTCCTGGCCCTGCAGGGTGTGAGTCCAAATGTGGCAATGCCTTGGGCTGTTAGACCTGTGTATTCTCCAGGCTTAATAATCACACTGATTACATGCTGATAGAAAGGCCACGTGCAAATAAAAGTAGCTCTACAGAAATACTCTGGAGTTCTTTCAAATGCTCCCAACCACACACAGGATGTTATATTCAGTCACGCAGTGATAAAATTGGTCCAGGATGTTGATTCCTTCTTCCACTTTTGTGTTTTCTCCTGTGATCTGAACTGCACTATGTGCCTGCCATCTCATAGACAAAATAAATCTCTGTGTCTCCCACACAGCCCTAATTAAACAGTCATGGAGGTTGAGCTACCCTCTTCTCTCTGTAAACTCACTGAGATTGTTTCAAGCATCCACTTCTCCCAGGTGCTGCCCTGTTCCCTGGGAAGGAATTCCCATTGCAAAGAGTCTCCTATTCTGCAGAAGAGACACATTTGATTAGAGGTAGAATTTTCCACAAGAAGACCAGGATGAAGCCTGGAGAAGAAGAGTATGTGCAGGGTAAAATTAATATTTCTGTCATGAAATTGCAATTCTGTCATGTGAATTCCTCTTGGCAAGGATTTCTCATTTCCCTCTTTTCCTGCAAAAATCCTTTCACTTTGCGCCTGTCCCAATTAGTGTGTGTCCACCTGCTCTGCTAGAAGCCAGCTGCCCAGGCAGATAATTAACACTGGGAGCTGGATAGTGGCTTTCCATCATTCAGCTCCCACCAGTGATCCCCTGCTGCAGCCACAGCTCTGACAATTGCCAGGAAACACAAGTGGTTTTTCCTGAGGGACCCTGCACTCACACACACCCTCTGAGTCACCCACTGACACATTTTTTCCCTTAGCTCTGTGTTTGGGGGATATGCTGGCACCAAGTTGTTTTTGCTGGGAATGCAACTACCCAAAATTTGAAGTGCTGGAGCACATCCCAGGAAGGGCAGGAGGGAAATGAGACTTCAGGTCTGCTGAAGTCTCGCCTGTGCCACTGTAGAGATGGGCCTGTCTCATTTCTGATTTTGGGACCAGGAGAGTCCTACGTCACCACATCCTTGTCTTCTCACTACCAGGGCAAGAGGAAGAGGCTCCTGCCTAGACCCCCTCCCCATTGTGTATTTCTCTTTGCTGCCTCTTGTTCAAAAACTGTTTCTATTATGAGTGCTTGGGCTAAACCAGGTACCTGCTTGAGTGGTTTTCTGCCCAAAACCTTCATAGCTGCTTTATGCAGATGGCACCGAGGGGTTTTACGGCTCACGGGCATCTGTCCTGGCTGAACCCGTGGGCCTGGCCAGGAATTGAAATGAGTGCTTAGATTTTACAAGAAGCTGAAAATGGGGTATGTCACTCATAAAGAAATCAAGGTGGATGTGGACATCTGCAGAAAATCTGAATGTATTTACAAAAATGACATTTAGGAATGTATCTGCCAGGTGTCTCTCATTTCTGCTACACCTTGCTCCTGAATGCCTTCTACTTTTCTGTTTGGGATGTGTTGTGGCAGGAGGGTTCTGACTTTGTGTGATTTCAGCTGTTTCTGTAGCAACTGACTTTGACATTATTTTAATAAATAATGGTTTTGATGTTGATGCTAGCATAATTTTACCAATTAGCTCTAGGACAAATTAGTTGAATGGTGCTTGGGCTGGATGAGGTCCTACTTTCATTTTTGGTTAAATGTTTAGTAAAAAAAGCAAAGAAATCTATTAATCAGAATCACACATAACAGCTTGGATCATATCCCAAAGACAAAAAGACAAAACCCACTAAGTGATGCCCCTTTTATTGATTTAATTGAAGCAATTCAGAAAATTTTATGTGTTCTCTGATGTGTTTTGATAGTTAAATGGATACGGATGATGCTAATCTTTTTCTCTTCTTTTCTATGATACTCACAAATGCTATTACAAAACAGCTTTATTTTTCTGATTTTCATATAGGAAGAGCCCAATATTCAGTCTAGATTTCATTATGAGATTCTCTTATTTACTCATGAAAAAGAAAGGTAGAGGCAAGGATGACTACAAAGAAAGGTCAAAAGGAAAGTAATTTGGATGAAAAATTATTACATGAGCAGATTCATCTGCACTGTTATTGTTGGGGATTTATATAAAGCAAAATCAAACAGTCCTTTCTAAAGTATCTAGGGTCCCATATTTTTGGTCTTAACCGTAAGTCCTGGTAGGATTTACAGGTGAAATCTACAACTACAAAATGGGACACTGGTCTGGAGAACATGGGATGGCAGCTGCAAAGGATTAACTCCCTGTCCCCCACCAAAATCCCCATCTGTCCCAGTGGGATAATTAATAGCTTCGAGGCGATGGCTTTTTGTACCCCAGGTTCAGAGCACCCCTTTCCTTTAGCAGCTGCTCCCTTCAGGAAGCAATAACATCATTTGCTAATACTAGAAGGTAGCAACTTTAAAAGCTGGTTCTTAACTGGGTGTTTCTGCTGACATGATCTCTGTACAACAGCTTATGCCAACACATTCAGAGTTCAGGCAATGCTTGTAGCATTCTGAGAGAAGACCTGCCCTAAAAAATGCAAAGTAAACCTGGCCAGCCCAAGTTAAAGCACACAATTGTCCCAGACAACTTAAAGGTGGCTTTCAGGCTTTCTGAAGACCCACTGATGGCATTTTTTGTGCCTGCGCTAGCACTGTTGGGAAGAGCTGTGCGAGATGCCGGACTCCAGGTCTTCGGAGTCCTGTCTGCTCCCACTGGCTAGGAGCTGGGAAGCCAGGACTCATGTGGTGCACCAAGACTTCAGCAGACAGAGCTCTGTGTCTGCTGTAAGCAGGACATCAGTCTGCAAGGCCTTACTGGTATAACTGGTCAGCAAAAGGAATTCTGTCTTGTCCGTGAGGTCAATGCAGACACCATTTCAGACCCCCACAATAAAAATTTGTGCCGTATGGAAAATATGGGAGAAAGGGATGGTGGGGTGATGACAAAGGGAAGGAAGGGAGTCACTCATTTGTAGCCATGTAATCATTATTTTTAAATAAATAGAGCTTCTGGAAATGTTATTAAGCAAATAAGGGATTAAAGTAAAAATCTGAATTGCTGATTAAAAAAAACCCTGTAACGTGCTTGTAATGATATTATGTTGAGGGATAACCTAATTCAGTCCTAGCAGGTTTCTTTTAATAATTTTGATACTCAGTGTAATAACCACAGACTTTAAAAATTAAAAAAAAAAAAAAAGAAAAAAAGAAAAAAAGAAAAAAAGAAAAAAAGAAAAAAAGAAAAAAAGAAAAAACCCCGACCCGTTCTAACCGGCCCAGACTTCGGCGCCTTGGGGTGCACTTCAATCGCTCCCATGCGCACGATGCCTGAGGCAATTCTCCTGCTTAATAGGCATTTTCCACAACACACTGTGAAATGATAATGCTAATTATCATGAAGATAGATTTTAAACCCTCTGTCTAGGGCACCGCGCTTTGAAATCAGACGGCATTCATGAGCAGCCCGGAGTCGCTAATGACCCGTGCAGCTCCCGCCCGCTCCCCCGGCTGCCGGCACCGCTCCAGCGCTCACCTGATGGTAAATCGCCTCCCAGTTCTCCCGCAGCGCTCCCCAGCTGCCCACGCTGGCCGCCTTCTTGTCCAGGTAGACTCGGATGTGCTCCTCCAGCTCCTGGTTGACCTGCTCGAGAGCTCGCACCTTCTCGATGTACTCCACCAAGCAGCCATTCAGGCTTTCGTAGGAGAGACCCCTGCTCTTATCCAGCCCCGGGGCCAGGGGCACGGCGGCGGCGGAGCTGCGGAGACCCTGGAGGAAGACGCTGCTGATGCCCAGGGCTCTACGGGACACTCGGGTGCCCAGGCTGCTCACGCCGCCGGTGGGAACGGTGCCCACGTAGACGCCGGGTGGTCTCGACAGGCTCCCTCCACCTCCGACGCTCACCCGGCGGCCGGGCGGCCCCGAGCTCTCCGCCGTGGAGGAAGAGGGCTGCTGCCCCAGGAAGGACGACCGGCGCCTCGGCAAGGGCATGTTGTCGCTCCAGCCTGCCGAGCACCGCCGCTCAGCCCGGCCGCCTCGCCCCGCACTGGCGGCAGGGATGTGCCGAGCCCAGCAGGTTGGGCTCGCGCGGGATTTCGGCTTTGTGCGACGGCTTTCTGGAAGGGGGGCTTTGTGCTGCCTGGGAGCACCCGTCACATTGTCCGGGCGGCTGCTGGGTCAGCAATCCCATTTCAGGAGAAATCTCCCTGCTGCTGCTGCTGCAAATGTGGCAGATGAAAAGCACAATGGTGTTTACGGGGACAGCGGGACGGGGATTCAGTACAATGTACGTGTTAAAATACCAGCAGTGTTTTCTACGCTGACACCCAGATGATTTCCTACTCTTATAGCCACAAGCATCCAGATATATATTACAAATGCATCTGCTTCTCATGCCAGTGCTTGTTGCAGGCATAGTCTACTTCAGCAAGACATTTTTTAAGCTTAGCAAAACCCGAACCTCTGTGGAGTCAACTGGGCCACGACTGAGCAGAACCGAGCCAGCTTTTTGCCACTGCAGAGCATTGAATGCTCCCTTGGGTCTGCTGCAGCTTCTGGGTTTCTCTGCGCTTTGGCTTCACCACCCAACCAAGGCACGTTGACATAAACCCAGCAGATTTTATAGGGACAAGCAGCTTCATGTCCACCCCTGCTTAGTCAGCTTAACTTCACATAATCAATTGCACTTTCTCTGTTCAACAAGGGCCTGTTTCACTTTTTGCCTGCATGACGTGGTGACAAAGTGAGGCAACTGTGAACTGAAAGAAAAGGGCAAAAGAGTCCTAGAGACTTACTGCAGGGGAAGAGAAAGATTTCCCCTGCTCTTCTTCTCATGTCAATGTTCTTTAACTGCTAGTGATCAGGTGGGTAGTTCATAGGTAATAATAAGTAATGAGTAGGATGTGTTCCTGGCACAGTGTGATCCTTCACAATACAGTATCAGGTCTAGCTTTTTCTACCTACACCCAGGGATACTTCACAGCCAGGGTGCCGTTCCAAGTGTAGGATTACTGTGTGCACATCTTTGTAGGCACGATTGTAATGTGCTGATGTTGGGCATTGCCCTAATGCAGTGTAGGTCTGTGCAGGGGCAGTGGTGTCTTTGTCGAGACAGGATACAATCAGAAATCCCTGTCTTCCACTGGTGCCTAATCCTGGCTGGCCGGGTTGATGGCTGGAGTTTGTTTCACTAGTTTTTTTTGAGAACTGCAAGGCTGCCTACACTCAGGTCACCATTTCCAGGTTGTGTGAAGACTGGGAACAGTGCAGCATCTCTCAGGCCTTGCAAATACTTCTGGCTAGTTTAGGTATTCTGCCTTGAGATTATCAAACAAACTATGCTGGTTAAATGAGAAGAATCCTCCAGTACTTCTTACACAAAGTTTTCAGTGTAGTTGCTCTGTGTCAAATTAAAGAATCTACCTTGCACAAGTAATACAGGTACAGAAAGCAAATGTAATATAATAGGGACTTTTTTTTCAAAGAACTGAATTTACTTTTCTGTAACCTTGTTCCCTCTTTCCACCTACCTCTTCAAATAAAAATTAAGATCCCTATGGTATTGCTTTTGCTCTTGGCAATACCCTCAGGAAATTTTTACTCTCCTATCAAACAGTGGTTTCCAGGAGGCTGATTAGTAATTGATCATGAGGATCACAGATATCATATTGCATAATTTTTATCCCACAGTGAAAAGATATATACCCAAAGTGCCTGTCCATGTTCATACACAGCCTTGTCATCCTGCCTGCCCTGGTCTCCTCATGAGAAAGCCCTGCATTACTCTCTGATGCTGAGCAGAGAAACAAATATCCAGGAGAGCCCCTGTAACATTACAATCTTCCAGTTTCTGGAAGCCCATAGTCCACATTCTGGTTTGTGCCTCGGCATAGAAGTGCATGTGTGGGATGAGGAGAAAGGAGGAGCAACGATGCCTCTGTGGCCCACTGAGCCAAGTCTGGGTCTGACAGCATCCATCATTCAGTAAAGCTGTCACATTGCTCTGACTAACAGCAGCCACTGGGACGCTGTCAGTGGGTGGGAACAGCTGGACCAGATGTGCCATTGCTGTAAGTCCCTTTTCTAATAGCAGCCGTGGCTCACCTTGAACAAGGCATATGGTTAATGATGCTACACTAACCCTGTCCTGCTCAAACTTCCCTGTCATCCGAGCAAGCATTAAACCTGAACAGCCAGTGGCAGGGAGCAGCCAGCTGGAGCAGGGGGTAAACTGCCCCTCACAGCCTGCTCCTGATGAAGTGAGCAGTGAAAGCAGAAAATAGTCTAGCAGGACTGGTGGCCAGAGGTGGGGAGAAGGAGGGTGAGACTTCAAATGACAGAGGCCATTTCACTTGCTGAATGATATCAGAAAGCTATTTGAGAAGCAAAACTGAAAATTGGTCCCACAGTAACAGTTCTGAGTTACTCAAAGAGAGACCATCGATTTGGGCAAGGTCATTCCATGTTCCATACTAGTCTCGTCTTGTAGCAACCTATTTTTAATCCATCCTTTAAGCTTCGTGCACCCTTACTATTCCCTTAACACTATTAGAGTCTGCAACCTAGTACTTAACAAGGTAGGACAGAATTGCCATTTTGCTCTGAAACACTGTGTTTTCCTTCCTAAGGGGGAAAGGAAAGTCTCAGAGAGAAGAAGAGTGTATGAGGAAACTTGATTCAGTGACACCAGCAGTCTAAGCACATAAGATAAATAAAACAGTGGGGAAGTGGAAATGTGGTCAAAGCCACAGCATTCAATTGGTGGCAGTCCCTAGTCACCAGATCTCAAAATTTCTGATAAATTCAAAGGAATTTTCTCTTCCTTTGAAAAGAGCACTCTATATGCTTCCTTTGAGGCTCCGTGATCTTCAGGAAATAATTCTAGGCTTATTGGACTGAGGTGTAGCAACTCTGAGTCCAGTGTGTAGTGTGGCTAAAACACTTACGCAGGAAAAAAGGTCCATTCTTGTTCTTGCTTGTATAAACGAGTTTTGGAGCTGAGACTGGAAGGGGGACAGTAAAGGGCTCATCCCAGTCGGTGCTCAGGCAGCACTGGACTCACACAAAGGATACAAGGCTGGCACAGGGGCTGTACAGACTGCTTCTGGCAACTGAGCTGGCCCTGTCTGGTTTGCACTCCAGCTTGGCAGCCTAAAGGAAAGGAGCGACTGAAGTCATGCTGAAGTAGAAGAAGGAACAGTCACTGAGCAGGAACGCTTATGCTCAGCTGAGTGATAGCATGTAGGATGCAGGATGCTGTACCCACCACATGCTGCCTGCACCAAAAGCAGCCTTACTCAGTATTTTTCCAGACCACGTATATTTAGCAGCAGTTTGTAAATGAGAGTGAAGCAAACAGTCCACCTGACAGGTGTTTTGCTTAGAAATACCTTTATTTTATAAAGCCACAGTTTGTTCTGTAAAGTTTTACCACACTTATAAAAAAGGGGCTGACAATTCTGAGGGACAAAAGAAAAGCTGAAAACATTTCTTGTAATTCAGGGTTACACAAAGGTTATATTTATAATATATATATATTTATTTATAATTTGGAGACAGTAGAGATGAAACTGCAGTACAGGGGCAGCTGCGGGGTCATATTTCGGAGACTTGCTCGTGTCCCACAAAGAGCGTTTCCTGACAGAAGGGGTTCACCAGGACCATCCCGCTGTCGCGGTAGTCGCCGTTGGCCGGGGAGCGCGGCTCGGACAGGTGGTCCTAGGGGAAAAACAGAGCAGCAGATTGAGCACTTCACACCCTTCACCCTCCACAAGCACACAGGGCACTCCTCCCAATCCCCCAAAGGTGCCTGAATGTTGTGGGCTGTGACTCTGGAGAGCCAGGTTTGGTGAGGTGGTTTTGCCCTTTGTCAGGCAGGAGCTGTGAGTGAAGAGTTCCTCTGAGGGTTGGCTGATTCTTTCTCAGCGTGGCGACCCACAAGTCAGATGCACCAAGTCCCTTTGCAGACTTGGAGCTTCCACATTTCTTGGGGTTTCTTCACTTTATTGACTCATTGCAAGTGTTTCCTGTCTCTCAGCTGTGCTTGACTCCTCAAAGATGCATTTTCAGCTTCTTTTTCAGGTCAGAAAGCCACATATATGGGTCCAAGCCACCTGAGTATGCCCCAGTTCAGTCATATTCTGATCAGGTTTAAATGACCCACCTTTGGAAGACCATCCTGTATGTGACTAGGCCTGACATTTGATTCTGGGCAAGCTAGACCAGGTCCTGCCTTAGATGGAGCAACGTGATTGCCAGCAAAGTGGGGTTAATGAAGTAACTGTGACTGTTTGTCTAATCACATCTCAGAGGTTCCTTTCTAACCCTCTTTTTTTTTTTTTAATCACATGAGCTAGTCAGCTAGCTGATCTGAAAATCACTTCAGCATAAACTCAAACTCTCCACTGTTTCTAGGTTTTAAATACTTTTGAACTAAGCTGAATTATTCTCTGTCTCTGAGGCCAGGGAATACATTTCTATCAGTAGGATCACCTGCCCATGTGTGAATAATCCCACTGAACCAGTCAGATCTCTTAGGAAGGGGCTGATGAGTGTACACCACCACCACCACACACCCCCACATATTGATGTTCTGATTACTTTTGTACTGGGAACACTCACTCCCTGAACTGGTGTTTGAGAAGTTACAGGCAGCTCCTGAGACATAAATGCACAAAATTTCTTTGCATTATTAACTCCCACCATCCTCCTTCTTTGATGCTGTGTGGCACACGCACAGTAAACTGACTGTCAGCAATGAGCCAGCCCAAAGGGCTCTCCTTAAGCCACCATGGCATGGCTTGACATTGGCTGAACGCTCACAAGGAAGAGAAACCCAGGGACAAATTCACCTAGAGGTGGTTAACGCCCGTCACCACACAGCAGTACGGATTAGATCTGCAGTGGCTGGGAATAAGATGGCAATCCAGTGTTGCTGACGTATTTATCCCATCTAATATATGTGTAGGAGTCAGTCCTCAAAAAGCTGTTTCCCTGAACATGTGTAGGGATTTCAAGGCTTTATTAATAGGACTTCCCCTCCCCTCCTCCCAGCATGGCTTCAGTTACAGTTTTCAGACACCAGTTCTGCAAGCGAGGTACCTCTGAAGTTTCCAGTGACTGGATCTCTCTTGGTAACTCTACAGCATGCCTGTTGAAGTAGTCCATGGTAATAGCATTATTCCAATAGCTCAGGTTGTTCTCTGGGTTAGATGTCTTCTTCTTCCTTCTCATGCAGCAGACTGTCAGCAGAACTGCTGTCAATAGAAACATGTCAAAAATTTGGTTATTTCCTTTCAATAAGGACTCATCAGTACAATGGATTTGTACTTTATGTTATTTAAGGAGAGGGCTGGTGACCTGTGTTCATACGCTTCAATCTCAGTCAGTCCTCGCTCTCTGCTAACAAACCCTACAGAATTATGTCAGAATCTGGGCTACGCAGACGAAGCTTTGGGCTTGGCAGAATATGCAGTTTTTACTTTCTTTTTGATGTGAGTGCATAATCTTGAAGATGTGGCTGCCTGATTAATAAAAAGCTTTGTTGTTGTAACTGATGGTGTTTTAATACCTAAGCAGGGATTTATAGACCCTCTAGGAGACAGGGCATTCCTCAGAGACTGAGAAAGATGCTTCTGTGGGGATCTTTTCTGTGTCTGGTGTGTTTAGAGGCTGCAGTGATGAGCACATCAGCAAGTGGGCAGTGAGAGATACCTGTCCTAGCTCAAACAGCAAATTCATAAATGCCTGCAGTTGCATGCCTTCAATACCAAAAGCTTCTGAAGTGCCTGAAGTCCTGAAGTGCCACTGACCCTGCCTCTGTTGCCCGCCATTTGTAACTTGGATTTCGGTTTGTGACCATGTTCCAACACATCAGCAACCAGCCAGAGGAACAGATGGGTTCCTGAGTAGGATGAGACAGGGGTAAGGTGGCGTGGAGATCCCCTGCTGCACCTGTCTTCCAGGATAGTGTTAACCCCAGAGTTGGGGTTCTCCTGCCTGTCTCCATCAGCTCCATCAGGATGTGGGATCTACTGATAAGGGTAACCTGTTCCCCTCACTTGCCTGGGCATTGGGTAATGTCTGAACATGGCTTTTTTTCTCACCTGGGGAGCACATTGAAGCTTTCACAATCTGAAATATTTGAACTTAAAGTAGAGCAGTTAGGCAAGATGAAGCAACCAGCAAGTGAAACTCCTGATGTAACTGTGTGTCTGGTCTCAGGGCCACAGGCACCCCCGGGCCCCAGAAATGCCAAGGCAATTCTCTCCCAGCAGGCAGCCCAAGACAAAGCTGGCTGAGTGTTATTTTCTGGAATTGCTTTCAGTTTATTCACCTCTGTTGCAATTCAGATGGGTAATCTTGGCAACTTTATGAGAGACAGGCAAACCCACAGCAACAGACTTACTTCTCCCAATGGCCCTTGCTCAGGCAGAAGCTGGGGCATGTGCAAGGGTTTGCTCAGGGCTGTAATGTGTAAGCTGCGTCTGTTTCTCTTACACCTGTGGAATTAATTGACCAGTTGTGTTTGTAATCTGCCTGATTTATACAGACAGGTAGCTGCACATGAACTTGCTTTGATTTGTACCTGTGAAATAGGGAATGCCCTGCTGTAAATTCCCTCTATCATTTCTGAATCCCTCATGGTAGAAGAGAGGAGAGAAATTATTCATGAAGCAGAAAAATATATTATTTCCTCAGCTACAGGTAAAATTATGTATTAGAACTCAGAGGAAAGGAAAAACTGCAGAGAGGTCATGGCTGCTGTGCATGTTTTGACAAATATTGCAGTTACCTATGTGCCATGGGTCTAACTTCTTATCCCATCTGCCACACAAAATAGCAACACAAAAGTGCAAGGCTAGACCTCTATTTAAAAAAAAAGAATAATCTACTAATAAAAAAAAATAATGTGTTTGAGTTCAGGCAGCTCTGTCACTAACAACTTCATCTGCTGCCTGACAGCCTGAGTCCTGCTACTGCACCCTGTGGGCCACCAGAACTGCTCTCCCTGCCTGGGGAAATGATTGTCCTCCTGAAGGGTTCCTTTTATCCCTACTATGGCTGCTGCCCTCTCTGTGTCCTTCCCAGGCCAGCCTGCAGGCTTGGGAAGATTAGAAAGTGATGCAGGACTTGCACTTAGTCCTCACCACTGCTGGTGAGAGTCAACAGCCCTTGGAGCTTCTCAGTACTCCAGCAACAAGTGATCCATCCCTAAGGCACAGAGCAATTCTGAAGGTGCCTGAGGACACGAGAGCCCCAGCAAAGTCAACTTTCTGCAAATAATTTTTTGAAAGCCTGAGGTTTTACAGCTCATAAAATATTGTGGCTGCTGACATAGAAGTATCAGATTTGGGGTTTAGGGGCTGGAAAACCAGTTACACTGAGCTGAGAGAGATCTCAGCTTCTTCCAGCAGGAAATGGCCTTGCCATGTACAGATATATACAGCAGTAATACTCCCTCCCTTAATTACACTCTTGGCCTCCAACTGTGGTGCACACACAAGAAAATGGATAGAAGAGCATGGAAAATGGGTTCCTGAGCTTCCTCAAATATGTATTTTAGCAGAAGAATGTCTACCTAAGTTGCCCCAATTCAAAGCAGAAGAGACCTCATTTAAGAGGGTGAGTGAAGACAGCAGAGTTGGAATGGGGCTATTCCCTCTTCATCTTCTATTAGCAGCCCTTTTCCCAGAAATCATAGAAGCATTTAGGTTGGAAAAGACCTTTAAGAATATTGAGTCCAACCATTAACATAACAGTGCCAGATCCACCACTAAGCTATGGTATTAAGTGCCACATAACCTAAAAACATGCCACATTTGGGGCATATTTTAGTGAAATTAATTCAGCCAACATAGGACCTCTCACTTCCAGAACAACACTAGGACCAGGGTACAGCTTTACCAATATTCCTAGATATCCTTTTGTTCCCATATTAAGAATTACATGTGTTACAGAAAAACTCTCCGAGACAGACAACCGTGATGTCCCGGGAGGACATATTAAGTGGATGAAATACACAGAGGGCAGAGATGGTTTGGAAGACACAAATGTCAGTAATGACAACAACAGAGCTGAAGAGAGAGAAATAGTAGCTGCAACACCCTGCTTATCTTTCCTGGTATATTACGTGGTTTACTCTACCCTGGTTTTCAAGCCATCCTCTGCTTGCTTTCTGGGAGTCAGAAAAGCTCAACTAACTTCCCTTTGCCTGCTCCATGTTCAAGCCAATAGCCAGTGCCATGAGAAGGACATGTCAATGTTGTCCCTGTGTCAGCCTGAAGTCCCTTGTACAGAGACTGTGACACAAGTTAGGAAGTACAAGCAGTCTCTGGAGGTTCAGAGATTTTGGAAGAATTCTAACCCATATCCTTTCACGTGTTCAGTGGCTGAGCTGATGATGAGCTCCAGCTGACACTGGACATTCTTTGGCCATAAGGCAAGTTACATCTTCATTATCTACCCCCCCCCCCCCCATGAAACAGGACATAATACACCCCACAAATGGGGGAAACAAGATTATCACAGGCTTACAGGTTTCTAGGCTGGTGGGAACATGTCCAACACCTACTGACACCCACACAGCACCTGCACACCAGGAGACTTTCACCTGTTACCTTTAGCATAATCTGTATTTAAGGTACAGCACATCTCATATGAAAATACTCAGCTTTATTTAAGGATACAGAGTGACTGGATATCCACCCCATTCCCACAAAGTTTGTTTCAATGTTTAATTTCCATTGTGGGAACACGTTTACATTCCCCTTGTGTAAATACCTTCACCTTCAACTGTCACTTCCTCCGTGTTCTTTTGCCTTTTTTATTAGAAATTTCCACTATGCTGTCAGAAATGTCCCCTGTGTATGTAGGCTTCAGCCTCTTTTTGTGCTGCATCATGGCACAAGTGGAATTATGTTGCATTTCTCCACTCCTGAATTGTTCCATGGCTCTTTTCTAATCTTTTGGGGTTTTTTTTTAAACAAAACCCATTAGGATTATACACCACATTCAATACCAGCTTCATTAATGCAGTGTAATAAGATCATTACAATTTCCTACAGTTTTCTGACAGTCTTTCCCTTCAACTCACTAAAATATTTTACCAATCTTACATGCCGCATATTCCCTTCCCCCACTTTCCAGCTCCCACGCAAAACAGGGAAACACGGTGCTAACAGACCTGAAATTGTAAGCACTTAAAAGTCATGCAATATTCAGGGTGAAGGATCTTCATTTACTTCTCCCTATGCCTGCAGACCACAACACCAAGTAAGTTTCTACAGAACCCCTCCCTCAATGACCAAAATAGTGCTTTTTCCATATTTCTTTCAATTTCCCTGGTTTCCTGTATGTAGCAGCAAATACTTAGCTGTGATACAGGTATCAGGATGAGTTTGGTTACTGACTACAACTGCTTACATCTGGAGACAGGAGGCTGTCTCCAGCTCAGCCTGAGTTCACACCTGGGGATTGGACTCAGGGCTTGGGATGACTCTCGCTTCAGACCGGGAAGCAAACATAGGTTTTGTGATGGAGAAAGTGAGTGAGGTAATTTTGGAAATCATTCCAGTGCAGGCAATGTGAGCTAAGTGAGGTTAGGTCCAAGGCAATTCTTCACATATTCTTTGAGTTCTGCTGATGCCTGTGTTCAGAGGCTCAGCCTTCCTCCTGTGTTCTCAAGTGTCAGCAGAACTGACTGGATGAATTGACTTCTGTGCATCTGATTTGCAAGTTCCTGTTCTTCCACGTTTTATTGTGTCATTCTGTAATTACAGTGATGTAAGGACCAGGAGCCCAAGGACTGGAACAGTGGGTTTTAAAATGAGCTCATGTTGTGTCTTGTTCTGCATTGCAGAGAGAGGCATCTATGCATGGACAACAGCACGTGCACAAAAGTGTTCAAGGCTGTCTGAAGGACACTGCAAAACCAACTCAAACTGTGACATGCAGAAAATAATGACATCACTGTTATATATGATTTTGCTATTCTGGGAAGGGAATGATACAGAGCCCTTCATTTTTTCAGCCTTCCCATCGCATTAGCAACATTACCCTCATTATTTATACCATGAAACTGAGCTGCCAAAAGGTAAAATGATTTCCCCAGGTTCATGCAGCAGACGTGGCTTGTGCATTCCTACTCAAAGCATTACTCTTCTGGCTAGCAGTTTCTGGGATTTCAGTGGGACTCAAGAAATCTATGCATCTGCAAAGAAGTATGTACTGTAAGGGTGGGAGGCTAAACCCCAGCTCTTATTTAAGCAGGAGAGCTCCTGAGGCACGGCTCTTCAGGCTCGTGCTACAGCATGGGACTGAGTATAGCCTTTCAGCATCCCAAGGCAGGAGCCCGACAATGTTTTTTCTCAATTCGTGCTCGCAACAGCTGTGAACGCCTCTCCCGGAAAACTTCTTTCCCCTTTGAAGATGAAATGAAACCCAGGTATCTGTGCTCTTCATCCTTCTCTCGGCGGCAGGCTCCCGTGGAAGGCTCCGAGAAGAGAGGAGCATATGCCAGCGCGGGCCTGTCCTGTCCCGCTGCAGCGCTTGTGCCCGGGAGGTGGCGACAGTCCCCTTCGGACAGCCCGCAGCCCGTGCGCCTCCCACCGCGCACCGCACACACACACACTGTAATGAAGTGTCCCTCCGGTGTGCAGCACGGTTTGAACAGTCGGGATGAAAGCAATTTCCTAGGCACTAAAGCCAGATCACCCCCAAAAAATCCCATTCATTTCAACTTCCAAATACATCCGAGGATCTCCAGATTTTAAAAGGAGAGTCCCAAAGAAGGCCAGCCTCAGGAATCTGGTCTTGAAAGCAGGACTTAAATACTCGAATCATTTAAACACTCAGCTGTATTAGAACTGATACACATAACTTTCAAAATAGCATTTGACGTTTTTAAAAAATGCAGCTTATGAATACAAGAACCAGAATAGGCAGAGTCACATGAACACATACCGTTATGGCACATATGAAAAGAAAAAAGTGTTAACATCACTATTTAATGAATAGTAGATTAGAAGTCCTGCTATCAGACTTCTCACATTATTATTACCATTATTATTATTATTATTACCATTACCATTACTATTATTATTATTGTTACTGTTATTATTTACCTCATATATGGCACTCTGTACACACAGACCAGTTTACCCAGTGGCTATGCTTCCCATGCTTGTGCTGTATGGTTTTACACTTCTTATTTTCTATTTGGATGCTTTCTATCCTGCTCATCTTTCTTTCTGGATATTGGCCTAAAACATAATTCTTGGAAGAATTTATTTGATCCTCTAGTTCTATTGATGGATAGACAAAGCATAGTTCATCAAATCGTCAAATATTGCTGCTTCTGACCACGTGCTTGCTATGTCCCAGTTCCTCCTCTCCATCTTACACAGAAATGTATATGCACATTCTGCTTTGATTTCTCTTTGATTGCTCATCTTTTAGCCTTAAGCTTTGTTCTCACTCGTGGTTTTAACCACGTTGGCAATAGCAGAACTGATGGTCCCAGAGGTGTGAATCTAAAAAATATGCTGACCCAATCCAATAACTTGCAGCTGCTGAAAAGATTAGTATGGTCCCCTCTCCAGGTTTACATTCCTGCAGCCTCATCCTTTCCAGGTCTCATGCTCATCTGACTGTGGGGCGCTGATTCAGCTCACTGGGTGGACAGAAAGTACAAAAGAGTAAAGTGAGTATTTTTTGGCCACTTTAACAATCTGAAAGTGTCTCAGGGAGGTGACAAATCAGGCCCAGGCAGAAGGAGAGGGGCAGGATCAGGTGCCTGCACCTAGGAGAAAGCAGGAGAGAGCAGCACTGTCTTTTTTGGCTGGAGTAAGCTATGTGTGAGACTGGCTCAGGCAGCTCATCTAGCCTTGTCCTCAGTACATCTCTTAGCTGTAAATAACAGAATTAATACTCAGTATTGTTGGCTGCTACCCTTTTATGTTTCCTCAGGCAGCAAAGGCTGGGAAATGTTTGGTTTTCTTTCACTCCAGAAAACAGAATAATCACATCCCATTACACTGAGACTCCAGAGACTGTGTTGTCCCACCAAGCTGATACAACCCAGCTAGTCACGGGACATCCTGGCAAGCACTCACAATCTTGCTCATAATTTCTTGTGTGTTTTGAGTCAAACAACAAGACCCTGAGCCAGCTCTGTAAAGCCAAACCTGCCCCGGTCCTGCAGGTGGCTGACTCCAGGTGTCTGAAGGCCAGGCTTTCCAACTCTTTCTCTTCCCTTGGCAACTGTAAAGTTGGAATTAAAATGGAGGAAACCACACTTTGGTTTTCAGATTTCTAAATCTGATAGTTCATGAACTGCCTACAATGAAATATTTTATTGCACTGGAAAACTGGTGCTGCCTAAATTATTAGTCATTACAGATGTTATTAATAATTTGGGTTAGCAGCGGGCTTTTAAAATCCAATTTCAGGGCAGCAAATACTAGTTCCTAAATTAAAGAATTGTACAGTTTTTGGTCACCATCTTAAACATCTTGAAGTAAAGCTGCTTCACATTCTAGAGTTGTTCAGCCTTGTGTTATACCCTCAAATGGAGAGTGACCCAGTAAGATTTTTAATAGCAATAGAGCAAGTATGCATTGAGTGTAACATTTTAGCACTGCATTTTGAAGTTAAGCACTTTGGTCAGTGAATGTGATCCTTGTGCATCTTATCCATTCAAAGCTGACCTGCCTCCATTAGGTCTCCAGCTAGTCCTTGAATCGTGGGCTGAAATCTGAATCTTAAAGAGAAAGCAAAATAAAGTGGCAATTAACTTACAACATGAGGATATAGGTACGCTGATAGCCAGGATGATCCAGGCAATGTCCATCTTGCTGAGACAGATGGTTGCTCTGTGCTGGGGTTTGTCTCCCTCGGTGACATGAGAGATGTTTCCTTGCACCCCTGGTTTCCAGGTCCCGGCAGGAACCAGTCTGTTCAGGAAGTTCCCGGTGGCGGTGGAGCCCGCTGTGGAAGTGGAGCTGGACAACCTCGTGGCAGGCGCTGAGGAGAGAGCACTGCCCGGCGATGTGGCATTGGTCACCACGCCGTGCTGTGTTGGAGCGAGTCCCTCGGGGCCTCCTGCTGATGGGGATGAGATGCTGACGTCAAAACTGGTCTGAACTGAGTGACCAGCTGCTGCTGTTGCAGATCCAGAGCCAGCAAACAGAGGGACATTTGTACTGAGATTCAAGGTTACCCAAGAGTTGTTTTTGCTCAGCATATCCCACACGCCATAGCGGGTGGGTTTAAAAGGCACCGACACTGCTTCAGGATCAGTTGATGGTCCAGCAGTTGTGGTGGCAAAATCTGCCTCCTGCACTACTCCCTCGGTCCCATCCCCTCGCTCTGCTTCCCTAAGGCTTCCCGAGGTGCTGCGGTGGGGAGAAGGGTCTGAGTGTGTAGTTCTTTCCAGCCCCGTTCCATTTGGATCACTGGATGCTGTGGTCTGGGACTGAAATGGGTGGTCTGTGAAAGGGCTCCTCAGGGTAGGGAAGGGAGAGTGCAGGGTTGTCTTTAGGTAAGGCTCTGACGACTCTGAGAAGTTGCCTTTGAAAACCTGGAATATTTTCCCCTTGGGGCGAGACTGTCCCGAGTACAAAGCACTCTGGTTGTATAAATGATAAGTTTCCCTCTCGCCGATGCGAGGGCCACTCTCTTGCTCTTGCCCGGTGGAAGGGGCTTTCTCCACCAGGCTGATGGGGTGGGACATGGCTTGAGCAGACGTGGGAAGGGGATCTACCGTGTGGTGGTCTTTGTGGTGAGGTGTTGCTCCCATGGCTGTGATAGTTGTAGTGTTCATCGGGAAGCCCTGAGAGGAGGAGACAGTGGGAGACAGAACCTGAACAGAAAACACCAGCTCTTCTGTCAGTGCCAAGATCAGTAGAACACCTGAGGAAAAAACACAAAAGGAGGGTGAGATACTAGGGAGGGACCAGTGGATGGGAATGGCATGGCTTGTGTGTCTGGCAGGAAGGAATACCTTCCATGTTCTGCAGAAGGGCAGAAGAGTCGGTGTCCAACTTTGTTGGCTTCTCTGTGAAAGTAGGAAGAGAAAGACAAATCTGCAGGAGCTGTGGTGACCCCATGGCCATGAGAGCGATGAGCAAGATTACAGGGAATTTCTGTGGCAAAGAGAGAGAGGAGCTTGCAGTATTGACTCATGTGAAAAAGCCATAAGCAGGTGATTTCCCTGGAGAAGCTAAAAAGCATCCTACATATCAGGGGCAGAAACAACAGACGTCCTCATTTTCATTGTGGCCAGGAGGTGTCCAGATGAATGTCCATATCATTATGGGAAACCTTAGCCTGCTCACTCCTTTGGCTGCAAAACCCTAAATTTGACTGCCTCCAGTCTTGGCTGCCATTAAGCAATCTGTTTTTTGAAAGAGCAGCTGCTTAGGCCTTGCTGAAAATTAGGTCAAGAAGGGATGGCTGGTGAGAGGGCTACCTGGGTTATACATGCTGTGCTTTACTTAGTGACTTTGGAAAATCTAGTCACTCCAAATGTCAGAAATTTACAAGAAAACACAGCTATCCCAGTCATTTCAAAAAACATTGTGATTATTGTCATCTAACATGACAGCCCTTCGCACCCATAACTGAAGTTTGGTTGTAACCTGTTCTGTGCTCACATGTGCTGTGGGGTTGGATGGTGTGAAATTTGCATCCCACCTCCCTCAGTGCTGCACATCATTTCAGGAGGTGCCAGATTCACACCGCTGGGAACATCAATTCTTTCATTTATTCCTAGTTCAGATAATGGAGGTGGGCAGCTGCAGTAGCATAAGCCTCCCCGGGATGCAGGGCTAATACGCCGTGAGTTAGCGTGACCTGCAGGGACCACATCAATCACATGTCACCATTTCCGTATGTTGAAGCTGTCGAGTGTAATGTGGATCTCTGCCCACTAGGAAGCACATGGAATAAATCTATTTTGCACAGTCCACTGAGCATCATCAGATGGCACCATTAGCACTGTGCTAGTGTGAATTTCAACCAGAAGCGTCGAGGTGAAAAATGCCACAGTCTCAACAAATCAGGGAGATGAGTTCATCAAAACTACAGGACTCCAAACTGGGTGATGATCACCTTCCAGCCAGGACTGTGAGTGCCTTCCTGCCCCCTCCTCTACCCTTCCTATCTGGCCAGCTTCCCCCATGAGTGTTGTTACACCATTTAGTTCTACACTATTTGGGAATGTCTGTTATGGGCCAAAGGAAGACAGGGACTTGGGAAAATTAAAGATCTCTGATTAGGTGTCTTCTGGCCCTGATTCTGTTCCATGTTGGGCAAATGCAAATGTGATGAAATGCGTTTATTCTGAATCCTGAGCATCATTCACACTCATTCATGATCACTGCAATACACGTAGCAAAAACTCACCAAAGGAGCAGTGTCTGTTCCTCTTACCCACCTAAATGTTCTACTTTGATCACTAACCATCGTTTCTGAACCAGAGCAGTGCAGAGCTCTGCAACCAACAAAATTCAGCTCATCTTGCCCCCAGCAGCCTCCTGTTACTTGGAAGAGCATCCAGAAGATGAAAACACTGAGTAAATAACATGGTGAGAGCCAATTACAAATAATGCACTTTCCACTGCCTGATGCTAAAATTAGATCCCTTTTTTAAAAATTTCTGGAATAAGTATCTCTGCCAAATAAACCATCGTCTGGGATACTGCTTCCCAGTTCCTAGCCAGCCACAGACAATATGCTCTTAGCAGAACACCTATTCAAATTAAAACCCATGGATTCTGTACACTGAGATGCAACCGGGAGAGCAGATCGGGCTGTACCCATGGAGCATCACTCTTGGAAACGAAAGGCGGGAGTTATCTTCACTTTTTTGGCAGCTCTTACTCTGAGGTCAAGGTCAAAGCAGATATTCTAGTGTCCATATGGCTAATATTTCATGCCAAGACAAGTTGCTGCCACAGAACAAATTCGAAGAGGAAAGGATGACGATTTATTTTGGATTTGGTGTGTGGAGATAATGTTCCAGGAAACTTTGGGCCTGCTGTTCTGAGCACACAAGATAAAGTGTGTTGGCAGATATTATGAGATACTAGATTATAATGATTGTAATGCCTGCTAGAATTTTTTTATGTTCTTTGTGTAACTACTTTCTCTCACACCTCACACACAAAAAACCATCACTATTGGATTAATGTTCTTCTCCAGGATATTCCTGAAGGAATAAAGAAGTTGTCAGCTTTTCTGCATATTGTGCCCTGGGGTTAGAAACCCTGATCTTCTGCTGAAAACCTACCTAATATCCATCTCCACTTCCTGAAATGCTGGTAAATCTGAGGCTTGCTGCTATAAAGATTTATAGTCTTTCTGAGGCAATCTGCTGTGGTAGCAGGTCACCACACATCAGGCATGGGAAACCAGATGCATTTAGCTCGTACCTTTAGGTGGCTTGTAAAGTATGAATAAATATTTAAAGGAAATACTACATCAGAAGTAATTTATCTGACAATAAACAGTAACTCCCATGACATTTGGCCATCTCAGGTTGTGGCAGTCAGGTTTTCCTCATCTGCTACACTTGCTCTAACAGCCTCTGCAGAGCCACTGTGGTCCTATAACCTACAGCTTCTTAGGATTTTTTTTCTGCTGGTTGGATGGACCACAGTAATTCCTTCAGTAACCACTAGAGCTAATCTGTGCCCCTAAGTACTGAAAAAATACTCAGCTTTGCAGATCATTGTAAAAATAGCTAGTGCTGTATATTTAGAGAGAAACAGCTGATGATAAGGACTTCACAGTGAGTTTTGTTGGCTCTTTTAAGTAGAATTAATTTGCTGGAAAGCAAAAGTAAAGCTGGATTTGGTATTTTTAGATGCTCTGCATCATCACCCAAGCAAGCTCTGTCTGGATTTGCAGTGACTTGATTGCCTGGAACTCCCACTTACTTTTCTATCATTGAGGATATGCAAAGTCTTACAAAGTGGGGCTCTTACTGAAGTCCCTGATACTGGACTGCCCTTACTGGCAACTTTGGCTTAAGTCTAGGAAAATGATATTCTGAATTTCCCTGCTAAGGCACAGGAAGCATTTGCCACAGAAATACACTTATCCAGCACCTCTGAAGTTCTTCCCTTCTCTTCCCTCTGTCTGTGCTTCACAAATGCAGCTGCCCACGGTAGGCCAATTGTCCTCTGGTGCCTCAGCTCACCTTCAATCCCACTTCCACTGAAAGGGAGCCTTCTGGTTGCTATCAAGTTCTCCTGGCCAAATTTTGATATGCCAGGTGAGATAGCAAATGCTCTTGTTTAGTTCGAAGTGCAGAACTGCAGCCTTTGCCAAAATCCTTCATTTTTGGCTGCCTAAGACTCTTAGAGCTGATTTTACTTAGAGGATGAGACCTTTGGAGTAAGGACCGGCAGTCCTTATGATCTGCTGGCATAATAGTAATACAGACTGATGCAAGCACATTATAGCAAATAATAATACTTTCAAAGGTCAGCTCACACCATTAAATTTTTTCATAAGGGGCTGTTTCTAAGGTGCAGGAGCTCAGGGTCAGAACAGGTCAAACTGATTTGTCTTTTAAATGCTGTGTGCCAAATTCACGCTTTTGGAACCTAATTTTATGGCTACATTAAAACCATTCAACCCTAATAAGGAGGCTGATTGACCTGACATCCCTGTGGTGTGAACTGTGGTCTTGCATAGTGCACAGTGCACCAGGAAGGGCATATTAAGTACAAAATGAATTAACTCAAGGATGAAACACAGCAGAGTGACAGCAGAATGTACACAGAGGATGCTGATGTGCATTTAGCCATAAAAACTCCTTCCTGACAACATTGTACAATGGTTCAAATCTCAACGGGATCTCCCTGCAGTGCTTCTTCCCACTGTACACTCACATGAGGAGCCCAGAAATGGTGTGTACAGTTGTGTATGTGAAGGAAATTAAGCAGTTCCTTTACACCAATGTTTTAAAAGACTGTGATTTATGTCTGCAAGAAGTCTCAGAAAAGTCTGAGATTAGGAATACTTCACTTTCCTAGACTATGAAATCCTCAGGGTTCTACTACTTGGAAACTTCCTTGTGACCCTTTTCTTTGCACACAAGTGGCAGAACTGTGTCCCTCCTTAACAGAAAACATAAGCAATTCAGGCCTCAGCAGCTTATGCTCTCTGTTTTGTCTCAGGACCTCGGGAGGCTCCACTAGGAGCCGGTGTCCCGGCACAGGACAGCACTAAAAGCTTTCACTCAGGAGTTAACACTGCCTGGTGCTGCACGGGACACTTCATGGGCACTTTGAGAACAGCCTTTTTGCATGACATGGCAGAGCAGCCATGTGGCTGTCGAGTCAGCTCATGCGTTCAGCCTCCCTGGGGCACCCCTTTTAAAGAACACAAACTTATGTAACTCCTGTTCTAAAGCCTGTGGAAAGGTTCCCAATGGCTTCAGCGAGCTTTGGATCAAGTCCTAATTGCCAGAGATACAGTGGAAACTTTTGAGCTGCACATTTACGTTTTCTACAGCAAATGAACACGCACAACAAGCTCAGTCTGGTGTTTGACCCCCTCTGGCCTCTGCTACCTCGGACCTTACAGCAAGACAAACAGAGTCAGCCTGAGCAGTACTTGGCAAACATTTTTGCTCTAGGAAGTCAGGAAGAGCTTTTTGTGCAGAGACCTACTGCTGGACTCATTATTTCAGACTGCCGTGGGCAAGGAAAGCAACGGGAGCTGTCCTACAAAGGACCCATTATCTACAGACCCAGGGCTTAGGTGCACATGGCCACAGTACGGGATGCTGAAGCCTCTCCGTGCTCCTGTCTTCACTTACTAATAGTGAGAGAAGATTCTGCAAAACCTCTTCAAAGCAACAATGATGTTATTGTTGTTAAAAAAAGCTTTCTTCTCAATGCTAATAACTTTTCATGTGTCTCTCAACAAACCTAAAATGTTACAGGGAGCAAAATGAATCTTTAATATGTGGAAACTGTGCACAAAGTGTGTATTATTACTTCCGTTATGGTCATTTCTTTGTAGTCTGTCTAAGCAATACGATTTTCACTCACAATAAAGCAGCCTTTGTACAAACAAAGAGTTAAGCAAATTTAATCTCCATGATTGGTGGCAGAACTGAGGGAAGAAAAAGTAGGTTACTCTGCACAGAAAATTTCTCTTCCCTGACAGTCTGTCTGTCATTCCAGAAGTCCCAGATATTAACTTACAAGTTATTGTCTTTTTTCCCTGATAAGTATTAGACAGAGTGATCACCCCGAACTTCAGCACACAAGCATTTGGTAAAGTGCAGAGAATGAGACACACAGAGTAACAGCTCTATTTGCAGTAATGCTAAACAGCATCAGCAGAAGCTCTGGAAATCACATGTACAAAAACAAATTAAGCAGCACTTGCTGACACTCCCTGTGCAACAACAGTAAGAGCAGTTATGGTTTTCATCTGGAAAGAAGCCCCAGTCCTTTAAAGATACATAAACATTGCAGACCACTGTTACAGCCTTAAAATGCACTTACACCACAGACTTTGAGAGCGTGAGCCTGAGAATCAAAATTAATTTCTGGCCCTCCAGAGAGTTAAACAATGGGTGATACAAAAAGAACAGTGTCATGCAGTCACAGAGCAAGCAGTTCCCAATTCATTCTCACACTGCACTAGAGATACACTCACAGATACTGTAGGAATAGGTGCTTTAGAAATTATTTAGATCCCCTACTCAGCTCAATGTATACGGATATCGGAGCTATTCAAGCTTGTGAAAAGGCTTACTGACAATCAGGGCAACAGTAATTACTGAGAGGAGGGTAATAAAAAGAAAAAGCCTGACTCTAGCTGTTCATTCAAGGTAAGCACTTACCTGAAAATATCATTTGGACTTGTCAGCAGACATTCTCACCTGCTCACATCACAAGGATTTGGAACCTTCATCCCTCAGTAGAAAAAGGAAAAATACATCTTCTCTCTAATGAGGCAGTTGCATGCAGGAGTTGCTGTTATTGTTGGAACTGGTTTGAAGGAATGAGGACAGAGCCAGCCCAGGCAGGCGTGTCTTGCAGAGCTGTGCAGCGAGAGGGCTCACTCCTTTATGGAGTACCTTTGCAACTGCAAGGCAAGATTACTTACTGAGCCAGTCCCCCTCTCTGCCAGCAGATCGAAGGGCTGCTTGGTATTCCAGCTTGGTTTCCCATCAAGTCCAGATACAGTTTGTCTGACACGAGTCTATTCAGATGCCAGAGGATTGCTGGCAGTTCTCGTTTTCTGGGAACAAAACAGCAACAAGCACCCCAGCTGCATGCCCTTGTGAGGCTGTTCAGTCCCTGTTTCAAGGCAGAGTGCCCTCCCTCCAGAGCAGTGCTTAGCTTTTTGTGTGTGGATAGATTTTACAGATCTATCTCCTGCTTCTGCACCTCCACCAGACTTTGCATTTATTCAATTATCTCTAGTGATATTAATATTCCTGTCAGAGGGAAATACAGGGAATGAAATAGTGATCATCCTCTCTCCTTCTCCTTCCCTGGCATCAAAATACATACTCTGTATTTTATTTCTTCACTCCTCAGTGGTGAACGGGCAATTTCAACTTGTAACCTTAAAGAAGTCCACAGATCCTGTGATTACTGAAGTCATAATCCTGCCTTCCTTCTTCCATTTTTTCCTTTTTTTTCCTGTTTCTCTCTGTCTCTTTGGCACAGCTGGGTGTCTGGAAGAACACACTGCCTGGAGGGCACAAAAATGTGCCCTGGGCAGCAAAGTACCAATCCCTCAAAAGGCACAGGGAAATGTTAAGGGAGCAACAAGTTGGGGGCTTCTTGAGAGTTTTTGATTCAGAGTTCCTGTTGCATGCAAGGGTGCTGCAACAGCACAAGCAGTTTGTTACATGGGGTCCTCACAAAATTAATTCCTTATATTTTTCTAGAGAGAAAAGCCAGTTCTTTCTTCTCTCTTACTATACCAGGTGAGAACATCCTATTTTTTTCAGACTTTGGATGTAAGCATGTTGCCACCAGACTTCTTTGTTGACGCTGTGGCCAAATCCGTAAGAAATGATGTTGTGACAATAAGTTTGAGACTTGTCAGCACTAGCAGCTATGGGGACTCTGACAGTGACCCCAATGCTGATTTTTGGGGATAGAAGTCCCTATCAGGAAGAGTAGACAGGTGTATATATCACAAGCATATTTTACCCCCAGTTACACAAACTCTGTCTTCACAACCATGATAATTCCATGAAGGCTGTAGAAAAACAGAGTACAAATAATAATCTTAGATCTGCTTTGCATTTCTGTGCTTTTGTGACAATGCTCCTTTTCTCCCGTCCATTTGCAGTTCACTTTTTGCCCTTACTGTTCCCAGTCTGAAGGTTTTTCTAAAAAAAGATATTTAGTGCATTATAAAAAAAAAAATTGGTCCTTAAAAATATCAGCTTGTTTAGCAGTTTCTAGAACTCAGGGCTGATTAAGAGCTTGCTGCTGAAACAATGATTTAGCATGAAGCTGCAGCTGGTGTAACAAGAGAACCATGCCACGTATTTGAACCTTTACTGGGGGATTTGCCACATCTGTAAGTAGTAATTCACCACAGATTTCTTCCCTGTGTGCTGTCATGGATGGAAACACATGGCCCAAAACTGCAAAGACTGTCACTTGGAATTTCAGATGAAAACTCTTCATAAGGACAGAGGCTCTGTGCATTCCCTTGTCCAAAAACACATGGAACAAACCAAAAATAATTTTAAAAGCACATGAGCATTCCTTGGTCTGACAGCTCCCACCTCACACAAAGCTTGTCCAGCCCCAGCTTTGCAAATGCACATCCCTTCCTTTCCAGCCCTGACTTGGCAGCAGTTTTTGTTGGCAGGATGCTGTTGCCAAGGGAGACAGAAAGGATGTGCAGCTGGCTTTTCTTTCACCTGCACTTAGTGCTGCTGATCCTATTTATGTTACTGCAGAACCTTTGGCTTCTGAGAGACCTACCATCAATGTCACTGGACCTTTTGAAGAGTTTTGACAATGACACAAATAGCTGTGGCCTCTGACAAAAAGCTTAAAATAGGACCTTGCCAAAGAGAGGATGTAGTTGGTGTCACTGATGCTAACTCAAGCCAGGGTATCCATTTCCCAGGCACTGATAAGAAAGGGGAAAGGAGGATTCAAAGCCATCTTAAAAACATTCCTGAAAACTCCCCAAACAGTGAGTAACTTCACATACATGAAAGTTAAGGTAGCCGTGGCTCTGGCAGGCAATTCACTCCATCCAGAGGCTGACCAGTACCTCAGAGAGGCACCTCTCTTGCCATTAGCAAATGAGGTCACATTGAGGATGATGAGTTTTAACTTGATGTTCATCCTTCAGGTGAGGGAAATTAGGTGAGAGGAATCCCACCTCATATCCTTCTAGCTATTTAGATGGCATCATCATAAAGTAAACATAAAGGGATAAATAAAAGTGATGTTTGAAAAGGTGAAATGCAGTCTCTGTATTGTGATACTTTCCAGGAGATTAAATCCCACTGCTTTGGACATTCAGAACCAGGTTTTACAGAACACCAAATGAACAACAAGCTTTATAGAGCAATACTTCACTGGCATAAAGAGTGGACTAGAACAGGGCCTGACAGCTTTTCCATGGTGATGCATTAGGAAGCATTTTTCTTTCACATATTAGAGGGTAAGTGGGCAAACACTAATTCAACTGAAACTGGAGCTGCTGCCTCTCAAAGAAACAGCACACTATGGATCAGCTGTTCCTGGCCCCTGCAAGGCAAGATGTCTGGTGCCTGCTGAACTGGAAAGTGGTGGGTAGCATGAGGAAGTAGGAGCCACTTCTTCATGCATAAACCTTTTTCCAAAAACACACAGCTCTTGGGCCTGCTGCACTCCTTTCAAAATCCTTCCACTTGCTGTTGGAGGCAACCAAGTCCAAGGCATTTGATTCCAGCACCAGATGATATGTCTTTTCCAAACCTAATTTCTTCAGGACTAAGCCTCCAGCCCTAAGTAATTTAAACTGACTTATCAATCAAGGATGCTTATTCTAGACTCAGGATACTCTTTCATTACAGCACAGTCATTTCAACTTGTCTTTTCCAAAGAAACATTTAAAGGAACAGACCCTGTCTATCCATCCTCTATCCACCCTGTGTCTATCTTTCCCACTAACTCCTGATCCATGGCTGATTCCAAATATTGCAACACACTGCATGACAACTGGTGAGGCAGAGCAGAGCACCCTACTCGTGGATCCCTCTGCTTCGAGAGTGCAGAGCATCTTCTCCTCTACTTGCAAAAGCTGTGCTTAAATTCTCCAGCTGCAGGTACAGAAACACTGATACTGCAGCCAGAGGAATGCTGCAGTTATGCACAGGCTGACAGACTCCTATAAACCCTGAAGGTATTTCTGTCATTTCATCTGTTCACTGAAAGTAATTTGGATGATTTATTACACATGCCCCTTTCAAACACATTATTACTTCCAAGTGCCTGGTTATCCTTGTGCTTGATCTCCAATAAGAGCTGGTAATGAGGCGCTTGTACTGATTTGTTATATGAGCAGGTAAGACACAATTAGAGAGTAATTACTATATTTATCTGCAGGAAAGCTTTATTCTGATTTTTTGATCATTTCCAGTTGAAGGAAAAGGGACACTGCCTCAGAGTGAGGCAGGGGAGAATTGTGTAAGTTATTTATGGTCCCAGTATATCATCTGGCCAAATGAGAACCAAACCAGGTCACGATCAAGGGAGTCAGCATTTCCTGTGTGGGGGACTGGGGTCTGGTTTGGGGATACAAAGAGTCAGATGTAAATGAGCATTATTCCCAAAGTGGGCTTGGGATATAATCGGGAGTGAAAGTTTCCATGTCCATATTTTCTCCTGTGAGAACAGCACAATGATGTAAGGTTGCACATAAATCAGCCAGAAAGGCTGTAATGTGCTGCTTTTATTATATGCTGGATTAAACAGGGCTAGCAAGGCCTCTGGAGTGGATGTAAGGTTGCTAGGGAAAGAAGTGAACTTTTACTTTTCAATTCTGTTCATCCTTCCTACCAAAGAGAGACAGCTGTCCTTTGACTTCTGGGACAAAAGTCTGTACTGCCTCTTTGCAGGAATGAGTTGAACCCAGCTTCAGCTAAAGCTGATTTCAGAATAACCTGGATGTTCATCACAGCCCATCTGCACTGAGCCACAAGGGCACTCTGTGAGCTACTCTCCAAGGAGCTCTGCTTGTGGCCGGAGGGGGTCAGCAAAGACCCTGCACAGCAAAAAAGCAGAAGTGCGTGCCTGGAACTGTAGAATGTCAGAGGTGCATGCTGCATTAGGACATACAAAGATGGGAAGATCAAATTCCCTTCTTGAAAATATCAGCTGCTCGCTGCAGAGATGAAGAATGGGGTTTTTGCTCCATTAGGTGAACTGCAAGACTGCACAGGTATTGAGATATGGATTTTTTGCCGTGCTTTGAAGCTGGGTCTTGGTCTGGAAGGAATGATGGTTCAAGCTGGTGTAGTAAATCATATGTACTTATAAGTAAGGTCACAGCAGGCACTGGATATAATTTCTGCTAATGAGAGCAGGACTCCTCTGCTTGAATTTTACTCAGTGTTATTGCTTCTGAATTCGATTCAAGAGGTGGAGATATACAATAACATACACGAGGAACAGCAGGGGGAGATGACATGGTGACACAGCATATTTGATTAGTCAGGGGATCAGTAATTTAAATGGAAATACACGTGAAGTTAGGAAGAGGATCTCACTTTATAAAAATGTGCTCTATCAACTCTGCAGTTCTTTCACTTCTGCAATTTCTATTTATTATTCAGCATGAATGCAGTTACACAACAAAGTAAAATGTTTCAATGTGTCACCTTCCTTTGTGGATGGCCTCTTTGTACATGTCCATTTGCATTAAAAAGAAATAAAAGATCCACTACCAACATGTGTGTGCTGCTTTGGAATGCAATTTTGAACATGTGTTGGTCTTGTCTTTTCACAGAAATACATTGTGTGTCTGAAGCATCATTTACATTCAATAATTGAAGTGTTCATAGTGGACTAAAGTCATCCTGCCTTACACATGACAGGCTGGCACTTGACACCATCAACACAGAATAACTGTTTGGAATTATAGCAATAATAATGTGCAGGCCCCCTACTGCAGCATTATTCACACAATACTTTATAGGTAAGATATTTTATTTGTCTCTCATTTCTGGTTGAACCTGCCTCTATTTATACTCAGGAGAGAATTTACTTCACCCATTTCTGAAATGGAATCACCTCCACACTTAATTTTATTTTGGAAGGAAATTGGACTGACAACCCTAACAACTTCTGATTATTCACAGAACAGCCCTTGTGAAGAGATTAAGTGTACCAGCTTTTCCATGTTGCCCTGTCAGCACACAGCCCTTTGGGGATCTTCTCTTGATGTGAAAGTTAGCTCAGCCTCGATGCTCATTCATCCTTGACTTCTGTTTCGTTAATACCAGTTATGTTGTTGGTGATATGACGTGGACACCTTATCTCTCTCCTTCCCCCTCCAGAAACCGCACTGTGAGCCTCATTTCATTTCAGTCAGGCTATAACATAGTTCCCAAAGCACAGTGTTTATTCTTCAGCTACTGCTGATGGGAGCTGGCAACAGAGGGCAGCAGCTCTCCTATCTCTCCCCTGCACCATCTCCCCTCCAAGAGCACAGTGGCTGTGCAAAGCTGAGCAGCACCCTTGGGTGGCTACCAAGAGTACCAAGTGCTCAGACACCTCTGCCTTTACAGTACATGGGTGTCCCATGCTGAGAAAGCACTGCAGGAGCCAAGTCCTGAGGTGCTTGTCCTAATGCTTTACTGGGAGATGTGCCTCTGCTCCACAACCCAGCTGCTCTGCTCTTGAAGGCTATTGATTTTTTTTTCTGGTGGAAATGCAGAAATGCCAGCCACGAAACAGGAACATTCAATTTCTGGTAGTGTCAGTGCCTACCTCAGTGGTAGCACCTGGCTTCACTGCATTGCTTGGGCCTCAGAGAGGGCTTGAGATTTCCTGGCACATTAGCAACAAACTTCCAACACAGCTGTGGGTTGTTTCCTTAGAAACAATGCAAGTGCAAACATACCCAGAGGTGCGTTTGGGAAGACAAATTCATCTCGGAAATAGATAATAACATGTTTTTACTGCCTACACTGCTCAGTTCCACGCTCTCCTTGGTCTGGACTTAGCTTATTAATATGCAAAACATAATCTTGAAACTAGGGTGCAGCAGCGCTGTTGACAAACGAAGAACTTTCTGTTCAAGCACTTTGAATGAACTACAATTAAACGTCACTCTGAGTCCTCAACAGACAGATGCTGGAAGGGCTGTGTGGCAATCAGACATTACATTCCCATGAAATGCAATGGTAATACTGACCTAAGTGTCCTGTCACACTTTTGCCTTATTACATTTTCCCCCTCTCTCTCTTTTTAAGCATTCTCAGCTGTCATTGTACCCGAACAGTAAAATCACTCCCACAGTAAAGTGCGGTATCAGAACGCAGCTCTGTTTGGAGATAGAGCACTAAGTGGGGCACATCAGCGTTCAAGCTGCAGGAGAACATTAGTCCTTGCATTAGCATTAACTACCGTGGCTAAGAGAATCTATTAGCAATAGCCTTAGGAAAGGTCAGGACACCAGGAGGAAGGAATATCAAGAAGCATTATACAAAGGACATAATTTTAAGTGCAGAGTTTCAGCCCTGTTCAGTGTGAGTTCAAAGGACTGGATGGAAATAAATAACAGAAGGCTTGCTTGAGGTACCAATTCCAGGACCATTGATAGCAGTGTCAGGAAAATTCCCTTGGGACTGATGGTGGCTTCTGCTGCACCAGCATAAATCCAGGACAGCTCCTGTGCAATTAGGAAGATTATTCAACATATAAATGACTCTCAAAGGATAACATAGGAAACACTAAATGAACCTGAAGAAGTGAAACACAGTTGGGAGTTGAAGACCAGTAACCAAAAACCAAAGATGTGGAAAACAGCTACTTAGCCCAAGATTACTTACAAACAGTAACTTCTATATAGTGACTGGAAACAAGTGATCTGGCAGGAACCAAGGTCAGTAGCTGAAATCCCTAAGATAACAAGAAACCTGCCTAAGATTGCATCTTCATGTGATCAGAATCTGACTTCTTGTTTTGAGCTCTGCCTCAGAAGGGCACTGGAGAGAGAGCTGCTTCCATTTGATGTCAGTGGCACCACCCACATGCCAGTCATGCATGATCGCACTTTACTGAACTGGGACCGGAGCGGGAGCAGGCAGATAAAGCAGGGGGAGCAGCAAAATTGACATGTACCTCTGCTCTTACAGGCCTAAACCACAGAAGAGCTTTGGGGGGATGTACAGAATACAGCTCTTTATGGAGATACATTACTTTCCCATTCCTCTGTGCTTATTTATTGCATATTTATTCAAAAGTATTCCTGCTGGGAGCTGCTCCTGCATGCTCACTCACTGTCAATTACATTGCCAGAAACACAGCAGCACCTACAGCAACGTCTCTATTGCATTACAACTATTTCCTTAAGATGACCTTGGGTCCAAGATATTTATCAGACGTGTAATAAAACAAAAAGAGGAAAAAATGACACAGCAACAGTTTGCAACAATTCGTTTGTGAAGGTGGTGTGATCTGAGCTTGCAAATTACATGCAAGCACTTTGTACTTGCTATGGTAATATAAAGCATCTCTTACTCAGAGCTCCATGTCAACTTCTGCCTCTGTCTAAATTAATGCTTCCAATTAGTCCTGTTTTATTGCACATCCATCACAGAACATTCACTGTTTGGGCTTTGGACAGAACAAATCCATATACTGGTAATTATGAAAAAATACATTTCGTAAGACACAAATGTTCCATATTTATCAGCAGTGCCTTGGGTGCCTTCAAGGCTTTTTTTCTGACATATTTTTAATTTCTACAGTCAGATTCATCTTTGGATTTAGTTACTAACTGAAGTTTAAAGGCTGTATAACTCTTTGCACTGGGTTCAGGCTTGGCTACTTCATTTTTTCAGCATGTCCCTTGAAAAATCATCAAGCTACCATGCATGTGTCCACGGCACTAACTGATCTTCCAAGCTACGTGGCACATACCATGCAGGAGGAAAAAAATATCCAGATTTATTCCCTGAAATGACATCATATTACCTAACTTATCCAGTGCTGTTTCCAAACTTTCCCTCTTTTCATATGTGAAGTCTTTGGCACATGTTAAAAATGTATGTGGAACAGTTTAGAAAGGACTGAGAGGAGGGTAAAAGGGAAGAATGTACCTAAGGCACAGACCAAAATTATGGCTCCCTAATAAGCCTGTGGTTTTAAGAGGCATATAACTGTCACAATAATTATTTAACAGGGCTAAAACATTTCAGGTTTGGAGTCAGTCCAGAGGTGATATTTCCAGAAGAGAGGAGGAGAAGGAGCAATGCAAGGCTCAACCCTGAACTGAAACAGAGGCAGTGCTGTCTCTGCTCACTCACTGGGGTCTTGGGAGCAGCTGGACACAAACACCCTTTCACCTCTGGAGCAGCTGCTCTTGGCAAAGCATGAGTAAAAGGGGAATATGATGACAATTCTCACAAGATAGTTTAAAAATGATCCCTGAAAACAAAAGAGATACTTATTGTTTTACATGGAGTTATTGGAAAGCAAAACATCTGACACCAAGCTTTTATCTGAGCAGGAGATTTTACCTGATCCTTTACTGCCCAGTCACCTATACAGCATCTCTGGAGGTACAGGAAGAGCACAACCTCCCTCAACAAGACCTTTCTGATATAAGAGGACTGTCTCTGTAGCACTGAATTATCTTAACAGCTCTATCCTGCTGCCTATGATGGAGCTTGATGTGAGTGTAGGACAGGGATGGGGAGGAAGGGGAGAGGATGCAGCTGGAGAGCTCTGCCTCGTGGTTTCTGGAATGGCAGCGTAAGAGATGTGCCCAACGGCAGGCTGAGTCACTTCGCAGAGAGCTGCTGCGCTTCATTGCTGCTTGAAAGGGAAACATTTTAAATCTTGCTCCCTTTGTGGCTCCCGAACAACAACTGTCTGGTGAGAAAGAGGGGGCATCACAAGCTCTGGGGCCAGGCACCAGATGCACATTGCATCCGGGCTTTCCTGCTTGCTGCCCTGCAGCCCATATAGACAAAAGCCTCAGGGAAAGCTTAGCAGGGATGAAACCAGCAAGCTGCATCAGAAATTATTCTTTAATATCCTTTAAGTTTTAATGACGAATCAGATCTTTTTCTACAGCAGGCTAAAACTTTTCCTGTGTGATTCCATGGAGGCTATATAACTCTAGAGGGTGTTAATTATTCACAAAACATGGAGGTAAAGAGCTGGTGGAACACAGCTCTCCAGCCACATGGATGGATGAATGGATGGACAGAAGAGGCTCATTTGGCTTTCTCAGCGCCATGACCTGTGGGGTGAGCAGGTCCCACCTAACCTTTCATTTTCAGTTCCTGGCCCAGGCAACACACATATCAACTGTCTTGCAGGCTCTGTAGACATGACCCTACTAAAACCCAAAGAGCACTGCCAAACTGGAGCCATCCGGGGGCTGGCTCTGTAGCTGGAGAGCTGCAAGGCCAAGAGCACTCTATCATTACCACACCCTTAGAGCCAGCAGTGCAGACTGACCCCTCCAGAGCTCCAGTCTCATCTTGGTGGCACAGTCCATTACCAGGATCATGTCAGTGCAGGCTTCTCCCTACACCTCCCTCCTGAGACAGTGCTGCCACTGGCCTCAAACAAGTACACTGATTGCAAGGGGGAAGAAAGGAAAGGGAGGACACAACCAGAAGGGAGAAAGGGAATAATATTTTAAGATGGTAGGACAAATTAACCAATTGTAATCTCTGTTTAAAAAGAATTTAATCACCCATTCATTCATTCATTCATTCATTCACAGGCATGAATATGATCAAACTCACCCTGCAAAGACAAAGAGTTGCTGGTGGCAGCTATGCAAATCCATTCCCAGCAGGAACCTTGTGGGATGCATTTACATGTCTTTCCATGATGTGTGTATGACCGTGCTGAAGAGTTTTCTCTGCCCCTCCTGTGCACCCACAGGCACACGTATGTTATAGCAGGAGTTGCGGGGGAATAAGTCTGGGCATATCACTGTAAGTTATAATTAACACATACATTTATATTTCATGTTTTCATTTTGTTAATGTTTTTATCAAAAAACAAATTGGAAAAAATGCAATTTACTGTAGTTTAGGTCTTAGCTCCTTTTCCAGTAAACAAATCAACGTTTTTCATTTGTTGGAAGTTAGAAAAAGCTACTGACACAAGCTGCCCAAGGAAGGCAGTACCATGAATCAGATGGAGCATTCTGAGATGGGTCTGAAGTGTCCACATGGCATCATATCCATTGGGAGAGAAGGTAAAAATCCAGACATTTGAGTCTCCTTGTCGGTCTCTATTACAGACCCTGAGCAAATTCACACATTTGGAGGCATTATCTCTACATATGGCAAAATCTTCTACCATGTACACATGGCATGCAGCTTATGAATATCAAGTCCATTTAAAAAGATCCCTCCTAAAGCAAACTGAAGCCACCACATTTGCTTAACCCCAAATATACGTCATGACAACTGACACTCAGCTGAGGTGTAAGAATGGAGTGCTCTGCCTCCAAACCACAAGCAGAATCCTTTTCAACTGGGTGGTACAGAGCCCTAGCTGACAAACTGACCTCAGCTAGGCCTGGAGGGCTTTGCTGAGGGACACCTCTGTCAGACTACGCAGAGAATTCTGTCAAGAGATGTCAGGGGATGGCTGGTCATTTGTGGAGGTGTCTTTTGATGGTTTAGGAGTAGGAAGACTTGATTTCATAACTGCTGTTCATTTGCAGTTCGCCTGACACAGCACGTGACAATTCAATAAAGGCAGGAGCTGGAAAAATCCACTCTCTGTAAATACATTATGGGTTTAAGGGGTTTTAATATATCTATTCCCTTTAACGATTTGCAGTCTACAGTGGTTTTTCTTAGGTCAAGAAGCTTATTTGAAGATGAAGGGGCAGATTTGGTGGAATTTTATGTGGAATTTCATGTGGAATTTCATGTGGAATTTCACGCAAGTGCTCAGCTTGACAGAAACAACAAAATTTACCCAATGAAAGACCCAAGTCAAAGGCTCATTCAAACTTACTCAATGGATTTACATGACCGATGCCTCAACATTTTGATGAGATGTAATCCATACCTGTGTTCTGGGTTTCTAAAAATTGAAAGTTTGTCTCTCTCTACTGCCACAAACATGTCGAGCCAAAGCCCCAAAATGATACTTGAATTACAGCATTAACTCTTTACTACTCCCTGGAATGGGTTAAGATACTAGAGAAACCTCTGCAGATAGCAGCCTTAGAGAACTGCTCTAAGGAAGGAAAGGAAGAAGGAAGAACAAAGGAGATACCCCAAGACAGGGAGTAGGGAGAAAGACAGAGAAAGGAAAAAGGGGAACAGAATAAAGTAAGAATGGAAGATGGCATATTTTCTTACCAAGCAATACTGGATATAAGAAGTATGTTCAGAATAAATAATGTTATCTGAAAAAGTTAATTGCTGTATATGGCAATATCCTCCTCCCATTGACATGGCTGAGATATTTACTCTGTGCTGAATGAACATTATTTATACTTTGGCTCATAGTTTGGCATCAGAGCTGGAACTGGACCTTTCATGCAGAATAAATCTGACATTCCTCCCTTCAACCTCTGTTTAACACTCGAGGAAAAATTAAATTCTTCATCAATATGTACAAACTGTGCCAGGATGAGCTCTGCCCTCGGACTGGCATTTCAGCAGGACTGTGCTGCAGTATTTCAAAGCAGAATTTGGCCTTCAATTCTAATTGCTCCCAACTCCAGAAATATTGAATTGATTTTCTTCAGACATGAACTGTTTTCTCCTTCATCACTGAGGTCTATAAAACAAGCTGGGTTCAAATTTCCTAGCATCAGCTCTTCTTGAGTTATGAGGTCAGAGAAGCTGCAACCGGAACAAATAGGAATAGCTGGTTTCTCTTCACACCCACATATCATAAAAACAGCCAGGCTGCTTTTGCTGCGAGTTCTCAAAATATTCACCTTTAGACTGAGCCAAGCCTGAAAGGTACATTGCTACCCCTCAAGGAACTTTCTTGAGAAAATTAGGAACAAGTGAAAACTAGGGAAGAGCCTGGAAAAAGAAACCAATCTGAAGCAGTAACAGTGGTTTTGTTTCCACAGAAGTAATTAACAATTCCCACACCTCCATCATAAATTAACTTTGGAAGAGCCTACATGCTCCTGAGTGGGACTGTGGCTTTCTTCTTTCCTAGAAGAGACATTTTTGCTCCTAGCATCAGATAATCATAGGCTGTTTGGGGAAATTTTCATCTGTTCCTTATGTCTCACAGACAGGAACCCTGCCACAATGACTATTGGGAACGTGTGTAGGACTTCCCTCAGCCTTGCTCACCACCTGCTTTGGCAGCCCCATTTGTCAAGCTGAACCTTGCACCCCAGACCATGGCCAGAAGCACGCTCACAAAGCCTGCCCAAGGGTATTATCATCATCTGATATATTTATGGCTTTCATACTGAGACATGTTGGTCAGATGAGGAGCCTCCTCTATGTTAGGCATTGCAGGGACACTGTAGTCATCTGGTCATTCTCCAAGGAATACTTGTACCCATGCTTGTCTTCTGCAGCTTTGATAGAGTAAATGAGATTTTCAAAAGTCTGAGTCACTGGAAGTAAAACCCCCAACCCCAAATGCTCGTATCAGAAGGTTCAAGGAGGAATATGAGTTGGGTGATTAAAAACCAACTTCTTTTGTTGCATATAAGATACACAGACAAATAAAAAGCTGATTTACCTCTAGTCCCTTTTTAGCTAAAAATTATTTGCACTTGAAAACCCTCTGACCAGTGTAACTGCATGCACATCCTTAGCCAAAGGCAGTGGTTATGAAACACCATGTAACTGCCCCGTTTCACATGTCATTCCCTGGGACAGGGAATCTCTAGCACAGCATGAAGACACTGAGGACATCACGCGGGGCCACCATGTGAAAACATGCTATTACTCAGTTGTCACGCTGTCAGAAGCTGCAACCACTCACTGCTCTAGTGAGCCATGAATGACTTGTTTTGCTCCTGCTCAAGCTCTCCTAACAAATAGAGAAATACTGAGACAGAAATGCCCATATCTTGATCACCAGAAGGAAGGGTCGCTGAGATGCTGAAATACATTTTTTATGGTGACGAAGGGCAAGTGCTGTGGGCAGAAGATAGCTCAAGGACCCAGGTACCTGCTCTGCCATTTTTGCTTCATGCTTCTAACACAAAAAGCCTGCATAGTCCACCTGTGCCACCAGGCTTCCCTGTCAGGTTCAATCTCACCCTGGTGCTCTGACGATGATCAGGACACAACACACACAGAGAAGCAGGATCTGCCTGTCCACAAGGCACCTGCAATGCACTAAAATCACAGGGGTTACAGAAACAGAGCTGAGGGCAAGTTTGGACCCGTTATCTTCTGGCTGTTTTGAGAAACCAGCCATAATAGTGAAGCTGTTCCTCTTTAGAAGTAAGTTTCCGTGTTTGCATATTTACAGGGATTTGCCCCCCAAGGTGCATCACACAACTCCCATTTGACTAAAGTGGGTGACACAGGAATGCTGAAAGGTGGAGAAACTAATTAATAGGAGGTTTGCCACTCAGACTTTCAGTGAGCATACAGCCTTCCTATTTAAAAATAATAGGATAGTGGTAGTTATAAACCATCTGCAACTCAGCATTCAGGAAAACAGGAAAATTTTATTAGAAAAACATATCAGATCCTGAAAATAATGATACACTGAAATAGTAGCAATGATATTGTTGCACTGCGTATGAAACAACTTACATTGGTGATCAAGTGACCCCGTGTTTCTCCCTGCCTTTCCAAAGGGCAGGTGGTTTAGCACAGGCTCAGGCTGCCTGGGATGTGCATGTGGAGCAGCTGTGTTCTGGCTAGAACTAATCCTGGAGCGTGCTCTTGCTGTCCATACTGCAAAAATGAGAGTATGGGGCTGATGTCTGCACCATAGGAAGTACTGATGCATCATTCAAGGTTAATTAATTTTATGGATCCACCGCCTGAACATGTAGTTAATGAGTCCAGAAACTGTAAGCACCAAGCCTCAAGCATGCCCTGTTGCATCGCTAGACAGGTGACTCTGAACAGCCAGGCTTGTATATATAGATGTTTCTGCTTTACTTCAAAAGGAACCTAAAGACTGCATGCAAAGAACATTAGGGAACACATGGAAAGTCACCCAAGCCTTGACATTAGGCATGCTGCCCTGCCCATCCCTGCCTTTCCAGGACTTGCCAAAGGAACTCTCCTTTGAAGCTGCAGAAGGGCTGTCTGCAACTCCTGGGAGTGCAAGGACAGAGCCTGTTGTATCCCCATGGTGTCCTGTCCTCTTCCCACTCACAGTGGGCAGGACACAGCCGATCCAGCCTATTTACGCCTCACTCTGACCCTGCCATGAATGGAGCAGGGGCTTAAATAAAGGGTCTTATTATGGGGTGTTGCAAGCGGGTGGCTTTGTAAGAATACAGTAACAGATCTATTTGTCTCTCTATCTGTCTGTCTGTCTATCTATCTATCTATCACATATATCTTTTAATGTCTTTCTAGATATAAAAATAAAAAGTATAATATATATACGCCACCATAAGGTATTATGTTGTTACAGTAGTTCCAAACATTTGATGCCAAATTTCACTGCCACTTTGCATAGCCAGACATCCCCCAGTTGATCCAAAATATTTTGATTAAATTATTTCGTGGAGAGAGAAGTTCACAGCCAGCATCTTTTTGGAGGTGCCCTCACACACAGGCACAACAGCAGCCAAAGAGGAGGGCACAGTGGCATGGCAAACCAGCCTCCCTCAGGTTTCTGTTCTATTTCTGTTCTCTAAAGAGTTGGAGCCCCTGCAGGTGAGCTTGCTACTGAGTGATAGCTGGGATGGAAATTAAATAGCTGGAACATTTGCCTGCATGTACAGAGGGGGGCAAATAGGAAGGGAGGGGGAAGCAGTTGATAAACAGCAGTTGTGTAGAGCAGTAAATATTAGCATCAATTTTGCTCATCACAACTGCACATTCATTACAGTTTTCCACATACCAAATCCATAAGTCTGTATGTGCTGAGCCAGTGGCTTGCCATAGCAAGCAGCAAATAATGAATGATGCATTACTTCTCTTATAATGGATTGGTTATTTCAACCTTGATGCGGTGAAATAAATGACAGCAATTTTGCTAATACATGTGTTTTCTGCTCTCCCCCTCCTTTCAAATAGGGCAAAAAGGTGTCCTTTAACATTTAGAGCCATGGAAGAACACAATATGCATGATGCTAAGTGACTATAATGTACTATGCCATAAACTCTAAGTACCACCTGGTTTGAAAAGAAGCTGATATGAGGTATAAAGAAGGTATTTTGCACACGACAGAGGTAATAAACCTAGAGTTTTCTGAAGGACTTAGACCCAACTGGAAATAAATCCCTTGCAAATATTTTTGAAGTATTGTATAGATACATTAAGAAAGGATTCTGCCACTGAGCTGAAAGTTCTTGTGGTTCATCTGGTGATATTACAGCTTTGCTGATCAAATACTGATCATATCAATCAGTATTTTATTTCAGATTGATGGTGGGAAATGTATGGCATGAGCAGTGCATTGCATGAACAATGTTTCTATATTCTCCATTAAAATACAATACCCAATTCAATAGCAAAGGATTGTGACAAAGAAGAAATTGGATGGGTGCATCACAGCCCTCTTCCTTCCCTATGCTCTGCTTACCCATGTTCTGCTTGTTCATGAGGCCAAGCTGTGCCCAAGAAACTGGAAAAAGCAGCCAGAAGCAAGTTTCCATGAGCTTAAGCCCACTACCAGCATGTAGCAACTGAGAGCCCTTGTCCCAAGGAGCTCAGAGTAATACCACCAAATTCAGCCTGCGCAAACCCAGGAGAAGCAGGTGCAGCTGGAGACTCTGGAGTTCATTTCTGGGGCTGGGAATGCTGGCAAATTCTTAGGATGACATAACCCCACATTTAAAAAGGTTCGTGTTTGTTCAAGACAAGATGCAAAGATTCAAGGTCTGATCCTGGGGCCACTGCCATCAGTGGATCCACCAATCTAAAGTGGCTTTAGCCAAAACCTTCAGCTTGGCTCTCATTTCGTACAAGCTCCTGTGCCCTATTCCGTCCCCACAGAATGGCAGAGGCCCTGCACTGTTCTAATCCTTGGCAGGAGGATAAAATCATGCTGGGAAGCCAAATAACTCCCACGGTGTGAGGACAGCTCTGCCCTTCAGTAGGGCTGGATGCTAAGCCAGCTGTTAAACACTGCCTGTAGCCAGCTGCACAATCTCCAGCTGCTGCAGCTTTCATCCCTCAGAGAACAGGCACCACCTCTTCTGAAATATGTCAGCTCCCCCTTCTTTTTGATGGACTGGACATGGAAGTCCCTGCCACCCCAAGGCTTCTTGACCCTCACTGGGTTATTAATTTTCCAGCACTCCTGTTGCTATTTGGGCTCCCAGTCCTCAAAGATTTATCAGACCAAACAGACTGTATCCAGCAGTGGTGGGAGTTGCTCCTGATGTTTATAATCCCAAATATTACTGTTTTACACCACAGATCTCTCTTTTCCCTGATGAATGCTGACTAGGCTCTTTCCCTTCTGCCACTTCGCTTAAGTCACATTTGCCCTTAGAGAAAAATGTGGCAGAGTCACGAACAGGAATGGAAAGCTCTGTGATATGGAGAGACTAGGATGCAACGTGATTACCATATTAACCAACTCACTGCCCTTTGGATGCTTGGCCCACATCCAGCACAGTGACAGCAATACAGTGCTCTGGGCACACACTGCAAGTTGTCAGATTGTACCAAAATGTCAAGCAGCGTCCTGGAAGCTGCGGGGTTCTCAGGAGCTGATCGGCAAAGTGCTGCACATCTGGTGACCCTATCCATGCACCCGCAGCAACACGTGCAGCACTGTGTGGGAGCAGCAGCACTGCTCACCCACCCTCTTGGAAACCCACTGAAATCACCACATAAACCCATGGGGGCAAACAGGCCAAGGAATACCCATCACAACTTTCTACAGCAAAGATAAAGTGCAGTAAGACAAAACATTAAATGGATGTCTGGCCTTGCCTTCCTAATAGAGAGCTTCTTCTTGGGGGATTTCTGTAAGAACTTCCACAGAAATGCAAGTATTTCAGGGAGCCTTGTGTGCTTTGGCTTGGTCAATCAAGGATTTGCAGCCATATAGACCACTGGAGCCCTAGTAGCCCTAGTTCCCAGGAGGGGCTGATGAAATGCTGATTAAAATCTGGCACCTGTCTGCAAGCTACTGAGATGTGACCCACCTGTGGTGGGCAAAGGCACAGACTGAACCCCCTCCTCCAGCACTGGGCTGCCAGGTATACCACTTTCCTGGTGCAGTCACACATGGTCCAGAGCCTGATCCCAGGCATCATGTGGCAAATCCAGAGTCAGGACTTTGCTTTCAGCAGCTTCCTCAGACTTGGTAGTAGCACAGCCACAACCAGTCTTGCCCTTTCAGCAAATGAAGATTCATTTTGTTGCCAGATGAAGAACTGTTTGCTCAGCTGGTAGGGAAAAGACAATGATTATTTTGCAAAACCATCAACCTAGGAAACTGCACTGTGAGGAGGATCGTGTTAAACATTAACCAAGGAGAGGGACGGGAGAACATGCTTTGTTGATCAAGGGTCTCCAAAGTAATAAACTAGACTAGTTGTGCCACCTCAGCTCCATTTTTGGGAAGTAATATCAAGTTCATCAGGCAGCGAGCTACAACTTTAGGGTTAGTGACCACCAAAGCCCACCAGAGAGACCCCTGGGACAAGAGAACGCATGTGCTGATGGGGGGAGGAAATGTGCTGATGACTCCGAGGAAATGATTATCATATGTATATTTCTTCTGGGAAAACAATGACTATGTATGTAAACTATAGTATATAAACACGAGGAGCCTTTTCTGCACTCAGCATGGGCAATATTTTGGTGGAAATATCCCCTTGTGCATCTGGCACCAAGTAAAGAATCCTGCTTCTTAATGCCACATTGGTGTTAAGGCGTTTTATTTCATGGATTTTTGGTAACATTTTTCTATCCAGTCTATCTTTTGTCTTCCGCCTAATCCATCACTGAAGTTACCAAGCTGAATTTCCATGGCAACAGCCTGTGAGGTCAGAGAGAAAGTACTAGGCAGGATCAAGCATCTGAAGTGGAACTGTGAAAGGGAAAGAACAAAATTACTTAGAAAAATTAACAGTCATAATAGAGGGAATAAGGAAAAAAAAAAGACAGGTCAGATAATCTACTCCTAGTTTAAAGACTCCATTTGGTTTCTGACAAAGCTGTCACCAGTGAATACACTCTTTCATACACAGAGAAACCCAATTTGTCTCTTTGCTTTCTTTGAAATCAACAGCAACTACAGGAGGTACAAAATATGGTCATCCAAGGATTGCAGGGGAATTCCCAGTCATCAGGAGAATTTCTTGGTATCTGCCTCCTCTCACTTAGTGAGAGCCCACCGCATATTTTCACGAGCCCCCATTGAAAGCACACCTGCACCTGCAAATATGGTGGGACATACATGGAGACTTTAAACACTTCTTTTTTAAAGAGAACACGTCAACGCATTTCTCCTTTAATCATCTTCTCAAAGGTGTAGTGACAACAGCCTAAAGCCATGTTTAATTACCAGTCAGTTGTCTGCTCCCTGGCATAGCCCTAATGCAGGCTCCTACCTCATGAGCTCCCAAGAGACCACCTGCCAGTGCCCCCAGCATCCACATCACACACCCCACAGAGACAGTGGAGTCAGTGGGGTGAGCCCAAAGATGGAAGGCACAACTTCAGTCAGGGTGAGTGATGGGGGAGCGAGGTGGGAATGCAGATGTCCCCCAGGGATGCTGGCATCCTTTGGGGTTGGATAAATTGTCACACAGGAAGTTGTGTGGTTGTAGAAAGGCTGGCAGTTTTCTCCTATTTTTAATAGGGTCTCCTGCTGTGCCTGAAATGCCATCACTGATGTGGGACTCGTCATATCACAGCAGCCACACGAGGCTGGTGCTGACACTGTCTCCAACCCAGTACCTTCCCTTTCCTTTAAGCAACACCACACATCATCCACATTTGTTACCACCTCCCCCTTTCAAGCGATGATCTAGGACCTGCAGTTCTTCAGAGAAATCCAATTAGGGACGTTGTGCAAGGCCCTCTTCAGATGAAAGCCGCTGATTCATTAAGCTACAGGCTTGCTGCCTTTACCCAAGGAACACAGCACGCGTTTCCCCCGGCAGCGCTCCCTCCCCTCCTTCCCGCGCAATCGGCACGTGCTGCACATCAGAGGAGACAAGAGGCTTTAGCATCTCTGCCTTCCCCACCCACCGGGGATTTTTCTCCCTTATTCAGGAAAGATAGAGGAGGCAGGCAGTATCAGACCCTGAAAACATTCTGGTGATGTTTGGAGGGAAGGGAGGCAGATATGGAGAGAAACCTCTAGTGCCTATCTGGGATTTATAACGTGGCTTAAATTACTGCTTTTTTTCCGCTGCTTGATCTGAGAGCATATTTCAGTCAATCTGAATATCAAAGAAATTCAGAAAGGCAGTGGGGCAAGGAGTAGGGCAGAGACTGACAAGAAAATAAAGAAACTAGGGAGACGGTACAGAGATGATATTGCAGATAGACCAGATTAAAACATGAAAAAAAGAGGTGACCTGCCTGGCCAGCAGGCAAAACTGCTCAACATAAACACACTTTTTTTTTCTCCTTAATTTTCTCAGACGTTTTATGGGTTGTTCATAGGCCACACATACTCTCTTTGAACAATTTCTGACAGTGGTTGACAGAAGAGCTACGATACAGTTTTACACCAAAGTACTATGGAGCAAGCCCTGCTTAGGACAGTTCCTTGGATCCACATTAGAATAAATCTAGAGCTTGGACAGGATCCTGGGGATGTGCATTTAGTGCACTTGGCCAGATAAAAGCATAAACAAAACCTATCAGATTAAATGGCCCTCTGCAACCCTGAAAACTGAAGGGTGTATGTGTGCATGGTGGGACAGAGCAAAGCTACTGAGGCTCTCCAGCCTTCTTCATGTGGCTATAGGAGATGGAACATACTCAGCTCCTTAAAGAAGAGCAGGAAAAGAACGTCCACAGCCCCTCTGCAAAAGGACCACACGGAAGAGCTAACCGTGCCTGAAACAGCAAACCACCATTGCTTTTATGATTTTGACCTTTTACCAGGAAAACACTTGTTGTCCATAATGCCGGGAGAAGTCTAGAAGGTATTAAGAGAGAGCATGCCACTCCACAGCATGTTCCCTGTCACTCTGATTCTATAGAAGTCCTTCCCTGGGCCACAAAACCATCTCTCACACGTGAATAAGGACCATAGCCCGTGTTTAACATCTAGGGATTCATCAGCAATGAAGGACAGCATTGCCACAAAGGGGATGGGTTTTTGAAAGCCTTATTACCATTGGCTTAAAGGGAGTAGGAGACACTTGCAGCTGTAAAATTTTATCCATGCATTTTACATGTCTGTGTGTATAAACATATCTCTGTGTGCACATATGTACATACACATACACATAAACCTATAATTGGTGTTCTCACACTCAAAAGTTCTTATACTGCCCTTAAAATGTAATTATTATTCAATTAATTAAAATGTTTTGCTGTCTTGAATTTTAAGACAGTACATATGGTGGCTTGTATTACTGGATAATAAAATAATCAGTCTTTGTTTAAGTCAGAGCTAAGATTCCTCACTTTTCCCCACGTGCCATTTTGAGGATTAGCTTTGCTGTGATTTCCTTCCCTCCCTTACTGACACTGAAATATTCTGACTTCTGATTCTTCTTTCATTGCTCCTATTGTTTTCACACATTTTCTTCACGTGGTCACAGGTACTTAGTGTTTTTATAATTTACACATTTTCACCCATCTATAAATTGGCTCTCATAAAAGCCAGTCTGAATTGGATTTTGATTAAAAAAGACAACAATGTCATTTTTTCTATGCAGCTTTCAGACTGGTTTTGTAATGAGCCAGTTAACAAAATCTTGACTTGTTTTTCTGCAGTTTACAGGTTGGACTATAGCTGCATTTGGGGGGCCTTTTTCTGCCTCTCTGTTTTGTTGAGAATCTACTCCAGGCTTGGCAGCTATTGAAAAGTTGTGCGCTCTTCTCACAACTTGTCATCTTCCATCCTTACTCAGGCGTTCAATTTGGCTACTTCTTAAGGCTTAAAATTAACATGTTATTATTGTCTCTGAAGACCCTTCAGACTTTGACTCCTACCTATTGGAGAAATTTTGATTTCTGTTTATGTACTTGCTCATAATTTGGGTTCTGTTTCCAATCTGTCACTTGCTAAACCATCTGTGCCATCTGGAATATGCCTGGCCCCAATTTGGTGGAATTCTCTTCCTTACGAAATTCATGAGATGCAGCCTGCAGATGCTTTCACTGCTTCTCTGACAAATTTACTTAATTTGGCAGCTTTGAGGTTTGCATTTTTGTCAGTTTCTAGGCCTGCATCTTGTTCTTATTATTGTGCCATAGATGGTGGAGGTCTATCCAACACGGATACATATGGGACGCGAGAATCCTTCCAGTTTCAACAGCTTTGACATACAAGTGAACACAAAGACTTGGATACCCAAGATCCTTATGAGCCATTTTTTCTTCCTAATACACAGGCACTTGAGAGAGCAGGGGTAAGGTAAGAAATTCATAATTGCACAGAAGGTCACCATCAGGTTTATATTCCAGTGGTGCTGCAGCTAACAGCATCCAGGAAGGATGGGATTAGCCAAGACACTGTCTCAAATATTGCACTGAGATGAAACCACATCTTTGCCACCAGTAGATAAACCCTTCTGTTTGTGAGAATTTTTAGCTTCTGAGAGACAAAAACATCCTAAGGATCTGATTTTGGTGCTTTCCAAACCAACTAGACGGGCTCAGTAGGCTCACAAAGACTAATGAAACTGGCCAAACTTTTAAAGGATTGTCTAAATGATCCCTGGCTAATCAAAATATGCTGCCTCAACCATGGGTAAAGTGAAGGCAAACAGGGCCTGTGTGCTTCAAAATTTGATGTTATGAAGGTTACTCACATCTCAATGTCCAGAATGAATTAACTTACAATAAAAAATTCCTACTTTTTTATTTGCTAACTCCTTTTCTGAACCGTATTCAGCTCCTAGGAACTAGGAGGTACAGTGATGAAAAAATTTGGTCCAAAGACCACAGGCCTAACAGAATGGCCTAAATTAGAAATGTATTAGATTTTACATGAGAGAAAAATGAACTTTTCCATAAGTTTTCTCCCACATCCATTCAAACTTTGAGTTCCTAGACAGAGATCACCAAATGTGAACACGTAAAGTTCAGTATGTTAATATGTATTTTAGTACCTAATAAAAGTGAGCTCATTTCCAGGGGGTAACCCCTCCCTAGCAGAAGTAATTTGGAGAAAATGAGAAAACCCCGAAGAACTCCTGAATCCAGATGGTACCAAGTCCATCCTGCTGTGCTTACCTGTTTTTCTCTGTCACTCCCTCATGGCTGCTGGGGCTCAATTAGCTTCATACTACAGCATTAAACAAAAGTTTTCATGGTTGGCATTTATCCTGCTAGACTGTCACCAGAAAATATTCGAAGTGAGCAGGTGGTCAGGGAGGAACCCTACCAAAGCAGGTTGTGCTCTACATTGAGAATGAGAGAGGACACCACTCACAACAACCTCCAGGAAATAATGTCCTTACAGCTATTGACATTGCCACGTGTTTTGTGTGGCAGTAGCAGATCTTTGGAAAAAACCAAATACAGTTGGATAACAGCAAATAGAGAAAAGGAAAATAAACAGCCTTTGCTGGCTAGGTTCTCTTCCGCAGTGTAGGGAGTCATGAAGCTGTATTTGCATTATTAAACAGCAATCCAACTGCCGCCGCTTGAAGCTCCCACTAAAATCAGATGATCAACCTGACACCAAGTTGTGGAGGTGTTACTGTATTTCCATGTCCTAACTTTACTTCAGATACGTTGTTATTGTGATTACTAATTGTGTTTAGTAACACACACAGTAAGGCTAAAAAGTGCTATCTGAATTTATATTTGTTAATGTCATTAGTGTAAAATACTCCTTTGGAAGACCCAAAGTGCAGTGGTCAGGATTGATGCTAATGGGCAGCATCCCAGCAGGGAAACGATGCTTGCTTCATCAAGATGCTGGAAGGAGTTTGTCTGCTAGCCAAAATCTCTCTCCTACTGTTTATAAAGCAGCATCTCACTGAACTATCCTGCTTTTTACAGCTCATTACTGAGCGGTCTTTTAAAGGGATTGGCTGCTGTTCAATTTCATGGCTTCAGAGTTGCAGAAAAACACCTTTCAGGGTGTCCAACCTTCCCTCCAATTTCATGGCTACTCAATGTGCCAGGTAATATTTCACTAAGTGTCTCGCTCAGAAACACCCAGCTCGTTGCTGCTGTGACAATCCCAAGTGAACAGAAAATCCATCTATCCTGTGTACTGCAAGTAATTAGAACTGTGGCTGCATATCATTCCTGCAAAGTTGTTTGAGTCATGATTTTAAACATGATATAGTTTTTGGTGGATTCAGCGCTTGGTCCCTGAATAACGCAGTCTATAAATGGAAAGTGCCTTTAAAAGACGACATTTTTATTCTTTATTGTCCTCAAACAATGAAAGTGTTGCTATCATTTCAAAACAAAGCTGGTAACTCTGCTGTTCATCACAAACTTAGATTGTGGTGATAGGAATCACATTGTTTGTGTTGTAACTTTTTAATTCTCCTAACAATTTTTACGATTCACTTCAAATAATGGATCTCCCTTGTGTACTCATATTTTCACTTTTGATTGTAGGCAATTAATTTTTATTACCATAAAAAAGCCTTCTGAAACTCTTTTACTGTGAGGTTGTTTTATTTGTGTAGTCATTAGCCTGTGATGAAAGTCACACCTCTAATGGCTCAGTCAAAAACCTTCCACTGGCAACATACACAGATCTGCTGTGATGCATTAATCTTTTATTAGATTACAGTTATTGTAAAAACTGTCATTCAATTCTTTAATAGGTTTTCTTAATTCTAATCTTCTACACTCTAAAAAATAGATAGAGGTAGATGCTAAAAAAGGTCTGAGGCTCTACTGAACTTGAATGGTTTCCTAGGCATGAACTGGTAATTATTTACAGGCTTTTTAGAAATTAAAAATCCTTTTATTTCATTTCCAGTCAATGTCATCAACATTTTAATAAAACATTTACGAATTACTGAGAGCAACAAACTATTTCTTGAATGAATTGCAAAACTCAGTTGAGAAAGATGTTGATGACTCCCAGAAGCTCGTGCTGGCCACCAGCAATTTTTGCTACACCTCTGGCAGAAAGGAGTTTATTTGAATTCACAGGGTAGTTTTGAAAGAAAAGAAAATACACATCCTTTTGGGGTACCTCTCAGCTGCACATAAAAACTATCCTGACTTTTGTGAGAGCCGGTGAGAACCATTTGTAATCTGCCTGACTCACATCAGCATTGAAACACCTAATACAATTACTTCCATCCTTAAAAGATGGAAATTTTGTTTGTGAGAGCACGTTTTACTTAACAATGCGTGTTGTTTCTGGGTGGACTCCATCCTGGGCTTGAGCTCTCAGCACCAGGTGGTACTTAGAATGGATGAATTAAAAATGTGTGCTGCAGCCTGCTGGGAGTGTAAATTCAGGAGTGTCTCTTTGTGGCCTTGGTAGCTGCTGCAACAATAAAATATTTTTGCTTATTCATGGTTTAGAAATTTTAGTTAACAGTCTCATGCACTGCAGCAGGAACACAAAAGGACACTAGCCTTGTAACTGTGGAAAACATAGTAAAAAAACCCCAAGGAAAACAGATTATAATTTCATAGAACAGAATATGTTAAGGACTGAAAAAGAATGCTGATTCCTGAGGAATTTGCCAATTTTCTTTTCAAGCTTCTTTCTAATGCACTTACAAATACATAAATTGTTCTAATGCTCTTTAGGTCATAAAAAGCAAATTGGTAGGGTAAGAACTGTTTTTCCTTGTCAAGTTGGGCACCCTACCTAGTTACAGAAATGAAGACAGTCTGCTTCCTTCTCACCATGCTATCATGATCAAAGGAACAGGATGCAAAAATTTCCCCCACTGGAACATGCTGCTATTCAAAGCCCTTTGTAGGCACCTCACAGCAAAACATGAGTGTCTGGTATGAGATGAAAAGAGAAAGCGCATGTGTTTATTTATTCAGGATGGCATTTTACAGCCCCAAAAGAAATGTAAGTATGCATGTATGCATGCATGTACATCTGTAAATGGGGGTCAATAAGGAGGAGAGAGCTGTCAGTGGGGCTCTCTCTTTCCCCTGGGCAAAACTCCAGACTTGAAAAGGACTCACAGGCTGCCACTGGCTCCTGGTGAGGCTCTGCCACCCCTTCCTCTGTTACCAGGCAACATTATCAGCAATGCTGCACATGTGCACTGGACATTAATTACCACTTTCTGCTCACTGTTTGTATTTTCATTTATGCATTTTCCTTTAGAATCATGAGGCATTCTTGAGTGAATAAGATTTTCATTTAAAGGATGTCTGCACCCATAAGCCAACTGGCCCACTGGGTAAAACATGCCCCAGTTCAGGGAAAGAGGACAATGCCTGTGCTCCTGCTCAGCTCCAGACACCCTGGATGCAGCCTCAGCCCCGGTGTGGCTGGGAGCAGCTGTGCCACCATTGCCTGCAACCCAGGGCTTCCTGGTACTGGCTCTTCTGGCTGCCACTCACTGTGGCAGGTGTGTATTATGTTAAGGAATTAAACCTTCAATCCCCCAAATAAGAGTTGCATTGGGATCAGTGGCAATTTTACCTCAGCTGAGTACTTCAAGCATGTGAACGAGTCACCATCCAGATAGGTAAGGTGTGATTTTGTCTGGTTTTGTAAGAACAGATGTCAAGAATTGGACATGTGAAAAGGCAGGCAGTAGTTAAATAGTTATTAAATATATGCTGCAGAGAGTGCATGGTGATCTATCCTCCTGTGCAGGAGAGACAGGCACTAGAGGAACAGGAATGGTGTCTATACAGGAATACCTCGTTCCTTAATTCTGATACATGAAAAGGCTGTTACTCAAACCAGAGATATGGGCAGGAGACATCAGGGCTTGGGTGAAGTGCACAGTGCCCCCTTCCATGCAAGACAGCCACAGCACTGGCTGCTACCTTGCATCCTGCCCAGCGACCGTATTTCTCAGCTCCTGTTTCGAGGCCGGTTTTCTGCCAGCTTTATTTGCACACTGCTGTTTCAGGGAGAAGCACTGGCGAGTAATGGAAGTCCCGCTGGTGTGGGTGGGCAGCACAGAGCTCGGCACATGGGGAATAGAGGCACCGAGCTAACCCTGCCTTGGCATTGCCACCACCTGGCCTCCTCCACTACCCTGAACAAGACTACATGCTGAACAGAAACTCTGCACACAAAGAGACTACAGTGTGTGAAGAAAAATGTGGGGAATAAAAGGAAATGAACTTGACAGGCACATCCACCAACCTCTTTTCTGGATATGGATGCCTCAATTTCGAAGCATCAATGTCAGAAACTGACAGAGCACTGATTTTGAACAGGCTGCTACTACCTGTCCTCTAAGAACTTACTCCCCAACCTTCATATTGCTTTAGATGGAAGTGCCCCAAATCATTAGTCCCATTTAAAAAGCAGGTAAGATTTTACTGTAGGAGACTCTCACCACCATAACCAGCACCTCTTTTTTGCTTCGGAACTGCTCTTCCATCATTCCTCCATGCCAGTGCAGTCTCTGTGTCTGTGAGCAGCCTGTGCTCTCTCTCCAGCCACACATACAATAGATGTAAAAATGTTCAGAAGACAAATGACATGATTTCAGAAAGGGAGAATCATATATCTGTCATTACCTTGCCTCTGGTTTTACTACATTGACACAATACTTTCAGTCTCTTACAAGACCCTCCAAGAACAAGTTTAAGGTATATGGCTCTTTTAATCCTCATAAATCTGGAATTACCCTAATTACTAAGAAGAGACATCATTAAAAAGGAATGACTGTGCAACTACCTTCTCAATGTCACTGTCACTACACTGACAATTTAATTAAAAGTGCTGTGAGTTTACTTTGTATCAATAAGGAAGATACAGAATTTTAAAAATTCTTAGCTTGCTTTTATCAAAATGTACCTCGGTGCTGCTGCTAGAGATTACATGAATTAAAAGATTTTATCTTTCTTGAAGATACATGAATATCTCAAAAGAAAATCCTCATCTTCATATGGTATCTTCATGCCAGCATATAAATGGAATTGACTAGAAATAACCATCTTTACTGCAAAAAACATGACTCTGAGTATATGAAGGTCATGTTCATTATACAATAGTCCACATTTTTTGTCCTATGCTTTGCTGCCTGACATAGAAAATTAAGAGGTATATGAAGTAATTAGAAGGCAACCAAAGAAAGGACTAATCATAAATTCATTGTACCATTTTTTTTCAGCTGAAGTTTACTTTGACTCTGGTCTCACACACTCAAGTGTAAATTTGGAGCAGCTGCCTTGGCACCTATAGAGTTTGAGGAAGCAAGTGCTTACCCATTGAAAGCGGATGCTGCTCTCCTTCCCAGATCAAAAACTGAGGAAACTGCTTCAGTGAGTTCTGCCATATTTGGTGAAATTCTTCAAACCTGGAAGCAGCCTCAGTGAAAATCCCTGCTTCACTTTTTTTAATAAAAATATGTTTCTAACCCACATGAGCCCTTAATGCTTCAATATTGAAAAGCATCCACATGAACCCCAAAAGCACTTTCTAATCTCATATTATTTAAGCCAATTTCAGGATTTCTTGGAGCCTGACTAATGACTTTCAAGCACTTAGGACTGCAAAAACTCCAGCTGGGGATGTGATATCCACTTATTTTATTTACTAAATTACTTTATAACAGCTACTTGCCTTTTCACATGTCTGATCCTTGACATCTGGTTTTACAAAAGCAGAGCCAAAGCCCATTGCAGCAGGAAGGCTGTGGCACTCCAGTCTGACTCTCTGCAGGTATTTTTTCAATCTAGACACAGAGCACTGACAACATCCTGCCTTCACCAAGCACAGCTTAAGATGACTGTAAGACACACCTGGTCCAGGGTTGCAAGACACTGACAGAGCAAAGGAAAGGCCAAGCAGTGATGAGAAAAGCTATCTCTGAAGTCAAAGATGTTGAAGCACACTGGTGCCTTTGACCTCCTGTTCTTTTCTGACATGCTGGTCTCCCTGGAAAGATGAAATCCATATATGACCTCTGCCTATTTTCCTGGCATGCTCCTGCTCTGCAGTCCTTAGCAGACAGAGGGAAGCAGGAGGTTAAAGCAGACTGAGTAGTTTTCATGCAATTAGTGGGAGGAAACAGGCAGTGCTTTCAGCATCAGCAGGTTGTATCTGCTGGAGTAAGACCCAACTCTCATGAGCTACTGTCATGACACCCAGAAAAGAAAACATGCTCTGTGAGACCTAGATGTTGTGCAAAAAAGCCACTTCTAGGTGGAAGAGCAGGGGATCCAGGAAGGAAAGCCAACCAGGAGGTTAAGCTGTCTTGCCAGCTTAACAGCCTAGGGAGGATGTGGCCTGCAGCAGCATACTTTGCCATTGCTCTCAGCACCAGCAGCCTGTGTTCCAACATTCATTGCTGTGTATGCAGAGCATGGCTGGGTGTCCTGGCCACAGCCCTGAGCTGATGGATGCTGCTGCCTTAGAGCTACTGGACTACTACAGCTGCCTCTTTGTAATGGCAAAGCAAAGATAAGGTGGTCCTGGCACCCCTTTCCTATAGGATGGCAGCATCCAAAAAGGCCAGCTGCAGGCTAGACCCTGTAGGCTGCCAAAACCCTTAGTCAATGGTAAGGAATTACAGTGGAAGATCGCTGAAGAGAAAGCATCAGGGAAAAGGGAATGTTTTCCACAAAAATAATAATTTATGTGATTGATTCTCTATTGTGCTTTGTTTCCATATGGAATTCTCATAAAAACGGGCTACTGCATTTCAGACTTTTTTTCTTCTCTTCTTTTTTTGAAACAGCATGTTTTGTCTCCCAACTGTGTTGTTTATTTTCTCCTCAGCTTGCACACCAGCTGCATGGCAACACGCTGCAGGTTGCCAGTAAACACAACTGGAAGCCAATGAGACAAGATCATCTTTGAAGATCCAGGCACAGTGTTCTCCTTGGGATGACATGTCATGCCAGATTAAAAGCTCTCCATATATCCAGACGCTGGCAACAGCATGGACACTTCATGCATCACAAATGCTAGATTAGTATGATCACCTCCTAATGCAGGAACGTCAAGGTTGCTTAGCTTGTAGAGCCAGATGAAGAGCACCACTGGTGTCATTTGACTTATACACTCTCTCAAAGCACCATTTCTTGTGAGAGTTTCCAAAATCATTCAGGTTTTTGTTAAAGTGCTGTTTGGTTTGTTCAACTGTACATGCCATCTATAAGATCACCCAGTCATCTCATGCACATACCTGGATCTCCACCTCAGACCTTCCCTCTCCCAGTTCCTCTGTTCCCAAGTAATCAAGCGAGCTCCTGTTATGACTTATGGCACTAGATGCAAGTTGGATTTGATCTCAGCTAGATGTCCCACTGTGCTGGGTATCAACACTGGCTTGTTCCAGACTGGCAACTGTGTTTACTACATTTGTGCATGTTCAGGAAATTGATTAATTAAATAAATATACAGCTCACCTCAGAATATATCTCAGCACCCCAAAACAATTACAGAGTAATCACAAACTGGCTTTTCATGTAGGAAATCCAATTAATTTTGAAAAGACAATTACTCTTCTTTAAGTCTCGTGAATCTTATTACTGCCACAAGCAGAAGGATCAGATATGGGGAAGATACATTGATCTGACAAAACACTCCAGCCACTGATGAATATACCTGGCTGTGGAAAGGCTGTGCCAAGCCACGATGGCATTGGGATTGGACCTGCTTTGTGACCTTAACGTGAAGTTACGCCGTGATGATTGCAGTCAGTAGCATAACGCCAACAAACCCTCATCAGGACATGCCTGCTTTGCACTGCGGGCTGCTGACATCTCTGGTCTGCTAAAACACAGTCAGCTGCCCAGAGAAGCCTGCAGAAAACAGCACTGGCATCCACATCATCAGGACCTCGCTCTGTGCTGGATTTAATCCTGAACTTGCTGATCAGAGGAACTCCTGGTCAGAAGCTGGCAAATAATTCCTGAAAGAAACTGGCAAATAATTCCTGAAAGAAATTAGGAATTGGCTTTGAATTGTCTCTGCATGAAATGCTTTTTTGTGCTTTGTTTGTTTTAATTCTATAAGTAAAAAAGCAACTAGACTCTAAAAGTTAAAAAGCAACTAGATTTTGGACATCTTCAAACATCACAACAAAAAAGAATTTACTTTTGATTTTCTTGAAGACAAACATTCACCAGATTCCCCCATCTTTTCAAAAATCAGAATGTTATCAGTGTTTTCAGTTTTACAGAGATTAGTACACATTTATGTATTAAAACAATATTTCCTATTTAAAATATGTTCAAAACCCCAACTTTTATGAAAGAAAACTATCTGAAAAAAAGACCTTTGCACCAAAAAGACTAGATTCTCTCCAGACTCTCCACCACCACATGCTTGGCTTGAGATGAATGAGAAACACTGCTGTGGTTTTCATATCAGGAACCAAGATATGATGTAGAGCAACATAGGGATATGTGCTCTCAAAGAGCACAAGATCACTACTGGAGCCTCATGCAGACACATTTGTGTGACGCCCAGAAGAGGTCATGAATCACCCACCTGTTTTGCCTCTAGAAGGAGGGAATTCAAAAGACAGCACAACTGCAGGTATTCAGATTAATCTGGGTCGCAGCACAACTGCATCTCTGAGCTGTGGAGCTCTACTTTTGCTTTGTTTCTTCCAAATTCCACTAACACTGCCCAGTCTTAAGAGGCAAAGTTCTTCCCTTTCTTTCACTCTGAGTAATCCCAAATCAGTCACTGGGCTAGCACGTGAGGCGAAACCATGACCACAGTCACCATTGCAAGTTAAACCCGGTAATGGCAATGAGCAGTTAAACTTTAATATTTCCTCTAGCCCAGTGCAAGTTCCTTAGACATTACTCCTTCTCCCTCCAGTAATGCCCCCACCTCCATTTTTGCCCTTTCTCAGTATCTCCTCAGATTCAGGGATAACATAAAGCACACAGTGGATCTACTTCAGCTCAATCAAGACCCTGGGAAAGACAAGCTTTTTTCATGTAAAACATTTTTCCTCTTTCCTGCACTAATTCCTCAAGGTTATGAAGGAGCAGTGTTCAGTGTGGTTGGTTAATTTTTACTAATGTGCTCTCTCCCTCTCCTTTCATTGGTTACCTACGGGCATGAAGTTGATTAGCCAAGGGAAAAGTAAAGTTACACATCATTTGTCTTCTCTTACATTTCCATTGATCAATCCATTCAATATTATCCATTTCCCATTAATTTTCTATTTGCAGCACACCTTATTTTTAGAACTATAGTTAGCAAATTGCTTTGCTGCTCTTAATCAGCAGTTTCCATTTCCAGCCTGGGAAGTGGGATTAGCACAGCACACTTGCCATTTCATCTCTGTCAGTGATACCTCACACTAAATAATTGTTACAATTGGTAGATTTTGCTGATTGAGTCTGCCTTCTGGAAGAAGAACAAGCTACATGAAAATGCAGCCTACTCATTGGACTCTAGGCCAAATATCTAGCATTTATTACACAGATTATAGGTTGTTCCAGCAACAGTGACAGGGTGCATAGAAGTCTAAGGAAGAAAAAGTAATTCCATTAAAATCAAAATGCAGCAGTGAGAACAACATTGCTTCTTACATTCACACTGCCTTCACTACTCAGACTTTAAATGCAATGAAATTAGATAAGAGACTCTCATTATCTGATGTTGTTGTTCTGAAAGAGTGTCATGAAGGTAGGATGGGATTTTTTTTTAAAGCATCACAGAAGAGTGTTTGACTGAATTAGGAGATAATCTGTTAATTCATCAGATTGTTCAGGCATAATGCACACAAATGATAGAGTAAGAAATATTGCTGTTTTTCTATTAACAGTTTCACATAATGCTGCCTTCCCTCCTGAGAGTTGATTAAAATGTAATTTAAATTGCTCCTGTCTTAGAGCTTCATTGTCTGTTATCTTGAACTGAGACAGAAGCTCCCTATCGAGATAATGTTTAACACCAGAGCATTGACGATCTCCTCATTTTTATTTCATTGCAGAAAAATTCTTCACCTTTCTCAGCTGATCTTGTTTATTATGGAAAGATGAAGAACAGGTGACACAAGTGACAACATCCAAAAGAGATGAGCTAGTCAGTAACTGACCAGATCAGCTTTCTTTTTTTCTTTATTCAGCAAAAACCACTACCAGCTCCTGTTACCATCTATTTCAGTGGACCAAAAATGCGACACGACAGAATACGATCTATTGCTGTTCTTGCAATTCTTTTGCCCAATATTAAATAAATATCAGTTGACATATATTAACTTCAAACAGGAATAAGCCTTATTACAATACATCATTGAAAAAAAAATAAACGAGTCAGAATTTTCTTGCTTGCTAAGTACTATTTTATCAATGGAATCTATTTCTAAAACATGCACTGTGTTAAAATAGTTGAAAGGGAGAACTATTTGCCATATACCCTGATTAATGTTTAAAAACTTTTTTTCCCTTTCTCCACTGAAAATAAGAATGATTTGGCAACTAAAACCATTACTCAAGGAGACTGAGTGAAAGCAACTCTTTTCTCATTATCTCAGTGCAAAGTCCTCATCCAAGAGACATAAATTGTTATGTGGAGATCTCTTACCACACATTAATTCAATATCAAAGTCGATCATAACACTGCAATAGAAGACAGCAAACAGAGCTCCCTAACAGAAAGCAGTGAGGTTTGCTGTATGTTCCTTTCTCTTCATTCCTTGACTCTGGAACAAAGACAGAAATTTTTCTGTGCCTTTCATGCTGGGTAATAGCCTATTTCCTTATCACAGAAATTGGGACTATAAGTTAACTAAAAGGAGTAATTCCATGCCCATTTTATGTGACACAGCACTGATGTTGATCTCCAAGTCTAACGTTTCTGATTTTGCTCAGTACTAGAGTGCTCCACAGAACAGCCATGCAAAACCTCATCTCACTCCTAACCCCTTTACACCATTAGCACTTTTTCACTTGCATGACAACCAGGCAGTATGAATAATTTTAAATGTTTCTTTCAGAAGTGCTGTGAAATCTCACCATCTGAGAAAAACATGAATCTTAAATTGCAAATCTGACTTTTACTTACCAACTTCCTTGGAAGACAGCACACAAGCCTTGAATAAAGCTATGCCTATATTAGTTAATTAAGTAAGACGTGGGAAGACCTCCAGGTCCTGGGTTGCAGCTGTCCATGTTATCCAAAAGCAAAAGGGTTCTCAAGCATAGTACTGGTGCTGCTCCAGTGGGGCTACCGAACTGCTGCCAAGTGCAGTGGGGACCAGCCACCCTCTTGTGCTGGCTGGGAGAGTTTCCCAGCCTAGGGATGTCAGTAAACCTCAGCAGCCCACTGATTCCTGCCAATTGGCATCAGGTCTCAGGACTGTTCTTGGGAACGGTTAATTTACTAGTGTAGATACCAGCATAAATAGTTTGAAGTGCCCATGAGAGACGTGGAATAAGATTAAGACCAGCTGGAACCACTTCCAGAGGTGCAATGTTAAACACATGCTGAGTGGGAGCAAGGCGGGAGAACACAGGGCCTGCCTCAGCAATCAATTTCACAACTGTTTACACAACTTGAGAATATGCAAAATACTATGCTTGTTTATTTGTAGCACAAAAAGATAACTGAGAACTGCACACTCCATGTTGCAAGGGACTTAAATACAGTACCAGTGAAAATTATGGCAGGGTAGCAGTTTTGCTGTATACTCCAAATGCATTTCCTGATTAAGAAGGGATGCTATATTCCCAACAGCATAACCACATGCATACAGAACATTTCTTTTTTTTTGAGAAGTCACAACTGAGCTGTAAGCCATTATGCATGAAAGAAAGCTTACAGAAGCAAAGATGGGAGAGGTAATCACACAGCCATAAGCCCTGAAACAAATCTGTGTAAGGGTAGAGTTGTGTTTATGGTTCACAGAGCTAGTAGAAATCTGTTAAGTAGATTAAGTAGAAATATGCAGTCAGACGAAGATAAATTATCTCATTTGGCATAGTATTAAATCTAAATTGTGGTTTAAAACATAGAGTGATGAAAAAAATCAAAATCACTGCAAGGGAAGCTGAAAGAACCCAGCATTTCACCACAATAAAACTGAATTTTTTTCCCCTGCTCCTTCAACACCCATTACGTAGCATTTCTATTTTGATCTCTGGATTTGAAACCATTTGCTTTGAACCTCTGTATTCCGCTCTCAAAATAGGATTTTATTCAATTATTTCAAGCATTTACCAAGTTAGTTGTACTGCATTTCCTATCATGGGCAAAAGGATTTGAAGTACTGTACCAAGAGGGATATTGAAAATGCTGTGATTTGGTTCTTCTGACCGAACCTTCTGAAGTAATGACACCTGACAATGGGGGACTCGAAATCTGATAGCACGTGAAAACTGAGAAATAAGCAACTTAAAATAAATGTAGCATGGGCTAAATGGATATTTTTCTCACTTGATGGTAATTATGACTTTAACATGGGCAGGATGACTTTTGAATTAGGCATCCAGTGTCAGTAAGTGCTGCACATTCATTCATTCATTCATTATCTTGTCAACCTGCTTTGAAAGAAAAATTTGTAATCTTCATTTCACCTTATGCATATATACGTAGTAAATCTCACAGCAGCAGTGTTCTTGCTATGGAATGATAATGGGTTTGGTGTAGACATGAAGTTAGGGACTTGTTTGGAGTCACCTGGCTCACCCAGAAATGCTGACTCAGAGCAGAGAGCACACACAGCCCAATGTGACTCAGAGCAGCAGAGGACTCCAGAAACAAACGCCAACATCCATGCTGGCAAATAGTGTGGAGCAATGGCTGTGAAGCTCTGGAGCTTAGAAGCTCCAGCAGCAACCACGGCAAAACGCTGGAGTGCAGCTGGAGCTGCTAAGGACCCAACACCTACACTCTGTGCATTTCAGGGGGCTACTTCTGATGATCTTTAGCCCGCATCAGCAGCTGGGGTACAACAGCGTGGTCCCAGGGTGAGCACTTCAGCCTAGTTTCATCCACAGGGATCAAACTGTTGCATGCCAAGAAAGCTCCCTGATGAGAACCAAAGTGCAGTAATCAGGGACAGGCAGGAGACTCACTTCAGAAGTATCATTCTAATCTAAACAAAAATGCTGCCTTAGCCTACACTGGCAGTCTAAATGAGATTCAGCTGCTGAAATCCATAGTTCTCTTGGGCAAAGTAACAGGACACAAATTAAATACAGTACTTTGAGGCCACATTAAGTGCAGCCACTTTAGGCACCCAAGAAATTAAAAAACGGACAACACTACTCTTTTAGAGTTAGAAGAATTTATAGGTAGACTAAAGAAAAATAGACAAAGGAAAAGATACTGAATAAGATGTGAGAATTTTCACAGAAACTACCAGCTTTGTGTTTTGTCTGGGAAGGTGACAGCAGGAAAACTGTAATTTCCTCTTTCCACATAAAGATGTCAGCAGAACTGGTGCCTCTTCATGTACCCGATGTGGGATGAAAAACTACCTGAAAGCAGACAGCATTCATACTTTATTTTTATACACTGCTGTATGTACAAATTTCAAACTGCTTTGCATAGTTTCAGGCATGCAGCACTCACTGAGTTCAAATGAGTTGCACATGACTAAACCACCATGAGCTGTTTAAAAACCACTGCCCAGGGTCTCAAGCAAAACCTCATTGTTTAAGTGTTGATTGTTTTTTTTTTCCACTGAGATGAATTAAGGTCTTTATGGAGCACAAGGGGAAAGAAGAAAGAGGAGCTGCTCATCAGGTTAGTTTTTCCATGTATGTATGGCTAGTTTTCATTTGTAGCTGAGATGGAGAAGTCGTCATGCACATGTGCTGGTACCCATCTGACCAGGGAGCTTAAGGTAATCTATCCAGGAAACAGTGCTGGTTACCTGGGAGAGAAATTAGAGCTGAGAAACCATCAAGGCATTCATAACAAGGCTCACAGACACTTTGATGAAAACCACTAGATGTCTCAGTATCTGGCAGGCAGACACTAAAAACCACTTTGAAAGTAAGAACTTGTTTATGTTTTAACAAAAATATATTCATGGAGCTGCAAACTATCTTTTGCTATCTGCAGATCTACTTTCTCTGCAGGATGAAGTCTAGCAAATAAAGCAAAATGAAAGAACAAAACAGTTCTTCCTTTACTGCAGCATAAATGGAGGCAGATCCGAATTACAGCATTCCCCTAGCCATAGCAATCATGTTTTTTTAGTCCATCTGAGGTTCTGATTAGAGAATTATACTTCATGTCTGTACATCAGTGCCAGAAAAACATAATTTAAGCAAAACTGCAGGTTAGAAATCAGGATCTAACTCTTTTTTCCTCCCATAGAGCTGATTTGCATGAGACTGATTTAAAATGCAGAATAATACATGATCTGTGAACAGTTTAAAGGTTTATAAAATATCCTAATTCTCTCTGTATCCAGACAGCTAATTTAGAATTTTGCTGTGGATTAACTCACAAGCAGCCCAAACTCATCTTTCCATTAACCCATCTTGATTAGCCCAATCCTGACTGCAATATGAGGGGTGAGATCTATTTCAGACATACTCATTTGGATTGGGAGGCTCAAGTTCCCTGATTACTGTTCTCTTTTGTGACCAAAAGTCATGTTAAATGGTTTTGCTAATCCAATGTATGCATTAGATGGGGAGGAAAACCTTCAGTCATATTAGCTTAAGAACTAACCATCAATCATTATCTGTGTTAATTGATGTGGTGCACACTCTTACAGAAGCCAAGTCATGGTCCCAGACAGACCTTGAAGGGCTAGATCTCCTCCCTCTGCCTTAGATGTAAATGCCTGTGATATGGGATAGTTAAGCAATGAAAAAGTCCTCTAAATACCCAACGGAGCGGAGACAAAACAATAAAATCCTATTGAAATGTAGTGGCTGCTTACAGGGGCATTCAATTAATCAGTTCCTGTGCACCTGAGGTAGCATTAAATAATGTCTCAGCAGGGTATCCAGTAATTCGTTGAGTAATAATTACAGCTCCCAAACAGGACACAGCAGGAACACTGTTTATCCATCAGTGTGCTACCGTTTACACATGACCATAGGATAAACCGTCTTGGGTTGAGGAGGAAATACTCAGGGACAAAAGCTTCAAAGCTTGCTCTAGTGCTCTGATACCAACCCCAAGATTTACAGTAGAGCTACCTTCACCCATATAAAAAACTCACCAGGTACCAATTAGTTTCAAAATACTTTGATATGGGCCTGACTAGGACACAGTGCTAAATGGATCATTATTTGGAGGCAATATTGCCATTTTATCTGATGGTACAGCTGGCAGCTGTGGGCAACTGATGAAGCAGAGACCAATTTTCAGAAGCACTCCAAGTTGCTGACAATCAAAATTGGTAACAGCCAGCACAAGTAACAAATAAAGACTTCTTGTCAGTTTTGCTATGAAGCACTGTGTGGGGGGGTTGGTTTCTTATTTTGAAAGAAGACAAGGTGACACTGGGTGATGAGTGGTCTACCTGTCCCCACAGCAGACCTTCCAGCTTGCTGTTGAGATTAACAGTGTCAGGGGACTGTGCATCACTGCCTGCGAGCTTTGCACTGTAAAGGTCAGGAGAGGACCTTCATCTGCGGAGATGACAACTGGCTATCCTCCACAAAATACTGATATGAGCAGGGTCTTGAAGAATCAGGCAGAGACTGGGATTCCAGACAGTTGGCCTCTGTTTAGTTTGATATTTGAGCATACTGGTGTTGCTCAACAGTTCTGTCAAGGGATTTGGCTCCTCCGAGATGGTTATCTTCTTGTAAGTCTGTCTGAGGTTTGCATGGCAAGGTTTTGGTAGCAGGAGGTCTACAGGGGGGGCTTCTGTGAGAAGCTGCTGGAGGTTTCCCCTGTGTCCATCAGAGCCAATGCCAGCCAGCTCCAAGACAGACCCCCTGCTAGCCAAAGTTGAACACATCAGGGACAGTGGCAGTGCTTCTGGGAGAACACATTCAAGGTGGGAAAAAATGGCACAACAGAAACTGCAGTCAGAGAAGAGAGGAGTGGGAGCATGTGAGTGAAACAGCACTGTAGACACAAAGGTCAGTGGAGAAGAAAGGGCTGGGGGTGCTCCAGGCACCAGAACAGAGATTCCCCTGTAGCCTGTGACAAAGACCATGGTGAGGCAGCTGTCCCCTGCAGCCTGTCAGGTCCACTGTGCAGCAGAGATCCACCTGCAGCCCAAGGAGGGACCCACACCAGAGCAGGTAAATGCTGAAGGATGCTGTGATGCCAGGGGATGCCTGTGCTGTAGCAGGTTTGCTGGCAAGACTTGTGACCCTGTGCAGGACTAATGCTAGAGCAGTCTGTTCCTGTTCCTACTCTGATTTGATTGTCAGTAAATTAAACTCATTTCCCCAAGCCAGGTCTGTTTTGCCTGTGACAGTAACTGGTGAGTGATCTTTCCCTGTCCTTATCTCAACCCACAAGTCTTATGCTATACTTTTTTCTCCCCTGCCCAGCTCAGGAGGTAAGTGATAAAGCAGCTTTGGTGGGCACCTGGTTTCCAGCCAAGGTCAACCCACCACAAAGTCAAACTCTGATTTTCAAATACTCACATACACTCAAATTCCTCACTATAGACATATGAATTACAGCCTTGACTGCAATAGCTCAGCAGTGGCATGACTCAAGCTCTGTTGCAAAGCAACTAAATATTACAACATTTGTGGGACAGAGTTACATTATTTTAAAATATATGACTATTGGACTAAGTAGGAAGAATAATCATCATTATTATTGCTTATTTTGAGAGAAAATCTGATTTTACTTATATTGTACTCCATTTTTTTCAGTGCTTCATTTTGTGCCTTTTGTTTCTAAGCATCTCAGTAAGGGGGGCTATTTGCTCAAAGCCAGTATTTCAGGCTATTTGCAAATTTAGGTAGCGATAAAGTCCATTATACAGACCCTGGAATCAGTTTCTGAGTTGTCTCAGTTGCACATTTTAGCTGACATCTAAAAATGAGCTGTAGGGTCCTAGAGCAGAGGCTACATCAGCACACATTATCTCATTGGCCTCCAAAATGTAGCACAGATTGGCTTGGGAGAACCTTGATAGCTGGTTCTTAATGTGTGATGAGCAGTGGATCATAGCTCAGTTCTCTTGGCTCAGAGCTCCAGCTCCCAGGAGAAGCCAGGCACCTTGGTGGCTGCTGGAAGCATTCAACTCCAAACCAGAACAAGCCAAGAGCACCAAGCCACAGCCACCCCGCCGTGTCTGCTGTGAGATCCTGATTCTGAGGGTCTGGCTTTTGTGAAAGGAGCTCATAGCCTCTGGTAATTTGGGAATTCCAAGAAGGATGGAAACTGGAAATAACTGTGACTCCCAGAGGTGAGATCTTGTTAAAGTGAGAAAGACAAGCACCGCTTGGTGAGAGCAGTGAGCCAGGAAACCTCCCCGTAAAGTCTAGTAAGCAAAATGCACACATGTATGTGTCTGTTGGAAAGCATCTGCATGGGCTGGGGGGAGGCTGCAAGTAGGGTCAGTGTGCAAACTGGGAGTGCTTCAAAACATCCCAAAACGTAGCAAGAGATCAACCACCTAAAAGGCTTGTCCACAATGAGGTGTCCTGTGACACTGAAGTCACATTCCTGAGCTTTTCCCACAATTTTTAAGGCTAGAAAAGTTTCTTGGAAAACTAATCTGAGCCCCAGAAGGATAATTTTTTGTGGGTGAGGGGAAATGCAGCTGGCGTTGAATTTGCTCACTGAAATGCATGCTAAGGTCATATACAAAGAAACTGCCTGCTCAGAAATGGATGTTTGGACAAAATCTCACTACCCTGTCCATTGTCAGGTATCCCTTGTCCCTTTTGCACTTTCAACTAAAAATAAAATAAGAAAGAAATCATCTGACAGTGGAGAGAAAAATGAAATTAGTTTTCAGCTAGAGAGAATAATCATTCCACCAGACATATCTGCTTAACGGTTTGGGAACAAAGAATTGACTTGGCATGGGATGTAGGGCATCTAGCCACACCTGACTCCTGTTCAGGCAGCATTTTGATATAAATCTGTGCATTAGTTGCCAAGGAGATGGAAATACATATTAAAATTTTATTGCTGTAGAATAGACTTTGCTGAGAATGAAATAAAAAAATGCCAAAATGCATATTAGGCACCCCAAAAATAATCTGTTTTTCAATTCAACCAGTAGCTGGCACTGTTTTCTTTTTCCAGAGCTCTGAAGGTTTATGGCCTATAATATGACAATAGCAGAACTTTTTCAGCTGATATAGATGACTTTGCAGCAGGCATCAGCAGTAGCATTTACTTTCACCAGAGATGAAAGTGGCTTAATAAACTGTGTTTGTGTCAGTGCTGCATGATGCATGTGCACAGCATCGCCATCCAGAGAAAAACAGGCAGCTTGGGAATTCATGACTCAGACAGCAGAATTATGGTTACACTGAAGGAGCAGGACTACATTCTTCAAACTGAGGTCATGCATCCCCAATTATTTATAAGTTTAAGTCCAATTAGCTGATGATTGTTAAAATGTCACTTCTTGGAGTTATGGTTTGTTTATACAATTATCAAGTAGCATTACAACGTCTTGTTCTCCTTTTTAATTATGTAGCCAATATTCTGCTAAATATGATGAAGCAGAAGTATAGATGTATGGTTCAGGAATAGATACAATCAGATAAAAAGTATTATGTTGAACCCCAGAATTATCAATACCTTTTCTGGCAGGAGGAAAATGTGAATGATATTAAAAATAATTAAAGTCTGTCAGGATTATCCTTATGGATAAGTTGAAGAGATGAAGATTTAAGGCTTAGAGATGACATGCACAAAAGGGATTGTGAGACAGTTCTGCACACTAATAACGATAGATAAATCTAACATGTCTATTTACTCTGTCTGGAAATTCAATAGTATCTAGAATTGTAGAATAGCAAGATGTATGAAAACAGAAGCTGTAGAAATAAAATTGGTTTGGTATATGGTTCTGAACTGGAGAGATGAACACAAATCGGTCTGTGTTATTCTTGTAGAAAGGGGAATTTAATCAGAATCATCAAGAGCCAATCTAGCTCTAACTAAGGGGGGAAAAAAAAAGAACAGCACACTGCTAATCTAGCTAGCTTAAAATGGAACAATAAGCTCTTTTGTTTCATGACAAAAGTCAATCATAAGCAAAATTAAGGTAGCAGTTGCTCTCTAGGGAACCTCCTGTACTCTCATCCAACATATTTGCCATTCTCAGTAAGATAGTATCAGATTAGATACATGCATATCTAGGTGTTGGATGTGCCAAATTGAATGAGCTGGTATGTTCCTACAACATAAGACGTCTTCCCTCATTCAAAAAAAAAAAGAAAGAAAAAGAAAACAATTAAACACAATCAGTTCCTAATCATGCAGTTTTCAAAGTGTCCATTAAAACTAATGAATAGAATCAGTCAGGGAAAAAACGGAACCAGGATGGATGTGCTAAGCCTAAGGGTTTGAGGGCAGTATATCAAACATGACTTGACTCCTTTCATTCAATACAACATGATTGTTAATGAGGAACAATCAATAAATGTTCTTCAAATAAAACACCAGAGAGCTGCACACGAGATAAGCAAACAACAGGAATTTTCCAAGAGGGGATGCACCTTCCTTTGTTATTACAATAACCATTGCTAATGCCTTGATTGAGACTCAAGGGACACCTGTAAACATTGCTTCCCCATTCTGTTGCATATATTAGTTGAAAATCCTATTCTAGGCATTCCTATCTAAAGGAGATCTAAATTATTTTAACACCAAATGTTTCAGTGAAAACAAGGATCAGGGTGGATTTTCAGTGTAAGTAAAAATCAAAATTCCAATCGATTATCTGTCTATTCCATAATTGCAGAGAGATTATAGAAATTTCAAACTGAAAGATGTCTCCATTTTGTTAAACAGCTTCATATGGAAAATATGAGGTTATGTTGCCCACACTGTCCTTCAAAAATTTTTTGAACTGGGTGTATCGAACCATTTTTATTTTATTAGAACAACTTAAGCTTGAAAACTTATATCCTGACTCAGAAGTAAGTTCTCATTCTTTAAAATACATAAGAACTATAAATATACTTTTAGATAAACAGATATAATTCTTTTCTGTGCTTCTGAATTCAGGGTCTTTTAGGTGAAAGTCTGCAGATAAATCTCCAGCTAAAAATTAAATTACTTTACTAGCTGCCCACAGCAGGGACAGACTGTAACTCCTCTATCATCTCATCTGGTCTCAACAGCTAAGTATGGTTTAGTCTAGTGAATTCTAAGATGACAGACCTCTAAAAAATCGTAGGTTTTGGGTACTACTGACAGTTCATTTGTTATTCATAGGGTGGCAAACTTCCCTCTCTGTCACTACAGTGTGATTCCTAGATGCTACTAAGGAGGCTATTTTTTTCAGATGAAATATACAGCAGGAGAATAAATATTATTTTCAAGGGCGAGACAGGGATTTTCTTTCCGTTTCCATCAGTGGTAATAATTAACAATATATCTTTGTTTGAAGTTCAGGATTTTTTCCTTTTGTATCTACTTGTGATCTAACTCTCTCCAGATGAGGGAACTGTCATGACAGACAACTAAAATTTTTGAGCTTTTGGATTGTTCCAAAGACATGGAAAACTCCATTGGAAGTGCACATCAGATATTAGGTGAATATTAATTTTTTGAGAGGTTCTGGATAGGGAGATCAAGGTAAGAAATCTACTTGTTCTTCCTTGGAATGCAGGATGACAATATAAAATTTTCAGCATGAACACACACCTAGGAAATACATAGATCAGTCCATAAACTCTTCCAGCACCACAGACTGTAATGAATGTCAGGAAAAGCATTCAACATTCACAAACTGATGTAACTCAGTTAGGTTTTTTCCCTCCTTGATGCTATATAAGTTGGACCACTCATCAGCATGCAAAAATATCAAACTGATGCACACATAGCACGAACAGCCCATACCCACGTGGTTACTTTCAGGGCTCTTGGGACTCAGCATGCAGAGCTGGGCTGTGCTCAGCTGGGTTTGAAGAGCCCCAGCACTGGGGTCTCTTAGGACAGCAGACTGTGGACTGTGCTGCTTTTATTTTAATGCTGATTAGCACCATGCCATCATTTTTTTACGTATAGAGTTGCACCTGCATCGTTTCAATGACGTACTGCCTGCACGATTTCACAGGTAGGGCCAGCCAAGCAGGTCCTATCAGTGCAATGGTGACTGGTCTCACTGAGCTCTTGCTGTCTTGGGCACCATCCTCTTCCTCCCACTGATGGAAGTCCATAAGAGCTGAGCAGCAGTGGTGAGCTGTGCTGGAGTAAAGTAGGAGCCCCCCAGGGTAGAATGTCTCTTGTAAAGCCTGAGACTAGGTCACAAGCAGGAGTGCTAAGTAGGCACGAGTGCCTGCATTCACACAAGTACACAAGGAGCCTTATGGTTTGTCCTATAGTTGTATGGTAAAAACACAAATAATTTAATCCACGGTGACAGCAGACATCGATGAGAATTTCAAGACAGCACTTGAAATCCAGGAGCAGCAATACATTCAGAAAGCTCTCCAGCATATCTTCTGGAGTGCAGGTGATTTGATTTCAGAGCTGCCATCCCATCCACCAGCACATGCTGCTGCTTTGGAAACCTCAGCCTTGTCTTTCACATGAAAGGGAAACTGGTCCTGGTCATTGGAAATGCCTGTCCCCATTCCCACCATGACCCAAAATATCTTAACATAATAAAATAGGATGATTTGCAGGCTGCATGGAAAGCAAAGTAATGTGATTCCTTGGTGTAAATGACACCAGAGTTTATCCTACACACCCACCCACCATCAGCAGACCTGCTAGTCTGCAGAGCACACAGTCTAGAAATGCTAGGACTCAAAGATCCCCTCTTGTTAGAAAAGAAGCAAACCCCACACGTTTAGGGGCTTTCAGGAAAAAGAAATCTACCAACTTGGTATTGACTGTCATTTAACCTACAGGCAAAGCTGTCAAGACCTTGTAATTACAACTACCTGAATTATACTGAAGGTATTGATCCTCTGTGGTGTGGAACAAGGGTTATATTCTGACCCCACTATTCCTTTCCACAGAACAGCTGGGGTTTGACAACAACAGAGAATCAATATCTGGGTAAACCATTAAGGGGATTTTTTCCCTTCCAGTGATAATTCAATTTAGCAGCTATAAAGTAGAAGTTAATTCTTTGCCTGATGGTGTTTGGGTTTTCAGAGACTTTCTGCCCTACTGTTTCAGAAAACATCCCTGTCTAGGACCCCTCAGTCCTAGGTGGGCCTCATTGTTTTGAGCCTCTTAACAATATTTCAACCGAACAGTTGTATTTCTATTCCAGTTGCCATGGAAGAGACAGTCTATCCTCGTACAAAGAAGAGCTGGCATTACATTGTGGAAAAGAGACATTCCATAAATGTATTCTTTATTACTCATAAGGAAAGCTTGATTCTGACACGTTTACAGAAATCAACTGGCTAATTTTTATGGAAATGCTCTGCTTGATGAAGGAGAGGAGAACTGCTACAAAATAAACAAACAGTAAATAATAATTAAATATAAAAGAAAAGTTCTAAGAATATTGAGGTTTCAAATTTAGGCTCACATGCTGCAATCTGCTTTGGGTATACTTCAATTTGGCTCCACGGAGAACAGCTTGGATGACTGTCGTCTTAAATTGGACGCAACTGCTTTGCTATCTGTGCAGGGGAATCTGTCCATGCATGATCTCCTGTTCCCTTGCCAAATCCAAAATTATTTTCTTGAAACGTCTAGGAAAATGAGAGGTGAGAGTGTTTGGATGGGAATACAGACTACCCATTTCTCACTGTAGAGCCAGCATCTGGTGCCAGGGACCCTGCCCCTGCTTGGCCTTTAAAGGGGTGCCATGGTCATTTTGGCAGGTACACACAGCACATTAGACAGCAGTCAATCCATTAGTGAGATTTTACAGTCTGATCATTAAGAGTGCAAGGAAATAAAATAATCAAATTCCTCAGAATACAGGGCTATGAGAGAATGGAAAGAGCCACAGGAATGTCTCATTTTTAAAGTTCAAATCTTCATGCCCCTCTGAGATTCAATTTAAAATCGCTAGTGTTTCAAGTACATAAAAAAGTAAAAACACATAAACAAAACCCCCTTTTAATTTCAACCAGCACAATGCATAAGCAGCAGTTCCAGATCTGGAAGTGGTATCTTACGACTTACTACAATGCTCTGTTCGCTCTGAATACTAATGCTGACAGATTAAATATCTTCATTCTACCATGTTCATGGTTCCATCAGCAGGAAGAAGTGCAATGTGCTTTTTCCCTGGCAGTAGCTAGCAGTAATTATTACTATATATTAAGCAATATAGTGATTTGTTATTGTGAAGGCTTCCTCAAGCATACTTTCCAAGCCACCTCCAGCTTTGTGTAAAAGAAGGAACAAAAGGGGACATTCACTCCTAATCAGGTTTTTGATCAATGTCAGGAGAGACTGTCTGACAGAGCCAAAGTTCCAAAATATGCAGTCTGTTTACTGGAACCTTTAACTTTCCCTGGACAATTTCTGCAATGCACTGGAGTATTTGCCCATTGCATTTTACATCCAAACAAGAACAATACACCAGGAACGGAACATGTGGGTTAACGGGAAATAAATGAAGCTCAACCAAAACCGAAGGCACATAGATAAGGAGACAAGGAAAAATTTTGTGGCCTTTCCCACATAATTCTAGCTCTGTGTCATACAAATTAGGTTTCATGTCCTGTGTAGTTATGAGGTATTGGGAGAGATAAAAATAGACCTTTAATTTTTATTTCTTGGTAACTTCTAGATGAAAGGTGTGACTTAAGAGAGGACTGTATCAGGCTGGAAAGTGTGAGCTGGGAACATCTGGAGACAATTGGCAGAGTGTAAAAATAAACTTTATGTCCTAATATATTTTTTTTTCTGTTTCCAGTGTCTGTGATTTTGTGCTAAACAAGCAGTTTTATAAAATCAGCTTTTAATAGCAGAGTATCAAATGAATGAGTGTGACTGGGCACATGGCACCAAATGCTTTGTAAGCACAAGGTTAGGAGCAGCATCCCTTCCCTCAAAGGCTCAGTACGCGCTCATCCCCAGTGCAAACATCTTACATACTCACCACGCTGAGCATGTATCCAGAAGCCACTGCCAGAGCAGGACACCTCTCCTGAGCTGATAAGCCACTAACTCTGTGCACACATGGAACAAACCCAAAAAGTCTATGCTTTTGTTTATAAGGGTGATTCCAAAGGGTCAGCATGAAAGCTTCTTTAGCTGCAAATTGCAAACCAACATGAATGAGAGGAACAGGGCAGGACTGAGTCTGTTTTGCAGAGGATGCTCTGAGCAGCCTTGAAATCAACTCTTGTCTTCTTCAAATGTTGTTTTAGAGAAGCCTCCAAGGCATACTCAGGTTCACACAGAGTAAGTGGTTCCTTTCCTGCTAAAGCTCACCAGCACTGAAAGACCTTTTCATCTGTGGGTGCTGCTGAAGGCAGTTGGCTTCAATTAAAAAAAAAAAACACAAGAAGACATTAAACCACCACATTACTTATGGCCTTGAGTTCTGCTATGTTTGCACATCCCAGTCTCTGCACAGGATATGGGCCAGGCAGGGTGCAGGGATGGGGAAACAAGGCAAAAGATGGACCAAATCTTTCAAGGTTAAATGGGAGATTTAAACACGGAAGGTGGCAGTGGAGCCAGTTACTCAGAGCAAGATCTCAGCCCTGCTCTGCCATGCTTGAGACAAGACATGGCTCCTGGCTGGGCATTACTCAGCAGGGTAATGCCACTGGCCATGGTCAGCAAGCTGAGCAAATGTGAGAGAGAAGCTGCACAACGAGTACAAAAATACATGACAGACAAGGAAACTGTCAAAAAAGAAAGTGCACGAGACAGTAAGAAAATCCAACACAGCCAAAAACATCCAACATAAACAAAGAGGATTTGAGTCTGTGATTCTTAATGGAATGTGCAATCTCACGTCTCCCAGGGAAAGTGAGTAGGGAAGAGGTGCACACAAACATTTCAGTGTGTGCTCAGTCTACCCATTGAGTACTACGATCTGATATGACGCAATATGATTATACCATATTCTTGGTCAGCTTCCAACAAAGATGACAAGTGAAGAGAAGGGCCAAAGATTTCAGTATACACTAAAAAGGGAAAGAAATACACCTATTTCATGTCTTGTGGCAGGCAATGATGCCCTACCATGTGCTCAACAGGCACTACCATTCCACTGTAGTTTATCCACTTTGGCGATAAAAACTCCCTTTGTCAATATAACCTACGTGTTGCTTTTCTCCCTCATAAAGCCATAGTGATTATAGGGAAATAGGGGAATTCTGCCTCCCCTGAAGATAAGCTCCCTGTGCGAGCCTAGTGCTTATCACACAACAACTATCTGCAGGATTTACAATTACTATACAGTTCTGAGTGAAACAAAAATCAAGTTATTTACTCTTTGTGGCTTAGTTTTAATTTCTACAATACTGAAGACCAGAAAGAAGAGAAATTAACACAGGATCAATTCAGTAAGCTAGACTGGTTGACAAAATGAGTGAAGAACGTGCACTAAAGCACTGAGTGGGCCTTGAGAGTAGAGTTTAGAACCATCAAATATCCCTCCAATCTTGCAGAAGCCAGATCATACATTGTTTCAGTTTTCCAATGCTAAAATAATGCTTTTGCTCATCTTCTCTCAGTTCAGATTTCAAATGCATTGGGATCCAGGATGGTATTGCACATATGTGCACAGGTTTGAAAAATGAGCCCTTCTCCTGCTTGAACACAAAAAGACTATTATTGTCACCAGAAATAATAAGCTACAGAAAGTTTTCCTCAACTTTTGTGCCTTTGTCCCTGGCATTTGAGGAGCACAACCTTGACAATGGCTGTATTTGAGAGAAACTCTTCTGGTAGCAGGAACTTCACCCTCCTCACTTTAAATAGCCTCATTTATCTCTACATACTGATTTCCAGTGGCTCCTGAAAGGTGTGAGAGACCGATGGATCTGCTCAAAGGTGAGAGGAAGAAGCTTCCCATAATTGGCATTTCCTTATATGACTCCATTACTGCAGGCAAGACTGCTGCTGTGGCGACTGCAGAGCTTCTCAGTGGTCAAAGGGGTCTGTCATACCAGAGATTAGCCTGGTCTCTATACCCTGGCTGTGCAGTCACTTTGCTGTATCTAGCCTTTAGCTGCTTGCTGGCTGGGGCCAAAAAAGGAAGAACTGGGACCCTTCCTATAAAACACTAATGTCTTTCTGCTACAGAAGAAGAAAGCCAAGTTCTGCATAAAAGCCTGGATTCATTTTCTTTCCATTTTCCCATTATATGAAATGTTCTCAGTAGAGATTAATGTCTGTTCACATGATCAGGCATTACTTCATCCAAGAAAGAAGGAGAACTATTTAGCCATCACTCAGAGAAATAAAAGTAATCTCAGGTTAAATCACCACACTCCTCCTTTGATCAAGTCATCATTTGAACTAAGACCAGTCAAGGAAAAACAAATGTTTAAAGAAAAACTTCAGAATTTGAGCCATGTTCACCAAAAATCTACCACAACCAGGAATCACACAGAAAAAATGGCTCTGCAGCTCTCTTCTACCACTGACTTGCTGAAGGTCTTCACATAACTTCCATAGTAAGCTATCTCAGTTAGTAACCTATAATCACTTCCCCTGCATACACTTGGCTTCCCACCTGCAAACCAGGCAAAGAAACTAATTATGCGCATGGTTACACTATCTGTTTCTGCCTACAACATGTATTTATAGCACATGAAGGACAGAAATAGTTAGAGGCAATTAATTTGTGGACCTCACTAATGAGGTATGAGTTCTTCAGTTTATCCATGCAAGATACCACAAGAACCTCAGAAGAAGAAATAATGGACAACATTATTCTTTCATAATTGCTCATAACTGTGCCTGTGCCTGAATTACCAGAGATGCACATTGCACCATGGAAAGGTGACTCACAAGACTCCAGTTTTGCTACTGTATGCAGCTATGCTGAGGGTCAAAGGTACCTCAAATCATATGTCTGGACATTACCCTGCCTGCCATCTGCTCCTCCTGCACCTACAGCGAGGTCAGCCAGAGGCATCCATCTGTCACTCCACACAACTTTCCTCCTTGGGCTGCGCATAGCTCAAAATCGGTACACTTCAGGGGATCATTTTCCTATGGAGCATCCTACCCTGGCCAGATGTCCACTATTGGTCTCTCACGTGACAATAAACCAGCCTAGATAGCTGCTATCTAGGGCTGTCATAAATAGGCAAAATTTTAAGCAAATGCAGCAAAGAAGGGATATGAAAATGTTAAAATAATTCAATAGATTGGCTTTCTCATTGGAACAGATGCAGAGTGAACCAGATCACAGTATAAATCCAAAGATGACCTATTGAATTAAATTTTTCTCCTCAAAATTAAATTATCAGAGCAACCAAGATGAGAATCTGAAGCTGTGTTCCGACAATGCTTAAATGCCTGTACTAGCAAAAGAAAGAAGTTGTCAAGAACCAGAAAATAAATTAAGAGATGCTTGATGGATTTCAGTGATTTATGTGAGTACCTGCATGTAAAAAAGGACTTGCACAGCCCTTACATATATATTTCTGTGAGACTACTATAATGTAGAAAACAGTAGGAACATCTTCAAAAAGATGCTTTAGTGAATATCCACTAGCTTCAGGTTTTGCAAATAAATGTTGTACTAAATATATGGGTTTGCAAGACAGTATCAGTATTTTATTAATTGCAGTAAAGCTGTGCCCAAAAGATGAGCATAATCTCATCGAGTCCTGAAGAATAAACAGTGTTTTCAACAATGTGAACTCTAGCAGAAGGACATGAGAAAGCCAGACACAACTCTCATACTTGTCTGTACCATTCCCACATTTTACTAATATAATACACAATATATAAAGTATATATAAAAGAGTGTGATGTATTTCAGTGAAGTGATAATGACTTAAACCAAGCTAATCGTGCACTTCTTTTTGACCATTAAGAATCTGATTCAGGGAATTAAAGAAATTTGAGTGGTGTGACACTGCTAGAAATATAGATAAGAGTGTAGATATAGACTCAATAGAAGTCTATCAATATAGATTTAGACTCAATAGAAGCATTAATAATAACCTACTTTTACTTTTTCCTTATGGCAATGAAGCAATTTGGTATCAAGAAGTTCAAACACTGAAATATGAAAATTCAGAAAGAAACCTGAAAGTGGTACTCAGAGCAGCAGAGATCCCAGGGTTTCCCTTTGGTGACATATTTCTCCTTGTTGTGGAGTAAATGCAGCATGTTTCAGGCTCCTGCATTCTCATTCACTTGTGTCAGGTATTTCTTAAGCAACACTAAAAACTAGTCCTCATTTCCAAAGCATCCACATTCCCATTACACATACTGTTGTTTTGTTGACTCACCTGTACTTGCTGAGCCTCCTCTTTACCAAAGTACGGTAAGGACTTTTATCTCAATTTTAACAACTTTTAGAGAAGTTCAGGATATTCAAATATTCTGGATCTTCTCTTCAGCTAGACCTTCCATTCTCTTGTTCAGGCTAAGTATTTGATGTAGTGACTGCCAGCATAGAGAGGGTCACAGAGAAATGGACAGATTCTTTTTTTGAAGGAAGCAGCTTGGGCAGCCACAACTCCACCTAAACTTTGCAGCACTCTCCTCACAGTCTGATTAATTCCTGTTCAAATGCTTGGAAATAAAATTAAAAGAATGAAAACTGCAGGTGCTCCATCACTGCCAGCAGTGTTTTAGAGTACTGCAATCTCAGTATACATTAAAAACAGCCTGAGGGTGCTTTTAGCATACTGACAGAACTAAGCAAAGCTCCCTTAAAAAAGAGACCCATTAATCCCCTCCATCACAGAAATTGGCTTTAGAGAGGAGCCATCACAAATATAATTCCATTCAAAGCTGAGTAAACAGCTAGAAGGCTGCTGACAGGAATACTACAGAAGCATAGCAGTCAGACATACATTTCTGAGGTCTCTCCTTTATCTCATCTCCAAACTGTGCCACGAAGCACTCTTCTTGGGTGAAGACATGCCATCCACAACACAGTTTAGCTTCTGCCTCTTCTGTGAAGGCTGTAGGGAATATAGTTTGGTAGCTTTTCTGTCCTGCCACCAAATACTTGAGAAGTTCTGCAACATCTTTGTGAAATGCATCACAGCGATGTCTTCTCCACGAGACCACAGAACAGCAGGGTGTACACTTCACTCACACGTATCTATCACCTCTATGTCTGTAGAGCACCTAAACAACACGTTCCCAGTCCTCGCTGGGGGTTGTAAAGGCTTTTGGGCTCGAAACAGGAGTACTGAAATTCCACTGCCCTCACCAGAATGTTATTGCAACTGCAAAGTCACTGATGACTCTTTCCATGTCGTGTCCCTTGCTGTTGCAGAGCTTGGAGGTAGCAACCTAAATGTATTATGGGGAAAGCTATGCATCTCCCCTTTTCCTGTTGAACAATCCTACCACATTCCTATGACAGCCAGCAGTGCCAATGTCCTCTACAAAAGAAAATGGGGTAGGAGAAGGGGAAGAAAGCACAAGATTGATGCAGTTCATATGCAAACTTGCCCTAGAGGCAATATCTTGACAACCTACAGAGCCTGATGAGTGTACCAGAGGCTAGTAGATGTGCATAACGCATGTATGGCAGACAGGTTGAAATTCTCTTATGCTGAACAATGGACAATGCATTAAGTAATGGAATAAAAATAAATTAATATTTTAAAACACTGAAATATGTGGCAAATTCAGTAGACTAAGAGGTACCTCTCTCCCTCAGACACATATAGTTCCCAATTCATTATTCTCACAGTTCATTATAAATGACCTGTCAGAAAAATACATCTTCAGTAGTGACCAAAAGCACTATGAATACCAGTGAACCCCGAATGCAGCTACTGATTTTATATATGAAAGTAGCAAAGGTGCTTATGAATGGTGATTTATGTCTTCATTAAAACACTGTCCCTCAAACTAGACCCTGAAATTCATTGAAATTAACAGGGTCTTGAGATTGGAATGCACATTATAAATGAACGCATTTTTGATCTTATGTAATGACAAACACATCTCTACTGGCATCCTAGCTTACCTGCATAAAAGATACTGCCTCTATACTAAAATATATTGGCTTATTCAGAAAAGCAAACATAAGGATGTAAATCTCTAAAGCTCGTTTACCAGAGGCTTCCACAGTGTTCTGCCATAACTCAGAGCAAAGACACCAGTTTTGAATTTTCCAAACTTGAGAAGCTCTCACTTCAGTGTCTTGTTTATTTCAGGGCTGTCAAAGTGAAACCATTGCATCTAATAACTTTATAAAGGCAAAATTTTCTCACTGCCAAATTCATGACTGTTTCCTACTCTTGCACAGATGCACTGTAGAAAACATGTTTTGCTATGAAAAATCAGACACAGATGACTGGCCTCCTGGAACAACTTCATTTTCCTTCTCACTACAGCTTTGAAGTGCAGTGTACTACACTGGTCTGAAAGCAATCTTCCCCACCCTTGCTGGGGGAGCTACCCTTGCCCACTCCACTCTTCTCCTCCTACCTCCAGTAGTAGTTTCCAACGGGATGCCAAAATCGGCAGCTCTGCCAGACTCCTTTCTCTGCACTTCACAAGGAGCACTTGTGCAACAAGAAATTCTAGGCAGGGGTCCTTCTTTGGTGGCTGTAAAGGAGTTATTTCTTTTGGTAACTCTTCCCTGGCTGTAGATGCTGAGCAACAAAATATATGGATCTGCAAGGCTGGGCAGGAGGCAACGTCAGCATGGTTGGCTAGTAGATTTTGTGAGCGTGAGGTGAACAGATGAAGAACTGCTCGACATTGTGAAGCAGGGAGAACTCACCCTCTCTGATATCATGACAGAGGAAACCACACAGGATGAAGAGTCTTTTCTCACACAATTGTCTTACTGCTGACTGTAAAAGAAAAGTTCTTGGTCTCCTCCTCTACCAAGTCCTTTTGGTTTCATTTCACTCATAGCAGAAGAACTTAGGGATGCAAAGGAAAAGCAGAGGACTGAACATGAAATAGTGCTTCATCTGCTGCATTTTTTTAGCTTGCTTTTCTCCACCTGTCTTTTCTACAAACCACACCTACTGATGGAAGCTTCCAAAACAAGAAGACAGCCCCACAGGCAAAACCAAAATATTCCGTTTTCCTCCTTTGCTTCTTTCAGAAGTCTCTTTTATAGAGGCTTCCACTTCTGGTTGTCAGGGGCTCTTGGCAGCAGAAAGGCTGACTGGGTATTGTTATCAAATGTAATTTTTAAAAGTATTTTTTTATGTTTTCCCAAAAATTTATTTGTTTCAACAGCAGAAGATTTACTGTGAGTTTTAGAGTTATGTTCAAAATCCATGAACATGAAGGATACTGAAACTATGCAAAAACGTACTGCTTTCCAAAAGTAACATTAATAATACATTTGTAGGTACTGACATCCACTCTACACTAGTTGAGACAGAGTATGGATGTAGTATATTCACAAGCACTGTGGATAAATCACCTCAATAAATTCTCCATGCTATACTGTAATCTCCAAAAGCTCTCTGACTGGTAAGAATCGGCCTTGCTGATCCGACTGCAGTTCTTCACACAATCTTGTTATTCATCTGGCAGTGACACTTCATGTTGAAACAACCAATGTCTTTATACATCTGTCACCACAAAACAACTTTACTTCACAAAATAATTGGCTGTTTTTTTAAAAAATACTAACACAAACCTGCATTCTTCTACACATCTCTCCCCTGTGTTCCCCTTCAGCATATCAGATCACACTTTAAAAATATACTTACCTTTGTTCTCAAAAAGGCAGTACTTAAAGCTTTTCAATAATTTCTACTTAATATTTAAACACAGGAAATAGTTCTGAAATTATCAGTGAAATGGGCACGCTATGTCAGTCCTTCCTTAACAGCAATAAGCATCATATTCTACTCACAGCTGAATTTTAGAGAAATACACCTCTGTAAGTTCATTCATTACTTTAAAAATCAACTCTAAGTCCTACTTTGATAATTTAAGTACTGAGGTGACCCAAGTCCTTGGTCTGTGTTTTCTGTTCCCTTGTGGATGCTGTTGCCCAGTACAATCACACATGGATGCATCCTTTGCACTAGATCAGGGGCTCAGTAACAACATGCTGCTGTCAAAATATCACTGAACAAGCACAGAAACTTTTGTCATAGCCTGTTACAATAGGTCTCCAGTCCAAAAAGTGGGACACACAGAGGCAGTCTGCAGACACACCAGGACCATGTGTGATCTCCATTCCTCCATGGATATAAAGCTTGAATCCCTTCAAACCATAGGACAAAAGAGGCTTTACACTTGTCTATGCCATGCTAAAAAGGATCATCTCTGTTAGACCTAAAAATTTCATCTTGAAACACTGAAGACTGAGATTTCCCGGTCTCCCATAATTGATGAGACAGGGAGTAAGAGGGACTCCATCGTATTTTGCTGCATTGTCTGAAAAGCAGAACACAACCTAGAAATTAAAATTTGAGAGTAACGTGTCTCTAGTCCATAAATTTCACATTTGTGGTTAAAGATGGTAAATCCATAATCAAACACCACCTGATTTCCAAACAAGTATTTGGGTTCATTAATTCATTTGGATTCATCTCCTATCCTCTGACATTTTGAAAGCAGGTACCTGAGGGCGCAGAGAATGTTCCCCCTAGGGGACACATCCCTTTGAGGATTAAATATAGGATTATCCAACCAGAAAATTTAATTTTATAAGACAAGTACTAGGAAACGGATTTCTTTTTTTCATTCACTCTTCACACTTTTTGTAATAACCTGAATATTTCTAAAAATAAAAGCAGAAGGATGGCATAACCAATGCTTGTTAATACAAAAATAATTAGCTTAAATGAGGCACACACTCATATGCACAAAAAATAAGTGGCCCAAGAATTCTTTTGAGAGTTACAATATTTTTAGCCATATGGTATTTCTTATTAATTGTTATAATTACTAAATAAGAGCCAAAAGTATGTTCAGCACTGTATAACACATCCAAATACTGCCAACCCCTAGCCTCAGATGCTTACAGTTCAAAAGATAAGACATACAGTGACAAAAACAAAAGCCCGGGGTATCCTGGATATTAGGAGGTGCTTTTGGCCTTACTCTTCCAGCTGCATCAGCTACATCCCTCCTCTGAGAATGACAAAAATGAGCTCTAAGCCTTTTCTCCTCCACAGAGTCAGAAAAGAAAAAAGGAAGGAAGAAAAAGGGAACATATTTTGAGGCTGAACAAGCCACACTGGCTCTACAACATATTTTGGGCCCTTGGCAATTTATGCTAATTGACTGTAACCCTCAAGCTGTTCTTTCTGTGATAGGGCTGCTCTGGAGCACAGCCAGCCCATGGTCCACAGAAGCACAGGCTGCTGTGCTGAGCTGTGCTGCGCAGCTCTGCGTTGCCACAGAGCCTGTGAACCAGGGGAATGAAGCTGAAAATTTTGACGCAGCACTGAAAACCACTGTGGAAAAGGCACATTACTCTGGCAGAACTGAAGTGCCAGGAGCAGGGAACATTCCACAGGAGGGGACAGTGGCCTGCTCAGGGCTGAGAAGAACTGACAGAAGTCATTAAACGATGTCACCATCTTCTGCAAGAAAAAGGGATCTTTTCCAGATTGGGGAAATACTGGCGAAGACAGGTGCCCTGGAACTGAGAGAAGCTTAATGGCTAGGAGCATTAAGAGATGTTCCCAACAACAATTCAGACCAAGACTTTTCCTCAGAACTTCCTTTCATTTCTGAAACAGATTTTCCTGAAAGAAAGCTAGTCATACACTGTACCTCACTCACCCCAGGTTTTCTTCAGCTCTGTAAACTACAAGGAAAGAGGATCTTCCTTTTTCCTGTAGAAGCCCTTTCTTTGACAATGTACACTAAGCATTGTCTGTTTTATTCTGTCTCCAGTTCATTCCTCTCCACCTCAGAGACTGCAGGATTTGTATCTGATTCCCTGTCAGTCACATGCATGCTCAGCAGTGACTCTGAAACTAATGGTCCCAGTGACAAATGTCCCAAGGGCAAGAAAAGATGCACTGCAGTGTGCATAGCTGAGGCCCATGGTACTATTACTCTTATCTTGTAGATGATCTCTCTCATAAAGGATTGCTCTGCTCAAAAAAAAAAAATTAAAAACCTGCTACTGTCAATTCCTAATAAGCTGTAAACACTACTCCATTCTTGCACAGCCTCCTTGTCTGCTCCTGGGAAACAGCCTTGGAGGATCCTTCTTCCCTAAGCACCTAGTGCTCTTTCTCCAGCACAGGCTTCATCCTTAATAACTTTCAGGGTACCTCTGTGCAGTACAGACTGTAATGTGATTAACTTTATGCTTCACAACCTCAGCATTACGAAGTAGGTCCCAGGGCAGGGATTTAACATGAGGCTTTCGGGGATGTACAGAACCTTGATCAGAAAAACAGTTCTTCCTTCCTGAAATGGCACAACAAAACATCTTTGAACTAGGTGAAATGGCTAGGTTCTCTAAGGAAAAAATACTGTCAAACCCCAGCACTACTGAAGTGAACAACAAAAAATGGGAGATGATCCATTCTACCTCCAAGACAAGGCTGAAAGTTCACAGGATTTTAAGCCACTTTCTTTTCTCTCCCTGTGCTTTAAGGCAAACCTAAATCTGTCTATACAAACACAAGTATTTTGCCCTGCAAGCATGCTGCTATTAATTTATCAGGTTTGTTATCTTTACTTTCCTCTCTTTGACATCTTCATTGTGGTGTCTGTACGTTAATTGTTAATGCTCTCAGCAATGAGAAGCTGCAATGGCATAATGAATTTGTAGCCTCTACAGGAGCCAGTGAATATATATATATATAATGCTTTAGAATATACTGCAAAGTCATCATCCTTCCCATGGAATGCTAACTTTAAGAAGCAGTGCCTTTTCCAAATGCATAAAGAATGAGAAACTTCATATTAGAGAACTGAACATCCCTCACAGGCTGTATGCATGGGAATTCCAGCAGCAACAAAGCCATGGGTTTTACAAAATGGATTTATAATGTGGCCAGAAACCATGCTGCTTTTCACAGTTTACACCAAAGCACTGTCACTAATACTCCATGATTCACTCTGGAAGTCACAATAAAATGTGATGTGAGGTCTTCTATAAGTGCACAAAAATTTCAAACTCTTTCAGGGTCTCCTGCAATGACTCACAACTACTGATGACATTGATCATCAATTTATTTAAGACCAATATTCCTCAGGGATGAGAGGGAATTGCTTGTTCCTTTTCTAGCAATAAGGAAGGTCCATGGGTTAAAAATCTTATGAGATAGAGTTTGTTGAGTGGTCTGAACATTTCCTTGTAAGCAATATTTTAGGTTTCCATGCAGAGCAAGCTTTATTCTGCCACAGCACACACATTTCTACTGATGATGGCAGTGGCTTGAAAGATATTTACATGTGCCTGCAGTAGAAAGTAGAGGAACAACGGTCTAATGAATACAGAACAGGCACACAATAAATCCTATCAGCACAAGTGTTTCAATGGGTATGTGAAATACACCTAAAGATTGCAATTACACCTGCAATAAGAAATGGATATATTTACTTTATTATGAATATATTTACTTTATAATGAGGAATATCCAGCCATCTCTCTACCCATCCCTGCTGTATTGCTTCCTTCCACATGCCTTCTTTTTTTTTCCCCCTTCCTTTCAACTTGGTCTTAGAAAGCACTGAATGATACTCATCAATTCTGAAGCAAAATATTTATGCTCTGCATAGTACTACATAGATTTGAAACAAAGTCTGCTCCCTTACATTTGAGGAAAAGGGATCAGATTTTCCAAAATATCTTGGCACTCTGTATTAGAGAGATGTGCATTGTGCACTTCTTCAAGGCACCTGCAGAAGTCTCCTGCTCTAGCCACCAGGAAGAAAGCAGGTTAATCTACTTAGGTACTTCGGAAAATTCACTGAGAGCCAAAATCAGTTATTAAGTATTTGCTGATTTGGAAAACCTGGCCTCAGAAATCCTGTCCTTGGCCCTGGATATGACCAGGAGCCTGGTCTTGAGCAAAAGGAATAGTTCGGTAATGGGAAAGCCGGCAGGGCTACACTGCACTACTCCTTCAAAACCTGAAGTGGTGGTTCCTCGTGGGAAATCGTGATGCACATTATGAGATACCAGCCAGTGTGGAGGCCCAGCATCTCTACCCCAAGGAATCATGGCCTCAGTGTTGTGGTTCCCTTGCCTTCTCTAGCAGAAGGGCTGTGACTGGCTATAAACTTTCTCTCCGCATTTCCAGAACCTTTAAGTTACTATAGCAGGGGTAGAGTATTTTACCTGCTAAGGTGACTTTTAAAACATCTTGTGTATGACATATAACAAATACCTTCCTCTTATCCAAGAATAATAGGGGGAATAAACTCATGTGAAATGAGACTGTGACTTTTCCCAGACCTTGGGAGCACATCCTGCCCTTGAGGTTTCAGGCATTAGAGGATATACATAGTTTAAACCAGTAACATATTACAAAACAATACATTCATACTAATTATGTACAGGGCCTTGATTTGCCAAGGAAGTTTTGCCCGTCTTCAAATAAAGACCAGACAGATGCACTGCCTCTAGAAGGAAAGACTTTGTTCCAAAGGATAACTTGGATGATGTTTCACACCAAGTTTTTTCACAGGTAGAGTTTTGAAGTCTTTCATTGAGTTGAATGTGCTTAAGTTTTGGTATAATCTCAAGTTCTTTGGAAAATCTGTAGCACCACAGAGGACATCCATATATTTTCTATTTAGAGAAGGGACAGGGACAGTACCCATCGCATGCTGTCTAACTGGATGGCATTTTGGTGTATGTGTATTTGTTCTGAACTGTTTCCACTGCCTGCAATGAGCCTGGTTTCACAAGTAAATTATTTACACAGCCTGCAGTGAGCTACAATGGACACACACACGAGCAATTGAAGCTGCCATAACATCCACAGTTATGTCTTTCCTGCTCAAAAATAACAGAATGTAGCATGCCAAGGGGTGCCTGGAGGGAGAAAAGATCAAAGGCGTTGCAAGAAGTTAAAGACACTTAACTTATACAAGTTTCAGCACCTAAACATGGCAGGGGTTAAATATTGCTGCGTTACTGATACCAGTGGTACAAATTGTGGCGCAGGGCAGTTCTCACACCGGCGGAATATCAAATAACAATGTATCAGAGTATCTAACAGCAGTTTTTTCTGTCTTTCCCACAGGAACACTCTCATAGGCATTGGATAATTCATGGCCATTAGACACCGGTGAGCCCATGTTGACTTATAAATTTTCTTATTTCAGATTGTTGGAATGTAGTGCAGTAGCAATCCAAGCCCAAGGCTAGTGGCTGCTGTAGGAGCAGTCTGGCTGGGGCTAACAACTCAATTTACATATTTAACTGTCTTTGCTGAATCACGCCTTGATTGCAAAATTGTCAGAAACCATAAAATGTTTCTTAGGCACAGCCAGGAAGAAAAGAAGGCTTTGGGGAAAGAAGTAGATGTTTGACAGGATATTTTTGTTCTATGTTGCAACATATCAAAGCAAGCTGGGAACATGAAGGCTGGAAATAAAATCCCAATCCTACTAATGTCAATGAGAGCTTTGCCATTGAACTCAACAGGACCCATATTTCATGGTTGCTAGGCCTGCACATCAGCAGCATTTCTTCCTCCACTTGACGCTGAGTCTCAAAACACACATGTGAAATTGCACAGGCTGCTGTCTTTGTTCCTGAAGTTTCATTTCTGTTAGAGATGGATGAATAGTCTTTTGAAAGGGAAAATAGAGGAAAGTCACATTTCTGCTCCTGCCTATTCACTCTCCCTCTAAACCATCTCTCTCAAAGCTTGAGGGAAACAGTACTGAATCTAAAATAGATCAGACAGATACGTTGTCATACAATGTGAATCACTTCAGGTCCAAACCACAAATAATTCACAACATAAGATGGAAATAATATTGTAGGTTCATACTGGATTATCGTTTTAACAAGGTGGTAAGGAATTTTAAAACCAAATCCGTCCAGCACTTTCACATTTGGCTAAGCATACGTATTTATATGTATTTATTTAATATTCCTTGGTTTTCTAGCATACTGATCATGGACATTGTTACCAGAATGTCACACAACTGGTGTGTGAATGCTTGATGAATATAAACACTGTGAGAGATCCGTGCTCTCATTAATTTTGAAAAATCCAGAGGGTTCTAGTGCAAATAGCACCAGTATAAGTATAAAATTGAAGGTGCTTAATGCCAAGAACATACTCAGACTATCAAATGATATGTGCAAAGGCACGAATTGCTTGTTTGCAAATATAAAGAGCAAATATAATAATGTAACTGCCTGTTGGCTTTTTATCCCAAATTCAGTGTCAAGGACCTAAACCATGACCTGAAATTCTACAGCCCCAGGCCTATTACACATCTTTCTGTGTTTCAGCAAAGCTGCAAGAAAATTGGAGAACTTTACGCAATATGTTAGTTGTTTGTGTTGTTATGTCCTAAATTTGTATCTGCTCTTGGCAAAACAAGGCAGAACATCCCCACCCCACAGATGTACCTCAAACTTGTTAAAGAGTTCACGCTATCTGTGAAATCCTACCAAAACTGCAATGCCTTTAAGGGCAGGAATGTTCATGGAAACAGCATATTTAAAATAAATACTGCAAACTATTAATGGGAACAATCTCACTTTTGAATGGCAAGAGCCATCCGATTCACAGAGTTGTGCTTATTCACGCAGCAAGCAGGAATCCTCCTTCTTATGTGTGTGTGCAGCTGAAATCTCACTAAAGGGCACATCAAAGACACTGGAGCCTACATCTGATAAGAAAATGTATATTCCATTTAGTTTCTTTATAAGGTGCATTGCTTTGCTTTTAGAATCCTCTTTAAAAAGGTCTGTTTTCCAGGACACAACTGCAAAATGGAAGGTTGCAGCTTCTTTCAAGAAGGCAATTTTTGCTGAGAAACTGAAGCAACAACCTTTAATTGAATTCTGGGAAAAGGAAGTGTTGAGGGACTGCTTGCTGTGAGCTGCCCGATGGGCAGGCTGTTACCAAGCCACATGACTCTCAAATACCAATGCCTCAGCCCAGTGAGTATCCCAAAAAGCTTTGTACATGATACACTGCATAGCCAGAGGCTGTTTACCTTTCTAATTTTTAAGCAAACTAGATGGAATCTGTTGCTGGATAACTACTCCCTGCTGCTGTCTTTGCTCAACCTAATACCTGCCAGTCTAACAGAACACAACAAAAATGCTGGGTTTTTTTCTCTCTGTTGAGTTCTAGTGAATGATAGACGACACTCTCTGCTGATGTGTATCAAGTGATCCCTAGTACCTTTAAGCTCATGTCAGCTGTACATTTCTAGCACGTGGATTAATTATACATGGCTTGTGCAAGCTGAGAGCCCTCTGTGGAAGCAAGCAGGCTCATCTGCAGTAAGGACACAGCACCTAATGGTCACAGGATCAGAGGGTTTGATGGGAGCTTTTGAAATCATCTAGATGACCTCTGTCTCCCCTGAGAGATGTTTCTTTTTCCATTCGGTGCTTCAGTGCCAGACTTAAATCCTCCTGACTAGCCTGTTCTAGGGTTTCAATATCTTACCTGCTAAAGCATTTTTGCCTGATGCCTCATGTCAAGCTACCTCCTCTATAAATCCATTTCTTCATGGCTCATCTACTACTCTGGGCAGAGAACAGGTTATTCTCCTGCATCTGGCAGCAGTGTTTCTTGTACCGTTACCATGCCTCTTCACTTGCTCTAAACGAGCCATGAGTAATTGTATAAACGAGCCATCAGTGCATACAATCTTATTAATAACATGTAATTATTCACAGACAGCACTTGGCAACAGAAAGAAAAGCTGGTGGGTGTGGGTTCCTATCAGAGGCAAGAGGCATTAGGAGGTAATGATGCTCAACACCTCTCAGAAGGTACTTAGAACTGGGTCTTCTCTAATACAGGAATTTGACAAACTCAATTGCTTATCAAATATTTGCGAGAAGAGGGATGAGCCCCCTGGACTTGTTTCAGACTGGAATGGAGTGCAGGCTTGTGTTAACCCTTTCTACGGGGTGAACTTCACTGCAAAGACTTGACTGAAAGGCAGTCAGGCTGCCAGTTAACACTGGGGAAGGAGAGCAAGGGGATACAAGACTTATGACAGCCTGTGTTATAAGGCACAGCCACTTTTGAGCCATTTTTGCTCATTTTATTACAGAGAGTGGTACATGCTTGCAAATAGAAAACTCTTTCTATTGATATTACTAGGCATCGTGCCAGGCTTCTGAGATGAAAGAGTGATACTTGGGAACACATTAAGTGATAATGACATGAAGAAGCACTCAGATGGGCGTTTATTTCAAATGCCATGGTGACAGGTCCTCACACAGACCCTAGTGCTGGAAGTAAACAGAAAATAAAAGTCCTTGCATTTTTTCAGGAAAATAAATGCCTGAGGAAGAAAGTCCTATATACAGGTTGTGCACCAAGAGCTCCACCAGTTACCTGTCCCCACATTTTTCTCTAGCTTACATGCAACTTGGAAGCTCTGAGTGAACAGTGCACGCATGGCAAATTACAATGTGCAAGTTTTATTACAGAAAATGCAGACATATTGTGGCTCATGCTGTAGGACTTAAATCATCACATTAGGTCTTTATAAAAAATGGAGATTGCTCAGCCTCATGGGAAAGGCATTTGCATCTTCATCATTAGAGAGGCAACAAACTTCATCCATAAAGATGTGCCTAGAACAAATGGCAGCAAATTGTGGACACATGTTTTGCTTTAATTGGTCCTCATCAACTCAATCTAGCTAGTGACTTCAAAGAGCTCTTACTAAGAAACCTCTTCCAAATTTTTTGTTTTATTCTTTTTCTGTTTTTTTTTTCTTTTAATGTCTTAAGAGATTTCAGATTAAATAGAATCTTTGAAGATACAGTATGAAAGCATTACTTCTTTATAGTTTTACATCACATGTTTAATTACTTATTCATAAATTATGAATGACTAGAGGTAAGGTAGCATTGCCTGGAGCCCCTGTCCTGGGCCAAGTGTAGTGCTACAATTTTTACAAACTCTGCCTCTTGGCAGCTGGGATCAGATTCAAGCCAGCTACAACTCTATTCAAAAGAGCAGCTGCTGCTGGTGCCATTTTCACATGCTATTCTTGATCAGCATGAATGGATGGAATGTGCTCTTTTTGGAAAGCACAGCAAAAGAATATGGATGGCAATAGAATGCTTACATAACTCATGTGAAATTCACCAAAAAACCCAGACATAACCTACAATCAAAATATTATTTATCTATGGGTCTGATTTTCAAAAATACAGCTAACAAATCCCACTGTTTGAAAATCAAACCAATATCTACATAAGTCTTTTCTTTCAGCCCCAAAGCCAAGAACTCCTCTAGAGTACAAGAGTCCTACTGTCTCAGACACTGCACAAACACAGCTGAACACAGCACAAATTAACAGAGGTGGAAAAGAATTCACAGATGAGTGTAGCCACTACTGGCCCAGTAGCACAGCTGGGACTCAAGCAAAATGTGACAAGCCTCATAACAACACACCAGTTTGGAGGTGAAACTGCTTCTTCCTACATTTCTTTACCACACGCACATCCACAAGCACACACAGAGTCTTGTCTCTCCAGCTGATCACTGTTTCTACAAAAAACACCAAAACTTTGTTCCAGCTGTCCTAGATTTTCTATATTTATTTATGCCCTATGTACATATTTGCAAGAATGCATACATAGGGCACTTCTCCCTGTAGCCTTGAACCTCAATCACTCACTCATGTCACAGCAGACAAGATGAAAACACTGCCATGTTGTCAAGGCAGCACCACAGACCCACTTGTTGCAGTTGCAGATGAGGAAGGCGGGCAGGCGGAAGACATTGGTGAATCAGTCCAAAGCAGAATATCCTCTTTTGATTCTTTCTCTGAAGGTTTGCTTTTTCTTCAGCTGTATAGTAGCAGCAATTTTCCTCTTTTGTCCAAATGAAAAAAATAAGGCCATGCTGCAGGCCCTTCTTATACCATAAAGAACAGTTACAGGAAACATGTTAAAGTAATTTCCTCTTCCTTGGACGGAATGCACTCTCTTGGAGTTTGTTTTTAGCACTGTGATGTAACTGGGGAAAAAGTGAGCTTAGGTAACACACCTCAGTGCATCTAAAAGAAAGTCGATATAATAGAAATTAAGTAACTTGGGGGATCTTGCCATAGGCTTTTTATAAACCAACCAGCCAAAAAGCTCATTCCAGATGCCCAAAATATATAGCTTATATAGCTACAGTTGCTGCATTTGTTAATGAAAACTACATTTATTACATATTTTTGTTGCACTCATAAATTAAATAAATAAAGAAATAAAGCAGTTTCTTTATCTCTCATTAGAAGTAGTAAGTTCAGAATCCATCTTTTCACATTATATCACAGAGTTGACAACATTTTTGCACAGTCATACTGCATATATATGTGTGTGTGTATATACACATACACAGTTTTCTCAATTTTTCCCTCTTTATTATCAGTGTTCCTCTATTTGCCACCTATCTCTTAAACATGTTACCCTGAAAAATACAGTTTAAAGCAGCAGGGATGACAAAGGGAAATGCTGCCAAGCAGGAAAGCATGGTACCAAAAAAAAATTAAAATAGTTACAGAAAGACTCAACACTGTAATAGGTTGGATGAAGAGTATACCCTCCTTTTCCCTATGTGTTGGTAGAAATGTATTTATACAGTTCTGCTTCATATTTTCTTTACAAAGAACCTAATGTTGGTCCAGCAACAAGCTGGTTTTAGAATTAAATCACATTTCAACATGGCAAATGGATGCAGCAAAGTATTCTGGGTCCTTAGCTATGGTAAAAATATCACAGCTCCCACTGCTCTCAGTGGGTTTCTGGTTAAAATTCTGCTTGAGGAGCTCTTCCTACATTGCACTCCAGCCAGGCACGAAATCTCTGGGAACCAAAGGTGTGCTGCTGGGCAGGTCATGTAGGCACATCTGGCCTAGCTTTATGCTCAAGCAAGATAGCTTTGGGTGCACCTCTGGAGACTTCCCTCTAAGGTCATGAGGACACAGCTCTGTTTCTCCTATGTCATAGGAGAAACTGTAAATAGGAATAGGAACACCAACCAACCTAGCAAAGCAAAAGAAATCTCACACTATACTCTGATGACAACGAGTAAAGATATGATAGTAACCAGATTTCTGTAACAGTCCACAAACTACTCCTTAGAGTTAATTTTCACACACTCCAAACTAACAGTCCTTCCATTGCTCATTCCATGCATACTAAGCATGTTTTCCTGGTTTTTCTCTTGCTTGGGCCCGAATAAGGGAAATCCATACAAAATTGTCTATGAAAACGTGTATATTGGAGAGAGACATTCTGCCAAATTGAAGTGACAACATTAAAAATCTCATTTTTTTTTCATTTTTACTGGAAATTAGCAATTTCCCTTGAGAAACATTAGAGCAAGTAGCTATATTTTGTCTAGTCCTACTTTATTTAATCTCTACAACTTTGAAGAAAAGTTGTTGCTTATGATGCTTGCACTGAGAATTTTCAGTTTACAGAACAACAGTCAATACTGTTTTACACCTAAAACCTTCCCTTACTTCCATGAACAGGGGAGCCAGACCCTGTCTACACAGTCTAAATTCCATCTGATGTTTTTGCTGGACTTTCATACTGGATGGACTCTTTAGAAAGCCAAATCTTAGGAATAAAAAGAAATTTGTCATCTCAGGAAGTGGCACAGAATTTAGGTCTGTGTGAGTCTAGATTTTTCCTCACTCATACATCTTTTATTGAGTGGCAACCACCAGAAATGCAAAGTGGGATGGATCCCTCTTGCAAAAATGTCGCATTATTTCTTCCAGCCACCATCCTCTGTACCTACATCTCATTTTTCTGAGGGTGTTCACAGTTACAAGACATAGCAAATAAATTTTAATCTTGTACAAAGCTCTGCAGAATCAGCTGATCCTTCAACTCATTTTTTTAATACATCTCCCAATATCTCAGACAACAGGGTAATTTAACTTCCATATGGTTCCTCCAGGTACCTGAAGCAAGACACATGGTTAAGTACTTCCTTGAATTGTGCCCTGCATAAATATTACTATCTTACGTAAGAATTTGAATAGTTCCCTTCTTACAGAACAAAAATTAATATTTACTTACTAAACAGTTGGCAATAGAGGACCTGTAAGCTTCTCTTCATGGTATCATGTGGTCCTGCTGGTCTGCCAGTTTATTCATGATTCTGTCAAAAAAAATCAAGAGAAGGAGAAAATTATGTATGAAAAATATAGGTTGCCTTGATGTACCTGCTCATTACAAAGTAAGATGAAGCTTCACAGGAAAATTGTATTGATAAGCAATGGGAAATTGCCTAATTGCACTTTGCTTCTTTAGCCATGCTCTCCAAGAGCTTGGCAGGGACGGATAGAGTTATGGCCAAACGGGAAAATTTCTCAAGAGTATACAAAATAAACACACTGAAAATCACTTTCATGTCGTGCTTATGGCTTGATAAAATTAATTTTATATGAGTCTTTTTCATTTGCAGAAAGAGTCCTCAGCGGAGAAGCAAACGCAAGATGCAAACACCACCAGGCCACTGTGCTGGGCACATGGGGCTGTAGTTTTCTCCCTGAGCCTCCTCTTTTCACATCCCTCAAGAAGTACAAGTAGAAAGCCCACCCCCTCCTTCCCCAATGAAAATTTCAGTGGTGCCAGCATGGAGGAGATCTCATACTCTGCTGAAATGGTAGCACAGAGGACAGCTTTGTCCTGGCATTTTTAGCTTCATGTTAGTCAGCTGTTGCAGGTCATATCCCTTCCTGATATATCCCACCAGCTACCTGGGCTGGAGAACCTTCTCTGTGTCTTTAGACATTTTCTGTTTCTCCTAAACAGAACTGTCTTGGTGTAGAAAGGGATCTCATAATTCTTGCACCTGCTGTCTGAAAATGCTACGTGGCAAAAATATGTGACCACCCTACCTCCCTGCCTTTGACCACTTGGGGAGTAACTAGTAACATGTTATGTGTCCTCAGATGGTATTTTCAAATACTTGACATGGATATTTTTTCACTTTGGCTTAAAAAATATTATGAAAAAATAAATCCCAATCATGCTGATATTAATTATTCACACTGTGAGGAAAACAAATGCATAAATCAGAAGTGAAAAGCAAATGTGGTCCCAAAGCACTGCTGTGAGTAATGTCGCACTGAGTACCCAAAGACAACACAGCATTTAAGCTCTTTTTTCCAGAAAAATGAATTTGCTAAACATTCAAAACAACCTCTGAAAAGCAGGACACTGAGATCACCTTCCTGAAAGGTCCCTGGTCAACATTAAATAAAATGTAGTATCCTCTATCTTTCAATTCAACACAGTTTCATCTTCTGAACTCCTAGGGACATTTCTGAGTCATTTCAGAGCTTACTTAAAATGCAACCTTGAAGACATAAGATAAACAAGTCAAACCAATGAATAACACCTTTGAACTTTATAAATGCTGCAGAGTTTGTGAAAAAAGAACTATGTTTGACTTTTATGTGGAAACTCAAAATGATCATGACTTTTTAGCCTGTAACAAAAGATGCATGGGTTTTGTTAAGTTAGTCCACACGGAAATTTATGCACACAAATGCTGTGTGTTTGGATTCTCCGACACTTTCCATTTAAAACTGGACCTTAAAAACATCTCAGTAACTTGCAGAAATGCCAGTAGTTGCTAGGTGTTTTCTCCTTAATAGAAGCAATCACCTGTAAATTATCTTCCAATTTTTAATTAGAATCAATGTTAGATTCATGCCATAGTTTTCTCATGGAAGCTTGCTGAGGGACTTCTTTTGCCCTTTTTTCTTTATGGTTTACCAAATGACAAACCAGATGTAGTAAAAAAACCTCAGTCCTTATGCATAAACAGACATCACATAGCCTATTACAGCACTCTTCAAAGAAGCATATACAAAAGGTCTGTGTTTAGCAGCCACTAAGATATTAATAAAAATACATGCAGGAAGAGAAAAAAACCATATAAGCCACCAGCAGTGTAGCTACCATATACCCAAGTACTCTTACAAAGTACAAATAAATTGTGTTAAAACAGGATTTACAAGCACTAACCCATCTGAAGTCATAAAAATACAATGGAAAAAAGGGAAAATCTGAAATTGCAACCCTAAATGGACATTATTGGCTTTGTATAATTTGAACTATGCTTGGCAATGTTGACGTGATGCAGTTCTTGGCTGTGAACCACAATTTTTTTTTGTATTTCTCTTCCATCTCCATATTAATGCTACCCATAATAAATAAAGGTATTTACTTATAAATTCTGGTATTGTGGTTAAAATAAATTGTATGCTTTTGTATATATCTTTATTTAGACCGGTAATTTAACTTGTGCTAAGAAATATGAACTAGTGTGCATATGGGGAAAGAAACAAAGGTTGTCACTGAAAAACTTGAATTATGTTCTTCTGTTGGTTTCAGTTAGAAGATTTACACTTTTGACCACGTGGCCATAAATTTATACATAGAGAACTCAGTGAACATACGTAAATGAAATGTTGCCATTAATTTACAATGTCTCAATTTCTTCCAAGTCCTTAGTGTGATTTGGGCTTAATAGAAGAGAACATTTCAGTCAGAAGGGACCCACACTGATCATCTAGTTCAACTAATTTGTATTTAAACGTATGGAAAACACTGCAATTAAGCTTTCCACAGTTTTGATACCTTATTTCTTGTATACAGGAAATATATGAAAAACAAGGATTTGTTTTACTTTAAGGCAAGAGACATCTAGTAAGATTTATTTGTATAACTTTGGAATCCCAGGAACACCAATGATGGTTTGCCAAAGGCAGAGACTGCTTGCAATGATTATCAAGGCTGCACAAAATTGAGGCAGAAGAACCAGCCCTTTAAGTCCCTGAATCAAGACCTGACTTGAGGACAGAGGAACCACTGCTGCACCCACCCAGGTGAAAGCTCCAGCAAGCCCATTACCCTAACTTTAACATGAGCTGCAAGCAGGACAGCAGGGAAATAATTTGTGAAACAGCCTCGGTGCAAGGTAGTCTTTACACCCTGATTTAGCTTGTTCTCTCTCTAGCAACCCTGAATGGAATAAATTACCTAAGGTGCCATATTTTTTTAACTTGAAAATGATTATTCCTTACTTATCTCTTCCAGTTCATACAATTTTAGTCGTTCATTACATCATTTAGAATCTCTTTTTCAAGCTGAGGAATTCCTGTCTTTTTGCTTCTTTCATAAACAAGATATACCTTATGTCTGATAACTACCATGCCTTAAGCTGAACATATCCATTCCAGTTCAGATCTGAGGAGTAGGGAACAAAATCGCATGCAGCCACCCAAACTTGAGTGTGTACTGGAGTTTTATATTGCAGTGATATTTCCTGTTTCCTCTCTACTCTCTTTCCAGTTGTGCCTACAATTCTCTTTGTCTTCATGAGCTCCACTCCACTGTTTTATAGAGTTGACTGCTGAGTAACAATAACTCACCTGAAGTCTATCCTCAGGTATTTAGAGCTAGGACTAATTTTTGCCTGTGGATGGGACTTCGAAATTGTCATCACAGAATTTCATCTGCCATTTTTACCATGCAATCATTTACTACCTTGACTTTTCTGAGAGATAGCAACGAAGAGCTGAATTGCTGTTATTATTATTAATATTATTACACTACAAATCTATACCTATAGGATATAAGGACTTCTGAAGTTGCCACAGTCTCTAAAATAATACCTTCCAATCACGGCAATTCTTTTGTACCTCTAAGAAGACAAAGCAAAGTCTCATGGTCAGACATTTCAATAGCTGCACAGGAAACCTCCTTTCCGAGTATCAACCTATGTCCAGCAATCACAATACTCTCGCATGGCCCTGCAGGCGCATCTAATCCAAAAATTCTTTCCCTGGATTTTGGAGTCTTTATCTTATGAAAATCTTTTGCAGGTCTCCTGTGATAAATACATTTATTTATCACAATCAAGAAAGGTTACAGATTGAGTGGCTGGTAGCTGAGAGTGCCCTAGTTCACCAACCCGTGTTCTCTTAGGTATGCAAGTATGTAATTTTAGGCACTGACAGATTAGCAAAGTTGTGCATATGCAGATGGAAAATGCAGACACACAGCCAGCTCCTGACTTTGGGCAGTTTAATTTAAAACCAGAGTAACACCACCTGTTTTAAATACACAAACTGTCACTTACAAGAAAAAAAAAAAAGGATGAGTAGAAACAGAAGTGGTCTTGGAAAAAAATTTAGTTGGAAAATGCGTGCTAAACTTCAATAATCCAAAATCTAATGTGAGTCTCTGAGTTTTGTATCAATTTCATACTCCTCACTCATTTCTCCAACTCTTCCCTGAGGTTTTTTGGGAGCAGACTTCTCCACATTATTAATTTTGAAACATACTGAGTTTTAATGTTCAAGAAGCCATTCTGAGTATTTGAGGGAATTATCTGATACAAATATACCTGATCCTTGAGATTTTTTTTTTTTTAAAGTATTCTAAACTTAATTTCCTAGATTTTGGTCTCCACGTGAATGGGCATGCTCCCAATTGCTCTGAACTCCCTCTGAAAACCAGGAAATAAAGGTGTAATTAGGACTTTCACCCCAGTTCTATACTGCAAGTCATATTGGTGTACCTACTGACATACTTTGAAACAAAGTAATAAAGTTAGTGCAAGTTTGTAGTCAAATCAATTTCAAGTTTGAAATACCCATCTTCAATACTTAAATTAGAGGAAATTTTTATGCAGAAAAGGTGTCACATGCCTCACCACAGACACCTGTATTCAAAAATATTGGTTAAGCACTTTGTGTCTGAAATGGACTAACATATTTTGCATTTTTTAGAACACAATATTTCACATATAGTTTATCTTACCAAGATGATGAATAGATGTGTGAAATCCCTGTGGACATCCAGCAATATTGTCTTTCACAGTAAGTGATCCCCTCAACATCTCAGTTAAATTAAAGAGGACAATGAAGACATAATGATGGATTGAAGACAAAAGAGTCCAAAACAGCTGACAGCTCCCAGCCATTCATTATGTCTGATGGGAAAAAAAATGCCAACCAGACCTTAAATTAAAGAAAAAAATAGAGGAGAAAGAACAGAAGATACACGTTGAGGCAAAGCTAACAGTTAGTGGAGAACCCTTTTTCATTGTCTGTCAAATGGAAACAAGGAGACTGAAACAATGAAGCTGAAAAATGGTAATGAAAAGAGGAGACAGGAAAAAGACATGCCACTCCCATCCATAAAGCACATCAACCTCATTATGCTATTCCTGACTGCCTTCTCTCCACTATGGATCATTCTGGAAAAAAGAAAAAGCTGCATCACAGACAGTTTTCAACAATAGTATTTCTGCAGAAAATGAAGGAGAAAAAGGAGACAGAAGTACTTCCATCTCTAATCTTTTTTTACTCCCCTATCAAGGAAACCCAGCCCTGATCCTTTCAGTATAATATTGCCCCAGGATGTTCAACAAATTTCTTACAAGACATCAACAGCAGAGGCTCCTCACTTACAACTCAAGAGAGCTGGGAGCACCCCCAGGAGTTACTCCCCCAGTGTAAGTTCCACCACCAAGATCTTCATCCACTGCTTCCCACAGGTTAGTCACAGTGGGTATTCCAGTGTGCCTCATAAAATGAAGCAGGTATCCTCTTCTTGGCTACACAGGGCTCAAGCACAGCTTTATGTTTTCCAGCTTTCATGATTTGTTTCTTAATTTTATGGCCTACTTCCACAATCCAGATGTTATTTTGCAAAATTTATATCCCAAAAAGCTTCAGGGCATGCTAATAAAAAGATGATTAACTTGCAGCAGTAAGATTCCTCTGAGTAAGAATTCTCTGTTCTTGTTCAACATGTGCCACATTGTTTGCTGTGATTTATTTCCCACTGCTTAGAACATGCAAACCACCATCACCATCTTTCTTCATAACATCCTGAGTGCAGCATTTTTTATATTTATGTCCACTTTATACTTAGTTCTTTCAGCACTTTTTGAAGTGGATTCCTCTTTGCTGATCTAAGAATGAGCAATTCATATCTACTTCCAAAATTATCCTCAGAAGTGTACACCCTTTGCTTTCCTAAAGTCTCCACAGAGTAGGGTCTACCCTCAGGATATCACAGCTCAATAAAACCAGTCTTGGTGGTGGAGTGCAGGCCTTGTCATATGTGCATAAGGAATAATCAGGTAGGAACTGAACTAGAGCTACTACCATGCTTTTCTTGCATCCTATGTGACAAGCACTTGGAAGCAGAGAACCACAGAGCATCCAGAACAAAACCCCAACTTTCCCAAAGCCTCGCCTCTCTGAATTCAGATGCAGAACATCTACAATCCCCACTGGGCCTGAGGCTGGCTGTGGTTTTTCTTGTACTGGTGTTTGAATCCATACCTCCCCATTAGCACAAAGATAAACACCAGTCAAGAAAAACACACAGAAAAAGTAGTGTCGATACTCAAGGAAACCCTGACAGCAATTTCTTCCTCTTCCTCAGCTTCCTTACTTCATCAGTAACTGTTGAAGTCGCCATCCCCCATCTCTCTAACATAACAGTCCAAATGACTGTGTTCCCACAGCCCTCCTCCCGGCTGTGACAGTGTTTCCATGAACAACTCTAGACAAGATGACCACTTAAAGTCTACTGTCATTTGTGTGGCAAGTGGAGAACACTGACAGCTAGCTCACCCTTCCCCATCCTCCTTTGTTCACATGTCAAACCTGGGGCACGTTGATGAAAGGGAGAGGCCTAGAATCGTGGGATTCACTGTCATAAAAACAGATGGGCATGAAGAACCTCACATCTAAGCAACCACGGCCAGGGGACGGACTTAGTCTGAGAAGGCCAGGTGAAACTGCTGTTGCCTTTGGCTATTTAATGTCTTGGCATCTATGGTCATCTCATGAACAATCACTGAACAGCAAAAGACAGTCATTCAAGGGGTAGGGAAAAATATCAGGGCAGAAATGAAAGGTCATTTCACAAGAGACATGACCATTTTGGAAAATTTTTAGAATGAGAAAAGAAGAAGCCTTTCCTTTACATCATTCATGTCTGAGAAGCTAACATCTTCCTAAAGACCAAACTGACTTAGCAGCTGTAGGGATAATTAGAATTTGGTCATTAACACATACTAGGGTTGGAGAGGGGAAGAATTCTGTGCTCATTTTAAAACTTGTATAAGACTGAATATAAAATATTCAGTGATGAAATAGGAAATTTTTTTTTGAAATCCCTGTGGACACCTAGCAATATTCTCTTTCCTAGTAAGTAATCCCCTCAATACATGTGAATATATGGGCATTTGAAACCTTGATAAAGAAATTTTATTGTACACCTTGAAACATGCTGTTTTGGATAACTGAAGAAAAAAAGTCCAACTTCTCTGAGTTTCAAGGAGAATAATGTTTCACAATACAACATGAAAAAAAAAGTGAAACAACTGAGTCAAGAAAGTTGTACAGAAAAAGTCCTTAGTGAAAAGCACATTTCACTGTCATCTTGAAAAGACTTTTTTTTAAAAAATGAAATATGACATATTTAAGACTAAGTTGTGTAGTTTTTCAGAATTTTCTTTGTGGGTCTTATGAGAGCCAAACCAAAGAAAATCTTTTAATATTCAAGATCATGATGAAAATTTAACTGGCTGGACTACACCAAAGAAGCATTCAGCAGTGGAAATTGCCTGCTCTTTGACAGGAAACTTTATAACCTTTGGAAGCTCTCCTGCTAAAAGACTTTTTTAGCACACAAGACAATGTTAGTAAAGATATCTCTATAACTTCTGGAAAAATAAGGAAAATACAGCTTGTTCTTCCTTCTCAGTCACAGCAGGGAATGGATGTAGAAACAAGCTCTACTTCCACATCACTCTTGTGATGGTGGGTTTTCCCTGAAGGATCTTCCATAGCATCTTGCGGGCCTCGGGATGTCCACACTGTGGATGTGACATTTAATTTATTCACTGAAACTCTCTCTGCAGAGAGCAAGGGACTGGCTCCTCTGAAGCCTGATGCCTATGTCCTGTTTAAAATGCCTCTCTTGGGAGGAGGGGGCCCATCCCTTATGTGGGGCTGTTTCTCTCCACTGAGTTTCAGACGGCTGTAGGTCAATCAATGGATTTCAGCCCGTAATATTGAAAATGAGGATGTCAACATTTGTAAAAGGAATCTCACCCAGAGCTTTTTCCAGCTAGAGAGATTTCAAGGCTTATGGGGTTAACTTCTCTGCAGCTGTGTTAAACTACTCTCTTGTTCCCATTGTGTAGGATATACAATAAAAAAAGACTTAATGTAAAGGACAGGCAAGCAAATAGCTTTGCCTGCATTATAATAAACATAGGAGAGTGGAAGAGGGGTTTACCTTTGTGAAGCAGCTGAAACCAAGCTTTTCACACTATTCAGCTTGATTAAATGCAAGTATTTCAAGTAGAGAAGAAAGAAAGCACGCAAAAGAGAAGGTACTATTTCCCCTCTCTTATAATATGGCGCTGTATTCCTAAGGCAGATTGACAAATTTTCAAGAATGGAAAGCATCAGCTGTACACAAAGAGGAGTATGCATGCTCTGCATGTCTGAAATTCAGGCCAAAATACCAGTTTCACAAAGATGCTTAAGTACTTCTAAAATCAAGTCCTGTGCTGTCAAACATACTGTATTGGAGCCCTGAAAACAGTATTACACAGGCCCCAGATGACTTTAAAGGAAATCTATAGTAGAGATGGAAACATCTCAATGTAACATCTTAACTGCAAGATCATCTTCCCTTTAGTGAACCTCACAATTAACCAGCTAAACAAATAACCCTTAAGACACCACCACAAAGGAGGCTCGATATTGTCCATCAGCATTATTTGATTTACAGTGAACTAAAGATGCAAGCTAAGAGAGGAAAGTGACTCTGATTGTTTTGACAAAAATCTCACATACTGAGGTTTGGCTTTGAAAACTTCATCTGTAAAAAAGGTCCCTTGTACTAACTTTCCTCAAGAGACTGTAAAGATTAAGGAGATTAAAGGATATGCAAGAAGAAAAAGATGGAGATAGGCTAATTAAGTTGGGGGCCATCTCTAGGGGAATTTCAACTGACCTGCTGTAAGATAAGCACAGCAGACCCAAGTACAAGACCCATCCATTCTGCCTTGCCTCTCAACTCCCTAGGCTGGTTTACATCTACAAAGGACAGAGGAAATAACCACCCGTGAAGGATGCCAATGTAGTGCTTCTCTGGCTCCATCAGATGCTGACCCAGCCTTTCTGAAAACTGAAGATGGGTGAAGAAGAAGAACTTTGAATCAGGTCAGAGTGCCCTGCCCACATATTTTGGTTGTACCAAACAATACCCCACAGTTAAGGAGAACATAACCACTTCAGCTGCCACAAAAAATTAAATAAAAAGCAATGCATTCATTATTGTAATTTTGAATTGCATATATATTTATGTATATATGTATAGATGATAGCTATGTTTTCTGTTTGCCTTTCCTTCCCTATTTATACTAGCATGCCTCTCCCAGTGATAAAAGGAGAAAAAAAAAGAAAAAAGAAGAAATATATATATACACACACACATATATATATAACATATATATATATGTATATATATATATATATACAACATATCTCCTTTTTCTTTTCAGTCAAAAAAAAATCATATTAAATTTCTCATCAAAATATATGTTTAAGATTATTTCCATGTCAGTTTTGGATTGAATGTTTTGAACCAGCTCTAATCATATTGTGTAAGTACAGCATAAGGATCTAATTTCACAATGACAGGTTATAATAGACATACACAAGTACCTAAGATTGAAAGAAACATTTTATTATAATTGAAAAAAGCATGGTAGGAAAGCATAACCACCTTTTGAATTCTTAACCATTCAGTCTCAATGGTGCTTTAATGTATTTAATACTAACCTATATTGCCAGCTTTTTTAACAGGCCATAAATCCCAAGAAAACCCAACATGGTTCATAATAGTATTTTTAGTAAAAATATCAGTATGGTAAACAAATGTGAAAGGTTGGGCATTTTTAAGACCTCATTGTGTGCTTTGCCAGATCCTCTTGCCCACATGACACGGTGTTAGTTCAGGGGCACTCCCAAGTGGAGTGTTTGCTGGTTTCCTTTGCTCAGCTATTTTAGAACACACATTCATCTTGAAATGAAGTCTATCAATTCAAAGACAAAGTCTGTCTGAAGTGGCTGCTTCTATGAAATTATAACAACTTCAGATCTAAGAATAGGGACATTTTTGGCAGATCTGGATGGATGGATGCATAAATGCATAATCATTTGACAGAGAAAGTAAGATGATGTCTTGACCTACGTCTCTCTGGTTAAACCTCCTTTTAACAGAGCCATTTACAACCTCCTTTATAATCAGACATTCAATATGGTAAGAAGAGAAGGGCGATAAAGTGAGCTCTGAAATATGACTGCTCTGCTTTGGCAGGCTGATCAACATACACTGGAAAGTAGAATAGTACACCTGCTTAGACTTGACATTCCATCTCAGAGTTTATTATAACCTTGTCTAGTTCAAAGGACACCATTTATTTATCCTCAACTTTCCCAGGGTTTGATGTCAAAGGAAGAAATGGCCACAGAAAAAATAGGAGACTACCAACCAGTGAACCAGCCATTAATAGCAACCCTTTTTATAGAAGACTATTTTGCACACCATTTTGAGACAGTGGGTCGAAATAAAATGAAGATTTTACATGGCATCACATAGAAGTACAGCCCCATAAAAATTTAGGCTTGAAGGAAGGTGGCAGGAAATAGGCTCTTGATAATTTCCAAATTATTCATTCTTCTGCCTACAAGGTTACTGTAGTGCAAACACTGAATTCCATTTGAAAATGCATGTAGTGCTGTCTGATTCAATAGGAAGAATTTCCAGGAAAATTAAATGTCAGAGCACCACGGCTTATTGGTTTTACTCAATGTAAATTCACTTTTTACGCAACTCTGAATAATAATAATGCTCTAGTCTGTGTCAACGTGATGTCTACAACTTAAGGCTTTGGAGAGGGGGACTGAAGGCAAAAGAAGGAGAGGTAGGGTAAGATGATAGGGCAAGATGCTAACCTGGCACTGACAGATTTAGCTCTACACGACAGGTCTGTAGCTTTAGAGAGGATTTAGCATCCCGTGTCTTATTTTCTTCCCTTTCACTTTGTGCAGCCAGCAAGACGGCTACTGGCTAAACAGCTCATCTTTCCTCCTTCAAAAGGTTCACTGGCATATATAGAGGTGTAAGTAAGCCAGAAGGAAACGCATCTTTAAAAAATGGGAAATCTCAAACCACCAGCATCTAAAAACACATTATGCTGTCAAGTAAGATTATGCTCAGATGCACAGCTTATTCTAATAGGTTAGTGAAGAGTCTCATTTACTGCCTGGGACTGTGAAGTTCTTCCTCAGGTGAAGCCCACTGACCCTGACAGGAGATTTCAGCATAGATGCAGCACCTGGCTCAGGATTCATAAAGCACTGCAAGCAAATGGCACCATTTGAAGAAGGCTGTTCCTTTTTTTTCTGACAGAGGTAAGGAAGAGCCCAGACAGGGAAAGAATAAGACTGCTTAGGTGAAGGACTGATAGGTGGATTTAATAAATAAACATCTGCTTGAATAACTGACTGCAGCTAAAATGTAACGAGGACAGTTTCAGGTGTGTCAGGTATTACTTGCTACACTACAACTGAAATGGGCTAAGCCATGTTCTGAGATGCTGATTGCAAACCCAGAGTAATTCCAGTGACTTTGTTCCACCACAATGAGATTCCATATAAAAACGAACTGATGAAGGAAAATGGGAAGAATGGTCTTGAGCAGAACAGGAGAGGATTCTGGGGACACTCGATTAATACAGCAGGATTTTTGCAGGTACAGACTTCAGTGAGACTCCCTTCTCATTGTGAAGCTAATAGAGCCTAACTTCTATTTGTGCATCTGAAAAACATTCTCTGTACCTTTCTATCCCTCTCTTTTACTACTAAAGAAAAGTCTTTCAGCAAAATAGAGACTGCCTCTTCCATATCCTGCTTGACTGCACCATGGCTTTGCTTCTACAGGCTGTAAAAAGTTGGGGAAAATATGTTGTGTCTTTTGGGTGCAATGCACTTGAGACATGAGTTCAGCCTTGCAAGGACAAAGACAGGAGATGCCCAGACACGGGTGTATTGTGTGACGTGTTTCTCACCTCATCCCAAATCAGCTCACACAATTTGAGGCCACCCAGGGACACAATGAAGGATCCTTTTCAAATAAAATTGCAGCTTCTCTCTGCTTCAGGAGCCCCTGCTCCTGAGTGCTAAGATTGCCACAACAGAGTTACAGAAGATAGGAATCAATATGAAGGTACGAGAGCATACCCTTTTGGTGCACCTATCCCTGCAGTGCAAAAAAATCTGCACTGGCTATGGTCTGTACACGCTGCAACGATGCAAATAATAAACTCACATAGCTTGGTTTTTAATCTACTATTCAGCCCCACTCAGTGTAAGAGCAAGGACTGACTGCACACATTCAGCAAGTCAAGGTCACAACAAGAAGAAACTTGCTGTTTGCTGCATTGCTGCCTCACCACTGGACAGTCCAACAAGACTGAGGTAAGGGCTTGGAAAACCACCATGGTTGTGCCTAGGGCAGTGGAAAGCTGCCCTGGGGAACTGGATTCTGTCTCTGTCCCAGGGCCTCATGCCAAGGAAGGCACAAAACCCAAACTCTGTGCAGGCCGTCATTAATTGCATCTTCTTTGTTTGCTTAGAGCAGAGCACAGAACACCTGCGCTTTGAACTTTGGAAGCATGGAACAATTCCAACTGTGATGGACTCAGCAGAAGCCAGCTCCAGAACAAAGAGAGGATGATCCAGTGCTGTTTCTGGAAAATCAGAGCATGAACATCTCATGTTGGGCATCTAAATTAAATGTCCTTTGTTGACATTATGATTCTGTGCATCATTTTCCCTGGTGTATAATGTCATTTCACCTTATCGGCACATTGTGAAGACAAATTCATTAATGTTTTTAAAGTACTCGGATGCCGCAATAATGAGAGCCGCAGAAGTGCTCCCCAGGAAATTAATAACTCTGGCTTCAAAGCTGGATCTGAATGATGTACAGTTACGGGAGGAAGAGGTGACATAATGAACTACTGTGATAAAATAAAATATTGATTCATCTGAGCAGTGTTGACTGAAATCTCTCCACATTTGAGACCTTTGCTTTGTACCCTTCAACGGCTTTTAAGTGTAACTTAAACAGTTAAAAAAAAAAAAAAGAAAATGATAAAAAAAAGACTCCAACTCAGAGACTGTGTAACACAGCCATACTGACACCCACACAATCCTCCAGAGAACTGGAGACTTTTCTGTTCTGAGCCCAGACTTTAACCCTTAGGCTGATTAACACCTGACCTTGTCTTACTGCTAGTCTGGTCTCTACTGCCAGAATCCTGTCCACCCCTCTCTCTCTCCTCTGCATTGCTTCCATCCCTTCTCAAATGTCCCATCCTCTCCTCCTCAGCACTCCTCTGCTCCTTCTCTCTCTGTCTCACCACTTTATGCCCACATACTAATAATCACTTTGTCCCTTTCCTAGATTCCCTTACATGGGGACCAAAGCCCAGCCCTATCCTTTATTAATCATTTCAATACACGCGTCAACCACTTAGGCCATGGCCACAACCTTCGTATCTCCTCCATCTGAAGCATACTCTCTTCTGACAAAATCCTAAGATAGCGGAGCTGAAAAATTTAAAGAAACATACATGGATAAGGATTTTTCAGACCAGAATGCAGTCTAATGTGGCAGTTTTCCACTACTATGCAAAAAATGCTAACCCTGACTTCAACTACAGAAATCCCTCTTAGTTTTTGTTGTGCATTGTCCTCTCTCCCTGACAGATTTCAACTTCCTGATCTGTGATATGGAAATCCCACAAAATAATACAATGTACTGTAATGCAATGAAATATGATTGCCCGTCCCCCAGTTTTGTTCTTTTTTTTTTTTTTCCTCTCAGAGACTAAATTATTCTTACTGAAATGAAAAAAATTACAGACTAAAATAGGTATCAGGCAACCTTTACCAGACTCAAGGTCAACAGAGTCTATATTTTTCTGCATTCAGGAAGACTCTGACCACCTAACCATAGCAGGCACTCGAGTCTTTGCAAGGAGGCAATCAGACCATCAAGAAGGGGAAGTCCTGTAGATAAATGTGTCTGATTCTTCATATGCTTCACTCCAAATTATGTGAGTAAACCTTCTGGCTTCTGCTGGAACCATATACCGAGAGGTGTATTATGATTTGCAGGATTTATCATTGAAGCGTTCTTCAATCTCCTTCATATTGAAAGATCCGAATGCAAATCTTTAACTGAAAATTATTTGAAGAAAAACCTAAACTAACATATGGAATACTTTTGCAACAAATGCATTAATTGTAGGCAAACTGAATTAAGTATTTTATCAGCATGTAATTGGGAGAAATATTAATACATTATTTTAATTTGAAAAAATCATAAGTTAGAAGCTTTGAAACAGAAAGCTGCGTAATGGCAGCTTTAACATTAAGATGTCATTGTAAAAATGAATGTATATAATGAACTCAGAAAAATAGAAATATAAGTGTCTGATCCTTTCCTTGTTTCCTGTACATCTGCATTGGAGTTTGTCTATTGTTATTCAACTAGCTAATCATCATCTTTTGTGTGGTGTGCCTGTGTTTTTACTCCAAGAGGCTAATCTGTGAAGACATCTGTTATTTGGTAGATAATAGGCCATTTCAAGTCTCAAAGCCCTGCAAGGCATTTCTGAAGAAGGAGAAGTAGATACATCTGTTCCCACCAGGTAGGAGTACAACTGAGCATGCTGTAACACAGCAGAACAAAACTTTCACTTGCTATTCACCAGAAGGCTAAATGCACATGAAACAACGCAAACAAAGAGCCATCCTGGAGTAGTTTGTTAGGGCTAGGAGGGAGACTGACTTTATATAAAGCATTTAATGTTGTCTTGAAAAAACAGCGTACCTCACACCAAAAACCAGTGGGATTTGTCATAGTGATCACTGGATCTATAAACCAGGCACAGTCACAAAAGCAGTGGTCCACTGAATCTGATGTTCTTTTGTTGGAAAAAGTCAATATTAGACATTTTGAGGGCAATGCAGATGCTTGATTATTCACTTGGAAAGAAAATCTTGTGCCATTCCTCTCTAAAAACTTATCTGTATGAACCAGTTCTCTCTGCATTCCAGTGAAAATATACTACGTCTGCATTATCCATGAATCAATTGCAGCTTTGAATAATCCTTCTTATCACAGATTCAGGAAAAAACAGGACATATCTTCATCTTCAGAATGCCTAAGTAACTTAGCACATAGCACCTGCAAGCTCCCATTTCTTACATCTTCATCACTCTGTTAAGTCTTTCCCACTGTGCTATGAATGCAGATGAGACCCATATATTCTGATTTATCTTACCTAGGGTTTGTGGCACTTCTACCGACATTTAACTGCTCCAAAAGCAGGCTGGCCATGCAAACAGCACTACAGATGTCAGCAGGAGGACAATTTGTATATGTGAGCTTACCATATGTGCAAGTTCCATGTATTTACACTTTGGAACTGCACTAGACATAAAGTGCAAATTCAAGGAGTAATGCAATTTCTTACTCCAGTTTCACCTACTTGTGCATTTTGGAGAATCATTGCTTACACAGGAGCTAAAGCTTTGGCTTGTTTTTTTACTGCCTCAGCACACAGGCCTAGAATACTGCAGCGATAGCAGAGCTGACACAGTGCTGCCCCGATCTCCGATTTGTCAACTGTAGAAATATAAAACTGAAGAGTGACATATGATGTTGACACTTTCTGATGGTGTGTACAACTGTGCTGTTCAGTGAGATGTTAGATATTTTTCCCACCTCAAATTTTTTTTCTTTAATTGAGGTTTCAGATATTTGACTACTCTTCTTGGATGGAAAAATGGCCTTTCAACTCTTTTCTCAGAAAAACAATGCTCCTTCCAGTTTGGTGGTTAAGCTAGCTAGATAAGTACTTAACCCATCATTATGCCAACATAAGGCTTATCTAACATAAGACTTCCCTCCCTGCCCTCCTAGAGATATTTTTCCATTTTGTAAAAATAAGACACAAAACCTGAGTCTCCTCTGTGTAGTGAGAATGCCCTAAAATGTCCACTAAACAACAGGGTCAGTTTCTCTGTCTTTCTCTGGCCATGAACACTGAACTATTTATTTGAGACAAAACAGCTATAGCAGGACTAAGGTGCACAGATTGACTGTAGCCTGTTAATTTACAGTTTAGGTGAAAAGAATAAAATTACACACATAGATTTAAAACTCAGATAGGTATTTCCTCACTCTATTTCTTGACTGAGACATCTATGTATCAACATCAACAGCCTGAGATTTCTGGTCAATATTAAATCCTGTTCACAATGGATGCTCATTTTGTCACAGATATTAAGCACATGGAAGCAAAGCAGCTGAGCTAACTTGTGTTGACAATATTTTGGCTACAGCAAGAGTCAAGAAAGACCACAGATGCTGTAAATGATTAGCAGGTGCCTTGAAAGCCTCCCCGTGTGGTGGGATGATTCCAGTCAATGTCACAGTGCATTTTCACCTTTAGTATATGCTATAAAAGCATTATGAATGCACATGTGGTCTGTTTCTCCACATGAAGGGCAAGATTTCAAACATCCTAAAGGTTTGGGAATGCAACTGTTGCTCCTAGATACCTTCTACATATAAAGACTTACCTCCCCAGGGAGCCAAGAGCTTGCAGTCCCAGGCAAGACACATTCACTCTACGTAGCAGTATTACATCTACACAGCCTTTTGCAGATAAGGACAGACTATTTTACTGAAAATGTGAGTTGGCTGAAGGCAAAAGGCACACAGTGTGGCACTATGCTCTAGGGAATAAATCCAGCCTCCTGAGAGAGCTTATTGGATCAAGCACAGCTAAGTCAGCTACAGGGCTTCCCATTCAAGCTTGTGAGTTTGGGGAAGTCAAGATCAAAGTGAACTCAGACCGGTCTGAAAAACTCCATCAAAGGACAACTAATAGGCAGGAAACCCTACTCCTGGTAAGAGATTTCTCTGTAAAACATTAATTAATAGCTCTATGGGGAAAACAGATAGATCCTGGAAGAACTGCATTATACATTTATGGCATAAAATGCTCTGCAGATGAAGAAGGAAACTTTGGAAATGTACTTATAACAAAAAAGATCAATAGTAATGATATACAACACAATATATCACACATGAGTTTCCAAACAATGCTGCAAACATGGTTTATAGAGTTGTGACCTCATCAGTGGCCATTCCTCTCTACCAATGCAGGACCCATGCACATTAATTCTTTCTTTGCAAGACTCCATGGTGTCTGGAGGAAATATTATACAGTTTAATGGCAGATTTGAGGCAAGTTTCATCTTTGGGAATCTCATGTAAGCCATTTACATTAGCTCCTTTTTAATCTTAACAAAGTTGGGATTAGGTCCTGTATTAAAATAGGATGGGTGACTAACCACAGGTTAGTCCAAAATCAGATCTGGGAACCTGAGCAGGGTCAGAAATCAAACAAACCCCAGGTTTCTCTTCCAAGTGGATATTGCAGTGGAACACATAGATGAGATTCCTCTCCATGACATCTCTAGAGCAACTGCATGTAAAATAATGCCACTCAGTCCTTGACACAGCACTGCTAAACAGATGCTAGCAGTGAAGCACATTCAGGGATAAAGCTGATCAAAGAACTGGTAAAATTATCTACAATGAACAATTTTAATAGACAGTGGATAAATAATTTATGGAGACATGAAGTATAGGGATGGTAGAATCAAGGAAGAATCAAGACAAATTAAAAAAGAGAAAGTATAGAAAAAATATCATAAAAGATTTTACAGTACCCAGACACATTCTGTGAGGTGTGAGTAGAGCCGGCACATTATAAAACAGATAGGCAAAACACTTGGAAACATATTGCTAGTCAGAATTACTTCACAGGAATTTGATGCCTGAATAGCCCATGTCTCTCCCCAGCTTCCACTCTTCTATTTTATCAACATCAGTTCAGCTCTGCACTTGCTTTTCAGTCCACAAGAAATATTAAAATGAAATCTGGAGACACAGCTTGAAATTGCAAACAATGATCAAGTAGCATCTCTCACCATACAATTTATTACCTTTCTTTTTCATGGCCTTTGCCATGCCCTTAAGTGCCACACTGATTTACTACACTGTTCTGCTTAATTATCTCTAGTGCTTTATTTCAGAAGTGATACTATTCTTAGCTGCTTTTTTACTGGTAGTATTGCATTCAGAGGGCCTGTTCCATCACCTGTTTCAGAGCTATGGCAGCAAGACCAGATCTGCAGTTTAGAAACAAGGGATACATTTCAAGTATTTGGGAAAGAAGATGCTGCTGCAAATTACAGAAAGCAAACTCCAAAGTCAGTTTACACCAACAGGTCTGAGAAAAGTAAAGCTAGAAAGCAGCCACCTCCTCTCTGGAAGATTATTCTTGAGAGTGAGACAAGACAACATTCGGACACCTGGGAAATTAATTTTTTCTCAGAATTTTAAACTCAATTACGGCATCCTGCAAGGAGGCTTTCACCTATCTCACCTGGGAGCACTGGAAAATGCCGGCTGGCACATGTGAGGACATGTTGAAAGCCAACTGGGAACACATTCAGAGTAGAAATCAGAAGACAGTCAATAAATAGCAGAGATTTTAGACCACAGTAGTGTAAAGAAAACCCCTTAATTTTTAAAATGAAGCTCAGTGGGTCTGTCAAAGAGTTATTGATACCGTGGTTCAGGCAGAAGGGGACTGGATTCTAGGTCTGCATTTCTCTGTTCCTGGAAAGGCTGTTTTGTTAAGGCCAAGCCAAATGTCAGTGACTCTGTCACTTTGCTATTTGTGCTTCTACATAATAGTACTTCCCAGTATGTGTGAAAACTACCTAAATTAAAAGTGGAAGAGAAAGATACCTGAAATCTAAAGAGCAGATTCAAGTGCCTAACTTCTATTAATAAAAGCAGTGTGTATGTTCAATGAGACAGAAATTCCTGCAATCCAAACCCACCATTGACAACGGAATGTAGACTCTTGTGGTATTTACTCTTAAAAATCCAACCCAGAACTGAACTAAAAGTTGAAGTCCAGAAATAATGGTTGAATAGCCTCCCTAGCACACATTCACACGTAAAAGTCAAGATTTGCCTAAAGGTAACGAAGTATTTCTGTGAGACATAATGCAAAAGACCTGCTGTAACATGGATGTACTGAACAAAAGTTGCTTGTTTACTACCGGCCATTGCATAAGGAAGGGTAACCAGGGGAATAGGATATGTGTTTATGCAGAAGAGAAAACATATTAGGTATCTTACAACAAAACAGCTTGGAAGGAAAACGCAATTTTGTCTGCTTTCAGAAGTCACGGCAAATACAAAGCTTTTTCTTAAGTTATGCCTCATTTCCACATTCTTCATTTTTTTTGTGCCAATTGCTACCCCTATCTCTAACAGGAAAGTGTCAGTGTCAAAAATGAGAGACATAGTATAACTGAAAATAAAAGTTAATTACTGTGGAAATTCAACTCCAGAGCTTTAATTAAAGCCTGACAAATGTATCATGGACCCCAGGCACCAGCATGGAGTACACCCATTAGAGAGATTACTCCTCTTTCTATGGCCTCCCATGCTAACACAAAGGAAATGTCAATCATGCCAGAAAATGGCTTTTGCAAATCAAAGATGCTGGGAATTATTCTATTACCTTTCTCGTAGATAATTTTCAGAGTTGCTGAGAGGGATTTTTATGCAAGAAAGCAGCATGTTCGCGTAAATTTTTGCTTAATTGCTAGGTTAATGTTAAATTGCAGCTTTTCTTTGGGGAAAAATGGCAGCTGGTGAGCCCCTTTCTATAAACCTACATTTCCTCTGTAGCTTCTCAGTATGTAAGTAGGTATGTGAGAGACAAACAGCTTCAAAATGACATGTGATGAAAAGAAGCTGAGGACACTGAGATGCTTGCAGCAATCCTCTCATGGGGAAAACTGCAGTGGACTCCACCTAGAATTCTTCAGCAAGCTCATGAATGATTTTGCTGCCCTCCAACCAGCCTGCTGTGAAGAAATATTTCCACTGGAGCCCCCATTAAGAGCTGTTTGGGATGAGTCACCTATTCTCACAACGTGGACAGTATTGTGCTCTTTTTTGGGGTCTAACCTTCCAGCTGGCTAGTGCGAGGGCACTACTAAGAGCCAGAAGGGATTTCTTTTAAATATACTTTATTGCTCCACTGCAATTATTTCATTGTCTGCTGAGCACTCAGAAGCAATGAACAATGCTGACTAGATAATACAGTAAGAGAGATGGACATTCTAGCTTTTATTTGCTTAATATTTTAGGCTTGGGTTTGTAGGTGATCAAGAAATAAAAGCAAAATATGTGCGAATCTCAAGAGATGTTTTGTTACTCCTCCTGCAGCTAAGATATCTAAATAAAGAACTTTCTCTTTCACAGCCCAGGTTCTCCCCTCTTTGATCCTAAAGAAATAATCCCACATTTATGAGATTATTTTTCGTTGCCATGGAAATTAACGGTATAAGAAATTCAGCATTATCATTTCTGTATAAGCAGACAAGATGCAGTCCCTTTTGAAGGACAAATAATTCCCAGACACCTCTCTCCACCCCCACCATCCTACACACAAGACAGGTCACAGCACAAGAAGCAGAAGACACACATGCTGTGCACAGCACACCACATAACGGCAAGATTCCTCATACAGGTCAGACTCACAGTACTTTTAGGACTGTAAGGAAAGATCTATCCCATCCCAGTGCCACAGTAGACTTTATTTGTGGCACCATAAACTCTTGATAAAAACTAGAGACAGCAGTTTGTGGTAGTTTGGGATTACAGGACCTTACCCTACAACGTAGTAGTCTAAAATCACCCAGTCCTTTCCCTAAAAAACCCAATTTCGGGTTATTAAAAGTCCTTTGAGATACAGCCTCTTTGTTCTCTGCACAGGCACTGAACAGCACCATAATCTGTGAAGTGGGACTTTAGCATTTCAGCAATCTCCACACTCATCCTGCAGTGAGACACTACTTACCAACGCTGACTGGCAGACATCTCAGGCTTTAGTAAATCCACAAAGCCTTTAAGGAACAAAGACACCCCCAAAGCATCCTGCTCTTACATCTTGCATATGCTGGTGGCTGATAAGCTATAGCACCCACAGCAAATTTTAAGTTGTTCCTCAATAAAGTATTGGTCTAAACACCTTATTTTGTCTGTAAACCCACTCTTGGCTCTTAAGAGTTGTTATGCAGAGAAAAGACAAAAAGCCAGGATTCAGAAAATTGCATTTTCATGCAATCTTTGTATCTGAAAAACATACAGCTAGATCCCAGGCATATCCAATGAGTCTGACTTACACCCTTATAGGAGTCAGTAAAAGAATTTGCACAAAGCTCCCCAAAATTGCCCAAGAGCACTCAGATCAACTCCCTCTTCTGGTAAGTTTCCTCCTTCACAGTGATCCAAGTGCTTGTGCCAGGTCTGGGGATAAAACTGAATTCCTTCTCCCACTCCTTTTGCACTAAATCCTTAATGCATCCCCCTCCCAGGCTCGGCACTGTGTGAATAAAGTAACAATCACACAACAACACTGTCTACATATTTTTGGTTACAAGTCTGTTTTAATAACAAGATATCCCTAAAGGACAGCAACAGGGAGCATGGGATTTCAAAACCCATACAATATAACATCCAAGGAACAAAGTAGATTTCTTTTTACTCTCCTTTGCTATTCTTTTAGGTCTGACTTAAGAGAGACCAAGAGGGGTAAAACTACTCGTCTCTTCAGTCCTTAGATGGATTTATGAGGCAGGCAAGGTTTCAAGCCAACTGTGATGATGATTGTTATGATGTGGACATCTGTTTGCTGAGACTGGCACATTTGTATCCTTACAAATGAAAGGGCTGAGAGGAAGCCAGTTTTTAATAATCTTTATAGATTTTCTTGACAGTAATACTCAAGAAAAAAAAAACAACTTACACAATCTACATTCAGCTTTATAATTCTGGTGGTACAAAAAATGTTTTAGCTACAGAGAATTTATCTCGAAGCAGGAAACAGTTTCTTGATCAAACTTTCTTTTTTTTCACTCTTTATTGAAACAAGCTTAATTTTGTAGCATGTATCTGAAGGCAAAACAGAGAGCTATGTTGAGTAGTAATTCATATTTATGATGCTATTTATGTATTAATATCATACTTATCCAGTTTTCTGGATAAGTTCATGTATGCCATGAGCACACATAGCAAAGTCCCCCTTCTATTACAGGAATAAATTGTACCTGGCTCTTGTAGATGCTTTAAGCAAATTATCAGTATAGAGGTGATGCTTCCAATTGATGGGATGCATACACAGATTTACTTTTCTCTCTCACAATTTTCTTCTTTACTTTCATGTTTATTTCTTGCTGCTCTTTCAAGAAAGATGCAGTCTCCAATTCAGACAATTTATTGAACAGCAGCTAAAAAACCTACAGTTAAGACATTAATGTAATATGTTCATCACAGACCAGCTGCAGCAAAGCGGCTTTAGGCACCAAAATCCACCCATTTCTGCAACTGAACAAATATTACCATTCACTAGCAACAGCAAACTCATGTTCTGCTGTACAACCACCACTGGGATTAATTCTACCTAATTATAAAAGGGTGCCGCAGAATCCCTCTGCCCATATGGATGGACACAGACGTGAAAAACTCTACGCTGCTGCCATATTACTTAGGTTTCCTTCTTTGTGGACCAGCTGCTGATCTGTTCACCAAATATTAGAAAAAACAACATCTTTCTCCCTTTTCTAAGGAAAAGCTGTTTGGCAAAACAAAAGCCCCATGTACCTGAGGTTGTCAAGCCAGAGCTATTCCCAGCTCCTGAAATCACAAGATGTAAAGAATTTATTTGAAGTGGCTGAATTGCTTTCCTTAAATAAAAAGACCCTAATACTCAGAGAAAACACATTTGTCTGTGTTTACAAATGTTCCCCCAGCCAAGCTATGATATCTGAACATGAATACACTGCAATTCAGATAAGAGATAGAAAGATTAATGTACTTTAAGTCCAGAGGGAAATCCCTCCAGACATTGTTTTGAAAAGCTTAGAAATCAGCTTTTTTTTTCCCCTCTGGTTGCCACTATTCCTTAGCAACAAAGCTAGTCTGCTGAACATGGCTCTGCTGTAACACATTCCAGAAATAACTAGCAGGGCTGGCATTGTTTGGACTAACAGGGGAAAACTAATTGGGTCATTTGCTACATGCTAGTGCTCTCCACCTGCTGACCACCTGCACGTCCCCCAGGACAACCCACATACACTCACACGTGTGAGTGCGTGTGTACCTAAACACACAGACATGTATTTATTTGAAGAGCATTTATAAGGAGTGATTTTTCACAACTCTTATGTGGGTGATGGAGAGAAAGATGGAGAAGGACAAAACAAAGCCTTTCTTCTGAGTCTAGCAGAAGATAGTAAGAGTCCTACTGAAGCCCCAAGCACCTTCCCCACCCAGGGAAGCTCCACAACGGCCAGGAAGAACCTATGTCCTTGTCCTCCAGACAGCATAAGAACCACCCTCTGTCCCAAACTGCAAACTTCACTCCCCACGAGTGGAGACAGTGCAGAAAGGAGCTTACAGTGTGTTCCCACATTCCTCCGTCTTTACAACAGTGTGGATATAGCAGCTCCAAAAACCTGCATGCTAATGCAAAAGCTCCCTTGTTGCAGCAGGGAGTGTTTGGAGACTTTGTTTCTCACTTTTCAGGCGTTCCAGAACAGCACATACTGCTGAATCCTACATGTACAAACTAACCCATCATGTTTTCCTCCTGAAGGACACACCTCTTAAATAAAGAGCTTCTTGCAATCTTGGATAAAGGGCAGGATCTTTTTTCTGTTAAGAAAATTGTCAACATTTTGAATATTTTTCTGTTCCACACTGGGGTAAGGAATTTGCTTAAAATTCTATTGGGAAAAAAATAAAAAAAATAATAAAAAACCCCCACAAAACCAAAAACCCTAAACAAAACCTCACCTAGGATCTACAAAAGTACCAGCTCACATTGTCCCTTTGTCTGATTCAACCAGGGACTTGAATCTATAGCTCCAGCTTCTCACATGAGTGTCTACATCAGGAGGGCATTACATTCCCTGGAGAGGGACATTCTTTGTCTTATGACCAGAAAGTTTATGTTGGACTTGAGAAGCAGAGATCAGGTGTAATTGCTATGGTTCAGGAAAAGAACACTTTCCTTTCAATGCAAAAGTATTTTCTGACAAAATATTTTGCATTTTGAACATCGAGGCTTGCTGTAATTCATATCTAAGAGGTCCAAGCTCGGTGCTAACAGGAGTACTGACTGCACAACTCTTCACTTGCACAGACAAAATGACATCAGTGGCAAATGCTCTGCCATGAAGTAAATGTATGCAAACCATAAAGCTACACTAACAAAGAAGTATGGATGAGAACTGACAAAACATGTCCAAAATTCAAGAGAACATAGCCAGGCCCTGCTAAGTAGTGCTTCATCTGTTCTAGCTATGGCATTACCTGAGGATTTTCTCTTAGTGTTTTCAGTGCTGTCTGTGCTGCTGCAAACATGCTACCATTACACTGAATTCGAGGTCAAAAAAGAAGGAAGGAGGGAAGAAAATTTAGCAGCTTTTAACTTACTTTGATTTGTTTTTTAAAGGTATGGGATAAATTGTTTCCTGTCACCCTCAGCCCAACTGAAGTGGCTGTAAAGCAGAGAGCAGCATAAATCACACCTATGAAAAGTTCAATACACCTGCCACTGCCAGCCAGAAGCTTTCCTTTCTGCTCTGACTCACACAATGCCTCAAGGTGCAATCCAGACTACCACACTGAAACCCCTTCATTTTGAATTTTACACATTTACCTCCTCATAAAGGAGTTCAATACTTCAGTACCAGTGAACCAATACTGAGCAGGTAAGTAAACCTGGGTTTGTAAAAATGATTGAGCCTTTCTGAGGTGCTTCACAACATGCCTCAGGCGCGCTCAGTGGGCTGTGATGCACACCAAGAGCCAAGTTGCTATGTGCTGTTATATATTCTACATAGCCTGGAGTGCTTCATCCCTGAGACAACAGTCTCTGGTGTGATGGTGCCTCCAGGGGAGAGGCACACGGCTAAAACACAGGGCACCTCATTGGGGGCCCACAGACTCAGGTGCACCCAAAATTGTGGCAGCCATGAACCAGGTAACAAACAAATCACCTTATAAATTAAAAACTGGCTGTTAAAAATCTCCTCTTTTGACAGCCTTCAATTACAAAGACTTTCTCTATTCACACACAAATTACATGTAAAAATCTGACTTTCAACTTCTAATTAGCAGTAGAAGATAGAGTTATATTTGTTATGGGATATTTATACTTTCTGTTCATTTTTATTTACTCCCACTGTTTTAAAACAGCCAGTTGATACCCAGCAATGTTAGAAGCATTTTTGTAAGGCAAAAAAACTCCAAAACCAAACCAACCAACCAGTCAAGATTCAGGCATCTCTTTGGAAGAAAAGACACAGTAAGATAAAATATCAGGTGTTTGGTCAAAAATCAACATATCTCTACTGAAGTCAGTGGAGCCACACTGACTTTTAAACATGTTGTAAATCCTCCCCAGTATTGCTTATACCCATTAAAAAGGGGTCAGGAAAGGGGTGGAGAGGGGAAAAGAAGGAAGATACAAAAGTGGTTTTTATTTAAAGAGCTGAAAACCTTCCACTAAGAATTTAAGCTTTTGGTGACCTTTTCTTAATTGAAGCTTTGCCAGTTAGTACCAAAAGGGTAAAATAAGCAATGGTGAAAGAACCATTTATATACTTTCTTGTATCACATGGAGGGTTATTAGCATAAGTAGCATTAACATCTCCTAAAGCCTACTTTTGTGTTCTGATGATTTACTCCTTGGCTTGTGTATTTAACTAAGCCAGTGCTCAACACTCCCCTCCCAGTGACCCAAAGTCACAGCTCTGTAAACCGGACTGTTTGCTGTCTTAATCTGTGCTATTTTTCACACTTGTGCTAATTACAGAAATGAACACACATTATATGTCAGGGAAATATGAAGAATGCATTGTATCAACTTCTTACTAATACAGGATTTGTAGGGATCTTAATTTGCTTCAACTGATTTAGAGATACATGAGATGGAATTCAGGTTCTTCAATAACTTACACAAAGAGAAATGCAATTCCTTCTAATGAAATATGATGGGTTTTCAATGAAAATCAGTATTTTGCTTAACTGATCTTTTCAGTAACACTGAACTGCAATATACACTAGCACAGAACCTCAGAAGATTTGATACTATCAAATTACTGAGTACATTAAATGCTAAAAAGCTACCAAGAGATGAAAAATGACCCCTAATGTTTTATTTTCTTTTCCATGTAATTGAACTGGGGTAGTGCTCCAAATAATTTTTCCAAAGCTCACATATATATCCAGAGGAGCCTGAGGCCAAATTTTGCTACTTACAAGATCTCTGGTATAATTGTCATTGACTTCAGGAGGGTCAGATTTTGGATTTACAGGATTTTTGGGTATAAAATACTATTTCTGTTTTCAATGAAATCAGTAGGGAATGTACTTATGGTAGACTTGGGCTTTAAATATGAATCAGATCATCAAATGCACATCACAACAAGAAAAAAAAGGATTATCCCTCCTTTTTCCATTCTGTGAGTAACAGCAATTGATGTCACGAAAATCTGACCTGTCTGAAATACCTCTTTTGGGGATGGTTTCAGTGAAGAATGGATTACTGCAACCCATCTCATTCTTTCATAATCTAAGGTAACAACCAGAAATCAACAAGCATCTTAGCTTTCTTCTTAAAGGATGGCTACCAAAATTCCAAATATATTTATTAAAAATGTAAAGCTACTGCCTGTCAATTCAAGCAAATGGATCAAGGGCTTAACAGGTTACATTTAACCTGGAATACAAGAGCCATGAATATGACTAAATTGAACACAAATGAGATTTAAAAACTAATGGAAATGTAATCAGTTCTTTTTTTTATCCTCCAGGATTCTGTTATATTGCTTCAGACTGCTCCCGCTATCTCCTGTCTTGGAAGCTCAATCTTCTCAAGCAGAAGCTTTGATCTACATGTTCTTTGCTAAGTAGTTTCAAGCATTAAAGAATTAATAACCATGCAGTGTATTTCCCCGCGCCTAATTCTGCATGCTGTATGGTTCTCCGGAAAATCAAACATTATCTGTCAGACAAATGACACCACGGTTATTTGGAACATTTGATTTGGCAGTTTTCTAGCAATTCAGTAGTATTTTCAATTATGGTAATGTAATACAGAAAACACTGGCATTGTTTGGATACCACAGACATGTTTCTGATACAGCATGAAAGAAAACAGGCCCACCCAGTTGTCGGGGCAAGAGTGGGCAACTGTGGGTTACTAGCCAGCCCACATGGTGGGAATGAGCTGCAACTCCAGTCTTTTGTTCAGCTGCTGTGGGGCATCTTCTGAACTTTCATGACCTCCCCACAATGTGTGCTCTGTTGACCATTGTCTCGGTTTGAAAGACAGGTGTCTGCTAAGGAAGGCAGAAGCCTCCCTTGGAATGGCAGATGCAACCCCCCTTCCCTCCGAGTTATTATAACTTTGAAATCAAGGGGCCTTTAGGCAAAGATGTGGAAAATAGGAATAACAGTTCTTTACTATTATATATCTATATGTGTATAACCAGTCAAACAAACAACAACAACTATGGCAGTAACAGCAAACAATCACAAACCCAGTCCCAGCCCTCTCGGCTGTCGGGCCCTTTCCCCTCGGGTGCAGTTCCGCTCGCAGCCGGCAGGGGCGCTGGCGGCTCCCGGTGAGCAGGGCAGGTGCGATGGTTCCCCCGCGGCTGCAGGGGGCGCTCCGGAGCGAGCTCGGGGAGCACGCGGCACTGGTGCCCTGGGATCCCGGGAAGGGATGGGACAAAGGCTTCACAAACCCCTGGGCAGCCGATCCTGGTGTCCGGCCGGACCCTCAGGAACAGCAGGCTGGAACGGCAGGGACGAGCACAAATCCCGGGTGACAGACGAGATGTATCCAAACTGCGGAGCTGCGGTGGGAACTCCCCGGAGGTCTGGGCAGGCAGGGTGAGCAGGGCTACAACGCAGCGAAGGCTCGAAGCAGCGGCGGGGCAGGGCGGCCACAGCCCGGCTCCCAGCGGGGCAGGGAAGGCGGGCTTGGGATCCCGGGGTTTCTCTGGCAGAAGGAAAAGCAGCCAAAGACAGCAGCCACCCTCTCTGTCCGAACGCCGAGACCGACTGACCACACACACAGGTGAAACAAAAAGAGCACCCAGCTCTTTTGTTTTTCTTAAGTACCTAGCCATTTCTTCCCCTAGCGGCATGTATGGGGGGAAAATTCCTTTAGCAGGAAAAAAAAACCCAAAAAACCAAGAGAGCTCCTAAAACCCCAACACCATTTAACAACTATATACCTACAATAATCTGTCCTGTTTCATCCAGACGGTAGTAGTAACAAACATTGTTACTCAGGAAGTACTTGTATCCTGTGTTGTATTCAGCAACTTCTAATTCACAGCATGTGAAATGAAGAAGTCGCAATTGTTCTTCCATTCCTTAACAAATCCAGAGTCCTGGTGGTGGCATTTCACCACAACACTGAGGTTAAATGAAAGTGGAGTTCATATGGATCATCCACCTTCAAAGGACCACAGTTACTGTAGGATAAAGAAAGCATTCCTCCCTGGGCAGCTGTGAATCTGCTGGTGTCTGAGGTCCTCTCACCCTGCCCTGCTGTGAGTACTTAGGGGCTGCTGAGACAATCACCATCACCACCTCCATCAAGAGAGGTTTTGAATAAGGAGTCTTCTACATGGCAGTAGAGATGCATGAAGGCTTGAGCTGAACTCCACAGAACGAGTTGCTCTACAGAGCTCAGTAGTTCCAGGCTACATCTCTTAAGCAAGTAGTGTAGCCAAATCGGACTAGTTTTGTATGGCAGCGTTGCTAAAGGTCCAGAAACCACATCCTATTGTTTCAGGGCAGTTTACTTGGGATTAGCTTTGCTTTAGTCTCCCATGGATTGAATAAGAGAAATTTGCATACAGAGGTGCAGCTTCTCTTTTAGTTTTATCCAAAAGCAGTCCAGTTCATAAGCACCAGGACTGCTGTGAATGAAAGCGTAAGAAGCGCAGACAACTGGAGGGATTCTCATCCAAACCAGATTCCTAAACCAAACTACAACGCTAGGATGTACCCTCTGCTGCCTGCCTTTCTTTTTCAATGTGGCTGATCACTGAGAACACAGATGTGAGGTCACAAGAGAAGCACGCCCAAGAAAGATGTCTATAGCTGGGTTGGAATGGATGGGTTTTCAGCTTCTGCCTTAACAGAGGTAAGGTTGCTGAGTTTGTGCAGTGACTGAGGCTTCCAGGTATACCATGAAAATGGACATTTTCCCCAAATTTACTCTTTATGTACCCCTATAACCATAAATAAACTGAGGTAATTGCACCAGCTACTGAGCAGGGAGCTGTAGAGCCTGCCAAGCAGGCGACGCAGCATGCAGTGATTGCTGCCGCTGGCTACGGAATAGCTGCAACTGTTCTCTCCTTTATTTTTCAGTCATAGCTGAGGGACATATACAGTGCTCACAATGCACTCTGCTATTGGGGAAAAGAAAATAAATTCCTGTCATGTTCAAAGGATGAAAAGCAGAATACATAAGAACAAATAATGGAAAGAGCTACTTTAATGTAGTCTTTGAATTTCTTACGCTAAAGCAGTGCGCCCTATCCTGCAGCTCTTGATATCCTTGCCAAGCCACTCACACAAGAAGAAGAAGTCTGGGCCTCAGGATATATATGCAATTAAATACAAACTCTCAAAAACATTGTTGTAGAGGACACTAGGAGGAATGGTTAATAGCATAGTGGTGCCACAAGGATGATGCAAATCACCCTGCTATTTAACTGCCTGATCATAACTCACCGTGGCATGAATTCACTGCTAAATGCCTGGATTTTCTCTGCCAGCCACTCTATCTAATAGTTATCCTTGACCTTTACATACCAAAATGCTTGCTAGTTTACTGACTTCTCTAATGTTAACTTCAAAGCTCTCAAGATAAAACTCCTTTCCAAAGAAGCTAGCAGGGATATTTTCACTTTTGAAAACATCCTCTCCTCTTATTAAGCGACAATTAAGTTGCAGAAAAATCCCACTGATGTAACAGCAGTGTTGCCTGAACTGAGATGCTGAAGAGTATCAACTCACTAGGCCATTGCCAGCGTATGCTGTATTTCAAAAGAGAAAGTGCACTTATCCCATGCAAAATTAGAGCTTCTCCATAACACTTTTTGTCATCCAGAGGATTTCTGAGTAGCAACATCAAAAACTGCACACACACAGGACACCATTTTTCACAGTAATCCCATTAAAGCTGAATTTTGTGCTCATTTTTAGGTCTTTCCTGATGGTCACCATATTTCAGTCACTCAACTACATTTGACATGTCGGCAACCACTTCATTCTTGCTGTCTCAGACAAACATACTGTAATGTCTCAAAACCCTGCACTTATGCTTTCTTCTTAGAGACCTCTCTCAGGAAGAGGCCACCTCATGCCAACCAGAGTGAGACACGTGAGGAAAACACACTGAGTGTGTGTTAAAAAAGGTCTGACTTGATGGCTGTTTTCAACTGCCGCTTTTAATGCACCCTGCTCCCGGTGCAGGAGAACAGAACCATCCACACCACCAGAGCTTTGTTAAAGTCGGGTGCTGCTCCAGGCCTTAAGGTATCTGAGTAACAAAATCACCCACATCCTGCAGCTTCGCGCAGCTGACAGAGAATGACAGCTCTTCACAGCCAGGTACTGCTTGCAATACCCCAGCGTTATGGCATTGAATGCTTATCTCATTCATTTTGCTGGCAGACCATCCAATACTGGCACAATACAGCTTTCCATGCCAAATCTTCAACATATGTATATGAACTAGCACAATAAATTTTTTCACTCTGCTCTAGCTACTATTCCAGCATAATTTACTGAAAATGTCCCAAATTTAATTGCCCAAGTCTTGTGCCTAAAGGCATAATTTTAGGGCTCTTTTCCTGTAATAAGTTGAGCCCTTCCAACTCCCATCAGAGACAAATAGAGTTGAAGGAGCTCCCTAAAAACCAAAACATTCAAATGATAGATCATTATTCCATATAAATGTTCTGGGTAAAAGAGAAATCAGCTCCTTCATACAGACTGGTTTGATGAAATATTGTCAAAAGACAGCCCTTCTTGGTACTTGATATCTTCTCTCCATTTGGCTTTTTAACTATTTTACAACAAGGGAAAAAAAAATACCAAAAATCTTCTCTCTGCCACTTTTACATGAGTATTGCATGTCATCTCCTATCTTGACAGTCCGATGGCAAGTAAGATCAGCAAGAATGTTAACCATTCACAACAGCTGACAGCAACCAGCCTTGCTAATTTGAAGGGAAAAGTCAAAAAGGAGACAAGGGGTTTAAATGTGGTGTTTAAAGGTCCTATCCACACAGGCTAGCACCTTTTAAAAATTATGTTGCTGATATGCAAACATAGAGGAAAAGAACTAGCTGTCAGTTTGTTTCAATGCCACATGGCTAGGAGACCAGATGCATGACAATATTTCCAATTCATGGAAAATATTAATCCTCTTACACATATATTTGTATAATTTCAATAAAATAAGTATGTAAATAGGCAAGATGTAAAGTCTTTAGCAGGTACATACAGGTCATCTATTTGAGACCCTCTAGATTTTTCTAGGACTGACTGTGGCTTCAGTCACAAGCTGTAATGCTGGCTCAGGATGCTCCATCTTGTAATTAAAGACTTAATCTCCTCTTAGTCATCTGGGCAGTTGTAATGAAATATGCCAGTTACTCCCTACTCTTGTTTTGGAAAAATGCCCAGCAGATTACAACAGCAACAAAATTAAATTACCCATTCTGTACGTCCACTTCACAGCATACTCATATTGCCCTTTACCAGTCTTGCACTAAAGCAAGATTTATTAAACCAAAACAGCTTTCCATGTTTTTCAGATTTCATTACCCTTCAGCAAAAAAAGAAAAGTCTTGCTCAGGACTCAGTATGTCACTTTGCTTTTCTGACACGTTGCTTCACACTTTAGTTGGGACACAGCTTTCTGCAGCACTAGGAAGAACACATTTTAGCTGTTACACATTGGTGATGAAGCAATATTAACTGCAGACTCTTATGTCATTTAAAAAAAATTAAATAACAAGGGTATAAAATATTCTCAGAAGCCAGATATCATTCCCCAAACATACTCATATACCATCTGGCTTTGACCACACTGCCAGCTCCTTTCCTATCCCTTTCTCCCTCCTGCTTTCCCTTCTTTCCTGCTCCACATACTGCAGGTGCCAGCGACAAGTCTGAGTCGCATTTGAGTAAAAATAAGGCTGAAACAAAATTAAAGTTACAGGTCAAAAACTACAGAGTGAGTGAGGAAGAGGTAAGCAGCAGCTGTTTGCTGGCTTCTGATGATGTTCAACAGCTCAGCTGAACTGAGGGAAGTCCCACCTTACACACAAACAAAAACACTTTTACAGGTTTAGGCTCAGAAGTTTCAGTCACTTCCAGCTGCGATGGATCTGGCAAGGCCAAGGGTCCCATCAATACCAAATGCTACAACTGCCTCAACGAAGCATCCCCAGTACCTCCTGCAGCACTGCAGTGAAGATTCATCTCTTTTCACTCTGACCAGAATGCAAGTTTTTTGGTACCACTGACAATCTCTGAACAGCTGTGGGACACGAGTCTCAGTGTTCTTGGCATAAAAAAGTACATGGGTCAGGCCGAAATTTAGGTGCATATTGAAAACCCATTCTGCACTAACACAACACATTTTTAACTGCCTTTCTGCCAGTAGCAACAAGAACAGAATTAGTGAACTACAGCCAGCTGCTTATATTAAGAAAAGCTGGAAGACAATCATAAATGCAACAAATATACAAATATGAGTGGTATTGATTAAGACTATTTTTTGAGCAAGGGGGGTTTGCATTGTCTGTGATGCTGAGGAGCAGAGTACGTTTCAGTAAGTCCTCCTGGACTGAGTACAATGTCACTATTTTAAGGGACTTAATGACCATTTTATTTCTTATACACTGCATTAAGGACTAAATTATGCTTTCAGTTAGCTTAAGAAAAGTATGAAATAAAACTGTTTCATTTGTTCTGGATTTACAAAAGGTCAGAAACCACACTGTCCTGAAAACTGTTCTGATAGCACACGCATTTATGCAGTAACAGGCTTGTGCAAAGCCCTTGCTCCAATCCTTCAACTCTTCAGAAGGACAACATGGGGGAGACACATGGCGTTTGTACTCTAATCTAGAACAGCTACTGTCTCACAGCTCATCCTCAATGCCGTTACAAAGTGCCAGTGAGGAAGGAGGTCAATAAAAACCAGATGGACCTGTATATCTGTTGTGAACCGTTCACAAGCAGAAGTGGGACAGGCTTTTCAGCAACACTCAGCTCACACAAGCCCTTGCTGTTAACAAGGAACCAGACTGCAGTGTTGTAGCACTCAGACATGTACAACACTACACCAAAAACTCCAGTATCAAAAAGTTGCTCCAGAGCTTCAACTGTTAACAAATAATCATACATATTTACATTCCAAGTCTGGTCTTCCCCCTTTTTTGCAAAGCTATTACATACCACTTTAGGCAGCACAGTGCTTGCAGAGAGGAATCCCACAGCATGATTTTAACCAACAGAACAAACCCTAGCATTCAGACCTTTGTAGATGCTTTTATGTGACAAAGATGCCCAAACTCGATGACTCATTCCTTATAAAAGCAGACAAACATGAATACCCTCGGGAGGATCGAGGAGATGACAGTCATTAAGCAGACAAACATCAAGATACAGAGACCAAATGAGTGCCTTAATAAGAATGGGAATTGCCCTTTCTTTTGTGGGTTTTTATTCCACTCCTGCTCAGCCCCCACCAAAATGACTTTGGTGATGTTATTAAAAATCACAGGTTCTTACAGAAAATGGGCTCAGAATGTCTCAAGACAGCTATTCCTACTCCTGTAGTAGGGGCCAAATTACCTTGTTGCATAACGGTTGCTTCTGCAACCAATAAAAGTGACTCTGGGACTGATGAAACAAACAGCAGTTCTGGAGAAGCTTCCAAACAATTCATGTTTAATTTAGGAATTTGGACAGTGAGTTTGACATTTGATTAAATCTGAATTTCCAAATTAAACAATCTAAAGAGCATTAAATTAACAACAGCATTATATCTTGCCAGTGAAATAACAACTCCCAGTACCTCCCTGGTTGTTGTTAGGCACCAGCAGTTGATCAGAAGTCCTGATAAAGCTCAGAGACAACTCTCCCCAGACTGATTAAATGCAGGTGCTTTTTACATCTTGTTTTCAGAGTCTGCACAAGCCTACCATGCATCACAGCTGAGACCCACTGCACTACTGTTCTGCAGCTCTTTTTAAATAAGCTCACTGATTGCTCCAGAGGCCAAGGTGTTCAGCTTCAGTTTTTGACTCCTGACACCCTGCCCCAGATGAATTTGGCATTTATCTCATATGCAAGTATTAGAAAATGTATGCAAGTGCTCACAAAGACAGGGTCTAGCAGCAGATGTCCAGTGTTTCAAACGATGTTGAAGCCAGAGCAGGGGAAGCCAACAGACAGGTGTTCCGACTCCTCCATGCTGCCAAGTCTGCCCCATTAAGGAAAGGAGGCTGAAGGCCATCAGTGAAACAGTCAAAACTTAATCGCCAAATGTGTCTCTGTTCTAAATACCTCTCACCAGCTGGTTACTACTTATCCCCTGATGGTGTCCGGGCGCATTCCCTCCAAAAAAGCAATCAAGCTCTTCTGATGTGGTGTGAAAAGCCAAGTCTGTTCCTTTCTCAGCGTATGAACACATGATCCACCTACAAAAAGTTCACAGAGCACCAAAAAGAAATGCTCAACGACTCATTTTTCCATGCTGGGCTGGGAAAACTCCACAATCAGGGCTGACATTTTGCTTTTGTCATCAGGAAATCTTTCTGGCGAAGCAGAGGCAACATTACTGCCCTCCTCATCTGTGTCATTTTCGTTATTTTGTCGGCACCTTATTATCCAAGAGATGGGACGATCACGATTATCACGATTTATTACTTAAAGACAAACAAGGCATCAGTCTCAAAGGCCGTGATTTAGTAACAAGTCGCCATAATTTACATCGTAATTTATAACTTTTTAGTCCAATAAGCAATTAACACGAAACTTTGTTTTGACTTTAAAACCTGTCACCTTTAGTACTTTTTACTGCATTGCGTCTGTTCCACAACCAATGACTTATTAGTTCGCGTACACACATATTCTTCTATCATAACATCTAAATTCTTAACTTAAACTATAAAATCACATTACTATACTTAAAACCCTTCACCATATCACCCAATACATTTTCTTACTTAAAACTATAGAAACACAGGTTTATGTTTCTTTTGCTTAAAGTATGTATAGTTTTGCCACTACATTAATCCAAGTTCTTTCCAAGGCTGTAAATCAAATTTACTAATGCTTGTAGAAGTTCCTGCTTCTCTGTTTTCCACAATCTGCCCCTGGAACTGCCACATGACATCACACCAAATTCCTCACTACTGAAAACTGGGTGCAGCTCCACAGATTCAGTGGAAAATGTAGTCCAAGTCAGGACTTTTCGTGGTCCTGCTACTGCTTCTGCATATGTGTTGTCTGACTCATAACCAAAGGATGAGTCAGGAATAGATAAACTATATTTTATCAGCTTCTTCAAAACCAAAAAGGTTTGGGTTTGGCTTTTTTTATGGTCAGGTTTGAGCATCTTAAAGGTCTTTTCCCTTCTAAATGATTCTATGATTCTGGTTTTTTAAGGGAACTTATGGGTTTAACGGTGCTTTTGTACCTCCCCTGCTGGAGGTCCCTGCCTCTATGGAAAAATACCTGGGCTTGGGCTCATTTTAAAAATAAGGATTTGAGTTTGCTGCATATTTCAAGGAGGGCCTTTGCTAAAAACATTCAGTCCTGAGTTAGGGAACACCCACTGCCAGCACAGGAATGCAGAAAAGTGATCCAGGAGTGTAAACAGCAAACCTCAGTCACATACACAATTTTTGTTACTAGGAGCTTAAACACACACTTCACCTCTTTTGTTCCTTCTTATCCAAGCAGCCAGATTAACCCTAAGTGCTAAAACGAGATATTCTAACCATGAGGCAGTGCTCTGAGTCAAACAGAAACAATTCTTACATTTTTAGCAGTGTTGCTAAGATATTTGTAAATTATTTAGAGGGGAAAAAAAGAAAAGCTAATTTATTTTTATGATCTCTGTTTACTTTTTGCCCCTTCCCCACTTGATACAGTGCTTTTCTTCATCTGCTAGAAGAATGTTACTTAGCTTCCAGCCTATGGGAGATATGCTTGAATTTTGTTTAGAAATCACAAAGCAGGAAGATTGTCTTTTGATCAGAGTAGTGTATTGGGACTCAAGAAACCTCGGCTTATACCCTACTCTAACAAAAATTCTCTTTTTGACATTTGGCAAAATGCTTTATTTCTCCACACTTCTGAAAACAGCCTTACTGTTCTGTTATCCTGTGTGAATAGTGAAACCCCATCTGAAAAACAGAGATACCATTTCCTCTTTGTTACCCATCATCTTGCCTGTTTATACTGCAGTCTCTGCAGGATTGGGACTTTTCCCCACTATGGGTTTATACAGTGTCTGTGATACAGTGGAGATCTGGTACAGCTCAAAACCTATAGACACTACTGGACTGCCACTATTAGTTCAACTCCTAGCACTAAGAAGCCAAAATTACTGGGGGAAAGTAATCTGTCAAAGCTCCAAAATCAAGTCCTGGAGTTCTCATCCTGACAAAATTCTTCCTGCTACCAAGATGTCAGGCTTCAGCCATAAATAAGGGAGGCATTATTCTATCAACCAAACTGGTAATTTCTTTTCAGTAATAAACGTAGAGGTGGAACCCAGTTTGGAAACAAATCTGTGACAATAAAGGGAACTAAAGTCCTACCTGACTGACAAATTCAGTTTTTCCATTATTCAAACCAGAGGATTCCATATGAAGGCAACTGCAAAGAGGCAGCTTAATTTACCCCACATTAAGATTCAAATTGTTCAGAGATAGACTATCACTGATTTAACTCCACTCTACAAGATATCATGGCCAATGACTTAATTGGCCAATTACTTATCCCTGATGAGAAACTGGTGAGAATGCCGTGCCTCATACATGAAACAGTGGTTGTAGTAAAATGTGCATGAAATGTGCGAGTCTAAATCAGAGCATTTTATCAATCATTTGCAAAGCTGACAGGCTTAATGGGTTTGGAACGATGAATATATTGTCATTTTGTTATTTGTCACAAACTAATAGAAAGCCCTATTAAAGTTACGCAAATTCTTTGTCCAGCATAAACAAATGATGATCCATATTCATATTTGCCTCAGGAGGAATAAAACACATACATTAACTCATTAGTTGGTTTTTCTGGCTAATACTTCACACCAAGTGTGGGGAAATTCATTTTTGTAAATGCCCAACTACTTCCCAGTTTTTTACCCAATGTGCTCAGGGGAACCAAATCTCCCTTAGACTTTGAAGTCAAGAAACGGACAAGATACTGCCATTTGGAGCACACAATGAGCTCTTGGGCCATCATCATTCTCTGGGTGCCTGGCAGTCAGGGAAGAATTTATTGATGTCTGAATGAAAACCCCCAAGCATGACTGAGAGAAAATGGAGATTTTGCAAGGAAGAAAATCATGTTTCAGTTTTGAGGTTATTTTCTGTCAGTCCCGCCCCTGCAAGATGCAGTTCAGATAGAGGTTGTTGCACAGGTACTTTTATTGCGCTGAAAGGCCTTGTACAGGATCACTGTGCAGAATTAGGTTGGGTGAAGCCCACGTTTGCCTGTGTATAAGTGAGAAAAGTGGGTGACAAGACCACCAACAGACAGAACACTGGAGCATACAAGTCCATGCGTGAATAGTTATGTGCTTTAACGTACCTTTTTGAGCAATATGTTCACCCAATATGAGCTGATCCTCCTTGTGGTAAAATGTATTATTTGCTCAATCCACTGCAAAACCTTTTGTTCTCATTTCTGTGTCCGTCCAGTTTATCTCCCTAAGGGATGAGGACATTTCCATCTCTTATACTGCACTTTACAATGGCCGAGCAATTCTGGCTCCCGTAGGAGTTCACTGCTCATACAGCCTTGGGAGAAGGGCCACAAGTGACTACTACATGCAGAACAACATGAGGCCTCTGCTCCTTGGGCTGTAGAAGGTGAGCACAGCACAGTGGATTTCCAACGTCCAGGCAATGACAAACTAGCATAAGATTCATGCTAACCTTTGGTCCTTGTCTTTTCCATTGCCTTCTGATGGGGATGGGTTATCTCATTTATGGTGCCTGAATAGGAAAGCATTATCCTTCCTAAATCCAAAGCTTTGCTGCTTTATCACTGAAGGGGAATATACCACACTTTGGAATTGAGTGCTCCCAGTAATTCTCATCAGTTTCTGGGAGAGCAAAGAAGAACTGGGCCTGTGATTCACCTTCTTTTTCAGCTGGCATAGCTGCAAACGTTTCCATTGCAGGCAACATAAAATAATAAGAATCCTTAATATTCTGGGGATTCACAACTTAAACTCACACATCTTCGATGCTTAGCTCCATCCTGCAGTGCATGGTATTTAGGATTTTGCTTAAAAGAGGTGATACCATTGGAAATGATTATACAGAGGACATATTCCAGGGAAAACTGCTAAGGAAGGAAAGCCTTACAGAGGTCCTCTAGACAGATACACAGAATATGTCAAGTGAAATTAAGTTTTTAAACTTGTCCAGTGCCTGGAGAAGGAATGTCTGAAAACTCAACAGGCGCTAGGTTGGTAGTGATCCTTGCGTGTCTAGAGCCAGTCAGCCTCCTCACCATCCTCCCGCACAGGCCCTTGTTGGCTGTGCAAGGGAAGTCCCTGGAGGTTAACAAAGAATGTTCAAGGCCTGTCAGCTTAGCTAAACTGCTAGAGCCCCAATGCACTGGCATCCAGAAAAGACATGTCTTCAAACAACCTTGGGCTGTGGTCAGTTTTCTTCTTTAAATGAGGGAATCTTATTTAAAAGTCCGCTGCATTCAGCAGATGATTTCCATGGGCCTTGGAGCAGGCTCTTAATACATCTTGAAAAGCAAAAAAAAATTTTAAATTTCAAGTGTTGTGCTTATGGAATTTCCACATTATCAAACTATTAAGGTGAAGTGGTGTCTAGGGAGAAGGCAGGATTTCAGAATTGCATACTGCCAGTGTTTTTAAAAATTTCTGCTACTACTGTGCAGGGTACGAATCTTATTACACTTGATAGTATTCTTGCATATAAAGCAGAGAAAAACCATTGAGAGGAATCAATGAGCTGAATGGAAGGGTTTTTTTCTTATAATCATGTTCCAATTTTGTGTTTTCTGAAAGTTATTCTTATCTCTTTCTTTCTATTATCCTCAAGTGCCTGAAATTCTCTTTGATGGAAGACAGCTGCATCCTACTGCAGTTGACAAGCCCTCAAAAAATGCATCTGACAACCACGTTCTGGAAAGATGCATCTGTAATGGCTCCTTTCAGTGCAAAAAGAATCAGTGCAGCAAGGTAAGAGCTCTTGCTCAGCTGCTACTTTCTGACACTTTGATCTCTGCTTGCAAGGTGATCTAGCCTGAAGGCATGCCAGGGAGGCCTCCAATCTTATCAGATCCCATAAAAAAAAGCAGGACTACAACTGGTCAGTATTTAGGTAGAAAGCTAAATTTTGGGGGAGATAATGTTGAGGATTCAATAGATGGCAGTCTTACCTCAGAGTCAAGACTGAGGAGACGAATGTGATATCAAGGGCTGGGGGTGCCATCTTTTAGAGGTGCAAAAATTAGGTACCAGGATGAAAAAACTCCAAGGTATATTTGGGAGATCATGACCAACTGTTAATGTTCCGCTGAGAAATGCCAGCCCACAGACATTCTCTCCCAATTTCAAAGCCATACTCTTGCAAAGCCATGACATGCTTTTTAAAGTCGCCCATCTCCTGCTCCAGAGATTGCTCAGCTTAACAAAAAATGATCTGTGTATGAGACCAGAATTTCTCTGTACAAGGCACCAAAGACAGTGTCAGATGGGCAGAAGATACCACAAGAGTAACACTGAAGTATGGATTTTTTAAGTTTCAGTGTTGACTCTTTCTTGTATTACACAGCTAAGAGATTACTAAGCTGTGACTGTATCCAGAAGGGAGAGGTAGAAGAATTTCACTTACAACCCTGTACAATTTATCCTGTTCTTGAGTCAGTGTAAAGAAGTCCTGAGCAGATAGGAGTTTAAAAGTTTTACCTTCTGCTACCTCATGCATGCCTTGGCTAGCTAGCAGTGTCAGATATGAGTTGCCTGGACCAACAGCAACATTCCATGCCCAATTTTTAATGCAGAGAGCAAACTTGCATCAAGAATCAATATGTCTCTAACTATCCCATCTTCACTGGCCAGAAAAAAGGCATTATTATATCAAGGGTTCAAGGCACCTGTCCATGTGGGCCATATACTATTTTCAATCATCTGGCCCTAAACATGAACTGACTTTGAGCTGCTGTCCAACAGAACCTACACAAATAACTGCATGCTTTCCTCATATCAAACTCCAAGCAATTTTAATACTTCTGGATCAATAGGTCCTCTGATGTGTTTATCAAGGTCTGTGCTGTCTTTTGTGCTGTCCCACTTTTTCTTTTTAGAGCGCTGTAGGGACTTAATTCCTGCAGCTCCAGCTCAGAGAGATTGGAAAAACTACAAGCTAGGTGGACCTTATGCTTTCAAGGACCTTATGCCAGCATTCAACCATAAAACAAGTACCCCTTCTTTTCTGGACCTATCATACAATGTCAACTTCATCTAAAACCATTTTTTTTTCTCGGATACAGGAAAAATAAAGTGTTGATGTACATGAGTTGATAATATCATAAATACAATTGTGAACAAGATGCATCTAGAGCAGCTGTAGTGACTTAGGAAAAGTATGCATGGGCATGTGTGTTTACCTATGTATGCAGATATATTTATTTGCTTATATATATGCACAGTATTTTTCTTTTTCAAAATTTGTACACTTAGTTGTTTGCATTTGTTTCCATATTTTTCTGAACACAGAGAGGTAATATTCCACAGCGCTCTTTATGTAGAAACTCTTTTTCCTTGTTTGCAGAAAAAACACAGTAACTTTTAAACAGTAAAAGCGAGAAGAAAACAAGGCATTGAAAAATGATGAATGGAGACAATCTGAAAAGGTATAAACAAACATACTTAAAAGGAGCCCTACCAGGGAGAGAAGATTACTATTTTAACCCTTTGAAGAATTTCATCCCATTCCATCACAGGTAGGTTTTACAGTACCAAGGAATCAATTAGTCTTTGGTACATGCTGCAGAGGGATCTGTACCCAATGAAGAAAAGGCCTCAAGAAGTTGCTTAGTGAAGTTGACTCTTGCCCTTTTGCTAGCAATTTAGGACATTCTCAGTGTATTGATGACAAAGGACTCAGAAAACCTGTATTAACAAAAATACTAGCAAATGGTGCTGGTTAAATGAGTGGCATATGGCTGGCATGTGGAAACAGTCAAGAAATACAAAAAACAGCATTCTTGTTCACTTGGGTGGCTACCTGCAAATTTTATGTGCATATTATTATGTCAGGACCCAGCAGCACAGTCTTTCAAAAATACACTCCAGTGTCATTAGAAACTTGTGAGTCCCAGATTCCTCTCACGAAATGATGCTGCGCTGCTTTTGATAAGCTACTTTATTGCTTTTCTGCAGTTTAACTAGCTGTAAATGGAGAGAATATTACTTACCTACCTTAGGGGAAGGTTAGGATTCCTAACTACATAATAGACTTGAAGTGCTGTCATCAAAAAACCCTTTAACTGAAAAAAAAACCATGATGAACATTTCAAGGAGTTCCAGCCATTTTTATTGATTCATTTCTTACAGAGACAGAAAATGTTTAATCTATTAGAGGGAGGAAAGAGAGATGGAAAGAAACACAAACTTCTCAGTCATTATTTTTCAATGCAATAAGTGGATGCAAGTACTACTAAGCTGGCATGGATTGCAAGGGAAGGCCATGGCTAATGGGACAGCTTTTACCTGGCACATCTATGACTGTACGTACAATCAAGTCTGATGCCTACTCACAGTGAAAACAAGAAGTCCTCTACCTAGGTTTTCTCATGAAACAGAAAGCTTGTCCTCTGTGACATTTTACGCTTCTCAGTTTTAAATGAACTGCTGTTTCCTCTCCCCTGCTTTTGGCTAGCAATGAGGGGTCGTCAATATTCCCCTGTTTTCACTCTAAGTCAACCTTGGTGACCTAGCTGCCTCATAACAAAATCTTGACTGAACAAAGAAACCATTTCTCATCCATTTCCCATAATGCAGCACAAATGAAAGCCCTGGAAATGTTTTATTCCTCCATATTGCTTGTCACATGTAGCTTTTCAGCTTTTTCATTTGTCCTCCCTCCCTCTCCACACAGTAATTTTATTATCATCCAGCCCCGGAAGGGCAGGAACTTGCTGTTATTAAAATGTGAGAACACAATTTGAACTGCTTAATGCCCATGGCAGCCTGCATACTCAACTGCAGCAAGAAGTCCATGTCTAGATAAGCAGACCTAGACAGCAGGGCTCAGCAGCGAAGTCACACCTGCAAAACCTGCCCTCAGGCACTCATCTCTAAGGCAGGTGAATTCCTGACAACTAGATATTGAATCTTGCTGGATTGTTGGAACAAATATTGCAAATTTTCAGGTGTATTCCATCATGCAGGAGTTGCAACTTAAACCAATTGCTTGTTCTTGAAACTCAAGGACATAGGCAAATTTTCTTGCAAAATGCACACTAAATTTCCAGTGGAAAATAGTTTGAAAGAATCTTGAAGAGTTTCTACGCACAGCAAAACCAAGAGTATCTCAAAGGAGCTCTATCACTGTTATTCCCATGTACTTGGTCTTATTTCCAGCAGAAATCAGGAATTACTTCTGAAAGCAATAGTGTTCGGTACATTTCACTGCCCCAATGCAGACTTCACTGGGTTCATTCCAACTTTCAAAAGTATTTTGAAACCCCCTACTGTGGTTATCTACTTGTGTCCAGCTTGACCTACTCTGTTCTTGCCCTTTTTTACTGAAATCAATAACTACATTCTTATCAAACTTTTCCCATAGACCAAATATGAAAAAATGGCATCATATTAACCACAAGAGATGCTCACCTCAGTGTAACATTACACAAAATCACCTCTGCAGTTTACATATTTTGAGAAAGCCTATCTTACAAGCCAGTGAAAAGGGTTTACAAGCAGATTAAAGGATAAAACTGCCAAATACACTGAAATACATGGTCGATATGCTGCTAACCAAAAATCCATAACTGTTTTGCTGATAAAGCATTGCCTAAGCTGCAGTTTGTTCAGATTGCTGCTTCAGATTCCTCATGACATGATCAGCAAAATGAGGAGTAGCAATTCTGCTGTTTCCAAAAGAGATGTGTTGGCTTGCAGTCATGTCTGTATAACTGATTTTCAAATTCCTCTGTTGTGCTTTGAAATGATTAAAGGAAACCAGCACAGAATTTCCCCTTCATGCTTTCTTCAGCAAACCTACTTATGTAGAATGTTTTGATTTACAGTGTAGGTTTTACAGTTTGAGAGATTAATTCCTCCTTGTTCCACCTAGAGCTGTGTGCTTATGAAACACCAGCTGATTACTAGCTGAACCTCCTGCCCAAGAGCAAAATGACCATGCTGGAGTGCTACTTTGCTCAAAGAGGTTGTGAAACCTCCTTTGGAGGTTTGCAAGACTCAGCAAGTCAAAGCCACACTTCACCTAATCTACTCCTGGCAGTAGCCCCCATTGAGCTGGAGGCTGGACCAAGTGACCTTCAGAGATCCCTGCTTATCACCAATTTATATGATTCTGTGACTTTGGTCAGGTATTAAGATGTAGAAGGTACTGCTCCTGGAACAGTTATTTTTAGAGCACTCCTCTCTCATCCAAGTCTTCACTGACAATTAGAAATGGAAGACTTCATTTTACAAGGATATGTTTGGAATCCTCTGCTGTCTCATATCCTCAGAACAATACTATCTTTTGACATTAGAAGAATGCATGCAAAAGGAAGAGATGTTACAGACAATGCTTTGTCCATCCTGACCAAGGCTAAGAAAATGATCTTCAGTGAGCAAAGTAAGACATAACCATATGGATGATTAAGAGAGAGGTCTGTAGTAATTACAAAGTCCCCTCCCTCACCACAAGCCCTTTCTCTAGCAAAAGGTTGCTGAACAAGAACTTGCAAAACTCCTTGTAGTACTCTGCGGTGTTCACATATGCAAGGTACTGAGTTTATAGGACTAGCATCCCTTGAGATTATAAAAACCTACTTCTTTAAAAGGAAATTAAGACAGAGCTCACAAATGCTCTTAATTCGGATTCAAAAAATAATCCAATTAAAAAACTCAGCCCAGAACATCAATATGCATGTGCTAAAAAATTACAAGAGGTACCTCAAATACATTGAAGCCAAGTTAAAGCAATAGATTGTTCAGCATACTGGAATCTCCTTAAAATTCTAGGCTATTAATTTCTAGTCTAGCCTTACAGTTTAGAACTAAACATTCACTTATGGAAACAATCTACAAATATCTATACATGTGATCACCTCAATCTTTAGACAAAAGTAAGCATGTAATATCTAAAGTTGATAATAACTTATGCATAAAACTCACCTCAACTGCATAAAGTCTGCTCAAGAAAGCATCCATATTGTAGCAACTAGTCCCATCCATTAAAACTTGGTCTATCTTAACCATGCCACCCATCATGGAAGCAGAACTAACTAGAAATTAAAAGAAAAAAAAAAAGTGCTTCACTTGTAAATAGAATTGAGTATGCAAATATTATTGTTCAAGATATGCACATCACTTGAAGCATAAATCACACAAACAGCCAAGAGACACTTTTATTTCTCTCTGGAGTACAATCTACTTAAAAAGTCATTGCTAGAAGGTAACAGTTGTGCCAAGGTAGCATTTGATATCTAAATAATTGATTTTAAAATCTTGTTAGTTGATGGCTGACCATAAAAGCATTCTGTCTGTTGGCTAAAATAGCTCAAAACAGACCAGACACTTGTGAGAGTTCTCATGAGCAATCTGGGTTTTTTGTCCCACCAGATGGGACAAGTGTTCTTTAACACTTAAATGTACTTCATCTGAAGAAATCAAAAGAACAGCAATTTCTTTTCCAGTATATACAGGACACCAAATGTCAAAGCAACCCACACTGAGAGCTTTTATGTGCAGTTAGATTAGCTTCCTGTAATAACCACACATAAGTAATTGTGTAGCCTAGTTATTTTCAATTGTTCTCCATTTGCAGACCTCCCCTCGGTGTTCTCCAATGGAGATGAGCCTGGGTTTCAATCAATTTTAAACCTCCTGAAGTAAACTCACTTTACTTTGCTCTGTGCTGTAGAACATTTAGGAAGTAGCTCAGTGATACCTGGGCATCTGTAGACTGTGAGCCCCAGGACCACAGTGCAGCCTCCATGCGCCTACTCATACTGGCATGGGCATGCCCTAGAGTAGTGAACATTTAACTAGTACTGAAATTCTGTGTTCCCAGTGGAAACAATTACACAAGCCTTCCTTAGCACACCTCACAAGTATTGAGGGTAGTACTAAGTCTCATATCTCTTCGTTTTTGGGGTTTTTTTCAAATAAAAGAAACCCAACTTTGATCAAATTTATCTGCCTTACTGTATATCTCATGTCTCAGCTTTTTAATATGTATGAGAATCAAAAAGAACATAACGGTCATTACAAATTTCACAGAAAACATCCACTCATGCACTTGAAAAAAATATTCTCTGTTATATACAGAAATACTGAAAATTGTTTGCCTCAGCTATTTCTACTTAGGGGGTTTTTTTACTTCAGAATATGATCCTCTCATTACATCCTGGTCAGGCATCTCACCTGGTCAAGGACCTGAAATCAAAGACAAATCACTAGCTGTTTCCAAACTGAGGACTCTTCTTTCCATAGTCCCTTCCCAAGAACTGGGAGCACTGAATTATGTCGAAGGTAAGAAGAATTGCACTCCTTTCACTGCTCCTGGCCGGTGGTATTAAAACAGACACCTTCTTTGCATTTCAAACTTGCATTCAGAGCATGAATGTTACAGAGCAGACAGGGCACTTTGCTAAGTCAGCTCAAAAAAGGAAGTTTGCTTCAGAAGACATTCCAAGTTCATGCCAAGAAACACTCTAATTGTTACAATTTTTTTTTTTTTTTTTTTTTTTTTAAAGCACAGCCTAGAAAAGATCAGAAAGACAAAATTTAATAGGCCTGCACACAAGGTACATTCTTTCTTCAGTGACATTCACACAAAATCAATTCAAGTATATGTGTTTTAATGAAAATTAAAATACGTATCAGTCCATTAGGCTATCAACTGAAAGATCAAGTTTTCACAAGAATGTCTAATAACTACCTACAAAAGTGTTCATGCACTGCTTACAAGAATATAAATGACTTTTACGTACACATGCAAACACTTGGCTGTGCATCCTAAGCACTGCTATCTGCTTGTAGTCACCATAATCCAACATACTTGTTCAAATGTGAGTTTGTCTTCTTGCCATGAACATAATTTTGCTAGAAAACCTTTAGTGTTTGGCAGCCAAGCACTAGTGGTCCTCCCAGGCACTGCAGGATAAATATATTCTGTCCAACCTTCTGACAGAGGGAAGTAATGACAAATGCCTGTTTAAAGTTTTGCCTTACTTTAGAAGTTTCATTGGATACAGTTAGATATAATTAATTCTACTCACATATCATGTCGCTATGTAGTCCTATAAGAACCCTGCCTTTCATGGCTTGCTGTTTTCACAAATTATTACATAAACTTACATATTTGTAAGGTGTTTCTCTAAAAATTATGACACTTGGCATAAAATCAAAATTGCCCCCGACTCTGTACAAACTTGATTTTTATCCCATTTTTTATTTATGCAGATTTTCTAAGCTCATCTAGTCTTTACTGTTTATTATTACTTATTCCATGTCTCACGGAGACAGAGAGAGCAGAGATGAGAGATCTGTTTAATTTGGTGCCAGCCTAGCCCTTCAAACTCACAACACGAAAAATGAGGCAGCGAGTTGGAAGGAAACCCTTTAAAAACTTTATTATACAGGACAGAAACAGGCTCATAATCATCAAAAACACCTTAACATTGCACAGAAATTATAGCACTAATTTTGGTGGCAGACTTAAATGCTACTGTGTTGTCACTTAAAGTGTTTTGAGTACTGAAAAGTCTAGAAGTATGCCACAAAAAAGAAAAAAAACCTTCAAAATTTCATTTTAGTTCATTCACAAATTATTAAAAATATACAGAAGCAGAAAAACCACTGAATACAAGGGGAAAGTTCTGACGTACAATAACTACTTCTAAAGATTTTCTCTACAGAACATGCTTTTCAACTACAGCCAGTGTTTTCCACAATTTATTCTAATATATTGATTTTTCAGGCCACAGCTGCTGTCCTTTGGACTTCATTCGCAGCTGTCTCTTCTTTTTCTTGTAATCAATGCAACTAAAGCTACTGTAGTATTTACTTTTGCCAACTTAGTTCACACAAGTCTGTTTGCCTTTTTTTTTTTTTTTTTTTTTTACTTTTTGGCAAAACCATTTTATTTCTGGCTTGGCTTCAAAGTTGAATCAAAACTATCAAAACTTTTTGCCTGCATCTGTCATAACTACTTATTGTATACAAAATAAAAAGCAATCAGGTATGAACGACAAAAGTAAAGCTAATTAAAAGTCTGCTTTCCTCAAGCATATAATGAGCCTGTTCCAAAGACTATTTACTACCCTTGCAGAGCGTTTTTTGCCATTTTCAATAGGCAGAAAACTTATCAACTCCCTGTGCATTCTACTGCCAGCATGCCACAGCTTAAAAAAAGGTATATGCATCTCTGCAAACAAAAATATGTCTGAAGTCAATGTGCAAGAGCTACATTTTATGTTCCTCCACTCAGTAATAGGACAACTCTCTCAATGGGGTGTTCACAGTCTCTGTTAGGTCGCTCTTCCCTTCTTCTTCCTTCTTCGGGCCCCCCAAACACGGAATTAAATTCAAAGCATTGGAGCAGGCCCTACACAACTAGGACATAGCGGTACATGTGCACGTGAAAGAAAGCTGTCATAAATGTCACTGCAGGACCCCTGGACTCAACTATATTATTGCAATGAGTTCAATATCAAACATGCTCCCCTTGTCAGAAATAAAGCCTAGTTTCTGACTTTTAAAAATAGCTGTTAACGTCAATCATGATTCGAAGTCAATCGTACCAGGAGAGCCATGGTTGGATCTTGAAAATTGTAAGTATGACAGGACAGATGGTAATTGGAAGCTTTTGTAACTCCTGCAGCAGAAACACCAGCCACTCTGCTGCCAGGATATACAAAGAGAAACACAAGCAAGGCTTTAGGTCAACATTTCATACCAAGATGAGACACACATAGTAATGAAGGGCTTTCTGTTGTACAGGAACCCGTAAGCCTCTAATCCTCAAATCTCCACAAAAGTAAAATCTGCATTTCAGATACCTGGGTTAGTAAAGCTATCATGTAGAAGTTATTTTTAAAAATACCATTTTCCCTATATGATATGAGATGCATATAACAAATCCCCAAAACAGGCCTGTCAGGGAATACCCCCTGCTAAAAGCCTGTCTACATGGGAAACCAGCACTAGCTGCATCCATGTAAAAATCACTGCACCCAAATAACATGGATCAAGAAATCAAGCAAACAGCTCTTTCATTATATCTAGTCTTGTACTTTGTATACCAAGTATTTACCTTTACTGAAGTGCCTCTGTGAAGGACTAATACTAAAAAGCTTTCCATCTTCAGACGTAAACCAACAACACAATTGAAAAGGGGTTTCACAAGGATGGCCAAACGGTACCCTGAATGATGTGCTCTTGGAGTCATAAACATGACTAGCAAGCAAGTTAAAGAAAAGAAACACATGCCTAAAATCACTCTAGGTGCATTATGAAAACATTGAACAGGTTTTTGGCACATGACAATAGTCTAAATTTATGTTTCATCACAGGCTGCTGCACATCTACAAAGGAAATGGTGGGCAGGGGCAATGACTCCTTTCTAGGGGACACACAAAAACCACAGGATCTTGTCACTGAACTGGTGCCTACTACAGAAACTACCCAAAGTGACCAAGACACCGCAAGCCTTTCTCTGTTGCGAATCAACATACTGCTCCAGAGAGCAGCCTGGCTGCCAGGCAGTACTGCAAAGGATAATGGCAAACATCATTGCACTACACCTTACAACAACAGCACACCTTGTAATATACAACTGGCTTTTCTTCTAGTTCCCCTTTCTCAGATGCTGCATTCTTAGGTGAATGACAAGGTAAATCTCCATCGGGCTGCTGCCTTCCCTCTGTCTCCTCTCATGTGATGGTCGTTGCTGCCACAAATGTCCCACTAAAACTGGTGCTTTATGCCCCAGCTGATACTCTACTCAATGCTTTGCAAATCCAGAAAAGCTCCAAAGAGGGAAAGTTACCATTTGACAAAGTTTTTCACCCAGCTGCTTGCCTCAGTGATGTTCCCGTTTTACACTTCCTGGTGAGATAATAGTTTTCACTGTCTGTACTTCTGGGGTTATATACTTTTCCTTTTGCCCATTGTACAGTGGCTTGTAAAGCTCACAGATACCTAAAAAAACAATCTACAAAGCAGTCTTTGCAGAACTCTGCACATGAAAAATCAGCCTGTTCAGGTCCTGAAGCTTAGCCCTCTCTTAAATTAACAGAGATCTACAATTCATGCAGAACTAACACAACACAGCTTAGAATTTCCAACAGCACATCAAAATTTTTTCCTCTTCTTCAGGTCAATGCAATTGAGAGGTATGTCTACCACTCACCCCTCACTGAGGCATTTCGAGGACTGCCAATGCTTTTTTTCGCAATCTCTGAAACTCTGTACTAGTTCTCAGTGAGACTTTCTGCCTTGATCTTACAGATCTTGTGCAGAGCACAGCACAAGGTTATAATTCAAGGCAGATACTGCTCAGCTTTTAAAGTCTTCCAATTAGCGTCCATCATGTTCTCTTATCCTCAAAGGATGCACTACAACACTGCAGCTGCTTAAGTGTAAATAAACAATTCTTTGTCATCCAGGTGTCCAAATTAATGCTCTCTAGTCACAGGTACCAGCAGATAAGCAAAGCTTCCTGGAATAAGAGATGGAACACAGAGATCATTAAAGCAAGAAAAGGTCAGTAAACAACTTGCTTTACCTCAGACAAAACAGGTGAGAACACATAATTCTATTTTCTACATCTGCTTTTTTATCTTCAGTTTTCCAAGTGAACCCACACCAAGCTTGCACAGAACTCAGCACGGGAGAGTAGGATCCTATTTATGAGTGGCATAAGCCCATGCAGAAGGACAAGCAAAGGGACAGGGCCTGCAGCCACTGTGACTGAGCAATTTTTTTGCAGTAAAGGACATCAAAAGCCTCAAGATTATCAGCCTTTCTTTGAATTCCAAGCCTATTACAACAGATAACTGTGATTAACACTACCCTGTTTTCGTCTTCACATCTTTTTTTTTACTGCTTGAGGAATTTTACAGACAAGGAAAAGAAAAAAGATTCAACTGTTTGTCTGGAATTTCTGGACACTAAACAGCCCTGGTCAGAGGACTACCTCACCACAAAAATGCATTTGACAACTGTAGCTGCCCACACCAACTGTGCAAGATGTGCCCTGTAGATTAAACCTTCCAAAGTGCACTGTGTCCAACACAACTAGAAAGAAGTAGAATTGCTGCATGTGTGCAGGCAACGCCTCACTGTACAGTGAGGGCTCAGCACCATTTAGAGGTAAAATGCTTCTTGCAGGCTGATGTGAAACTGATGCACTGAAGATTGATCCCTCACTGTTTATGCTCTGCTTGTAAAGGTTGAGGAAGAGTCCTTGAAGAACATTAACTACTTTGAAAAGGAAAAAATCAGTCTGTTGTTTATTCCTAGAAAAAGTGCTCACCCATCTAGCTAGAAAGATTATCTAGCCTGCTCTATTTTGCATCCCACCTAAAACCAAATTCTGACTGTAAATTCAGTAGGTTACCAGACCAAAATTTCAGCCACAAGTGTACCTGGCATTTATAACTAATTTTCCTAAAAATATCAGGTTTCTTTCCACAAAACATACAAATAACTTCCCATCCCAACATAGAATGCACCTTCAGCTGACATTCCTAAATAAATTCAATCCACTAGCTAAGACAGCTTGAACAATGAGGGCATTTTTAGCATTAAGTAATACATAGGCCAGCATTCAGAGCAAGCTTTTTCAGGCAGCAGCCCAATCCAAACAATTTTCTTTGGTTTTCACTTTAACCAGCTTTCAGATATCTCTATTCTTGACAGGCTGCAAATAAAATACTACTTTTTTCCCAGAGGGACGCTATTCACACAGAATTTCCAGCTTTGCAAGAATAAGGATGTAAAAAGTGCCAAAATAATTAAAAACTCCCCCCTATTCTTACTGACTGTTTGAAAGAATTCATTTAGCTTCTCTGAACTTTAACAAACTTCCGTCCTTTAATACTGTCTTTGGCTGACCATATTGGAAATGGCTATTTCACCATAAGTTTAGTATAATTTCTCTGAAAGATCAAGGCAAATGGCCATATTTTTCAAGTGATTTGTATTCCGTTCATTATCAAAGCTGAGATCATTCCCAAACCCCACAAATCAGCATCCTTAGCAGGAGATGGATTAGATTTTCTTGCTATGTAAGATTTGAACATGACATTTCCTTCCCATAAAGTTCTGTGCCACATACACTTTCGAGAGGGGAACTCTAAGAAATGTTATAATTTCATCTCGTCGTTTTAATCTATGAATGATTTTTTTTTTAAAGCAGCTAAACAGGTGAAATGCTGGAATCCATCTGCTGTGAAAAGTTGCTGTGGATGTGGAATAGGAAAGGAGGACAAAGAGGGGTGATGTCAGTTTGATAACGCAGTTGCTGGAAGAAAACATGTTTTATATGGGTAGCAAGGGTCATCAGTAAAAATCATGGCCATCATAAAGCACTGTTACAATATAAATATGACATCCATGCTGAGATGGGTATTTAACTGCACCATGAAATATGACATTTCCTAATGTTTTATGTCGGTCAACAGTGGCAGGGCCGCATTCATCGTGTGTCTGTTTGGTTGCAATAAAAGCATTTGAGATCCACTTCATTATTTAAATTGTACAATTGAGTTGTTCAGAGCTGCAATAAGTTTTAATATGTGCAGCTGGGCTGTGACTCTCATAGTGGGATTTTCCAATTCTCCTTGGAAAAATCCTCTGTGATGATACGGCTGAATTACAGTCAGCTCTTCATACAGATTCATCTTGCTGGATGTATGATAAATGAATAAATAAATGCATAAACAAATAAAACAAGCAGTCCAGAAATTTGTGGGGGAAAAGGAAAAAGTCGGCTCTTAGAAAGTTAATGTATAGCTCGGCAACAGCAGCTTGATAGAAGGACAGGTCAAGGGACAGTTGGCACCTCAAAGACTGAACAGAAATCAGTATCTCAGCCTTCCTGACTCAGAGCCATGCTGATCCACTGGCACAGCTGCAATTAGATATTTATTAGCAAACTTCAAAACTGCCTAACCTTGATGGAAATGGTACTGTACTGTTATTAAGAAGTAAGACAATAATGTAATGTGTCTTTTTCCAGTAGTTATGGATGATGCCAATTTTACCAGATACTACTCAAATCAGTTCAGATATGCTCTCAGTGACAAAGAGATCAGAATTTTCCCTTCCTTCACAGAAATTCCTTTGGCATCAAAGCAAAAATTCAAACAGGGGCTAGTTCCTTTTGGACAACAGTTTTCAGGACTTTTGCCATACTTCTACAAACAAAGTAATAATTAAAAAATTCTCAGCCTAAGAACAACAAAGTAAACCTATTAAGTTCAAAGAAAAACAAAAAAAGTGAAGCTTCCTGTGCTTAGAAGACAGAGTAAAATGACCCTTATTGTACAGGAAACAAAAAAGTTCCATTATGAAACAGAAAGTCTGTTGTAAAGACCTAAAAGAATAACCTGATATATAGTCAGTAACTAAAGAAGAAATTTGGGAATATTACCTCAAAGAGCAGTCATTCCACTAAATTGCTTTAAAAAGCAATCATTTCACTGGGAGCTGTTTTCCTAAACAGTAATTTTCTTTCCCCTCTACCTTAATGATCTCAGAAAAGCTCCCCGCCCACCTACTCCAGTGTCTTTCCTGGGTACAGTGGCTCACTCAGAGCTATGAACCAGACAGACTGGGCAGCTGGTTTCAGCCAGACTGAGCCTAGAGCAGGAAAGCAAAGGAAATTAATTTATTCTTTCCCTTCCAACCACTCATGGAGGCTGTTCTGTTATTTTCATGGGAGTTTTTTTTCCCTTGGTGAATTTTTGGGAGGAAAAATAAACTGGGAATAAGATGAATAGTTTGTTGTGCTCAAGTATGGCAGAGTAATGAGCACAGACTGAAGACCACTAGTTTCCATACAGTTGCATGGCTCATGTAAATTAATCCTTTAAATAGGCCTGAACACACAGCATATGTCTAACACACCCCAACCAACCATCACATGGCCACTGAACACACAGCTCCAGCTGCTGCTCCTGCGACATCGAAGTTGTCAGGGGCGTGCCAAACAGGCACTCGGGGATTAGCCAGCACTTTTGGAGAGAGCATTAACTGCTCATCAGAGTGCATAGATTTCATGAGCCTAGTAAGTCCAGAGGAATCTGAGAAACAGATCCAAATGATTCAGGTTATGCGAGTCCCAGAGCAGCACAAAATACTGACAGGTTAATCCTCTCAGTAAAAGTACTTCCTGGTATCAGGGAAGCACACTCTAGGAAAAAAAACAACTTGTAATTATCATCACTGAACTCTCTCCATTTGCTCTCCATCCCCATACCATGGGAAACAGGGCCAGAATGAGCCCTTGGGACAAAAGAGTGAGTGGTCTCCTTCCTGTGCTACTACATCCAGCAACAACATCTTCCACACCAGGCTCTGCACCGCCTCCCTTTGAGACCAGACAATAAGGCTATTATCTTTTGTGACATAGACTAAACTGGTTCTCATGAAGCCTTGTACCAAAGATAATATAAAGCTTTCTTTGTTCACCTTTACCTAACAGCTCGAGCGGACCACATGGCCACTCTTGGGCCACTACTTGGGCCCTGATTTAAGAGCCTGTACGAATTGTGTGCTGCTACTCTTGTGCTTGTCCACCAGAAAAACGCACCCAGTTCCCTCCTCCACAGAGCACTAACACATGCTTTAGCAGCACACGAGCATTCCCAATGAATGCTAGAAGCCACCAGGCTTATGTAATGCTGGACAAGATACTTCTCCCTTAATGTTTTAAACTAAAATAAAGAGCCTAGATAACAGGAGACAAGCATTTGAAATGATGACTGCTTTGAGATGTTTTTCAAACTTCTCTATGAAAGAAGTACCAAAGATCACAGGAAATGTCTATGGTCCTAGACTTGAGGAGCATATAATCTTTCTCAGTAACAAGAGCTTGCTACCTTTCAGACCTTTCAGTGTCTGCTCAAAGATAAGCAGTCAAGCATATGTGAAGGGGGCCTGCCTGACCACTGTGCATCTTACAGCATTATTTGTACCACTTCAACTCAGTAGAATTATCTTAGCATGAGACTGGCATAACACAGTGTCTAATCAGCCTTATGATCCTAAATTCTCAATTGTTTCCTGGTAAGCTGCATTTATGTCTTAGCTGATTATCCACTTAAATTATCAAGTACCAATTATAAAATGCAGTAACATTAATGTTACAGATTCCTGAATTCAGAGAGAAGCAACCCCAGATCATTTTTGGGATAATAAGTTGCACTACGGAGGCAGCAGACCTCAGTACGAAATGCCTGCCTCTGTGATTTTAAATAAATAAATAAATCATTCCGGTGTAGAAATTACTCATTCCTAAATAAGACTTTAATTAGTAAGAAATAAACCATGGTATAAGTTTGCTTACAGCATTGCTGCAAATCGGCATTAGGATCATATTCACATAATGGCATTGGCAAGTGTAATTCCTCGTGCAGTAAACAGAAAAGTGCCTCTCTTTAGCCTTGTTTCATAGCAGGTCCTCATGGAATAACGTCCCAATAATCTTGTGCAGAGAGTTCTGAAAAAACTGAAGCAGTTCTGTGGAAGAAGACTTGCAATCTGTCCCTGTTCACTTTTCCAATCAAGCTCCTCAGGCTGAAACAAACTTCAGACATTCAAAAGCAAAACTTATTCAAAATATTCTCTCAGTTCCTGAAGGTGGAGTAAAGTCAACCCAAAATATTATGGGCTGTCAAGAACTGTCAAGATCAACGTGTCTCATTGTGCATCCTCACTGCTTATGTCTGACCTTCCATTATCATTATAATGCCAGCTTTCCAACCCTTTCTATACCCTTCAGGGGAGGCCAACCTACTGCACCCTGGGAGCTGGAAATCAATCACCAATGGTGATAAATCACTCATGGGTCACTGTCCTGGATTTGACAATTCCCAGACACACTTTGGGAGTTAGCAATCTACAGATACTACACAAGCAAGCAGTTTACATGTGGCTATCATCTAAAACCTACAAAAAGTTTGATTATATAGAGCTGATCTCCATGTAGCTAGCTGCGCTCAGGGCCTGAGAATGATGCTGGGCACACTGGCCACATTTATTAATGTTGATGCAGCTATACTGATTAGGCAAAATAAACCCTGCAGCACTGTAGCTTCTTCCCTCACTGCATGGCTTAATCGTAGAACCACAGAATGTTAAGGGATTGGAAGGGACCTTAAAGATATCTAGTCCCAACAGGCGCAGGGACACCTCCCAGGTTGCTCATGGCCTTATTCAACCTGGCCTTGAACAATGCCAGAGTTGGAGAATCCACAACCTCCCTGGGGAACCTGTTCCAGAGTCTCATGACCCTCACAGTAAAGAATTTCTTCCTAATATTGAACCTAGATTTCCCCTCTTTCAATTTGTACCCATGTACTTATGGCACAGGACACCTTTGAGAAGAAACATGAATCAAAATACTTGAGAAGTCTGTATGCCTTTTGATCTAGAAACCAGGGTCTTTCAGCTCAGTGTGAAGAGGCCAAAGGTTTTCCCCCAGTAGTCAGCAGGTCACCATGGGTCACTCATTCCAGAGAAGGCTCTGTCTGGGAAGAATGGTGTTTGTCCACTTTCAAGCTCTGACCACCATTGCCTTAGGTCCCCAGCTGTCTCCCTTCCCTGCACATCGCTTTGACATTACTCATCTTTTTTTGACAAATGCTGTTCCATTGTATCTTCATGGCTTCTTAGCTTTCCTTTCATGCCACCTGTTACCTCTTGCCTGCGTCCCCGCTGACACACACCAATAGGCTTCTCTCTCAATGGTGTACCAAAATGCTTTAAGGGAACTCTCCCTTCTTGCTTTCTACTCCATCTGAACACCACTACACAAAGATAGCTGAAACTGAAGAAAGAGGAAAGGGAATCTAAAGCAAAAATATATGGAAGATACAAAGCATGGGGAATGAATCCTATAGTGCTGTAGAAGAATAGGTTAGTGTTATTTCCAGCAGATCACTACAGGTTTAAAATAGTTTTTAAGAATGAGTCATTAAATGGTTTAAAACCTGAGTGATTTGCAAATGGAACTAATGAGCCATAGGAGAAGCAAGCGTTCAGAGAAAAGCAGCTATAAACATCTAAAAAGTGCCATCCTGAAGCTGACCGGGAAACTATCTACCCAGTACTCTGTCTTCAAGAAAAGCATGCTTGAAAAAGCCTTTTTACTTCTCCTCAGGATGTAATTCTTGGGTATTGAAATTCTTTCATTTAAAATGCCAGTGACTTAACACCGAGTAAATAGCTAGGGCTCTAGAGGAGAGAAAAAATGAATATTGGTTCTAATGACAAGTTAAAAAGGAATTTTAAAACCTCAACAAATGGTCCTTTCTCCCCACACTTCTGCCTCTATCCATGCACTAAGTTGCATATCACCCCACATCTGTTGCTAAACAAAAGAAACATCTAGTATATGTATGAAAAGATTCAAGGAATTACTTAATAGCTTCCACGGGATTTCTTTCAGTCCTTTCCACTGGTGGCAGTAATGCTGTGCTCTGTAACTGCAGTAGGCTAAGATGCATATCTGTATTTATTTCTACATCTGTACCCATCTAGCTATAAATCTTCTCATTCAAATTTCCCAAAGCATTTTACAAAATAATCTGCAGAACCCTTTATTAAATCAGGTAACATAATCTTATGGATGGGCATACTGAAGAGCCAAGGCACGCTGTGTCACAGAGTAAATCAGTTAAACTGAGAAAATCAGTCTATCAGCTGTGAAGTCAGGAACTCTGACCCCACCTCCTCCACTTGCTCAATTTGCCAAGCCACACGCACATCCCTCAGTCCTATTAATCTTGCCTTCCCCTCTCCCTTCCATTCTTCTTATTTCACGAGCAAAGTGCTTTTGTCAGCACAATTCCTTAACAATGAGAACAAATGGAAATTAGTATCTAACATCTCTTTTGAAAACCAAGCATAAACCATTTGCCTGTTGTGGTTTGTTTGCTTTTAATCCTACAGAGATAATTAGCTGGCCAGAATTGAGAAGGCTGGGCAAACAGCTTCACTTCCATAGTGTCAGGAAGAACAAAATTCAGTGGATAGATCTGCTAATCAAGCAAGATAAATGCTGGATTGTACATCCCTCAGTCATCACTTATGGTAGCTGGTTTAAGTGACAATACAAGCCACAGAAGGTCAAGTTCTGTAACTTCTTCAATGTTTTCCTCTATTAAATAGAAGAAGAAAGTGCAAAAACTTTCCACTTGAAGAAAGGGCTCACTTGAAGCACTTTCACACTGGAAATTATTTCTGGAAGAGACTGAGTGAAATTTTGCAAAAAGTAAAGGAAACATTTTTAAAGTAATCTTTTAAATACAACTAAAAGTTTAGTTGAGGAGTAAGCCTGGTGGGCTGTGGGAAAGAAGAGAGGAGAAAAAAGTTTACCTGGATTAAGATGACTTTATGTGAGTAGGCGGGACTGCCAATCCTTTCATGTAGATAGTGAGTTACAAAATAGGAAGAGACTCGTACTACAGATCAGCCTCTCTCTCTAGATTACAAGATGGTTAGTAATTCTGGTTAAGGAATACTGCCACTTCTGCAATGAGGGACTGAATCCACAACTTTTCCCTTGCTAGCCAGGAAATCTACTTACCACTGAATTCTCCCACAAGGTTGGAATACAAAGCCCAATGTTTACTGCAGAGTCCGTAAACCAATCACTTAATAAACCAGCTGAAAAGACCCTCAAGAAGCAACACCTCTATCTTTTCAGACCCTTCTAAGTCAAGGGGTCACAGGCTTTCTCTTCCAATTTCACCATCCAGTCATTAAGGTTTATAAACTGCTCCTTTATTACACAAAACACATGGATTCATCTCGGCAAATGTCATTCTACATTGATGAACTTCTGACTGCAACAAAGAATGAGCCTCTTATCAAAACCCATGTAAGAACCTCAACTTTACCTAGACAGAAGCTGGAAATTAAGGGCAATCTATCCTTCAAGTTCCCAAAAAGTGTACTGGGTAACACAATGGAAAACATGACACCAGGAACAATCCTGCTTTGACATGGCATCGAATCCAGTTATCTATGATCTTTTTCATCATCTGCTGTTGAATTACGTGAATTGACAGTATAAATACACTGTAATTATTAATTTTAAAAAAACACATTAAACTACTGGTGTTTCATTTCACAGACAGATGAATTATTTTGAAACCTGAGTCTGTACTCCTGTTCACACTGAACAGTGAACTTGCCAAAACTGACCTACTGCAATAACTGGGTGAGAATATTTGAGAGGACACTGGCTTAAGTACATAGCTGTGAAAGTACATGGTCTAGAATTAAGAAAATGTACAGAAAGTTGCCTAGTTTTTTAAGTAGTTTGTTATCTTATTAGACTTCTATGGCACTCTGCAGTTAGCTATTAATACATTTTGAATTATATCTTCAATGAATAAAGAAGAATAATATTAATAGTGGAATCCTTCCTTCCTATGAAGGAAAAGGAATAGAGAGAAAAGTTGCAGAGATTACAAACTAATAATTGTCACTCACCCCTGATGTTCCTGGAGTGTTCACTAATTTTTTCTGATCTGAGTAAACTATAACGTGTCAGCCTTTTAAATAAACAGAAATTATGCTGGAATCAAGGAGTGGTGTTCTTCAGAAGATTATAAAAATATGGTAACATAATAACACTGCTGTACTGCAAAATGAAAGAAGAAATTCTGAATTAGGACAAAATATAATTTTCAAATGTGCTGAACAATGCTGAAGTACATAAAGTAACAAAAATAATATAACCTCTTAGAGAAGAAGTCCAACTAAAAGCACTGCATAAAACCATTGCAATTAAAACTACGATCATTAATAGCACAGGATCAACATCTCTCATGTTGACTCATGAGTAAATAGGAAAGAGAGTATCTGATTCATGTTTATTCAAATAGTTCAACAGAAACATAAAAAAGTGCTTTATCTTGATGAATGACACCTTCTGAAGAAGCACATTTTACAACAACTTCATCCACGCTTTGGGGTGTCACTGTTTTGGAGACAAGAAGCCAATATCATGTTTAACTGAAGTCATGCCTACTTTAGAAATCTCTAGGGTCATTGCAGGACCTCACAGTTTCTAATTAATCCTATTTTCTTGCTACTAAATCTTCATCATTCTCCTGTGATCAGTCCTGTCCAAAAAATTGAAAACAACTGCACAAAACCACTGAAAAGAATTTCAACCATTAAGTCAACAGAAAGTTTACTTTTAATTTCAGTAAGAGATCTCCCGTGCTTTTCCAAAAATAAATATGATGTAGTCTTTTCTGCAGCCAAGACACAGGCATAAATTACTGAAGATTGCCTCATACTAAGTAGGGACCTCATTATCTTTCCAGTAGAAAATGCTGCATAAATAGGAGAAAATTCCCCTGTGGATTCCCTTGAGGTGGTATCTCCAATACCAAGTTAAAAAACACACCAAACCAAAATAAAACAAAGACCTCCAAACCAAACAAAACCAAAACCAAATTACAACTTTAAAATAAATAAATAAAAAAATCACAGTTCAAAAAACAGAAGGAGAAAGAGCAAATAAATTCAGCCATGGGACTGGTCTCAGAAACCAGTGAACAAACATGCACAGAACCTGTGTCTCTGTCACAGCTGCTGCCCTACCATGCAGCACCACGATATCAGCTACTTTTTCTGTTCCCAAACATGATTTGTGGTCAGTGTGTTATTCTGGAGCAGTCAGTGTCTTATTTTGGATGATGGTAATGTTGAAGCAAAGCAGAAGGCAGCCTGATCTTTAGTAAACAGAATTGGGCAAGCCCTCTCAAAACTGAAAACTAAGCTTTCATTAGCTACTTTTCTCATCGCATTGTGTATGCCAGGAGGGAGATCTGAACAGAACCCACCACTGCAGCTAGTTACTGTATTTAGAATGGGTCTGCAGTGCCAGAATGCAAAGGGGTGGATTACTTCTGACCTTTACCCAGTTACATGTATACCGAGCTGTCAGCTACAGACTGTAAACTCCAGTGATAGGAAATCAGCTTTAACAGTTCTTTGGTGATCACGTTTTGCAAGTTTTGCTGCATTTATAATGCAAAAATTATTATACAGTATAAAAAAAAGCCCAATTAGACCTCACATGATAATCCAAATGATAATAGAGTGAAGTTGTGCAGGCTCTCTAAAGAATGAGAATTTTAGCTTTTAACATCTACACAAAAGATTGAGGGTTGTGACATGGGGATGAAGGAAACAAAAACTGGTGTTGTGCTTTGGTTGATTTCCAACAAACAGAACTAACAGAACTAAATTGCCTTGCATCATCAGTAAGGGCATTCTATTCTGAAAAGGTGCTTCAGTGTTGTCAATTTTCATGCACAATTGACTACACAGCAAGTAGTTCAGTATAATTCCTAGTATATCTAACTTAAAAAGAAAGACAGTGCAAACCACCTATGGAAGAGATGTATTACTGCGAATAGCTTCATTTAAAATTTGATTTAGAGTCAGACTACTTCTTTGCAACAAAGGTAGAAAGAAGGTGGGTTAAAGCAACTACACAGAAGGTCCTAAGGGAAGAGACACTGCCCAATGATGAAATCACTCTCCCAGGAGTAGCGACTCATAGTTTCTGTCATTCCTGTTATCATAGTGCTAAGACCTTGAGAGGAGGATATATGGTATGTGATGGGGCCAGCTTCTGTGATTTTACCCAACACCATACTTGCATTCCTAAACAGCTGCAATCATTACACTATAACTACTCATAGAGCACTGCCTAACACAGGTCAGACACTGCCTCAGAAGGGTACTGTGAAGTTTAATTAATGTACACAAAACACTTGGAAAGCCTGAGACCAGGTCATTGCACCACTGCAAGGTTGTATGCCACAGCCACTGAGCAATATTACTGGAATTTTGAAGAAAAATAGTGAATGATCCCATTTTTGCAACAGGTCTGAGTATTTGTCATAACCCAGTAATATATTTCATATCAGACAGGGAAAATGAAGGCAATTCAGTAGGACATGAGGTTATGAGGAGATAAGAAGTACTGAAAAAAAATTTGTGGAAAAATTTTCACAGCTACCCTTCCTGCAATGTTTCAGTGAGTTCTCCTCTCATCAAATAAGAACTTACAACTAATATGTGAATATCCCCTGAGGACAGCCATCCATGTCAGATTTCAGGATACTAGATTAAACACAGAGCTTATGTTACTTGTACAGAGTGTGAAAATTATCTTCCCACCCCCTCAACGCCTTCCCCGACTCTCTCTCCCCAGCTCCCGCCTCGGCACCAAACCTCAACGGCTGTGCTATCAGACTGAGTGCTAGACTGGTTTCGTACTACTAGTCGCTGGTATCTAAAATCACCTTTCCTTTTAACAAAAAGTCACTGCTGGCAGCCATCTATCCAAACGCAATTCTTAGGGAGCCCTGATGGTACTCTCTATCCTATGGTTCTTAAAAACTAAACACACATTTTGGAAAGTAGCCAATTATTTCTTTTTTGCTCCACTGAAACAGATGCACACCTTAGATGAGACGGTGCCTCTGATATCTGAGGTAGTTAGAAGTTTTCTGCAGTTTTGCAGGGAAAGATCTGCAGGAAAGTAGGCAGAATGGCTTCTTCTATGCCTGAACTGATCTACTGATCATTGTAGCCAGTCTTCATACTTGAAAGCCAATACTCCAGGGAAATTTTTAAGGAAAATTTCCCTTACAGGTTTCATGACATCGCTTTTCTATGCCTTTTCTACCTGTGCAGGAGAAAATCACTACACTTCTGTCCCAGCAGCAGCTTATGTGAAGAGTGGAAAGACTGCTATTTCATTAGGACTGCTTTGCTCTGATCTGCCATGTGTACAGCACATGAATTATTCTATTTCGGTCGTTTATTTCTGAGCTTACTTTAAAATACATGGTACCACTTACATCAGAGAGAAACCAGGCATTAGGATTTCTCAACCTGCTGTTGGCTGGCTTGTTGAAAATTACCACCTCCACTTCTTGCCAAAATTTTTTTAACAAGTTCCAGGTTTCCTTCACTCTTCCAAGTCTGGAAGCCAGGTGTTCTGCACCTTGAATCATGAGAGCAGCAACATTAAATTAGAAAAGATTCTGGATGGAACAAGACTGGAAACTCAGCAGATATGCAGCAGAAAGTAATTGGGAAGTTATATACAAGTGAAGAGCACAAAGCACAGGTTCCATACATATATACATATATAATTGATGCTGCAAGAGACAGATGTTACCCATGCCTAGTAAGTTTAGCACAAGACTATAGGAAAGCTAGCATTAGATTAAGAGACACCATGTAAATCTATTTGCTATGAATTTAGATAAGACACAAAAAAAAGCTACCTGCTAGCATAAAAATGTCTTTGGTATTTTTCTGATCAAGCAGCAGAATACTTCCACTTCTCCACAGAGCAGAAGTTCAAGGGACGAGACAGTCCCAGGAGGGAAACACAAAGAAGATTCCACTTAGTGTAAAGCTGGATAAAAACAGAGTGATCACCCATAAGCAGACAACTAAAATTAACCTGTAAAGGTGCAGTGAGATGAAGGAAGAATTTCAACAGCCTAAGAGGAAGGATGAAAGACGTCACATCCTCCAAAAGCAGAAAATCAAGGCAAGACATAAATGATGTCTTGCCTTAATGAAAGATGAACAAAGATGCAAACTACAACAGAGAAACAGAAAACTGAAAAATGCAGTATTATTAAATTGCCAAAGAAAGTGCAAAATAAAAGTGTGGTGGTTCCTGCCAGTTGGTACCTGACAGCTTCCATTCTGAAAGCTACTAGGATGTGTGGCAGAATCAGGAAATAAAGGTAAACATTGCCTGCCTAAGACATCATGTTAAGAGTGATTGTACTCAAGGGCAGGAGGATGACATTTCAAAAGAGAAAGAAACAACTGCAAACTGATATCTCTATTGTGATAGGTAAACCATCTTTCAATTTAAAGAAAAGGTCTGAGAATAAGATTTTACATGCACCATTTTTGGTGAACAGCTGCCTTTACCAGAAGATCAGGCATGAGCAGTTAATAGCCCAAATCAGAAAGAACAGAACAAGGTGACTCTCTGAAATCATTCTTAGCTTTGAAAGTCTCTTCCGGACAATGGTGTGGAAAATTAAAAAAGATTCAGCATGAAAGGCAGAGCAGCTGAACTACCTGAAGTTTATAGACAATATATACTACCCCCAAAATCTGACTAAGCTGAGCAAGGAAAGTCAGCAGTGGACGCAGCTAAATGAGCAAGAATTCTTCACAGTATTAAAAAAAAAAGGATTAGGACAAAGAACATAACTTTAAAAAAAGCACCAATCTTTTCTTTGAATAGCTATAAAAGAGAACATGAGTTATGACACTGATGCATACAAAAGACAACCACAATAGAGGATTTAGGATATTAAACACTTATTTGGTAGCTCACTACGATGCCTAGACAATGCTGCCTGCTGATCATGTTGTTCAAACTAGACCAAAGTTGTATAACAGCAGTACTCTGAACTTTTAACAATCTGGAGCTTCAGCAGCTGCACATATATTTCCACCCCTCATTTCATTCCTGAAGTCAAGCTATTACTCCGTTCAACCAAAGGAAAGATTTAAGGTGGATAATTAGGAAATTATCTAAAGCCATGCAAAAAAACCCCAATGAGATCCCGAGCATATGACCATGCTCAGATCATCTTTGTCTCACTCTCTAGCAAAAAAACACCACTGTGCCCTCTTCTGACATAATCTATCATATATATCAGTTTCTCATGCCTGAGCATTTACAAAGCAACCAACAGTTTAACTCTGAATCCCACACTGAAGTGCATGAAAACAGGCTTTTACAGAACATTTTGAAGTCAAAATCTTTCCCTACTTTTTAAGCACTTTGATTCGACAGCTTGGCAGTCAGCAAGCTTTTCACAGCCGTAAACATCCCCAACCAGTTGCAAAAGAGGATGCTACCTTTCACTTGTGAAACTTCACTTGATGTGCTTCTGCCTTCCTACTTGCAGGCATTCCCTTGACTTCTCAGCACTGCTGTTGGCATGCTAAATGCCAAAAGACAGGTTTTTTAAAAAGAATGTTACTTTGCATTTGCTTTTGCAAAGGCTTGTTTTTAAGCAGTTTAACGTCTAACTAAATCTAAGCAATCACCACATGCATGTAAGGAGGAATAAAAAACAAGGGGAAAACAGAAACAAAAAAGAAAAGGTTAAATCACAAATAGAGCTTTAAAAAATTTACTTTTAGTAATTTAACATGCAATTAATAGCACAGATAGAAAAACAAATACACAAGTCATCCTGTATACATTTTCTATCCTGACTTAATTTCTTGTATGAGGATCTTCATTTGTCGGGACCTCTTTAGCATAAAGTGATGCTACCTCAGCTGCAATTTCACCTTTGCAGACAGATTAGAGTTTAAAAGTTCAGTGTGGCCTGCTTCTTGAAAACTGAATCTCTCTTGAATTTCTGTAGTTCTCTGTATTCCATTTACTATTTTCAGTTCTCATCCTGAAGAGCAAACAGTTGAAGTGTGACCTTTTTGCTCACTTTAAATCTGACCTAGAAATGTACAGCTGATCCTTAATCTAACTGAGGACAGGAATGGTATGGCCCACTCATTCTGCAGAAAGATCAGCCTACGGATGTAAGAGCATAGCCAGGTCTGGTGCTTAGTTTTAGAAGTGGAATTTAGTTCTCTGCTTTGCATGATCCTGGGCTAATCTCAGTGGCCATCTGTATGGGGGTGGGTTAAGGGCATTTCCCCACCCCATCCAGCTGATACGAGGTTGTCCTCAAAACTATGGCTTGTTATGGGCTGTGAGGAGCCTGAGGCTAAATAATTAAATACCTAAAAGTCTCCCAGCTTTCATTTCTACGTTTGGTGAGAAGCCAGAGGAAGCACTATGACATGCTGCATAGCCACATTCCTGCTTCTTTCTTTCTGCCAGTACTGATGGACCCACTTAGATTAGTCTCATAGCAAGTTCATCTTTTTATCAGAGTTCCAAGTCTGATTTACACAGTATACCAGTTTACCTTCATACCAGATACTGAACAAGAGATCATACTCCCAAACTCTCTCCACTTGCTGATGGATTCCCCACCACATTCAACAACATTTAACTGTATCCAAAAGACTTTTCATCCCCACTGTCTCCTACCACCCCAAAAGATACACTATCATCTACTGTTAGAAATAGTAATCAAACTTGTCAGGGCCAGGTCACCAAGTAGACTGAATTATGTACATTCAGTGGCATCAACACAAACAAAATGTTATCAAAACAACTTTATTTTCCACCTAGTCATCAAGAAATAACTGCTGCATCTCACATGGCTGCTGGAATAGATGAATAAGCAGCAACAAGTGTTTAGGTATTCTTTACTAAAGAATACTGAATACTTTCCTTTTAGAAACAAATTGAAAACAAAGTTGAAACAATCCCCACATCAAAACCCGAAAAATCCTTTCTGAGTGTTTAGACTGTGATCTTTCTTCATACCATTTTCCTTTTGATGGGTTTTGAATATAATATTCTGTGACTAATGACCAATGTTATCAGTAATAGAGGCAAGAACAACACATTTTATTATTAGGTGGCTCTGTTGTTACTTCTATATCTTAATGTCTGCTTTGGGAGAGCGAACTTGTGAAGCTAACTCCTTCAGGATTTAGCTCATAAAGGATCAGTGACTTCTAGCATGCTCTTGAGTAGCAACAAGGGAAAAACCTTGGATTGCTAGCTGCTATCTCATCATTTTACTTCAGGCAGCACTGGGAAACTGCAAACTTATCACTGGGGACAAGGGATCAAGAGGGCTGAAATTAGAAAAGACAGTTTGGCTGCTTTCAGTTCAAGTGGAGGTATTATGAAAAAGTGTTCCGAATTATGTCACACGGGGCAAGTGTCACTGCAGTTAGTAAGAACTTACTGTGCCAGCAAATGTCAGGACAAATTACCCAGCAGGACAGGCGAGCTGTATGTCATGTTCCCTTCCAAAAGGAAAAGGCTTCCCCCACTGCCAAGAACCTGCTCCCATTTCCAAGCTGATTTAAATCAAACTGCTCTCACTCAAATCAGAACAGCATAGAGGGAGTACTATAGTGACACGATGGGCAATTCTTCGGATCCTTCCCCACTTGCGTGGATGAAATGCTTTGATTCTCCACCACCTTAAAACATGATCACCTCAAGGCTACAGAGCTGTATATGTAAATGGCTGCCTGCAGGTTCCTGAAGGCACTGCTTACCATGCTGATGAAAAATGTCTCACTGTCCCTATGCTCCTGGGTCATACCCATCTAATCTCTCTTGCCTCTTTGATCATATAGTCTTTGCAGAAAGATGCATTTGCAATTTATGTGGAACCCAGCACGGTATGCAGAACAACTGAAGCCTCATCAAGGCCTGAGGTCCCTTAGCACTACTAGAAAAGTGAATAATAGGAACATAAAATTCAGTGCACCAGGAGAAAGACAGGACTAAGTCATAAGCAAATTCCTTTTTTTTTTTTTTTTAATTTAAGGAAATCTTTCACTGGACTGCAAACTCCTAGCAAAGTGAACTCATTTTGATTCACCTATCCTTAAGTTTAAAAATAAATGTTTCAATTAAAACTTACAAGTGCTTCAATACGGAGAAAAAACATGTCCTTATGTTCTACAGAGAAAACAAACAAACAAAAAACCCACAACAAAACTAGAGCTACAAAACATTTGGATGAGTTGAAGAATATGTTTATTCAGTTTTTAACTTTTCTAATCTAGGACATTTCAGAGGTTTTCAGGTGCTTCCTCTTCAGGCTTTCATTTTCATGAAATTAATATTAACTGAAACTCAGCTTCTTGTAGTATCGGAATATCTGTGTTGGGTATAACTCAGAAGGCAGCTTGTTCCTCCAGTTCCTAAGCTTTGTTTGGTGTTTCAAGCATTTCTCAGCCAAAACCAGAAAAACACAGCCAAAAGGCTATCAAGAATAATGCCCACAAATAAACCACAATTTAAAAGCTCAGGAATTCAAACTCTGGCTTTGATTTAAGTCACTATTACCTCCAGTTTTTTATTCTATCCTGCAGTTGCAGGCTACCATCAAGAATCACTATACAACATCTACCATATAAACTATTCTATATAAACTATACCAATACAAGAGTCACTATAGTAGATCATCTCAGGTGCTTTAAAGCAGGGAGTGCACAGCACTAAAAGAGCAATGGAGTTTTAAGTGAAGACCAAGACCGTTCACAGTAGTAGCTGGTAACAAGCTCACATTTCCACACAGCAACACTGGAGGGACAACAGACTCTGGCAGATGAAAAGTAACAAAGCAACTCTGGGGCTCTAACAACATTTGTGCTGTGAAGCAGCACCAATAAATCCAGTTAACTAAGATACTGCAGCTACTCTGACCCTGTACATTTTTCTTAGCCACTAGTACATGTTCTTTTCAGATACTCAACTTGTGTGCAACTCTGTCATCAACTTGTGTTCTGAATGGCTGGGCTTGAGCTATGTCTGTGTAAGCACAATTTGCCTCCATGTATTCATTCTCTATCCCCAGAACGGCTGCTGCAAGAACGCAAATCCTATTTGGAAGGATTACTTGCCACGCAACAGCCAGAGGCCCTGTCCAAGGCTGGGCTCCCTGCTGTGCCAAGAAGCACAAACTCAGAAGCTCTGATCCAGAGAAGGACATGATTAAAGCAGGCAAGGTGGCACAGGAAATGGTATTGTCCCTTCACATACGCAGAACCAAAGCTGTCATTCCCCACCCCCACTGCATACGTCTTATGTAAAGGTGCATTCAAACAAGAAAGCACAGACCAGCAGCAGGCATTTGTACTTGTGGGAGCTGGCAATAACTGGTGGCTATAAAGATTCCACTGGGGCACTTGAGTGTGGACACCAGGGGTTACACAACCATCTAGTAGGGGAAATAAAACTCTCCAGAGAAGTGTCTGCTATCTAGACCAGATCCTACAGGTTTTTATGATCTATGTACATTCCTTCCTAACAACAGTTACAGAAAATTCCTGGAATGCCCCAAGTACTCAAGAGTTTGAATGTGTTTTTCCTTTTAACTTGTGTTTGCTATTGCTTATCTTTGCATTTTCTGAATACTTAATACATATCATCCCTGTTATTTCAGCATGCAAGGGAGCCCCCCCAATACCTACAGGATGCGGTGCCACAGTCTCTTATGTTCCCCACCTAAGGATCTCTTCAGTTTAGTTCTTCCACAACAGAAGAAGGAGACTGGTTCTCTCACACTTGTGGAAATGGCAGACTGTAACACTGGTGGTCATATCTCCCCACACAGAACAGAAGTAATTGCAGTGCACTGCACAGGACTGGTCCTTTATCATTTAACACTGGCTGGTGAAAATGGAGAAATGAAGTGTCACACTGACTTGAGCTGAATGTCCTCTCTTCAGCCTCTCTGGGTTAAAGCAGAGACCAGCTAATCCCAGTTGCAGCTGCCTCTTTTTCCAACTGCTCAGCTGCCTGATATGAACTCCTGAGTAACACAGAACTGGTATGGTTTTGTATTTTCTTCTAGCAAACTTGTGTTGATCAGAATTGTTAAAATATGAAGTCATCCCATATAGGCACTCTCCAGACATGCAGAACTACATCATCTTGAAAATGAGAAATTTTACTTTAAAACAAGTTCAGTTAATGTGTTTCTCAAGTGTTTCCACCAGTTTCAAGTAGCTTTTTGAAGATCTGTGTTTTGTACCTTCCCTGGAAACAACTCATTAAAGAAAACATTCAGAGCAAGTGACAGTGTATCTGGGCATCAGGCAAAAGATGCCCAGAAAATCTATCAAGCTCTCCATCACCTTCACCTTAGACCAGTAAGTAATTATTTTTACTGGTAGGGAAAAAAAAAAGGAAAATTAAAGAGATTTTGTAAACAAACCGTATTATCCTGAAAGTGAAAGAACACAAAAACTGTACAAAGAAAATGGCATAACTTGCATCTCCAGACAGAGACATTTTCTAGCATCCAGTTCAGAGACTTTTTCTCCTGATTAGCCACTACACTAAGTACAGGTTTCAAGTCTGCTTCAATCTACAGCAATTAATAAGCCCATAAAAAAATATGCCTTAGGTAAGTAGGAAGGTCTATTAGCACATGCTAAAATTAGACAACCTGTAGAGCTATCTGAACAGATACTTCATATAATAAAATTTTGAATTTTACAGGCCCCGAGGATCAGAATTTATTGGCTTTTGAAACTTGAGGCTTTTTGGGTATGCATATCATCCATTTACACATTGTTATTAATAACTGGCCACAGTTACTAGCAGTCAGCAACTAAGTTGAACAAGCTTTGGAAAACACCTCTACTACCATCTTGGGCAGTGCCACAAAAGGGAGCTGCACTGCACTGAAGAGACACAAACCAGCAGAGAAATCCACTTGTGCCTTACCTTGTAATGGGAAGAGCAGATGCCTTCAAACATATCTATATCCATACAGTCCATTGGTTCAGATCTTCCTGGTGATAAAAACTCTTCCAGCTTCTTGCTTCTTTATTTTCAATCTGCCAGCTGGTGCAACCTGTAAATTTACAGAAGTGGGTGTGTTATTCCAAGACGTTTATTCATCTCATTTTATAAGGCATTCAATTTAAATACATACGGCTCTGTGCCATGTGGCTCCCATTGCTCTCCAGAGCTTTCATTGTAATAGATTACACACAACATTGTTTCTGTAGGTTATTGATTTTGGGGAGTATAATTAGAAGACTCTTTAGGATTTCTTTGCAGACTCAGACTTTCCAGACTGTCACATTCCATATGTGTATATCCCATATATTTGACAACATGCTCCTAATTTTATGAAATTCAAACACTTAACAAAAAACATGGCAAAAATTGCATCTCTGAATTGTCAATTTCTTTGTTAATTTATCTGTTAAAGGTTGATTCTTGTGGAAAGAGACTAAATTCAATTTAAATACTAGTTTCAGAATAAGAAAGCTACTAATCTGAGAAACTGGAGGTTGACAGAGTGGCCAAGATTTATATTCAGCAATCAAGGTAATAAAAAAGAAAAAACCTTCCCAAAAAGTGACTTTGGCCACTGTTCAATGGTTTTCAGGAACAAAATGAATTAGTGGGACAGCAGGAAAATTCAGTCAGAGTTTTTTTTTTTGGTTTTTTTTTCTTCAAGTACTCAGGGAATCACAGTGAGATTCCTCAAATGTATCCAGGAATGCAGTGCCTTCCAGGCATCTAAATTTGGTCATCTGAATCAAAAGGACCTCTGAAAACCAAGCAACAGGTTCTCTGCTTATACAATACAGTTTTCCTCTGCGAAAGCTATGAGGGAGCCACTTACATATGCTTGACTCTCCACTGCAGATTGTTCAGCATATAGAGCATTACTTCTGTACCTGACACCCCTCTCCAATATCCTGATCCCTCTATGCAGGATCCACAAGCAGAACACATTTTCATGGTGGATTTTACATAAACATATTTCTGTTTTCACAAAAGTTCAATGAAACAACGGAGTGTAATTATCTGTTTACTGGCAGACAGGCAGCCCGTGTTAGCTCAAGAGCTGCTTTGCTGAGCTGTATTCAACTGCTCTAACAACTGTTTCATTATGAGATTTCACCAGACACCCCTGGCTCCAGCACCATGGCACAGCAAATGGGATGCATATTTGCTGCTTTCCACATTTTGGCTCCTGCTGCTTAAAAGCTGTCCCTGCTCTCCACAGAAATTGTTCGTGAGTATTTCAAAGGTTAGTATGGCTTTGTGTGTATGTGGTTTGTAGTATACACATCTTCCATAGGCTGCTCTCTCCCTCCCTTTTTATTATGGAAAATTGAAAATTAACTCACTTCAGTCAGAATGCCTAAAAATCATCAGTGGTGACACTTTATGCTGTATGAACCACTTGTAGCCTTACATCCTGATGTAAATTCTCACCATGAAGGGTGGCACACAAAGCCATCCCATCCCTGCATGGCAGAGGTGACACGTCACACACTGATGGCACATGTTACATCTGGTTTGATTGCTATTCAGACCTGAAATTCCTGATGGAGCCAGAAAAAGCCTTGATCCTCAGAGATGTTTTAATAGATCTGTGCCTCCTCCTTGATGGAGACAGATCTCAGATCTGAAAGGTCACGCACAATTACCCTAGAATCCTTGACTTTGAATCTCCAAATAATCACCAACATTACCCAGGCTCTCTTTTTACTCCCAAAATGTTTCAGGACTTGGTTTCTGTGAAGTAAAAGATCTGTCCTCCAGAAGTACTGGGTAAAATGACAGTTATGACCTAACACTGGGAAAAAATACAACACACTCTTGCAAATTAAGCACCACAATGCAAACTGCTAGGAAAAAAACACTGAAAGTGCCACACTATGCAGGTTATTTGAAAATTTCCAGGCTATATTTGTATTCAACACACAGTTTGGGATCTCTCTAATTAGGACAAATCCTCCTTCTTCATGACAGTGGAGCATGCAGAGACTGGCATGGGGAAGCGGCTTGCATTGCAATTCCACTATGTATTACAATTGCTACACCATGCTTGTGCTGGGATTTTGGCATAATACTGTATCACTCTTGCAGAATACAAATCCACCAGTCTTAACACATTAAACCCTTATTTTGGATGAACCAGGGCCTGTAGGTCAGGAGAGGCAGCCAGCAAGTCTTTTTGTCTCTACACAGCCAACCATCTCAGTGAGGTGATCAGTCTCCATTTCCCTGTAGCACCAAGGAGTCCTAAAGCAAGCAGGGTTAGACAGAGGTGAGTGGCTGCTGTCCTTTGAATAGTGGGACTAAGAGGAGCTTCACCGAAATATGGACTAGGATCACTCAACCTGGCAGAAAGAGGCAGCAGGTTAAGAAAAGGGACATCTGGGACATAGGCCTTGGCATGTGCCTGGATGCAGGTAAAGAGAACTTTGATGTCATTGTTCTAACACCTTAGCATGGATCACATGGATCATACCTCTGGTGACTTTGAAAAGGAAAACTGTTTTATGTTTCTTGGGTGATTATCAATCTTCTGGAAGAAAAAACAAAAGTACAATGGGCAGACAGGTATGGCTCCAATGACTTTGAGTGACCTATTTACAGTGGATGTGGGTATGGACTAATGATAAGGACAAGTTGCAACTACTTCTGAGCTATGAAAGACTCTCAGTATGCCTGTGTGATTTCCAAACACCAAGGAGTTCTGTGCTCTAATGCACACGCATACACGTGTTACAAAACATCAGACCCAACCTTATTGCACAACCTCCATCTGACGACCACCATAAAGGACTCCTAAATGTAGTCCTGCACCATCTATTCTAGAGGACTACTACCCCTGGACTAAAATATGAATGCCAGTGACCACAGAAGGCTTCTCTCACCCATCTCTTCCATAACTAACATATTCTACTAGTGGCTTGTCATAGAACTACTGCTGTTCCTTTAGGCATCATGATGCTTTACTGAAGGGCCCTTCCTGGAAAAGTCTGCCTTAATAGACAGCTTAATAAGGCAAAGTGAGCTGCCCAGCCAAACCTTTTATTAAATTACACTAAAACTGCCTGAATTTATGCCATTGCAAAGACTGTTGAAAATTCTTGGCTGCCCTGGAAGCGTATATACCAACCTCAGAGAAAAAACTCACACATCCTTGTTGATTCATACTAATGTCATTGTTTATAATGACAGGATGCATTAAATCCTGCTTAAATTACCAGGCATAAAAGCACTTGTGGATTGACATGTGGTCTTCCCTCAATAGCACTATAATGGGGCTGAGGTAAACCAGCCTGCTGCAACCAGCATAATGTCTCCAGATGCCTGCATTCCTCTGCACACTCCCACCCACCTCCCACCACATCTCCTACTCTTTTCCCTTTGTCGTTTTCTCTTCTTCCAGCCTTTCTGTTTAGACCTCTCTTTCCTTCTGTACTAGCAGAGGTTGGAGGGCAACTGGCTGGCAAAATGGATTTGCAGAGCAAGATCTGGGACCCTTAGTGGACAAGCTGACCACAGACAAGGAGCATGCCCACATGACAAAGAAGGGACAGCAAAGAAGATGAAACCAGGCTCTTCTCAGGGCCTCACTGAATGAACAAGATGAAACAGGCACAACTGAAAACACAAGCAACTGCATTTAAACAGAAGAAAACTCTCACTGTGAGATTGGTCCAATACAGATACAGGTGACCCAGAGAGGCAGTGGAGTCGCCAACCCCAGAGACTGGAGACATTCAAAATTCAGCTGCACACAGTCCTGCACAACCTGCTCTACATGTTTTGAGCAGGGAATGGGACCACACAACATCCAGAGGCCCCTGCAACATCAGCAATTCTACAACCCTGTAAACAGAACCCTGTTCCCAAATTTACTTAACTCTTTTTTTGAAACAGGTTCACCATAGTATGTTACTGACCTGGCTAAATTAAAAACTTGGTCCTGAACAGTATGTGAGAATTTCAGTTGAGGTCTCCACGCTTCAGGGATGGAATGGACTGATGAAAAAATGACTTTGAAAATGTACCTAGATGTTAGAGATGCTTCTTCCTCTAAGAATCATGCGGCTCCTTTTATGCTTTTCTTAGGAGAAAAGCTCCAGTGGTCACTGCTGCCTGCAGCAAGATCAGTACTTCTACTTTCAGCATTTAATGCATTACCCACTTGTAGAATTACATTTATGTCTTGCCCTTTATATCATGCTCCCAAATGGTGACTGCCAAGGCAATTTTTAGCAAATCTTTCCCTCAGCCTCCCAGCACACTGGATAAAACCTGCTTTTCTGATGCAGAAAGAATGAAGAGAAAGCACAGAGAATTCATTGCCATAATAAAGAACAAGTTGGACCCTTACCCAGCTCCAGAGAGCTTTTCAAAGGAAAACTGGCAAGCATGCCAGCTCATACAGTTCTTTCAGGGAATGCTATCAGTAAACCAAAGGTCACAATGAGTGTTTTACCTGTGGATTACATGTATCATCGTCAGTGGCAAGGATTACTCAGTACCAAGCAGAGATGTGTCATGTTCTTGCCCAAAGAGGGGGCTAAGTGTTCTGCATAATTCATTTCCTCCATCAGCCAGGAGCAAGAGATAGGTCATCCTTTCCTACACACATCACTCCTTATTTCAACACTTACCACACTCCTGTTATTAATGATCTACTGGTAACACCTCTAACCTCACCATTCTGAGTCCTAGTATCTCAAATTCGAAGTCTGAAAAGCTTTATTTATAACAGACTACAGAGCAGATCCAAAGTTGTAACCTGGACTCACTGCTGTTTCTTTTGAAGAATAACTCAGTCTTCAGTCAGACAAGAGAGTTAACTATGAAGCTTTCTCTTTTTGGCTGCTAAGTTAAAAACTTAACAGAAATTTTCATTCTTTCTATTTTGTATATTTACTGTGGCCAGCACATGTCTCCAGATGAGTCATTCATAGCTACCCCACAGTAACTGTGTCTAGTGGTTTCCCTGAAATAATTCAGGGAATAACAGGATTTTTGGTTCACTTAAATTTCTATTGATTTTAAGTTCTATTGATTAAATATCTTCAGTATCACAGTCATGAAATTGCTCCCTATCACTCAAAGGAGATCTCTTCTAACCACCATATTGTCTTTAGTTCTGCTCCACAACACAGCTGAGCTTTGGATGCAAAAACTTAGTACCTATTAATAAAAAATCATATGTTTCTTATTAATTCATTTAGTCATTTAGTAAGTACAGCCAGGCATACCAGTTCATATTTTGCACAAGCAAGGATGTCATGGAACAAGTCAGGGAAGGTTTTCTACACAGATCTACAAACTCTGACAAGAATAAATCATTTGCAAACACATACACTAGAATTAATTACATTAATTGCCTCAATTTACCTGGCAATTGATCAATCTAATTTATAGCATGGCCAAAACTTCTGGTCTACCTACAATCCAGTGACTAGACTGGAGCGTGAGTTGGTTGGTTTTCTTGATGCAACTGAGGTCTGTTGCATGGCCACCAAGGGATTTGGCTTAGCTGAACTCTTGTTTCAGGGAGCTACAGGCTGTGAAGAAATGTAATCTGTGCTGATTCAGCTTATCTGCTAAGGCAAAACTCAGCCCTGGCAAGACCTCCAATCGAAGGCAGCACCAGAGCAGATGCTACAGCACAAGCACTTAGGAATATTGCCTCCTGTTGCCAGGAGAGGAAAGATTGCCCAGTGTTGTCAAACTTTTAAAGGCAGTGACAACACATAAAATCTCTTTAATGTATGCACAGTATTGCAGATATGTCAGCATTATATTGACACATCCATTTTATTAGCAGAAATAAAAGATTTTGTCAATAATAAACTTGAGTTTTGTTTTATTTTATTCTGCATTAGGCTGTTGTAACTGCAGATCCTGGGTGCAATCACATAATTACATCTCTGCCATTGTAACACTTGTAACTGGCTTCCCTCTTTCTTTAACCTCTCCAGTGGAAAGACAAAAGTTCAAACTGTTCCATACCTGGCATTAGTCTAGAGAACATCAGTTTACAAGGGCAGAGCAAATTCCATCAGTTCTAATAGGATTAAAGATGTTTCTGCAGTTTTCGAATCCTCAGAAGTAACACATTTTTTTTAAAGGAATAACTGGTGTTCACACAACTGATTAGCAGGGTCCACCACAATCAGAATAGCTCGTAAGAAATTTAGCATAATCATTTCACTGCATAAAATACTACTTTATGATTATGACTTACAGTAAGTCTGACATAAACTAGAGGGGAATAGGTCACTCTGGGACAACAGCATAGTAGGCAACAGCCAGTTGCTTGCATGTGTAGTTTTAGATCTAATTAAGTTTTTAAGTCACTAGAATATCTTCAGATACAGGTAGTGTCACTGTTACTATACTGTTATCTATTCCTACAAATTATCTGGTTAAAATCACTCTGCAAACATCAGACTCAGAACTTAACATAGATTTGAACCGTTGCATCTGCTTTCCACAGGTAGTGCTGCAAAGCATTATCAGAAAATGATTGCTTAATTTTTTTTTTCTTTTGATTGCATTCCCCAATCTACTAATTTGCACACTTTCCCCTCCTCCCCCATGCCCCCCAAAAAATAAAGGCCAGGTGTAGAATGACACCTTCATTCATCAAAAGCACATTCTCATTGCTGATTTACCTTCTCAGGCAGTCAAAGGGTCATTTTTAAACATTAAATTGTCGATAAAGAGGAACTGATCCTGCTTGCTTTAATTAGCAGCTTTTTCCACAGCAGCCTCTCGATATAAAGGACTCCCTCCACAGACCTTGAATGCCTGACTGCTTTCTGCAGTTGAGAGAGGTGAATTTTCTCTCATACAGTATGTATTCTGTAATTCTGCTGCACAAGCATGGCCATTTATTCATAGCGTAGTTCAATTTCCTCCCCAATTTTTCCCATATAAGTCTGTTCAATCCTTAATTACTTATCCATAGTTGTTTTATCTCTGTTACAACCATCTATGCTTTAAAATATTTTAAAATATTTTCCTGAAACAGTCATCTGGCCCCTCCTACTATATGAGAGAAATACATGAAGGCTACCTCTAGTAAACTGCCTATCACTACTACAACAGGCTTTTTCTGTGGTTACACTTCAAGACATCTTTTAAAAAGAATGCCGTCTTACATGCAGTGTTCTACTTTAAATACAACATGCAAGCCACAGGCTCAGTTCATTACGATATGGAGTAGTCTCGTGCCTTTGGCTGTGTATTACTAACACACATCTCTGCAAACTGGTCATGACAAGCACCTGGTAGTTCCTGCCTGAAAAACAAAAAAAATAAAAACATCCTGCCTTCTACCCGAGATACGATGCTTTTCATGCAATGATAGATACTAATATCACCTTCCCTCGCAGCTCCCACCCATTCGGAAAAAGTGGGAAAAATCCACACGCTATTTTCACTACATGCCTACCCCTGAAACTGCTTATTCACATATAACCGAGCCCACTACGCTGCAGAAGGACAGTTACAACGCAATGCTCCTTAAACTATCGGTGCAAGCCACCAGGCTGCTGCCACTTCAGATGATCTCTCGTGAAACAAGAATAAGAAGACAAACCGATAAGCGAACGCGTCTCACAAGCGGAACCTGATCCCTCTCGCACCCCTGACTCCGGAGCTTGTGCCGCCGAACCGAAGCGCGCAGCCCCCGCCCCGGCGGCGGAGCCCCGGCAAGAACGAGCCGGCCGCCGCTTACCGCCGCCGCTCACCTCCGCTGCGCTGCGGAGCGAGCGGCGCTGCTGCTCTTGCTGCTCCTGCTGCTGCTGCTGCTGCTGCTGCTGCTGCTGCCCCGGCGGCGGGCGGGGCTCCGCCGGCCCGGCCTCCCCGGGAAGGGTCCCTGGCTGCGGCAGGGCGGGGGAGGCGGCGGCCCCGCCGCGGGGGCGCGGAGCGGCGGCGGGGGGCGAGGCGCGGGCAGCGAATGTAAATGAGAAGCCGCGGCTGCGGCAGGGGCTGTCAGGGGCAGGGTTTTACCGGGGCTGGGAGGGGGGATTAGCCGTAAGTACGCCGAGAGGGGAAGCCCGGGGCTTAGGGTGGCCGGGCTGGAAAGGTTAACTGCACGACAGAAGGTGTTGGCAGGAATACGGCGTTCCAGTGAAATTACAGGTGGCTGCCACAGCGGTTCCCTCCACACAGCCCCTTCCGCTGCGAGCAGTGGGTTGTTTGACATCCTGGCAGTATTTTACCACTCGTTTACACCAGGGCTCGTATGCTATCAGGACAACTCTTACAGGTTTGAGCCTGGCTGGAAGAGACCTCCAAAGGACATTTACTACTGCTGAGTTAGGATTTATCCCGTAGGCAAGGGAACGTTTGCAGGGACCTTGGTGTGGCTGGTACAAGAGAAACTGAGCCTCGGAAGTGCAGATCTAGAAACGGTGGTAGCTCTCAACCCAGGTCCCTTCCTGTTCAATGCCTTACCCAAAGCACTACTGCTTCACGAACATTTTCCTTCCTCTCCCCTCGTTAGCCACAATCATTATTGGTTGGCATTTTTTTATATTAACCAATAGAGAGAAAAATCCTACCTTTTTTTGGTTACCTCTTTTTGCCTTAGGTTTGCTATTGCTGTATAATTATTTTCAGCCAATACAAACCTGCTACATCTGTCTTCTGGCAGTGTAGGCTGTCTTACTTTTTACTTCTTATTACTTCAGTGGAAATGTTGAGTGTGTCAGGAATTTAGGACTTAAGAGTGCAAAATGGTACACAGAGATTCTGATGTGTAGAACAATCACAGAATGGTTTGAGTTGGAAAGGACCTTTAAAGGTCATTTAGTCCAACACCCCTGCAATGAGCAAGGACAACTTCAAATAGATCAGGTTGTTCCAAGCTCTGTCCAACCCGACCTTGAATCTTACCGGGAATGGGGCATCCAGCACCTCTCTGGGGAACCCAGTGTTTTACCACCCTCTGAACCTACACTCTATTAGATTAAAACCACTACCCCTTACCCTATCACAACTGCCCCAACTGAAAACTTTGTTCTTATCTTTCTTATAAGCCCCCTTTTAGACATTGAAAGGCCAAACAAGGTCTCCCCATCTGCCTGGTTGCTCAGCACTTCATTCAAGAGGCTTTACGATCTTTGTAGTCTTCCTTCCAATTAAAGAAAGAGTTGCTGCTGGTAAAATATTACCAACATTGAAACTATGGATTATTCGGTGAGATTTTACTTTGTCAGTAGTAAAAAAACCAACCACTGCTGTGTTTTTCAGGCTTTCCCTTCTCATTTCTTCTTTTGCCCCAAATTTCCTTCAAGTCACTGCATGAATGGCTGAATCTATATCATACACCAACAACCAACAACATCTGCAGTTAGCTATGTTTTCAATCACAGTACAACTATTAAATTATTAGGCTAAATGTGTTAATGAAGCTGTAGTAAGAGTAACCTATTACTGACTAGGAAGTGTAAGATTTTCACCTTCCTATATGATGAGCAAATAGATATGAGGAGAGTTTCCCAGGCTGGCAGCCTCAATTATGTCTGCCAGTCTGTGGATACTCTGGTTAATAGTGAAACAGAGAAGGAGCATCAGTCTGCCTAATCTACCTGCTGCCCTATATGGAATAAACTAACAGCCTGAAGTTAAATAGACCCCTTTGCTCCTCACAGAGGGGATTTGTTTGGCAGAATGTCCATCAACTCTGCTAAACTAATGCTAAAATAATTTTGTTCTGTGAAAGCTTTTTTTCTTCTATAGTTGCTTAGTGCAGTTCAGGAGGAAATTTCAGCTGCTAAGAAAACATTATCCCAGGGTTCACACAAACCACATATGGAAACCATATTTCAGAGAGATCACTCATCTGCCTATGTTTCACATACTGAGGTTGACCATTTTAAGGCAGTTTATTTAACTAGCCAGCAATAGACATTTACAGGTTAAAAGATGTTTTCTGAAGAAGACTAAAGTTCAGCCACTTCAGAGACTCACACTTTGAAGAGAGGTTATGTTGTCTCTGGTCAAAAAAGCTAGCAAGCTTGGCTCCTTTGAGGTAATTCATAAGTAATTATAAAGGACAAATGGAAAAGATTGGAATTTCTTTCTCACTGAAAAAAAATTCTTTTTGATGTTATAACTATAGTTATAAGAAATTTTCAGAATCCTCATAGGACTTGTAAAAACACATGACATTATTCATCTTCTACCTAATGGAAAAAAAAAAAAGGTGTGTCAAACCAAAATAAATGTAAATTTTTAGTGCATAGAAAATCCAAATTGAACTGATTTAGACATAAAGTAAAATTTATCTTTGCAAAATGAAAGGAAGTTGTAAAATGGGATGAACAAGGGTATATACAAGAATTCTTTGTCCTTGAAGGACTCCTTAGCACTCAAGAGAACTGAAGCCTGATAGATCCCCATCAGCCTCAAAGGAGCAGGATGAGGTGCACAAGCAACACTGAGTTGTCGACTCTCAGAGCTACAGCCACGAGGAATCACAGATGAGTCCTCTGACTGTATCCATTCCTTCTCTCTGTAGGCCAGTCGCATGGTGGGTAACCAACACCCAGCAGGAGCTTGGAGGTTTGCAGTTTTTAAAACTGAATCAGTCTGTCACTGAAAGGAAAAACTATACACAACTTATTACACAGTATTTTCCCACCCCCTTCTTTTTCTAGAAGGACTATAATTATTCCCTGTTGCAGAAGCTGTACAGTAGTAATCCCTCTCCTCCTACATGCTTCATTTACAACTTGAGAGCTACCAGCATATTAAATTTTTAATAAATTATACTAAAATATTGTGGCACTGCTCTAAAAATAAAACCTGGAGATCAGTTAAGAATATGTTCCTTAGATGCATAAAACTGTCTCTGAAACATGAAGGGTTTTTACAAAAATGTCTTCGCTTATAAACATCTGTGATCATAAATACCTCTCAGAAAAGCACTGGCCATGAATCTGTAGTATTTGAGCCACGTTTTTAAAGTAGAAAGCTTCTTCCTTTTCACTATTAATCTCTTTTCCTTTCATCTCAAATTTAATTCATCTCTAGGTCTTTACAAAGTCATGAAATTATGTATGTGCTAAGAAGGATAAGTTAGAATGAAAGAAGGAAGGACCTCACAAAGATTCAACAAAAGTAGTGAAGAATAAGGAAAATACTGGAGTTTCATTCATTCAGGACCACAGCATTGGCTTGAGGTATTTTAGAAAGTTTAAAAAACAATGTTTCTAATTTTGCATCCAATGGATTAATTTTGATTGTGAAGTCAGATAACAGCAGGTGGTGGAGTGTTCTTTTACTACTGTAATTTTGTATTTATGCTTATGCTTAACATTGGGTCCCTGAATACATGGTTAAAATATTTAATTAAATAGTTTGATTTTCAGGCATTTTAAATGCTTACCTGCCTGTAGAAGTTATAAATACCTATCAGCTCTAGGACTGAGCACTTTTTAATTAAATGTTTATACATGGTCCTGGAAATCCAACGTTAAGCCTACAGACTTCAAAAACCTTAAATTTAGTGTCTGGGGGTTTTTATCCTCTTTTGTCTCTCAGAAGCATCTCATAGCTCCCCAGAATTTGTAAAGAGAAAGGGAAGGACTGAAGAAGGAAAAGATGATCAGCTATGAATGCCAAAGGCATTTACACATAAGACATGCTTATATATTAAATGGTTTGAGGAAAGTTATCACAGATTTTGTTTTTATGCATATTGATTAAGATGGGCTCTCAAAAAGGCAGCTATTAATAGGGGAAAGTTGTTCTTGTGCTGGTTGCATGAACATAACAGAAGTCTCCAAGCAGTTAATTAAGCAAATAATATCTTAGAGATTGGAAAAGAAGCAATATATTAAAAATACAAAACCTTCAACAAAACAAAAAAAAATTACTAATGCTTTGAAAGTTCTCATAGAGGGAAGGAAAAACCTTAGGTTTTACAGGAGAATTCAAAAAACTTTGAGAGTACTTTTGATTGGATGAGCCTGTAGCTGTTTAGGGGTTCTGCAGAAGAGCATGGAGTATACCGCTGAAAAGAGTAAACTAAAGTATAACATTTTCAATGCTTGCCACGATTATTTTAGTTCTGTATCTAAATATTACATACCAGGTTTTGAAATGTGGATGCTTCTCTTATAAATGTGCTGAAGAGATTGTTCAAAACCAGACGTGTTGAGGATGTGTGTATACCTCACCCATATCTTAATGAAACACATTTATGAGGAAGATCACTGGTAGCTGAAAGTAAACTTAGGGTTATTTGGTTTTTTGGTTCAGCACAAAGAGAGTAATTTACACAGAGAAAAGCAATTTTAAAAACATGTTAACAAGGAAAACTAGCTTAAAGTAGCCCTTATCCATAAAGAATTCCTAGTACTGCTCGAGCAATCACTGCTGGTGGGAGCTGTGTTCCTGAAAGGTCGTCACATCACACCAAAACAGTGGAGGCTTAAGTTCCATTTTACCATGTGTCTATCAGAGTCAGGAATAACAACAGTGGCACAGCAGGGAAGAAACTCAGGCAATCTGGACAGCAAGTGACGATAAGACCTCCCTCCACAACATACCTAAGTCTCTTCAACAAGCCACATATCTTCACGTGTCCCATAAACTCCAGGGATTTGTTGTTGTTGACTTTTCCTTCATTTCAGGTGTTTCTCTAGTTTATGTCTGTATGGTTGACAGAAATGTTCCACCACCAACTTTAGGCTGGGGTTTAACACGTGCTTTCCAGCAGTCAAAGAGCCCAGGTGATGTACATCTCATGGAAACTTATTGTGGAAATTAAATTATTCTCCTTATGCCCAACTCTTAGAAAAAGAAAAAAATATTATTTTAATGTTGCAAGTAAAAGGCTAATTAAAACTAAATGCAACTGCAGGAAAAGATGAAAGAATATGAAAATTTTAAAAAAATACAAGATTATTTTCTTATCTGTTGCAAAATGCTCTTAGCTAAGTACTTAATCCTGCAGTCGGGTTTTAATAAACTGGTATTTGGGATGTTGCTATTGTGTCAGCATTGTGATAAAAATATCCAGGTGGCCTTTCCAGACATCATCACCAAAATACCAAAAAGATAGGGCTTGCTATTTTCTTAATAAACAAAAGATAATATACAAAATTCCCATGTATTTAGAACCTCCCTCCTGTGCAGAAACTAAATTCATTGCTTCATTATAATTAGGATCTTTTCAGATTTCTTTATAATTGCTAATTAGTTTTTAATCTCCCTGGCAATAAATAGATTTTCTAAACTTAATTGATTTCACTCACAAGGACTAACAGATTACCCAAGATTGTGCTCACCATCTGTCACGTGTCATTTCATTTACAGGTAAAGTAAAATTTTCCTTGCTTTTTCTTCCTAAATTGCATCTCTTTTCCTTTGGAGTTGTTCTGTCCAGATTTATAGTATCTCCAGCAGTTTTTTATTAGATGCATTTATTTGTAAAATAACTTTGCAGAAGCCACAATTATATATACAGCGAAGACTTTAAATAAGTTGCAAAGGGTTATATTAAGCTAAAAGTTCCCCTGAAAAGATAGTGCAGTTCTTATTCCTAAATGCAAAAATCTCTAAAACTACAATCATGTTCCAATTAGCAAGGTGTTGGATTAATTAATTATTATAGTTCTCCAAATTAAGAAGACTAAAATAAGATGTGCTATTTGTCTTCTTCTGACATTCTTCTGTGCATTTCAGGGAGAGAAGGAATAGATAAGGAATAGAAAATTCATGTTTCCAACCTCAAATATTGCGACACTTTGTACTGAAAATTAATTGTCACATAACTTACAAGTCTAGGAAGTGAGACTTCAGAAACAGATGTCTGATTAAAATTGTTTCCACTGTCCCTGATCCAATTAGAAAACTATCCCTCTGCCATCATGGCACTGTTATTTCTGGGTTTTATGAAAATGTAACCATTTAGAGCCTGCTGGATCTCTTCTTGATAGCTGGATGAAAGTATTTGAACAACTGCGTTAACAAAACAATTTTATAAGTCTTTTTCAGGGGCTGTAAATTCAGCCATGTAAACATTAGCATTTTGTAGAGATTTTTAAGTGCATTCGACCACAAAGCATACTGCTGGATTTTGATTCAGTTGTGCATTACTTGTCTGATGGTGTGACTCCTGGAAATGCCCCAGGCAGAGCAGCTTTCCAGAAGAGTTCCACAACAGCTTCCATGTTCTGACAACAGTATTTTTTATCACTTTGTTGAGAAAAAGAAGGTATCTTGTCTAAATATGACTTCCAATTAAAGTATGAAAGTATTTCAGCCAAATAGAAGGTATGGCCAAGGTATCTGCCTTTTGTTTATTATTAAAATAAATGTGGAGCATTGACAGAACAAATAAAATATGGCTGTTTTCTGTGGGGAAAAAAAAAGAAAAGAGTAAAAATACTGACTACATGGAAACCTGGCAGGAGAATTCTGTTCTAGTATATTGATTTCTTTTGATTATTTTTATTGACAGAGTGTGATATTTTTGTTTACAGGAAAAATAAAATAATTTTGAGAGAGTGCTCTCCTTTCTTTTAGTATAGTCCAGGGCAAAAAAACCCTCTTTGTTTTCCATCCACTTGGTCATCCTCTTTTTGCCTACCATTTCTGCCATTTGTTGCTTTCATCCCTGCTTGTAAAAGGTTCTCAGCCATTTTCACAGGGCCTACCCTCTGAACAATCTCTGCCCATTGGTTTCCTGTGGGTTCAGGTGTTTGACTCTTCCAAAATTCTGGAAAGACCAGTCTGTAGCTTTGCAATACAAATCTCCAAATTCTACATTTCCCACATCAGTTCTGATGATATTATTTGGGTATTTATCTCATAATGTGTATGAATTAGCTCTATTAATTAACTTTGACATTAATTGTCAGGCACAGCATTACGATCAGAGAGATGAGTCTTAAAGAGTGCCATTCCCTGGTTTCCTGTTGGTAAGAGTGCTGGGCTCAGGTGATGCACTGTCAGGACACTCCTCAGGGACTCGTAATAACCCTCCCACTGTCAACCAGATGCAGCCACAGACTGACACTTCTGCAGATGGCTGTAAGCAGGTCTTTAGTCTCTTGGCAAGCTCCATAACCTCTGAACATCCAATAAAGCAAGCACACCCTCCACTTTGTCTAGATTTTAAAGCAATTACAAGTTACTCAGTGCAGATAGCACAATTGCTGATATTTGCATGAATCATGTAGGGACTTTCCTGGAAAGGATGGATCAGCAAATGTTTTGGCTTCTTACACATGTCCAGTATAAAGGAGGGTCCCAAATGTGGGTGAATTTGTTCATAATATGTCACACTTAGAGGCGTTTAGCTGAACATCGGTCACACTCTGAAATGAACAGTATCCAATGCATTGGAACGCCAGCAAGCCAATCCTTGGAAAGAAAATAGGTGTATTCAGGCTGTGACATTTGTACTAATTTACCCAGCCCTGTGGTAGCAGTGTAAGGAGTTGGGCTGGTAGCTGCTGAGCCTAGACTTACAGTAGCAGGACTTCTGCACTTGAACCAACCAACCCTAGGGGGCTTGGGAATCCCTCACTAGGGGCGTCACACCATGCTGTGAATTCACAGAATAGATAGCAAACTATGTCTGAGTGTGAATGTGCACACATGCAGTAGCAAATAAATGTTGTGATTTGCAGCTCAATTCCAACACAGCATCCATGTCCTCTTTCATCAGTGTTCCCAAATAAACTATTTTTTCAGCATTAGCATCAAGCTTTTCAGCTCAAAAGCGCAGGAGTTTTCTTAGGCCATTGAAGAGTTTACATGTCTTCCATCTGTCCTGTAACTTCCTCACTGTACATGGAAAATGGTGGTTTCCAATCTCTGTGTCTGTTTGCTTAATTCAGCCTTGTTATTAACCCTCTAGCAGTTCACACATCAACCAAGATGAGCCTAATGGTTTTACAGGCCTGTAAACTATTCTGAGACTTTGAAGTTAATTTTGCTTGAATAAGGAGTTCAGAAATGTTAAAGCTTTTGGTTAAGAACTGCAGACAAAGGAACAAAAAATACCCTGTTCGCTGCATACCCTTTCTTCTCTTGAAGACAAAGTGGAAATATTTGCCTCATTCTTTTCTCTTCCTATGCAAGTGTCTGCAGTTTCTCAAGGTTTACATCATTAAAAATTCTCCTCTAAGGCAAAAGTTGTAGAGCCAACTGAACAGGGCTCATTTTCAAGTCAATGAGTTTCTATTTGAACTGTCAAGTCATACAAGTGAAGATAGTGGAATAAGAAAGCAATAATCTAGTAATAATGAAGCAAGAAGAAGTATGAGTACTTATTAAGCCTTGCTCCCTCAGGACTCAAAATTACATCCGACTTTTCAAATATGCTGAGCTTCAACTTAAGTCATGTGCATGTAATGGAGCAGAGAAAATTGTAACAGATTTACAATATTAACAGTTTACTGAATTTTTCACTTGTGTGAGTAGTACCTCAGTGTATAAATTATTTTTCCTAAGATGCCATTCAAAAATTGAATTAATTAGAGAAAATGTAAAGGCAATGCTGTATTTGGTAAAAAAGAATGAATATGTTTTGGTGCTGTTCTTTTTTCAATTTGTTTTGCCTTAGAGGAGGACCATGAGTAGTTTTTTCCCACTACAGTTATTGTTGGAATGATGGAAGGAAAGAATGAAGAAATGAACAGAAAACAAAGGACATTTGTAAAACTAATGTAATTTGCCTGTGGAATTTTAGCACTCATGCAACACACGTTTGAATTCAAACAAACGTTTAAATTTTCCTTTCTCCTTCTGAATTCATTTTAGGAGACACTGACCACATTTCAGCTTTGATGTAACCATTTTTATCCTAGACAACTTACAGCTTTAATTATTTAGTACCTGTTTCAGACAGCTAAGTCTTCAGAGTTCATCCTCCTTCAATAAGAAATCTCTAAACTCATTCTTCCTCTGCCCCTCCAGCCTCATCACAGATTCAAGGCAAACTTTAGCCAATCCATAATCAACTTCTTCCAAGCAGTGTTTTTATTTATTCCGTGCCTTTTGATTTATAATGCCATTCAGTGTGGCACCTGCCTCATCTCAGCCCTATTCAACCTTCACCAATGCCTTGCTAGGCACTTGCTTATTCATCTCCTCCAAGAAATGCTTTACCTAATGGAGAGCTGCAATTCTCCATTTCTCAAAGTAAGCAGTGAAGGAACCTGTTTTTCTTTGTCAGCTGCATGCACATAGTTACATGCACATATATATATTTTCATTGCTCACTACAGGTATTTCCAATCACAAAAGTTTCTCTTCATGACTGTCAGGAAAACTTTGTGTTCTCACATTATCTATATTAATATCAGCTTTGACTCCACCACTATTAAAGCAAACTAGAACTGATTCTCCTCTTTCCTTCTGATTTTTATTTCCTTTCTGTTCTAGCCATGGCAAGAAAGATCATATGAGGAACACAATACACCCAGGCAAAAGAAAATGTAGTCTAAAGAGACAAACTTGGTTAAAAGTCTGCCTGAACAACACCAGAATTATAAAAAAAAAAAATTTGAAAAATTAAATACACAGTCATGGTTTACATAATGCTGACCTACCAGTATTTTTGTACTTCAATAGCTGCTACTGGCTCTCTCATCCCTTTGCACATTTGCAGTGGCATCACAAGACCTCTGGCAGTGGCACTGTCCAGCTGACGTCAATATAAGCCCTGCTGTTGACTCCAAGGATCAAGAACTTTATTTTAGATCCAAATGAGGATTTTGCTTTTGAAACAATGTATTTCTTTTAGCTTCAGAAGTGATTTTACCTTCTCTTTACCTGTTGCTTTCTTCCTATCTTGTTCCGCTGAATGACTAAAAATAATTACCAGGTTATAAATAACTAATGCCCCTGAATACAAGGGGAAATGAAAAGAAAACGGAGCTATCTTTTGCATTAGATCAAAACCTGTTCGGGATAATCTCCTCTGGAGTGTAATTGTAATTGGTCAACTTCGTGACCAAAGGATAGGAAACACATAAGAATTGAAAGGAAGGGAAACAACCTACATTTCACTTTGAAATGAAATCTGTTTGCCTGACACAAACAATCTTGGTTAATAAGTTTATCGCAGACATACAAATAGTCAGGGGATATTTTTGTCCATAATGCGAAAAAATTAAAGAGAACTGAGCAATGAAGGTCTAAGGAAATACTAAAAATAGTATGAAACTGCGCCAGTCAGTCATGGGACCAACAACAGTGCTAAATGTTGTACAGAAAGAGTAAGAAATAATTCCTTTAGAAGATGCAAATTCCCAAATGTTTTGTAAGGTATCAGACATTTTTTTGGCCAGAAGGACATTATGCTCTTGCAAAAAACCCCTGTGTGTTTGGTACTGGCTTTGAAGCAGACAGTTTCCTCTTGCAGAATTAATTTTCCTTGCATTTTGCTTAAAATGAAATTTCAGTTTCAAGAGTGTTTTCTAAAGCAGCAAATGACTGTGAAATATTAAAAACATGAATCTTTGTGTATAGGCAATTTTAATGAAAAATAAGTTGCTTAAGAAAACATACCTAGAGCATGGTCTAGCAATGCTTACTCATTTTCATCAGACACCCTGGATTACAAAAGAAAATAGATAAGGCACAAGTCATACTAAGTTTCCTGGTCTTACCACCACTCTTTTTAGCAACTGGGACAATTCAAGAGGATGACCTGGGAGGTATTTCCTGTTCAACAAGCTACATTTTCTGCTAGAAGAAGGTTTCTGCTTCTTCATACTTAAAGAGCTGCCCAAGTTCACTGAAATATAAATGAGTACACTTGTAATTTTCTGGACACTGCTCTTGTTTGAATGGAAAATGTGAGGGAAGACACAATTGAAAAACAGACCTGAGTTTGCTCAAAATGTGGAGACAGATTTACAGATTTGGTATAAATGAAGGTTAATTTTGAAGGTTGTAGGTGGTACAGCAAGACAACATAGGGTAGTCTAGAAGCTCAGAGTTTCTTTGTAAGGTTCTGCCTAATTGAATGTACAGTATATGCCACTGGAAATAGCAGCACCTGATAAGGTGAGGCATTCTTTATGCATTTCTTTAACAGAAAAGTCTGGTAAGTTGCCATTTACTTCACTAGCCAGAAGCAGTTCAATTCCATCTCTCTCATTTCAACTTTGTCAGATTCTAAATCCTGGTTGTTAAAACACAATTCTGCCCTTCCAGTCTGCCTTGTTTACATTGTTTTAAAAACTGTTCCTCAGAAATCATTTGCCAGGATTTAAATGTTTCTATGATTTGCATGCTTCTGAGATTGCTGCCTATTTGTCTTATCTTTAAAGGGTCTGGAGGAAAATATTAGTAATATTACGGAGCAATGGGAATTAGTTATTTTACAAAAAGAATGGATTTTTTTTAAAGGGAAATAATTTTCAGGAATTTTTTTTAAGAAGGAAGATAGTTATATCAGTCATTGCTTGTGAAAGTAATTCTGAATTAATCACTGCATACACAGTGCTATTATCAATTTGCTAGCTATCTGGCATGAAAACAATAGTAGCAGATTTCAATGCATAGAATTATGTAATCCTGATTTTAATTTACATAAGCCTTCATAAAATCAGAGATCAACTATAATGACCTCCAACTGCACAAAATACTTCAGAGAGAGAGAGAGGTTGCTATAGCTCAATTCCTAATTTTTATCCACTTTGCTAAAAATAAAAGATGACAATTCTGACGCATTTATTCACATCTGCAGGTGCTGCTCTACTGAAGAATAGAAAGGCATGGTCCTGACTGAAGGTTCATTGGTGCTGCAATGAACATCTGATTACAGGAAAAATTCCACTAAGTCTGCAGGAGCACAGATATAAATAGGTTGTGCCAGCATAAGTCAAGCATGTAGATTTTTGCCCCATCAGGTATAAAAAGAAGTATCGATTCACTTTATGTTCTCCATCTTTGTTTGGATAACTCACTTCTTAATCCAATACAGGCAGCAAGCAATTAATTATTTTCCCATGCTCTTATTCCTGTCAGTCCTAGTAATAGAGGGCTGTGCCTTGTTGTTTCTTTGGATCATTACTGAAACACATTTATTCACTGCTGTCTCAGGGTTGATGAACAGGTGTATTCTTAAATCTTCATTTAGTTTTCAGTGAATCATTTGGATGTTTCAGTGCTTGATCCCTCACATCCATTCCTTCATGTCACTCAAATTTACCCTGTGCTGACAGGATTGCAGATCCAGATTAACTACTGTAGATGACTTTGCTTTGCTAGCAAGTCATGAGTTGAGGAAAACCTGATGCATAAAAAACTATTATTATAGTTCTGATAAATAGCAAGGATGCTATTTAGGATGGTAGGATGGGCACAACCTCTTACTAGCTCAAATGACTGAGTCAGGAAAAATGGACGTGTTTCCAGGGACAAGCATCTGGAGCCTAATTGTTTGTCCCAAATGTATTAGCTGGTTTAATGCCATTCTTCATAAGTTTTGTCTCTCTGTCAGGACACACACACAAACATCATGCACACAGACTACTTAACTTGTGCCTTGCACATAAATTTCAAATGAGAGTTTTTCGATAAGGCCTGATTTCCAGGATTTGTCAAGGAAAAGGAGGGGAGGAGAATAGGTAAGAAAAACATTTAAGAGAGAAAAACTGAATTTCCCTGAAATGGAACAATAGATTTTGTTGCTTATGAAGATTGTTATAAAGTAGGTGTTGGTGCACACAACTGGCTGCAGATTTCTTTGTGAGATGACTGTGATTGAGGTTCAAATCTATAGACCTCTGGGCTTCATAAATTTGGATCATGACAGATTTTGAGCTGCTCTGTGCTGATTTACATTCTCTCAGGTTATTCTGTTGTTGAGATGTTTACTGCATGAATTTATTGGTGTGATGTGACAGCTGGGGAGTAATAAATGGGAAGTGTTGAAAATGTTAAGAAACTAGTCTGGGAAAAGGAAACACCTGTGAGAAGAGGACAAAATCCAAGGTTCTTGCTGATGAAGAAAAGTGTTACACTGGAGAAACCAAGTCAAGAAACAATATATAACTATGCAAAGGCAAAATTCAATGCAGCTTATCACATCTGAACGAAATCACACAAGTATTTGGGAACACATAATAAAAATAAGTGCTACAGATGCCCTTTGCAGACATTTCCACACAGTTTTTGGCCCCTGACTAGGATCTCAATCCAATATATCAATATACCAATGTCCCTAGGCTGTCGCTCACTTGCCATTTTATCACCAAGGGGTAAGATTTAAAACATTTTTTTACTAACTCTTAACTAAAGATACACCTTCTTTCTGAATCTCACTAGAAAAAATTCTAGAAATCTATCTATTGTGTCCTTACCCTGACAGTCATCACAGAAGTTGTCAGCACTATCATTGCTTTTGATGATTTTTCTTGGTGAAATCAAGAAATTATTGTCCAGGTAAGAGACAAGACAATGAAGAGGGGGTTTTTTATGTGTCAGTCTGAGGCAGAGTGTGTCCTATATCAATATTACGTTTACCATGCAGATTAAAGCAGTGGTTCTACCAAAAGAAGAAGAAAATACTTGGTATAGACCAGACTATGATTGACCATTAAGTTGCTGGACCACTGAACTGGTGATTCCAAAGGAGGTCTCAGGCTGATGGTATTATAGAACAAAGGGAGATATTCATGCTGCTAATGGGAAAAACAAAACAAAATAAAACAAAACAACAATGAAAAACCACCAAATAACTTGGCTGTTATCATCATAGGATCAGGCCAAATTATCAACTGGGAAAAGTACTTCAAAGAAAACAGTTACTCTGGGCCCTTGGGAAACCAGTCTGTCTCAACTGCTGCTGTTTCAAAAGGAAATGGCACATCTGAGAAACTCAATGCTTTTTGTAATCAAGGTTAGCATTAGCAGGGCTTATACCATACCACAACAATGCAGTGGAGCCAAGATTAAAAGGCTATGTAAAGCATCATTTACTTGATGGGTCAATAGAAAATGCTATTTACTGCTCACCTTTCTGGACCCATTATTCATTAGAGTAACACAGGGTGCTTTGTTTGAAGTACTGAGGGGGAAGAAAGGCTTGGACAGATTTCATCAAAATGTAAACTTCCTGCCTATGTTTCCATCCATGCCACTGTTGCTTTCAGATCACTCCTGCAAGGCTCTGAGCACACCCTGAAAGGTGTTTCTTCCCTTCTTTCCCAAGCATACTCAGACTCTGCCTTCCTACTTTTGCCTACGACTCTGCTACATCATTAGGGCCCTAAGAGGAAGGGATGAGAGAATTGGGGTTTGGAGTTGATCATCCTGGAAAAGAGAAGGCTCCAGGGTGACCTTATTGCATCATTTGGTACCTGAAGGAGTTTACAAGAGAGGTGGAGAGGGACTTTTTACACAGGCATGTAGTGATAGGACAAAGGCTTTAAACTGAAAGAGGGCAGGTTTAGATTAGATATTAAGAAGAAATTCTTCGCTGTTGTGGTGGTGAGACACTGGCACAGGCTGCCCAGGGAAGATGTGGATGTCCCATCCCAAGAAATGTTCAAGGCCAGGCTGAATGGGGTACTGAGCAACCCAGCCTAGTGAAAATGTCCCGGTCCATGGTGGAGGGGAGTTGCAACTAGATGATCTTTAACGTCCCTTCCCAACCCAACCCTGCATCCCAACCCAATTTATGATTCTATGGTTTTCTATTACTAAATTTATTTGCTAACTCTATGTGTTGGCAACATTTGCAAAGTTCTCCATATATCAGTCCCACACAGCTACCTCCTTTCTGTGGATTTCTAATATACAAAGAAAATTAAGAATGAAACCTAATATATATGACACAAAGTTTCTATATTCTGATGTGTGGATTGGAGTGATCATACACTGTTGCCTCTATTCTGACCATGAGGAACACACCTGCTGGTTTTTTTCTGTCCATTAGCACGTGCTTCTCAGACCATTCATTCTGAGCTGTCAGATCCCCCTTTACTTTGGTTGGCCCGTGTAGTACTTATTGCAGATAAGGAATGACAAAATTAGTCCTAAATGATGTCCTCTGCCACACAGCAACCAGCTCTAGGGAGGGACTACTTCTCCTTCATTCTCTAGCTCACTCTCCTGTGAAAAACCTGAGGCTATGACTTTTGTTTCCGCAAGTTCAGGAGGATCAGGCCAGCACCGTGCTCAGCAGTGGAATCACCAGCCCGAAGCCACGGACCATCAACAGTTAGAGCACACAGTTCCTCATCACCATGGCAATGGGCATGATTGTCACCCAGATGATGAAACAAAACTGATCCTTTTGGCCTTTGCAAATCACTGAAATTCCCAATTGCTTTGATGAAACTACTTTCAGTATCATGGAAGGCACAGTGATATGTGCCAAATTTGTGCAGCCATATTGTCATGCAGATGGTGGCTCTGTGCACTGATAAACCTGAAATGCTGGATGCTACATGGCCTAAAAAGTTCAGGAATCCCTTTCCCAGAACCAGACCAACCTGGATAATTCTATTCTGGAGATTTAAATGCCCAGCAAATTTCAAATGGTTATTTGGGGCATTTTCCCACTTCGTCTTCTAAGCCTCCATCTCCTTGCCATTTCCTATTAAGTAGAACGCCTAATATTTATGTAAGACATTACACACGCATGCTGCTATGCATGTATACCTTTTTGATGTGCTTTGAGGTGAAAAGCAGCATATTAATGTGAGATTACTATCTTTTCTTCAATAAGAAATCAAAGAGGAAAAGGATCAAAAGGTACTGATTTCATATAAAAACACGAGAGGTCTCTGTCTTCATGTTTTGTCTACCAAGTTATTTATAACCTGTAATTATTCCTGCCCTTTCCATTACATAAATAGGTTGCACACTGTAGATTGCTAGAGTGATTATTCAGCATTGGTCAACCCTTAAGGTCCTAATTAATTCGTAGTACAAGTGAAATGATTAAAGTCAGTCACAGCTTTATCTACAAATGGAGCAAAACCAGACTGTTTTCTCAGCACCTGGCCTACTGCTTTATTTTACAGTTCTATTATCATCTCTATTTTCACTGCTTTATCCAACATTTAGCATTTCCACTGGTTTTGCATGAAATGAGACTAACAGAGATGTGTCATCCCTTGGAGTAGCTTTGCCAGGACCAGCTAAGAGAAACCAGCACTGCCTTTTGGTACTACACAATGCTCTTTTTTCCAATAGACCTAAATATAAAGTATTGCTTAAATTCCTGTTTTGTTTTAATCAAATTGATTTCCAGAAAAGGTTGCCTAGGTAGGGGTGAAAAATGAGAAGTGACTTCAGGTTCTGATGCAGCTTTTAGCAACCACCAGAGTTTAAGGAGTAAGCTGAGAGATACCATCAATAGCAAAATGCACTGAAGTGAGAATACACAATTTCCCATGCTTTAAATTCAATATCTCAGTATCAATAGACAAGTTTATCCCTACATTAAATATCAAGGTCAGTTTGCATAGCAGATTTATTGAAAATGATGATGGGAAGCACAGCATGAAAAAATGGAATGCAGCTGGCAGGAACTGCCTAGTTTCTGGGAATCTAACAACAGAGTACACAATGCCTACCTTTTTTAATTGAAAGCTGAAAGAGATAAAGGGAGTTTAACTTAAATCAAAATGCCAGATATGAACTCTGAATCTAAATTTGACATTTTTCTTCCATATCCATACTTGCCTTTTATTTACAGAGTTTGCTGTTCCAGTGTTCATGCTTCCAGTGCTGTCATATGTCTTTGACTCATAAGGAGAGTTGAATGTGAAATCAGATTCAGACTTTTCAACTCAACCCAAACCCCAGTGTGCAGCTAGTAAAAACTTCATTCAATTTAACTGTCTATTATAACTATCTATATGGACTAAGTCCCACATGCATTGTAAGTAAAATAAGAAAGATAAACAATCAAATAGAATCTCAGAATTTTATTACACAGAAATACTTCAAAAAAATAAATGTTCTGTCTGCAGACTAGCAGTGAAAAAAAAACATTTATTTTTACTTCTTTCTCAGTTCATGGCAAGTGTCTCATACTGTCTGTAGGTTGCCAGTTTTCCCTTAGTCTACATGGTGAGTAAAATCTGATTACCTTAAAGCTCAAAAATATATCATAGGACAGAAATAATAGCTGTACACCAGAAAAGACATCCTTCTGATTAAATGATGCCAAATTACACTTCTCTTATTTCATGGTCATGCAGACACTAGTGAAAAATGCAATGATCTCCACTACAGTACCCACTAAAAGTTATAAGATCTGAACAGTCAGCAGTTAATTCTGAGCAATTCCAAGTGCTGTTTTTAGAAGATGATTATGTATCTTTTTTTTTAAATTCCTTGTTGTATCGTTGTGCAGACATGACTGGCATTCTACAGAAGATACAAATTTATTCTGGATCTCCCTTAAGTATTAGTTTCAGTTATGGAGAAAGGAGCAGAGTCTGTGCTGAACAATTGCAACCCAATAATAAAATGGATTGAAAATGTGACAAACTGCCTTGAGTTTATATTCTGTTTAAAGGATAATGATAGAAAAAGTTTAAAAAAGTCCTAGTGTATCGCACTCACAGAAGAAAGAACATGTGTTTGGCAATGAGACAAGAAACAGAAGGAACAGTGGAAGGATCAGTTACTCTGGGGTGCTGAAGTCATGAGTATCATCCCATATTGAACCACTTGAATATCTATGCCATGCTGCATATTGCATATGCCACATAATTTATAGAAAATATTTCTATATGTCCATTGCATTGTTCAGAAACCTTTACTGTATGTAAAGCATTTCTATCTAGATGGAGCAGTAACTATAAGGACAATGGTTTTGTTCTGCAGTGTTTCTCACATTCTTAAAAGTACTGTATAATTAAAACCTACTCCCCCTACAAAGGAAGACACAATTTAGGCCCTTTGATGTATGCTTTTGTACAACGGGTCAGAAAACCAGAATGCATTAAAAATTCTGAGATTTCAGTCATTTGCTGCTCCTTTTATAAAGAATTGCCAGTATTTTCTCAGGAATAATGAGAGACATGCTGAACACAGGTTACTTAAATCAAGGCAACCAACTCTTTACACATGAGAGGCACAGGTCCACTGTCCTGCCTTTCTTGAGTCTCCCATATTCTGGACAGAAGAGAGATCTAACCATCCATCACAACAGTTAATATCTCTGCTGCCAAGAGAGGTGGAGTTCTTACACAAAGCACAGGAGCTGAATCCGGAGAGTCTCGGAGACTTCCATCCTGGAAAAGCCAATCATTTCAGTGTAAGGCATTCATCAGATACAATGGCACTTGCTTGAGCCCTTGCCCCATATTCAACATCCTGATTTAACCAGGTCTGTTTTTAACCCAAATTAATGTCTTGGTTAGTGGCTATTAGCTGCTCTGAGGATCTTTCTTTCTTCATATGGCCCTTTTGCAGGAGTCTGTATGCTGAATCTAAAAAGATCCTAATATTTTTCCATCAAAATTGGTATGTTTCTATTTTACTGTTTCTTTCTCAAAAAGTCAGAATTTGAGGACATACTTGTGCCATCTTTTCCTTAACAAGCAGTTTGAAATAGTAGCAGAAATGTGAAGGAGATGCCTTAGGGAGGAATAAATAGTAGGTTTGGCACACTAAGGCCAGCAGCAAATGTATTTCTCACCTAGTGCTCAGATTTGCTGGGCAGATTGGACAGGTAATCTTTGCAAACTTTCAGAGGTACTGGTGTACCATTAGCAAACACCACCCTCATTTTAAGAGGCTGCTTACATCTCTCTAATAGGTTCCAGAGGGTTCCTATTTGTCAGACGCATAAATTTTAAAAACCGTGAATGACAATATAACAAAAGTTAGAAAGGGAAGAGATCTATGAGGTCCCACAACACATTCTGCTACTGGGGATTTATTTCTGTGTTCTAATTTATCTGAAATGTTCGGGTGTGTGCTAATTTTAGCATTTCGAGAACCAACTTCTCTAAGAATATTTGAAGAAATCGATTTGCTTTTACAACAGTGAGATATACTAGAGTGTTTTTCCTTAGAGAGCAAGGAGTCTAAACATCACCAATCTGTTCCTGTGTTTGGAAATCACTTACCTACCACCTGGGAACATCACAAACTGACATATGGTACTGTCATTGTCTGCCTCCTGGAAGCTAGCAGAGAGTTTCTACATGAGAGGAAAGTTTAGCCTAGTTAGCACCAAAGAACACTAGAAACAAGAGAACTGTATTTTTTCCTAAGTGAAAATTGCACTCTTAAATAATTCTTAAAATATTGAAGCAATAATTAGAGACTAGGAGAGATCAAACTTGCCACATTGTTTTTAAAAGTATTTTAAAGGTAGGGACATGAATAAGAAACAAAAGAGAAGAACAATTTAACACAATGAAATAATTCAGCAGCAGAACTGATGGCCATGGGAGAACAAATGTATGAAGAGACTCAAAAGATTACTAGATAAATTCATGCAAGAAAAATCCTTAAATGGGAATCAAATAGTATTAGAGATTGAAGTTATGGATGCGAACTCCAAACTAAGAGATGCCTCTAAGGTTTTAAACAGACAGAAGTTGGGAGGATATACTGATAGTAGTGTCACTGTATGCTTGTCATTTTTTAATATTCTCTTCAAAGCATCCACTCTTGGGCATTGCCAAAGATGCCAGGGAAGGTCACCTTCTTGTCTGACCTGCTTTAGCTGTTCTGTGTAAGAAATGTTATTTACAAAATCATGAGTCATCACTTAAGTTGTGAGTCTAAAAGAAATAGCAATCCAGGCACCTTTATTATCAATTTAGTCATGCACTTCTATTTATGTGTCTGAATACAGCTGTACATGTCAGATTTTAGGCTTTTGCTTTCAAAACTTTTATCTAACAACTTCATAAGCATGAAACATAAGCTACATTTTGTGTAAAAAATGTACACATTTTGAGTAAAAAATGGATATATGGCACCTTATTTGTGATGGTTGTGACATGTGTCCATATTTATTTCAAGATATTTTAACATCCTGCAGCCTGTCTTTTATGTTTATCAGCCAACATCTGTTTTGGTCGAACTAAAAGGAGAAGGACATTTAAAATCTGCAGCAAAATATATTCGCTAAGCAGTAAATATAAGCAAGAGTTCAGCTAATATCCTGTGTGTTATCATCTACAAATCTATGCTAGTCACCTGGTTTTTGTTATTGAATTGGTGCAACTAGTTAAGTAAAGTAACTTGCATGCATCTGGAGAAGGAATGAAGGAATGACACTGACAACATAGGTCTGAAGCCCAAGCACATACCAAAGTTGCTGTTGGTAATCTTGTAGCCAGTATAAAATTGGACCAAGAATTTACTAACATTTCAAATGCAAATGTTTTATTGATCCTGAAAGACTGGATAGAACAGGAACGTGGTGATTGTATTTCTGGAACCTCAGTGATTTTATTGGTGAAGAGCCCCAAGCCATGGGGAAAAAACCCCACTAGAATGGAGTCAAACAAACCTTCCTGCTGAGCAAGGAACTGAACCTCACCTTCCCTTCTGTACGGCAATCCTAGTTTACTTTAGAGACCAGAACACTGCAAAGGATGCAGAAAAAGCTTAGTCCTAAGAAATCGGCATTAATTTCTTTTAATCTGTCCTTTGACTCTCATCTCTTTGAAGGACTAATGAAATCACCATTCTTTTATATTTTAGGGGAAATTTATATGCAGTTTGCCTAAAAAAATTCTTAGCAGTTATTTTTTCATTTCTGCTTCAGAGCAGCAGTCAGATGCCACCAGCAAAGACAACTCTCTCCTTGATAGGCAATCCTCCACCACACTAATGTGCTAGATAGCAGCAGAGTAGATCTCAGCTATGTAAAACCCTATTTTCACTGCTTTCCACAACAGCTCCAGCTGGGATGGCAGTTCCATATACTCCAGTCTCATGTGGAGATAGCAACTGACTTCTGAAAACACACAGCAGCATAACATAGCACTGTGCTATGTTTAAGCTGATGCACATGTGCAGCAAGGCTGCTCAAGCCCATATCAATGGTCTTTGGAACTCAGGTGTGCCCTGCTCTCTTTAGTGCTCCTTACAGAGATGTGTCTGTTTTGAACAGTGATGATAAACCATCTCTGCTGTTGGTATATTCTGACTGGAAGCCTCTCCTTGAGAAAAAGGGAAAGCAAGACTAAGGGGCCAAGTCCTTAATTGGCTTTGATCCAAATAGCTCTAGTAATGTCAGTGGATCAATGTCCATTTCCATTACCAGAAGATAAGCTCTACTCTGTGTGTGAGAAAACTATAAACTTCTTTTCTCAAAAGGACATAGTGCTGCACATAAGGAATTTGTAGTTCCTGAACAAACACCCAATTTTCTCCTGCTTGATCTCACTATCCTTCAGTACAGACACAGCCTTAGCCTGCTCTTTCATGACCATACAACATCGAGTTGGACTGGGATTTAAATTGAATGCTCATAGATAACATTACCAGCTGCTGTGAGGAAAGAGATAGGAGTCAATCAGCTAATGAATTCTTCCATAATGCAAGTAGTGCATAGGGAAAAGCACTCAATGGAGCAGAAGAATATCTGCCTGATAGTAATATACTCTTACAGGCAACATCTTGCAAAGAAGAAGTAAATGACTCCAGGCTATGCCCTTGAGTGTATCTTCCTTGAGGAAAGTAAAAAGGGAAAACACTGAGTTAAAAAGCTAATGGATCAAACGTACAAATGTCAGGGCAGAAAAGGGCATGGGGGTGAAAGGGATGGCAGTAGGAAGGGTGAAGAAAAACAGCATTACTTACAAAAATTGATGGCATGGTTGGGAGTGTGCTATATCCCTGACATTAAGAAAACTGTGCTTTCTGTTTGAATTTACATCAGCATCACCAGAAAGCCCTTTGAGATTTGCTGCGATATATAAGAAACCGTTTTGCTCTACACTTGTGTATCCAGACCCTTTGCCTGTTATTTTTTAAGCTTGATTTTCTGTGTAGATAATGAATTCTAACATGCAAGTGAGAAGCCTCCAGGGTAGAAGTTAAATGGAAATGCTAGCTTATTTTTCTAGGGTCAATAGCCTCCAACACATTCCAAAAGTTGTCTTTCTAGATTGTAAATATGGACTGTTTCACATCAAGTGGCTGCAGAGTGACATCGACAAAGAAAGCAGCCTGGAGCACAGTTAAAAGAGGTTGTCCTTATTTCTTTACAAAAGGACTTATTTTTCCACCATCACTCAAGAAACAAGACTTTAAAGTGACACTGGGTAAAGGAGGGAAAAAAAACCCACCATGAAGGAATGGGGAACGAATGTCTCTTCTTGTTAAATAAGAATTCCTTAAAATTTGCCAGTGGCAAACATTGTACAAATTATTGTACTATTTTTTTTCTCCTTTATATCAAAGCACCCGATTTGCAATGACAGACTAACAAGCAGCAAATTTTATTGTAGCCTAGTGTTCAGGTGTGGGCAGTAGAAAAGCAGATGCTACCATCATCCACAGTGAACAAAAATCCATCAACTGTCTTTTACTTTACTAGATTCATAGTAGAGGGACCACTGATGTCAGCAGGCCTTGCACCAAGGAAATGTAATTCCAATTAAATTTTTCCTTTACATTGGTGTAATTGAAAGGAAGCTTAGGGCCCACATTTCCTTATACCATCTTGATAGTATACCCAAGCTTTACTTTGGTCTCTTGCAAAACAGCAGAGAGTAAATGCGTTAAGATATAGGACCAAAAGGGGGAAGTAACCGAATGGGATGCAGCAAATAAAACCACTTTTATGTCTTTAGAATCTGATGTGTTAAATTGGGAAAGCAGTAAGATTTATTTCTCTGTGTCATATCATCCAAAACCAGCATATCTCTCTCCAAATTTGCAATTTAATGCTAAAAAAGATTATTTACTTTCCACCCATCCTCATAAATAATGGACATGGTCTAATTTCTGGTTCAGATCGTTGATGTTAAGATTAGCAGTGGTTTACTCGCTTTGGTATGCGGATGGGGAAAAGCAAAGGACTGTTTCTCAATAGAAATTGTGCAGTCTTTCCCCTCTTCTTGTTGTTGCTGCTACTACAGCTTTGGATGCAGCCCTGAGAAATGCCACTTTTTAGTCAAAATGTCTTTAATTGGACAGAAGATCAAGTTTTACCTCAACCGTTATGGAGGAGGCAGTGAAGCAGGAATATCGACACATCTGCACATCTGCTCCAGAAATCCATGGCACACAAGTTGTTCTGTGCAACTAATACTTTTTTCTGCTTCCAAAAAATGAAAATAGTTCAAATAGTTTGCACAAAATGAGCTGGTAGTCAGGTCAGAGCATGTTCACTTAACTTCACCTAGCAAGCAATCTATTGCCAGAGGAATTATTACTTCTTGTAGGAAGGAAAGAGTTGCTCAAACTCTCCTGTTCTTCATGACACCAGAAGAGTACAGCACCAGCCTGTGACACAAGTGTAGGTTTCCATTTAATTTTGCTGATTTATACAAGGAGGAAAAGGAGAATAGAGTCAAAGTGGCTGGAGGCTTATCAAGTATCTAATTACAAAACAAAATCAGTCTTGATAAAAGGTGTATGTTCAATCTCATGAAATGTACAGAATTTTGAACAGAAAACTACAGATACAATGAAGAGCAGAATGCCATTTGCTTTGTTGACAAGACTGAAGGAAAGATCATGTTTGACTATATTTGATGACAACCTGATTGACTGCCAATATCAAACACTCAAAAAACCCAACAAAAGTGTACCATTTTCCCTGTTTTTTTTTTTTTAAATGAGACCTCTTCCTGACAGGTCCTTGTGCTTTGCTGCTCTCTAGCACTACCGGGTGTTACAAACATGAAATAACAATACCACAAAGTGAAAGAAAGAACCATTAAAATGATACGACATTATTGAGTGAGCACTGGTCTGACCTCCCAGACAGCTATGTGTCACCTGCTTAATGAGATTCAGAGTATAAAACAGACCCAGCAGCTTAGGCTATTACTGAAGAAGTTGCTCACATGACAAAAAATTTCAAAGGAAGCATCATAAATGCAACACAATTAAACAAGCATGCTCCACATGAATAGCATCTGTCTGCAGTAATCAAAAGATAAAATGTGGAAAAGGATCTACATCTAATACCCCTTTATGATTTTTATTTATTTACTAGAGCTGTTGCTTAAACTATTCCTTGTGGACTTTGAAGAGGTAGCAAAAGGCTGAGGTGTTTGGCAATAGCTTTCTTCATGCGTGTCTGACTTCATTCTGTCCTTTACAAGCATTTTTTGAAGTCTGAGCTAATATCTACATATATTTTGATTTGTTGATATTTTGTCTATAGCCATATATTCTTATGACAAATCTACCCAGTGGTATTTGAATTTGCATCCTATATTCCTTGCTACAATCTAAAATCCTATTATAATGTTATTATGGCTTTTTATAGCCATAGAGAGGCCAGAAATTTGTGCTTCAAAAGCTATTGAGTCAGGAAACCTTGGTGTCTTCGCAGTTAATAGTAAATCACAGCTGGAATGGGAGCTGTCCCCATTTCAAGTTAAGCAGGTTCTCTAGTTCTCTCATAACCATGTTTTTTCCATGATAGCTCCCAGCCATGTAGTCTTGCCATAATTGCTGTATCTAAGACATCCAATAAACAGGGGAGGGAGTGCATAATGAAGGTGGATTGCTGTTTCTTGGTACAAATTACTGGCTTTTTTATGTCCTCTGAGGGTGCTACATTTAGAATAACAGAGTGGATGGACCCAGAATATCTCTTCTTAAGCAACCTTTTTGCCCATTTGAAAACTGGTATTACCTTGCCTCTGATTACTCTTCTCCAGACTATTTTTCACATCCTCCTTGGGTAGACTTCAAGGGGATTTTTCTGCTGTGCGTATATTTTTGGCAGGGAAGGAAACAGCTTCTTCCATTAATCATGTAGTAGTATTATTGCAAATGTACATTTTAATTCGGGAATTCTCTGTACCATGATTCTCTGTGCCACTCAGTGAAAAAGACACTGTTAGTCTGCTTGTTTTACAGAGGAAAGAAGTTGAATCCAACAGAAAATGCATTTATTAAGGCTAGGAAATAATATTTCAAAATCCTAGGGTGGATGTTGCTGACATAACCCCCCAGAATTACAATAAAATATTTTTTTCAAAATGCAACATTACTAGGTTTAAATCTTCTATATTTAAGTTCTGTAATTATAATGAGATGAATATTTTATCCTCTACCATATGATCACCCTAGGCTGTTTAATTTTAGACCATGAACCATATTTTAACTAATACATTAAAATGTAAGATATCATCCAAAATTACTTGGGTTTTTAAATACATTGATATATGGGGTGTGAACCTTACAAGACACTTTCACTGTACCTCCATTTAATGTGAAATCCCTGTTCTCTCCAAGCTTATCACATTGTAAAACTATCAGAATTACATTATCACAGAGAAACCTGCAGAACTAAAAAGGTTTAATTGCTCAGAAAATATCTGTCTGTGTGCAAATCCTGCCTATTCCTGCTTTGTTTCTCCCAAAGCTGCTAGAATCCATGTCTCACTTTGGCAACCTCCATTATCCAAGGCAGGAAAGATAATGTCATTGAGCTGGTGCTCTTGCACCAAGATATGTAGATGCTCCAGAACACCTCCCACTGCTTTGTTTTCTTCAACTCATTGGGTTATTCACTTCCGCCACTGTTACTTCTCTTTCTTCTTTTCAGAGGATGCCAAAGGAATTGAGCCTCTCTGTTTATGCAGGCTGCAGCTCAAAATGTTTCCATCCCTAGCCACAGCACACAGGGTCAAGCTCAATGAATGCAAGCCTTGCTTTGACAGATATTAGGATGCTAGGGAAGAAGAAAATGTGTGTGTTGTGTTTCTGATTGGAATAATTGTTCCACACCTCTGTAGCCGATTGCATTTGACAGAAGACTCAACACTTTTTTAAGACCCTAACTTGAGTACCTCTGTAGAGCACTAGGTTTAGACTAGTCTCCAGTGCCAGGATTAGTGCTCAGGGTCATCTCTGTGTCGAGCCAGAGACTGCAGAGATGAAATCTCACTCTCCAACATTACAGTTATTTGTATAATCTTCTTGTTAGATCAGTCTGGCCTCCTTCACCTCTGCACCTCCAGGTGAGACAGATGGCAAAGAACACTGCAACAACTGTATAGACTTAGAGATGTCCTTCTGTGTCTGTCTTGAATAATGCAGACCCTTTCCAACTTGTCTGTTCAGCACATTCAAGTCTGTGACCATTACAGGGAAAGAAAAAATCTGGATTCTTGCATGTATATTCCTGTTGGTGAGGAGCCTGTAATGCAGACAGCCAGAGGACAAAACGTTCCCACCTACACTGGCTCTTGTGTGCCCCACTGTATTAAACTGTTTCAGTGGCTTACAGCATATAACCAATAGGAAATTACTGCCTGGATGGTAATACAAAGAAAATACTATAAAATGTTAACCAGCACAATTTAATAGATACTTCCATCCTCAGAGTCCTGAGAAAATATTTTTCTAGACTCTTTTTGGAGCATCTCTCTACAGCACAGATTATTCAAAAAGCCTAGACATGTTAGCATGCAAAGTAATTCCCTGGAGGCTCTAAGAGCTCTGCTGTGGGCTTCTGGTCAGATGATCTCTTTTGGAGAAATATTCTTTGTGAGATCTCCTAATGGATTCTCAGAGCTGCCAAGTGCTATGTAACACCTTTGTTGCTGCCAGCCCACAGTCCCTGATTTTTTACATTTGGGGTCACTTACTGGGCAAGTGCAGCCCTCAGTCATGCCTGGACATTCCCTACAGAGCACACCAGGGTATGAAATGTCAGGGGATCTGCTGAGGCTAAGCCCAAAGTCTCCACGAAAAGCTCTTACACAAGCTTAAGGGAACTGAACCAGCTCTTTATACAGAGGTGTATTTTTAAAGGAGAATGAGTCTATATACATTCGCAGTCAGCTAGTGATGTTCTGCTCTGCGCATCCATTGTCTTCATTTTTAGACTGGGCAAATGCAGCCCTCAGTCATGCCTGGGCATTCCCTACAGAGCACACCAGAGTATGAAAATTTGTGCAGGTAGGTTATGCACAATTTTGGGTCATCTCCAAGGCTAATTAATATCCCATAACAAATAAAAAGTAAGTACTAGCTGTTACAAGGATATTATTTAGTCAGCCCTGAAAGCCTCCCAGGATACAGTAAGCATATGAGGATTTTAGGATAATATCCCCTAATTTCAGAAATATGTCTTTCTGAAGTACCCAGAGGTTGTTTACCCTGGTTTTTTTAATCATTTCACTTAAAGGGTTGAGGGTCTTTATACATTTAGTGACAATGAGGAGCTGACTTCCTCAGAGGAAGAATACATCCAAATGCATGAAGAGTCTTCTCTTCACATAGGTGTCCGATATTCCTGTGTACCTCAGAGCTGAAGCACACAAGAATGTTGCTCTCATTTGTGTGAATCAGAAGCAACTAGTACTAACCAGAGAGAAAGACATCATGTTCAGCCTTTGAAGTGCTCCTTCTTGCAATTAATTAACTTCTTCCCTTTTGTGTTGTGGTTTGACTGTTGGTTTTGTTTTGTTTTGTAAATCATAATCTCTTGGATCAAAATAGGAAAATAGTGAGTTAGAGATCCCTCTCTTTTGAAGTTCTTTTTAGACTACAACTCTGGTGGAAACACAAGCATAATTATAAATTTGACTGCATTTTGTTGTCGTATACTTTAAACAATATCTTTTAAAGTGCAATGACATTTTCATTAAAATGGGGCCCTAAAAATTACTATTATCTTGCCTTGTCAATGTACTTTGACAAAAAATCTTCTTGCAGAAAACCTGAGGAAAAAAAGGAAAGCCAGACAACGATCTGATTGAATTTGCAGGCTTATTTCAGCGTATACAGTGACTCAGCTGTTAGCTAGACTCCATATTTTCATCTGTTAGTATTTTTGAATGGCTTCTTCTCCACTCTTAGCTCATTTTCCTAGAATGTCTCCTTTGTCTTTCCAGATACAGCAGTGAGAGCATTTCATTGTATATTCCCCAATGTTACATCTGTGCTAGAAAATACAGGATATTGGATACAACTATTCCCAAATGGTAGAAGTTTAAATTTTCTTATAAGTACACTGATTTTAAAAGAGGAAGTAGGAATCGATTGTCCTTCATGACAACAACCATTATCTTCTACAAATTCAACTCTATTGGAAACAAATATCAAAGAATACACAACTGATGTCCCATGGTTGTGCTGCACTTTCTACAGAGAATTTTGAGTATTGCATTTCCAAAATAACCACTAAATCTATTCAATATAGAATAGATCCTTAGAAATATAAAAAGTCCATCACTGCAAAATAATTAATAAGTAGTAATATAAGAAGAGTCTCAGAGTAAGAAAGCAATATATAAATACGAGCCTTTAGATGTCTGGAATTGGAATAATAAATGGGGAAGAGTATTACTGTATATTCCATTAGTCTACCCAAACTGCAGAGCTATTTCATAAGCTTAGCTGCAGTAGTATGTACATTGTCATTAGAATTTTCTTCTCCAGAGAAAAATGGCTTGGTATCAAGCTTCTAATTTGGAAGTCCTTTGTTATCTACTGAACACACAGTATGGATAAATACCACATAATTGCAACTTTATATCATTTTCAGAAAATCCCCAGAGATCATCCCTCAAAGTTGTGTCCCAAAACTCAATTAATGATTTCCTCTCAGGTTCTGGGAAAAAAACAAGTTATTTTAGCACCATGTTTTATATTGAAATTAATGAAACTCTTTGCAAAAAATAGCACACTTTACTGGGTTTGTGTTTGCTCAGATATTATTAACCATCGTCACCAATATATACTTGGAAAAAGTCAATTATCTGGAAGAGAATTTGACAGTACATAATTGGAAATGCAGGTAACAATACAACTATTTTACAGAAAATGTCCCTCGCTCCTCCTTAAGAAATGGATAATATAAAATTTAGATTCCAGTTGAACCAGTTAAATTGTTGACTTTATAATATCTGTTCACAATGGAAAATTACATTCCCTTGAAAAAATAATAGTTACCGTTTCCAAGCATTTCCCCTAGCTCCTAAGACTTATGTCAAACCCTAGCAAAGGATGGAATTGCCATAGCAACTGCCAATCTGCTTTCTTTTTATTGCTGTTTTTGTTTTCTCACTCAGAAGCCCACATAATAAACCTGTTTCATCAAATGACCAGCCATGGGGGACTGAAGTCAATGCTTTCAGAGAAGACAGTGCTTTTCTAGCAGAGCAAGTTGTTGAAAGATGAGAAAACAGCAAATGTAGATGGCAATTACAACCCAACTGCATTTGGAGACTTACAACAGAGTGACTCTTTGGCGTGGTCATTGAAGTATCCAACAACATACTTGTGCTGCAGAAACATTTCTGAGTATTGCTTTTATAAGCTTTACTCTGCATCAGGACATTTCCATTGGACTACAGACCTCTAATGTATCACAGCATTGGGACTCAGCAAAACCAGAGGTGATCTTAAAGGTCTCTTCCAACGCAAACATTCTGTGATTCTATTATTAAAAAACAGGTTCTTGGCATGGAAGCAGGACCTTTCACTTAGGCAAGTTATGCCCATAAAACACAGTAAGTTCTCATTATCAAACACAAATGAATTGGAAAAACCATATGCAATTTCTGAAAGAAATGAAATAAACTGTAGAAAAAAAAGAATTCTTAAAAGCAGGCTTTTAGGACTCCTGACATTCTCTCTTCAATATTAAATAATAGCTCTGAGAAGGTGATTAAATGATTGAGCTGTATGATATGTAAATCTTATTCTGCCTTGCCACTAAGAGTACTTTTGATGAAAATATATTCTTAAATTGTACACGTGTTGATCAAATAAACTGTAAATTCTGAAGGTTCTGACATTTCCCTAGTGAAAAATCATACTCTTGATTTGCATCCAAGAAAAAGGTTTGCTGGTCATTTATTCAAAGGCTGTCATTCACCACTCAGAAATGAATGAAAAAAATTAAATATTAAGAATAGTAATGTCTTCGCCTGTCTTAAATTCTGCATAATTTTTCCATATTTGATATTTTGCAAAGTTATTTGGTTTATTTTCAACTCCCCCAACAATCTCACTCTCTCCTTTTATTTATGTCATATCCAAGAGCATGGGAGTTATAAGTTTGTTCCTGAGAACAGGACAAATGTGGGATTGCAGGGAAATATTTCAAAAATATCAGCTGCATATAACATGCTATGAATTAACTGGCCATATCAATCATCCCTGCAAGGCAACTGTTTCAGTTTATGTTAACTCTTTCAGTTTTTAAACTGTTTCAGTTTAACTGACAACATATAAAGAGTTTCTGTGACCTATTTCTGAGAGTTTGGGCTCATGATAGTGCATAAGGAGTTAAAAGTAAAATGCTCAATGGCATATTCTTCCTTTACCTGTAAGCAAACACATCCAGCATTGCGTTCGCAAGAGATTGGGTCTGGATCCTTCTCAAGCACGGCCACCCAACCAAGCTTTTGCTATTTCTGTTCTCAAAAATCACCAGAATGGTGATAGAACTTCCAATTAAAACCAACAAAATTAATGACTCTGAAATCTAGTTTAAAAATGTAATAGACTTGTTCATAAAAGTCCTAGTTTTACAAGTAAAGCAGCAAGAAGAATCATCAGCATACATCTAACCCACCAAACATCAGTGGCTGGTTCAATAATATCAGAAGGAGAAATGGCTCCTATAGATATCAAAAAGCTTTACAAAGTAGAAATGATATGATATTTGTGCTTTTAACTGCAAATTTTCGTTATTGTGCAGATGCTGGAAATTCCAAAGATGAGCTTTTGTACTTGGGGCAGTGCTATCTAATGGATTTTTCTAAATGTTAGACATATGTCATAAGATGAAAAATTAAACAAGATCTTTTTGACTTCATAAGGGTCTTAGCTCCATACTTCATCCATTCTGAATCTAAAACACATCAAACTTTAGTTCCTTCTCTTTCAAAAACTGCTTCAAACAATCTTTTCCATCACCTCTCCTTTCTGTGGGAAAAAGGAAAAGTCTCTCAATTCACCTTTCTTCAGAAAACAGGTAAAAATATATCTAGGAAACAAAACAGTGACCTGACTGCATCCCCAGTAGCACTGGTGGTTATCAGGTGGGTTATTTTGCATTCAGGCTGCTTCAAATTTTGTTTGATTTGGGGTTCTATGTGCTGACTGTTGCTTCATGAGTCTGGACTCCCACACAAGCTGCAAAAATCTCTTTTTCTGGAAACATGGAAAAACTGCATCAAAACTGGTACATCTGCATATGGATGTCCAATTTCCCCTTTTTATGTATATTGTGTATATTTTTAAGATATCTGTATATTGATCAAAAATAGCTTTGCAGTTTCTACTGTTACTACTTAGAATAGCATTTTTATAAAATATATTATGTTCTATGACTTTTTGTCACTGAGAAGAAATTCCAGTCCTTAGGCAAAAATCCAGAACTTTAATTTACGTTTAAAAATAAATATTCTATTTCTGTAGTTCCTTAAAGTCCCTTGGGAAATAGATGCAGAATTTGCTTCACCAAGATCAAATATTCTTTGCTGAATCACCTTATTGGGAAATCTGCATGTCTTCTTGGTACTTACTTATTTTTTTTTTAGTTAAGTAGCATTTGTGATAACTTTGCAAATCACACTTGCAGTTGTATTTCAATTAAGAATGTAAATATTTTAGATCAGAGATTAATAATTGCATTATACTTCATGCCTAATTTACATGCAAAAGTACTTGCTAGCTATCAGTGAAGTATTTATTACGCTGGGTAGTACATACACTGCTCAATACACCAAGTAAGACAGTGTTGGGTTTTTTTCTCCTGCCCTTTGTTTAAGTGGATGGCACACTTCCTGTATCTCAGTAGATGCAGAAACAGGACCAAAGTCCGTTTCTGTTACGTACAATAAAAAAAACCCAAACCCAAACTATCTGGAATAAGCAATGGGATGAAGAGTACAGTGTATAGAGTATATAGTTCAAGAGTAGTGTGATATTTTGTAATGGGTAAAGATATACAGTAACCTTTAAAATCACTGTTTCTACAACAGAGAGATGCAATATCCCCTGATGCACCGTGCTGTCCACAGCAAATGCACCTGCCTCTGAAGACCTTGGTGACGGTTTACAATCCCCAAGATGCCAACTGTCTTGCACCTTGTTCTCACTGAACAGGCATTGCTATTCTGGACTGGCACTGCTCAATTAAGTCTGTCCCATGTGTTTTCCACAGAGTCTTTAATGAATGTGGGCTGCCTGGAAGAAAAGCCTTTGGGAGCACAAAGCAAACGGAAGAACAAACTTTTAATCAAGGAATCTAAGCAGGCTCAGAGCTTGGTTGTGTGAAAGACAGAGGGAGCTGAGGGTTCTCAGCATCCCACAGGAATAAGCAAACGCAGTGGCAGGTGAAAAGGTAGCAGCCAGAAAGTCAAGATCACCCATTCTCAAAATCAGGATTTATAATGCATACCATGTAGAGAATGATTCACTAATAATGGCTAATTTGCAAGAAGGAATTATGTATGTTCTGAAAATAAAACCCAATTAGAACCATATTAAATTTTGAGATGTATAGAGTCTGGACTGTAGTTTTTAAATGCTAGTTAATGACTTTCTGATATAATTCCCTTAAAATTATATCAGAATTCACTTTCTGCTGTTCATGTAAAGACTTTAAAAGAAATTACACTTTGCAAATTCAGACATAAAGATTATCAATGTAAGAGCAACTCCAGAATTTTCAAAAATGTCTGTCAATTTTTCTGTGAATCAATCATTTCAAGTTGTAGTCAAACACATTTTGAATCCCTATTGCTTAACCAATGTTTTGCAGTAATTTTCTTAGGCTTAAAATATTCATGCGAGAACATTTCCTACATCCAAAACCCATTTCATGATATTTTTTACCAAGGAGAAAAGAAAGATCATTTCTTTCTTATCTGAATATGTAATTTAGACAGGCAGGATTGCACACAATGGTGAAAACCTCATAACCCACCTAGAATAAAATGTAATATCCCCAGGTGATCTTCAGATCTGCAAAATAGTACCGAAAGGTGAGATTTCTGCATCTTTACAGAAGACTTATTTCACAATAATACTCTGCTGGATAAGATCTATTCAGGGAAGAAAACGTTCCCGGATACAGCTCCCAGAAAGGGATATAGATCCACAGCATCATTAATCAAATATATAAGTACCCTCGAAATCAAAGGCACATGTTCAACTCTTTCTACTCCAAAGCCAGTCACCTCTGCACTGCAGACTGAGCAAAGTGTTGGGACAAATAATTCCTGGGAAACCCTATGGCATGATTCTAGGTTATGTCAAGGTCTCTGCACCATCTCATCAACCTATCAAAATAAGCTCTGTGCAAAGCAGGACATGTCTGCACTGTGATGACAGTGATGACAGCTTAGGTATGTAATTAAATTATAGTTTAATCAGTTTGTTAACTTTAAGCTGCATAGGAAATTTCAAAATGCAAAGCTGTAATAACATGGAGCTCAGTTTATGCCACAAAAAGCACCCAGGAAATGAAATAAACACCTAGACGGTCATTCTGTGTTGAGCCTGGAAGCAATAGCCAAAGTAGCTGATTTATAACTGATTTCATTGTGTTCACAAGACCATCACTGCTGCAACAAAAACCACACAACTGCTGCATGACAAATGTCCACTTGACCTGGCAAGGAGAATGGTATGGACACTGCAAGTTCCATGTGCATTTAGCAAAACTTTATGTTGGTAAGAAATCCATGTCTGAGCAAGCACTCCCTTCTAGGAGGACCACCTAGTTCTATAGCCAAGATTTTAACTTCAGCTTATGTATTTAAGATATCCCAAGATTCATGGTGGTGCAGAGAGGGGAGGGAGAGTAGTTTTATGTTTGGCTGCCTACTTTAAGATATAATCTGAGGGGAAAATAGATCTCGTAAAGGTTCTTCCTATAAACAGGTTTATGGTTTTTAAACAACTCACTCTCTTCCAGTTCTAATGAAAATGTGAAGACCCTGAACTCCCATTCCGTTCATGTGATAATACCATGAATAGTCTTTGTATTCCATTTTTATCAACCTGTTGGTTTTGGGCCATTATCCAGTTTTCTGAAAGTCTAGAAATCGGAACCAGAATTAGGGCTTATTTGTATTCTATTTTAAAATATTTTAAAGATGAACAGCATAAAGATTTAATGAACTAATAACAAAATACAGATATCTTGCTGAGAATCACAGTGTTACACAGCAGCAATTTCTGCATCTTGGATAATTTTAATAAACATATCAAAGGGAGAAAATGAAATAGCTAATATTTTTGATGCTAGATAATTGTTCTTGTTCATATTTATATTTATTTAATTAATCTGTATTTCAGAAACTTGCAGATACACCATTTTTTAAATATATCATGACACATGGAAAAATTAAGGATCTCTTTCATGTATATTCACAAGATGGGCTTGACTGCCAGACTTACTAGTTTATTTTTATAATACTTATTTGAAATCCAACATCATACATTGATGGAAAACAATGAAATTTTGAATGTGAGTGCAAAGTCACTTTTCTTGGGATACTGTGAGCACATTCACCTGAAATACATTTCACTTTCTGCAACAGTTCTAGATCCAACGTTATAAAATGCTGAGCATCCTTTTTTCTTGAGAGCTGTATACAAAATGTTTTTTTCCAAAATTGTGTATATAAACTGTTTTCCACCCAAGGTCTTTTCTGTTAGCAAGTCACCCCCAGCTTTTAGAAAGCTGTTGGCGTGGGATGTGTTGGACCAGATGCCCTCTCGGAGACTTCTAACATTAAATATTTTAAGTTCTCTTTTAAGGCCAGCCAAGTTCTGACAGAAAACAGCATACCACTGGATGCAGTGGTACTTAAAAAAACTCCAGTATATCAACAATTAATGCCTGGAAGGTAAGCACTCCGAAAGGCAACTGAGAGGTGATCAGGGTCCACTCTAGAAATGGGCTCGGCTGCAGAATTCAGATACAAAATTCCTAAGTCTCGGCAACTGCATGTGTATGTTTGGAACTCATTTGGAAGTATTTGGATTTCAGAATTATATAATTAAAAGGAAGAAAACCTATATCTCTAATCACAAATAATCTATCTGAAAACTTTGGTCTACACGTTTTTTCTATTGGGATTTTGGGCCCAATTTCACTTAGCTGTCAGTTCTCTGTAATGCCTACTGTGCAACTAAAAGTATCAGTTATCATCACAGTGTTCTCAGAACTGCATCACCCACGATTACAAGGTACCACCCAAAGGGGAAGGAAAACGTCCTTCGCAGATTCTTGTATTCTGTGGATTAGTGATGACAGATCTGCCTCTCTGGCTCCTACTTGAAAATATAAATTCAGAAAAATCAAAATACCTGGCTTTAAGCCAATTATGATCAATAAGACAAAGCCTATTAATTGAAGCGTCTGAGAAGACTCAGAGATGACAATGGAAAATTACACCTGGCTCTGATTAACCCTACCAAAGAGCAGTAACTAATTATGGGATGTACATATTTTAAAAGCCAGAAGCCCTGAATGCAACTCCTTTGCAGATCCTCAGCTGCTTCTGTGGTAACTTTCTGTGAATGTTCTAGGTTGGAGATTGCTTCCATCTTGAATCCTTTATTCTGCTCTTGCTCTTCCCAGTGGGGCACGCAAAGAGTTTTGGAAAGTCACTATGAATTTTGTAACTGGAACTGAGTTCATAGCTCAGAGTGCAGACTGGATCTCCAGGAAGACATTAATATATTCACCTGTTTTGAGTTTAGGGGATTAGGGCACTGAGTATATTTGCAAATTCCGCTCTTCCATGAGAAAACCCTAACTTAATTTCTGGTCATTCTGTCCACCTACAGCATAAGGCATTATAACTTAGCTCATTGTGGGAGCATGTCTTTGCTGAAATGCTTAATATTTAAACATGGTATGTGCTATGGAGACAAGTAACTCACCAGCACACATGCTACCTTCCAGTTAGTTATTTGCAGTACTTTCTTCTTTCTAGAAACAAAATAGAAAACTCCAATAAATTTATTAATTAGACTGTGAATTTTTATCCCTTGAGAACAAAATGAGCCAGCTTCAGGTTATCTTTATTTTGTTGTGACTTATTCTCTGACCTCATTCTTAAATAAGAAAAGTTATAACTAAGAATGCTATTCTGTAATTAAACAGCCACAGAGAAATTGCTGATGTCTAGGAAACAACTTCACAAAGAGTCATTTCTCTAAATGAAGCCTGCGTTTTATAAACAGATTGTTCCTGTTCCAGTTAACGGAATTGTGCCATAACACACCATTCTAAGAATGAAATATTCCATCCTTTTAAGCACTGCACTCTGGGCTATGAATTCGGTTCCAGTTAGAAAACTCATAGTGACTTTCCACAACTCTTTGTGTGACCCACTGGGAAAAGCAACATCAGAATTAGGGGTTCAAGATGAAAGCAGTCTCTGACCTAGAACATTCACGGAAAGTTACTATGAAAGCAGCTAAGGAACTTCAAAGCAGTTGCATTCAGAGCTCCTGGCTTTTACACTCAGTGTTGTCAGTGGGGGCAACACTAGTCAGAAGGGTGCTTGGTGACTTAATGTCTAATGTTCTAAAATTACCTATTTTGAACCATTTTATCTCTTCCTTGAAGAAGGAGCTTCAGAGTTTTAGTTCTTAATTATGAAGAACATAATTTATCTTGTTTTGAGCTTTCTGTCATCTTTTCAGCTCATCTCAGCCTTTGGCAGCTTTCAGAATTAAGGGATTTTGCAAGAAAACGTTCTTTTTATGCTCTGGCTTTTATTTCCATTTATGCATGATCATGTTTTCTACGGTTTTATTACCAGCTCTTGAAGAATATTCTGAACTTCAGGCACTGAGCAGCTGGACTCCATCCTATGCTCAAAAGCCATGATAGTAAGGAGCACTGTGAAACTTGTTACGCATTTTGCAATTCAGCTTGATTTTTATTTCTGCGTCCACAAACTCCTGGAAGTTTACTGGGTTTAATGACCTCCTCTTTATAATTTGTCTGTATATGATCTCTACCTGGGCCCAGATATTAACAAATTCAAAATCTGTTTTAAAATCCTCCTCCCTTACTGTTTTTTTTTCCTTTGTTACCTTTTCATCCTCTATTTTCCTGTTATTTTTCCTGGGTTTTTTCTCTTCTTCATTGTCATGAATACCTAGTAACTCCATTCTGTTCAGCGATTTTAAATTTTTCTACATCCAAATCAAAATCATACTCTGACAAATCTTACTTTGATACGACTTTAAATTAGTGACCATCCTGCTGTGCGTCCAGCTTTGTCTGCCCTGCAGTGAACATACCTTTAGTTCATGGGCTGTCCCAGAGCATGGAATAGTTTATCCAGTGAAAAGATAAAAGTAATAAATAATTCCCATTCAAACACTGGTTGTGGCCATTATATATCATAAGGAATAGCTGTGTCTGGAAAGGGGCAAACTGACTGATCCAATAAGGTATTTACACCCCTGACTAATGTCAGAAAATCCTCCAAGTAGATTATTCTCCTTTTCTGAAGTATAATTTATATTATTTGAGAAAGAATAAAAAAGCATGGTGAAATGCAAATAAACAAAGCTATAAAATATAATGCTAGAAAATACTGAAGTAAGAAGTATGATCTCTATGGCACAAAATGATGCACAGTGAAAGAATAGACCTCTTTATTATCTTTCAGACTGTCTTGCACTGTTCTCTCTTATGAAGAAATAGATTGCCAATTTTTGTACTTACTGATCAATTCCAGGAACTTATCAGTTACCATAGAAGGGGGACTCTGCCTGCTAATGGCAGGCTCCTGACTGGATTAATTTTGCAACAGTTTCTATTGACATTTTTATTGGTCTCATGCTAGAGATGTGTTCTCAGCAATGGCATTTAGCACAGCTCTTCTTTTAGGTGAACACAGCTATATAATTTCTAGTATTCTCGTGCAGATATCCCTGCACAGTGTTGCTTTGTGCTGGATAGCTGCAGCCTTCTGGCCTGGACAAATGCTGAATCTTTTTATCACACACTACAGTTTTCAGATGACTCTAAAATTTATTACTTATGAGACTGTAATAAGGATAAAAGCATCCAGAGCAGGTAGATACTAAAAGAAAAGAAGCTCCTGTCTGTGAAGGCTTTGAAAAATACCACAGAAGAGAAATGAATTTGTAATGTATGGATTAATAATGATCCATCATATACTCCCCTACATAAACACATGCACAAACACACACACATGCAAAGCTTTTCAAAATAATTTTGCAGAGATCTTTATGACCACATGCTAAAAATAAAAGCAAATAAATATAGATTAGCAGCTCCAGGACATAAAGCCAAAGGCAATAGATTAAAGAAGTACTGGTGCTTTCTTTTAAAAAATTCACTCTCTTTTACAGGCCTTGAAAATCTGAAGCCTTTAAACAGTAATTGTGTAAAAATAGCATTAAAATAAAATGAAAAAAAAAATTTTAAGTGTCCAGAGGAGGGCTAGAAAGATGGTGAAGGGCCTTGAGGGGAAGCCATATGAGGAGTGGCTGAGGTCACTCAGTCTGTTCAGTCTGGAGAAGAGGACACTGAGTCGAGACCCCACAGCTACTTCTTTGTTGTCTACAACTTCCTCTTGAGGAGAGGAGAAAGAGCAGGTAATGATCTCTTCTCTGAGGTGATCAGTGACATGACCTGAGAGAATGGCCTGATGCTGTGTCAGGGGAGGTTTAGGTTGGATATCAGGAAAAGGTTTTAGACCTTGATGGTGGTTGGGCACTGAACAGGCTCCCCAGGGAAGTGGTCACAGCACCAAGCCTGACAGAGCTCAAGGAGCATTTGGACAATGCTGTCTGGCACATGGTGTGATTCTCAGGGTATCCTGCACAGGGCCAGAGTTGGATGATATTTTAAAGAAATAGACTAAAATAGAACAAATAAAGTCAATAAAGAAATGCGGCGCCTGCTCCGACAAGGCAGGTACAGTAGGACAGCCAAGGATGATGTATTTACCATATATTAAGGATACATTAGTACCTCTTTAGTACATTGAGCAGTTTCAGGGAATTCTTTGTCTTTCACCAGGTCTGCATAGACAGCTGCCTACCATCAGAAAATCCCTTATATCTGACAGGTTTCACAAGCATACTGAGACTTCTGAGACTTGAGCTAAACTGCATTATAGTGGTCAAAACAGGAGTCCTGCCCTGCACTGGTTCTGGGCACAAAAGATTTCCAGTTCTTTTTTTCTCTAAGCTCTAAGGTTACAGTATAAGAAAAAAAAATCCACAAAACCCCCTGAGAAACTTCCAGATAAAATAAAAAAGAAAAGCACAGCTATCTTTCTGGATTTTGGTATGTTAGCAAGAGAAAGAAAAATCCATCACTTTCCACTGGAAAAAGAGGTGGGCTTCTCACCCAGTGGGTCACAGGTCTACATTTGACCTTTTTACAGGGCAATCAAATACAAAATAAACCACACTTTTATCTCCTTTTCCCCTTGGATGTTTTTACACTGTTCAGTTGCTGTATCTTCCAGCAAAATTACTGTTAAACAGATGACAGTTTTAAATATTTCTCCATAAAAAGCCAGCAAAGCCCATCATCACATCTCCATAGGTTTTAAATTATTTGGAGTTATAGGCAAAACTGCATTTTCCAGTTCAGTGAATCCTTTTGATGACTACTGCTCCAACATCCTGGTTTGCCATTACCGAATGGAAAGTCACCATATGACTCATAATAACTTGGATTTAATTGCAAAGCTATGACTTTGGTCCAAATGGATAGTATGGGAGGGTGGGGCAGGGAGATTATTCCCTATTTCCAAAGCAATGATAAGATTTCTTTAAAATATTTTCAAATCATGTTCGCCACAGTTCGGAAAGTCCTTATTAGATTTCCTCCAATCTAAAATATTCCTGGGGGTTCTCTCTTGTGATGTTATTACCTAATAAATGGTGTGGAAACTTGGAATCTTTCATAAAAGCTCCAACAACATGAAAATAGTTTCCATAATGAATAGATTTTAATCTCTAACTCCCTCTGTAGAAATGTTTTAATCATGAAAGACAGAATGGAGTTCTCATGGGGCTGTTATTTAAAATACTAAAGAAAAATATTTCCATCTATTATGCAATTGTGAAATATGGCTTGGTGCTTTGTTTACAACAGGCAAGCAGTTTATTTTATTGAAAGAACTGACTGGCATCTTGCATGGTTTTTTGAGAGGGAGCGTATTTGTGCCCTGTGAAATCCCTATATTTATGATAATCTGAAAAATTACATTGTTCTGAGTCTATATCTTGATATTATTTGTAAGGGAATATTGAGTATTTGGAGTAAGAAAGAACCTTTCCATATAATATTCCTCACATATATTGGAAGCAAATGAATAGCTTATATAAATAGCAATATTCTGTCAAATGCAATATTCTCCCATAGGTTTATGTTATTGCTGTCTCTAGAGTGAAGATAGGGAGGGTTGGGCATGAGTGTGGATTTCGCATTTTCCAAGTCCACATTTTGAAACACTGAAAATAGAAAGAATATATAAAGGAGACCAGATTTGCAGATACTGCTAAACATCTAAATAACATGAATCTTGACTCTACCTACAACAACAAAATTTCGTTCCAGCTGTGCATCCTGCATTTATTAGCAATTAACACCATTTTGATTTAATTTCTACCTTCTTCTATTCCTTCTTACATATGCAACATGTACCACACAAGCATTTCAACTTAATCTTCTCGTGCAAGTGATAAATATGGATGTGATGGGAGGTTCATGACTCCATAGACAAAAATCCTCGGAGATTTGATTTTATGTATAATTAAGTAATGAAAATATTACTAAAATCAAGCATAAAATTTAATTCCTAATCTAATGTTTGATGCACAGGAAGGGAAAGAGTAACAATAGCCTGACTGACACATTTAGGTCCTTGTGACCACAAAATTACAGAAAATTCATTTATACCAACCAGTTTACTAGATGATAATTTCATTGAGCTATAGATGGCCTTGCATGGAGAGAAGTAAATTTACTGGAATCTTAACTTAAAGCCAGTATTCAATATAGCTTTTATTTTGGGTGAATTTTATTTTTCATGTCAGAATAATTTACCCTGAATATAGCAACATATTTTATTTTGAGGAATTGTTTAAAAGGTTTTCAAGATCCTCCTGAATCAATCAACAAACAGATTGAAGCATGGGATAAGTAAGAACAAAAAAACAGGAGAGAAGATTCAATTTACAATGAAAACCAAAAACTTGCCTGGGGGAAAAAAAACAATACCTTGGAAAACCATTTTATTCAAAACTTCAAAATGGCATATTTTTGTATTATTAATTAAAAGTGTAATGAGAGCAAAAGGTTTGCCAAGTAAGTGCAAATACATAAAATTTTAAAAGGTCAGGTTTTCTAACTTTAGTTTTCTAACTCTAGTTAGAAAACCATCAAATGCCAAGAGCAATAAAGGATTTGATACTATACTAAAGATATTTCAAATGTAGGGGTATGCATATACTGCAAAAGATTGAAATGGCATCCACTAAGCCAGAAATACTACCATATTTTAGTAATGTTTTGTATCTGTTTCTCTATATTTGTAGGGTCTATTTAAAGGAGCTTTCTAAAATTGATGAACAATTTCTCATTTATTTTCTCCTTGAAAGTACATTTTGTTATTCAAATACATCATTAAGGGCTTCCCCTTATGGAAGGGATTTTTACAATGCAATTTAGAAAAAACACCGATTTTCCATGGTGTCTTATCCTTTTGAATTGCCAAGTAAAGTTCATCTAAAAATAAAGGGTTACATTAGGCATAATTTTAAAGCCCATAGGAAAAAAGGTCATTTTTAAATAAGAGAAACATGGTTTTAATAATAATGTATGTGGAGACCTACTGGTTTTATTTCTATTAGCTTGCACAAGGCTTTCTCATTGGGGTATCATATTGATCTCCTAACTCCTGCAAAAGTGCTTCATGTTACCGCACTGACAGACAAGGCAGCAGGATAAAACGCTCAGGAACCTTTGAACAAGTGATTCTGAAGAGCTCCACCAGGACCTATTATAACAAAGCAATTGGATGTTATGACGATCATATTAAATTGAAAGTAGAAAAGTGCAAGGCAGTGCACCTTGGAAAGAACAATTTAAACTACTCATATGCACTGATAAGTTCTGAATTAGTAATAAGATCCTGGTAAAAAAAAAGAAAATAAGGAGTCATCAAGGAGAACTGAATAAAGACATTTGTTCAGTATTCAGCCAGTACCTAAAAACCATGCTAACACATTAGGTTGCATTAAGAAGGAATTAAAGATATAATGTTAATATAAAAATCACTGGTGATATCCTTACTTTCAATATTACATGCAGGTGTAGAATTTCATCCCCAAAAACCCCAATACAATAGAGAGAGAATAAAAAAAAAAATTGCTGTGCCTCACAGACAGGTAGAGACTGTCACAGGACCTTTCTTAACAATAGGAACCTCAAAAGAAAATAAAAATAGAGGTAGAGAAAAGTAAGAATCCAAAATGTTTCCCACACTTTGGAGGAATATTCAAATGGAAGTGTCTGGTTCTAGACAGGACAGGGTTAGTTTTTGCAGTAACCAGGAGTGAAGCATGACTTAGGACACTGAGACTATTCTATACCACCTCATGTCATTGCCAGGGGTGGGGGGAAGGGACTCTCTTCCAGGGAGAAGGGGTTCCATCCAGTCAAGAAAACTGGATAGTTGAGGGGATTGGGTTAGTATGGTGCCAGTCCCAAGTTGGAGAGAGCAGTAGGGTGGCTCTGGGTATGGCTGGGTCAGGTCAGGCCCAGTGAGCATTTTGCACGTGAACTGCTTTCTCTTTTGTACACTTTTGTTATTAATATTGTAGGTCTTACTGTTCACTTTCTTATCTCATTGCTGTTTCCAGTAAATTGTTCTTATCTCAGCCTGTGATCTTTGCCTTTTGTGCCTCCAATTCTCAACTCCATCACACTGCAGTGGGAAGGGAGCAGGAAACAGGGGAGTGAGAGAAAGCAGCAATGTGGTTTTTGAAAGACTCAGTGGGGGCACTGAATTGGGGAGTACCATTCCTAACCCAGAACAAAAATTCAAAGATTTTTTTTTTCATTGTATGTGAAGAGTCTGTGGGGGCAGGCGAAAAAAAAAATAGAAGAGAATATGCCAGAAAAACAGAAGAGACATGAAAGAACACTGTCAGACCTTCTAGGCTACCCCTCAGGTCTTGGACATCAGAAAATATTGAGTCCATTCCTCAGCCCCTAAAATGAAGGTCTTTATTTCATCCTTGCCCATGACTCGTACTGTACAGCCATCCCAGGGGCACTAACATGATGCCAGTGGTGGTTTAGGTCAGAGATGTTCAACCCTCCCACCAAAGCCAACACAGAGAGAAGATTCCATGGCTCCTAGTTCAGCAGAATCTAGCACCTTTGGGTAAGGCCATGGTTTGGACATTCAAAACACATAACACTCAGATACAATTTGACCACAGTCGGTATATTAAGCTATCAAATATTCAAAAAAAAAGCCCTATTTGTATGCTGCACAATATCCAAACAAGTAGCATGTGTTTACCAATATTTTAAGTACTTTATTTATATACACACAATGTTAACTAGTGCTACAAGGTACTGCAAAAGCAGAGTCTGGCAAAACTTTATAAAACAGCCATGGTGAATCAATAAGTAACCAGGAACTGCAACTTCTGTACTACCTTGGATGAGCACATCCTGTCCCACAAGCCACATCTCACACAATTGGCATCTTTTTCCTAGGCAAAGTAACACATTACAGGAAATAAAAGACAGGATGTTTCAGTATACACTTCAGTATATGCTTCTGAGCCAGTAAGAAACTTCTAGCCAAGTATGAAATTTCCTTAGTCACTTTTTGAGGTACTCTTAAGAAACCACAGTGCCAGGTACACTATAAAATCCTCAGATTAGGCTGACCAAAAATACGTCTTTTTCTATCATGAATTTTTTTCACAATCATCTGAAGAAAGCTATAAAAATAATTTTCACTCAATCCCTTCCAAAGAAAACAACTGAATTATAATAGATCACAACCAGTACAGACTTTAATTTAAACTAAGATTTGAAAATAAAGGTTGATATAGCTAGTTATTCTCATCTTGACTTCTTCACTATGGTTCTTGTTTTCCATTACCCATCATTTCTGGAGTTACATCTTAGAAGTAACAGTGTTCCATGTTATTTTGGGCTGAATGGGAGAGCATGAGTGTCTTGATTGTAACTCCCTTCTGGAATTTATTTGTGTTGACTGCTGACCAAGCTGTCTGAATCCTAACAATAGAAAGGCAGGAATTACTTAGTCACTGTCTCTTTTCTTCTGTGTCTGTTTCAACTCCAGACATCTCTCCATACACTGAAGATGAAAGGATGTGATTATTTTCCTGTCTGGATACAGGCTCACAGTTTGTACAGTATTTCTATCTTATGTAGACAGATGGGTAGTTGATCTGTTTTATAAGGAAAAACGAGCAGCAAATGTCAGACCCATGCAAATTTTATGAATATTGGATTAAAAAAACCCCAAACACAACAACCACAATAAGAAAAGGTTGCTGGGAAAATGATGCACAAACTCTCCTCTGTTGCAATTATGGTCTTGCCTCAATGGATTTCTGAGAGCTGCAGCTTGGGACTCCAGTCACTTCTATACTTCTACCACCACCACAACCACTACTACTACTACTACTACTACTTTATAATTCTTCTTTTTCCAGGATTTTTCATTCTCTCCTTTCCTTTGTTTCATGTTCAAAAGGATTTACTCCACTGAAGTAAATATGAACAAAAGAGTGAACATAAGAACTGAAGTTCATATGAGCAAAAGAGACCGTAAACAAAGAAAATATTAACTGTGGTAGCACTATCCTTATTCTATTGCCAGGGCAGAAACAGCATCAGCTGCCTCTGAAAGACATAGATGCCATATAGATAACATCTGTTGATTTCTTTCTACTTTACAAACATTTACTTTTGGGAACCTTTTGTCAAGTTACTTCATCTCAAGTTTTTCTGAAATTGTAACTTGAAGAGGTAAAGAAAGTTAAGTAGTGGTTTGTGGAGAAGTGAAAACATCACATCACTGAAGTTTGAATTTTGGTTTATATATCCCATTTATTTTGCCAAATCAGACTCTTGGTATTTAATATTACAGCTTTCAACATTTCCCAAAAATATCTTAATTCTTATTTACCTTGCTGGCAACCTGGCTAACAAATCATTTGTGCTTGCCTCTAAGCTAGTATAATGCTGTCAGAGAATGCTCTCTTCAACTTCTATCCTGTCAAAACTTACAGAGTACTTGATCTGTGTGAAGCCAAAGAGAATTTTCAGTAGCTCTACTACTTGGTCAACTACAGAAAGAAATGTCAGGATTAGCTCAGAAAGCAGTCAGTCATCTGTGTTGAGAGGAAAGCTAACTTGAAAGGCTAAGCTGGAACATATTTTCAAAACTCCTCTCCCTTTGTTTCTGTGGGAAACTGATACTATTGCAACAATGTTTTTACTGTCAATCAATGATTGCCTCAATCTTCTAATATCATTATTTTTCAAGGTATTAAAATTCTGAGTGTTGGCTAGCGTAGGATAAAATAGAAAAACTTCACTCAACTTTAACTAGTTTTCCTACAATAAGCTTTCCTCAAGCTGGTAAATTACCATCTTAACCATACAAATATTTTTATAGACAGATTCAGTTGCAGTTACAGGAATGAGGTGGCAAAGAGGTGGAAGAGATCCAAGTAAAAGTTCATGCACATGAACCCAAGGGTAATATTGTATTTCTGAACTGCATATTGAAACCTTAGGAGTGTAGTGATACTTTCACACAAATTTGATGGCACTCTATTAATTTCAATGAAATCGTACCCACTTACAAGAATAGCAAATCTGATCCATCCATTTATATTGTCAGTATTTTGCAGTTTGTAGGCGAAAATTATAACTTGTTCTGACAGCTGAAAAACAAGGCTAGAAAATTAAGACTGGGTTGATTTCTCCACCCCTTGCTTGCTGAATAAATGCAGAGAAGCCTCAAGAGATGGAAAGTGCCCTGCCATTACAAGTTTTAACTAAAAAATATCTGGCCTCCTAAATGTATTTAGTAAGCGAATTACTAATTGCAGATTTATTATCTGTGCTCTGCAGTAGGAGCTGCTAGATCATCCAAATGCTCATTTTGATTCCACAGTCTAAGCAGCTAATCCTGGAAGCAAGCCAACAAGCAGTTACACACATTTCCAGTACATCCTTGTATGTTATTTTCGAATGTCTTGTTATGCCTTACTATTCTTGGTGACCAGATCAGCTGAGCTACTAATAGAAGACTGCCTTGGGATACCTACTTGGTCTCTAGAATTTGAAAGCTTTCAAATTAGTTCCTTGGGGAGGAATAATTGATAATGGAAGCCCAAGTACCTTTAATACTATCCTTATTTGTATACAAAGGAGTGTAAACTCCTGTTTCCCTGAACCCCAGCGAGTAATTCCATGCCTTACTGCAGTCAGTACCGAACCCAAGAATGCCTCTCCCTTAATTTTCTAAAGGTCATTGTGGCTTCTTTGCTTTTGATTTGTTTGCATTTCCTTTTCCTTCTGTCTTTTCTCCAGTCAATCCTAGTTCCTCCATGTGTGTTATCATTTCCCAAGAAAAGGCATTAGCCAAAATGGCTTCTGCTGTGTTCTGCTTTTTCTATTTTTGCTGTGGCTGAACAAAAGTGAATTAACTGTTCCTTCATTTACACTGAATCGAAAGGAAACTGCTTTGTACAACACCTTCAATCCAAACTGTAATAAGAAGTATTTTTTTACACACACACATTTCCTTTTAATTTTTTTTTTAATCCTTTATTACATATCTTTTGCACATACTGTATTTTTTTGGAACTGATTGATAACTGATGGAATTAAGCAATCACCATTGTCAGAGTTTGTATAAGTGTATGGTCTTATTTATAATAACTCCATCAAAGCCTTGATTCTAGTATTAGGATGCTGTATAACACTAAAGCTATGTAGGACACATGGCTTCTACTAATGGTATTTTTCCGTAATAAGAAGCAGAATTAGGAAAAGTCAATGTACAGAGCAACATACAAGTATGAAGTCACACTGTGTGATCCATTCTGCACAATATGGATTTCACCAAAGACCAACCCTACATGGTAGAAGAACCAGGGAGAATGAAAACAATCAACACCAATATGACTCTAAGAAGTTATTTGTAGAAATCAACAAGGAAATTATCATCCTTACTAGTTAGTATGTTTCCTTCTTTCTCCCAAAACAACCATGGGCAAATGCTACTTCAAAATAATTCTAATAGGACTTTTCAATGAAGGCAGGATGAAAACCATTTTCTTGGTTGCTAATTTAATTCAGGTAAGTTACACATTATTGTTAGATGGGGTTCAAACCAAAACCACTTTGAAGTTCTTCAAAGCTTGTCTATTTAAACTTCTAAATACATCAACCACCAAACACATAGCATGACTGTACTTTAAAAGAATGTAAGAGGTTTATAATGCATTCATTGTTATATGCCAATTAACACCACCACATAACAGCATGTAGCATTTCCATACACTGTGATGTTTCTCAACAGAATAGCTTCTGCCAAAATTATTACAGTCTTCAAAGTGTCATCTTCTTACCCAATAGTCATGGGAGGCAAAGCTGCTGTTATTTCAGACACATAGGTTGTACTTTTCACATTAAAAAAACATTCACAGAAAAAGATTATGTTCTGAATATAGTCATAAAGTTATTATTTTTAAAACAGTGACATCAATAAAAGTTATAGAAAAGGCCTAAATCTTCAGGCTCCTTACAGAAATTTAAAAAACCCGGTAACAGTGCGTCATACATATGGCTACATTTCTAAATGTTCATTAAGACATGTATCAATAGCTATATCTTTGGTTTTGGAAAGAATATATAACCAGCTGGCCAAGGTAAACTGAATTGGAAAAGCATGCAAATATTGAATGTTTCACAACTGAAGTATAGCAATGTTTTCAGCATTCTAGGAGATACAGTTTTGTTATTGAATACCCATTCTGTGATGGCTAATATAAATCAATAACTTTAAATATATTTCTACCACTTGATCATGTCTCAGAATGACAATATATCTCAACTGCAACAGCTACTTTAATTTTCAGTATTTTAGAAAATATCTCTCTATTTGAAGGCAAGCAGGAATAGCAGAAATTAGGTAAAGAGCTTCAGCAGTCTGTCACAGCAACTCTAAATAAATAGCAATCATAAATTTACTTTCATAAATTTTATTGTTGGAAAACAGATACTGGGAGGATACAACAGAAACCATAAAAAGCAAAACACCTCCAGATTAGTCCAACATCAGAAAATGAAAATGACAGTCTCACACAGCAGACAGAAACTGAAAATACCCTCAAGCCAATTGCACAAGAACTAAAAACAACTTGTCTGGCTCAAAGAAATCTGATTTCCCCAAAAGAAATTGCAATGCAGAAGCAAGGAGAACTGGAAAAGACAAAACCCCAAACAAGCTTCATTGTCAAACTTCCAAGGAATCTCAACTACATCTTCACCTGGCAGGGTCTTTAGTTTTACCAGTCAAAAGTGATCTCACCTAAATAAAGGCTAAATAAAAAGATACACAGGTATTTTCACTGACAGTGCTCTTCAGCAAAGCCTGCTAAATAAAATACTTGTGAATCACTAAAAAAGAATTACAGCCAAATTCATCTGGAAATAAAATTATACCTTCAGGCTTACGAAAATACAGACGACAAGATGATGCACAAGATACTTTCAGTATCTGACTTTTCTGGAACGAAGAGTGGGGAAACTCAAAATTATCTTGGTTTTCCAGCCAAGGAATTACATGGAGAAACAAAGCACAGAAATGAAAATTAACACCATGATGGCAACATATTGATGTCTGGTTTCCTACAGAATCTTTGAGAGTTAATGAGTAACTGGCATTCTTCAGTTGCTGTTCATCCCACCAGTTGACATTACTTCATTATGACTTGGGTATGTGTTGCACCTACTTATCAAATGTTTAGAAAGGAACATCTGTGGACCCTGAAAGACTTTTATGGTTTTGTGTAATGTGAGTTGTGTCTATCATAAATAATCCCTGATTGGGGCAATTAGAAATAGATCTCCTGCACCTTGGAATAGAAAGTTCCCAGTAGGATCACAGAATCATTTAGGCTGGAAAAGACCTTTCAGATCATCAAGTACCCCTGTCAGTGATTACAAAATCTTCCTTCCCTCATCTCTCCCTAATATCCATAGGCTGAATTTTCAGCACAAAAAAGATACAAAGAAGGAAAGACTTTTAGCTTGAGATACAAAGAAAGAAAATCTTTATCTCTGGGAGCTGTAATCTAAGTAAGAGCAGGCTTCCTTGTTGCCTTGCATTTAACATAGTCATTTATATCAGTGCAGAGATATGAAGACAGTATAAACAGAATCTTTTGTAAAGACAGTACTGAAACAGGACAATGGCACACAAAGAAAAACTAGGCAAAAGAAAGGCAAAAGAATCTTGACATAAATGCATCGAACTAAATGCATTGAACAAAAATAGATTATGTTTATTCTTTAAACAATCGTGTTCATATGCTAAGAAAATGGATGAGAGAAAATGGACTTTACAGGATTTAAATGTAGCATTTAACAAGAAGAAAGTGAAATGTGTGTCCAAGAAATAAAGTTGTTTTGGCATTTGCAAAATTTGTTTCTATTAAGAGTCATACTATGATTGAAGTGTGAAAGCTGAAGACTAGGTAATTGTATCCATAAAGATTTAAAGTATTTCTTCATGTTTCAAGTATTATGATTGAAAAGCAATAACAAAGGTTTCTCACCTTAAAGATAACCTTGAAACAGAGGTCTCCAGCTGCATGTATCTCTGCAGAAGAGGAGTAGGTAATTCAGTGTAGATTATGGAAAAAACTTAAACCTAATATTCTATCAAGTCTCAGATCTTTCAAAGAAAGTCTTTCAGACAATCTGAAAAAAATTATACCAAGCATTTTTTGACATTTTGTTTTGCTATTTAAATTGTTCACAACAAGACTCTTCCCTCAAAACATACACAGGCCCTGACCTTCCCTCTATGAGCATTTCAGTTATAGTGGCACTATTTCAACAGGATCGTGGTAACTCCGAGGAGTTCCTGGACACCAAAAGGACTAATTTTCTCCCAGTCCCTATTTTTCTCCATATTTTATATAGCTTTTGAGGGAGTTTTCAGAAAATGGAGATACAATTGTAACAAGTTTTGTCAAAGCTTATATTGTAATTCTTAATCCATCACATAGAGTGCCCAGAGCACTCAGTGGATGGCTGCAGATGGATTTTAAAAAACCTAGAAGAATAAAAAAGAATCAGATATATTCTGTACTCATTCTACATACAGAATATGCCTTTTCTATTCTTTTTGAGCTAACCTGCTGTTAAACTGGGTTTAATATGCTTTTTGAAAAGAATTTCCACCTTGAGCATATATGTTGTATGCATCTGACCCTTCAAGGTCTTTCAAATTAAGTCAGACTATATCATCATTTGCTAAATGCACTTAGAGCTAATGTAATTTACCATGGCATTTCTAACATCTTACAAGACATGTTACTTGAATTCCAATATGAAATAGATCTACTACCAATGTAATAAAATCATTACAGCAATTAACAAAAATACAGTTGTATAAAAACCTGAAAACCTGAGTGGGATAGTGGCTAAGACAAACAGAGAGAGCACTTCTATCCAAGCAGAGACAGGCACAAATGCCACCTAGCAAACAAATGGTACCAGGGTTAGGGAACTTGGCACTGTCCCAGTTTGCTACAGAGCTTAATATCTCACAAACCTAGTATTCCATAACTCATTTAAAATGGCCTCCTTGGGAAAAAAAACTTTCAGGCATTTAGTAATCCATATATTTGATATGCTGCCCTATCCTCTGCATGTTCCAAATTCCTAAACTATTCCAATGCTGTAGAAACAGCAAGACCAGGAAGAGTAATAAATGTGTTTATTGACATAACTAAGCCATCCTTGGTTAGAGATTTGCTAATAGGTAAGGGAATGGCATACTGTAAGATACTACTTCAAGGAGATTAACATGATTGAAGGGAAATGTCCTGATCTATCAAAACACTTTTTTAGAGGCTTTTTTCTCTAAGCACCTTGCACTCTTTGTCTAGAGTCATGAGTAAGCCACTGCTCTGGATATTTTGTCCACATCATCGTTATGTAAAGTAACTGCATAAATTCCTTTAAGCATCACCTCTGTCCTGCTTTGAGTCAGTTTATTCCAGATTCGTGAAGTGGTTGACTGGTTGACTTTTTCACTCACGTCATCCACTCCCATTAAAATGCAGTCTGTTGTAGATTTGACCACTGCTAAGCAATGCCTTCTCCCTGCCTATTCAGCAAACACTGAACACTCTTCTCAAAGAGATGTTGAAACTTTTGATGATGCAGGTGCACAAACTAATAAATCAAATAAAGATGCTTTAATATTAAACTCAGTTTGAGATGCAAGGGAGGTGATAATGAAAAGAAGTTAAATCTCTGATAAATTTAAAATAATTAGTGAATTAATTTTTTCAAGCTCAGAAACAGTTTCCATAAATTATCAATCAATAAAAAACCTCAAATCCCCTTAAAAAATTTCTCTATCTGTACCCTTTGTGATGCTTCTAACACACTTTAAAAATATTCAGACAATCAAGAAAAGCATAGTCAGGGCCTTGCAGATGCCATGACTCCTGCAGAGTTTAAGACCAGCTTCCTGCAGAGTAAACAGGTCTTGCATGTAAGTAACTGATTAAAGCCAGTAGCTCCTTAATAATTTAGGTGCCTTTTTCACTCTAAACAATAACTAAGCATCTGAAAACTAGAGGCAGTGAATGTACTGAACCTTGTCTGCATTAGTCTCAGGGTGTACCAAAAAAGCAGTCACTGTGCCTGCACATTTGGGAACTAGCTCAGACATCAACAGTGGCTCCATGGGCAGGGGTACATATTTGGACTTTTAGACAAAAACAGAAACTGTGCTATCAGTACCAAAATGAGCTACTACAAAGCCAGCTCATATATGTCCCTGTGTGCTGTAGCTGTCTGAGTACTGCAAGCACTGCATCAGACAGCATTGTTTGGGATGGAAATGGAATTGGTAGGAGGAAATGGAAGATGACGAACGACCAGGGGAAGAGGCAGAAATAAACTAACAGGCTGTAAAGACAAAAAGGGAAGCAGGTAAGAGACATCAAAGAAAGCAAAGAGGGAACAACTGAACAATTTTTGTCAGATTTCATATGCAAATTATTTGTGTGCAGTGACTGAATAACCACAGTGTGATAGAGAAATTATTTACAAAGGCTCTGCTGCCCTGAACCTAGGGCCCTCAAAGTACAGAACCTACACAGAAGGGAGTTCCCAGTGCTGAAGAGCTGGCTCTACCACAACTTCATGTAATAATGAGTGGCTAAGGAACAAACATCAGTGTATGCACTTCTGGCAACTGAATCATTAGCATGGATGTTTGGTACATAAAATATCCCTCACTACTTATTTTTATTTTCTTCAGAGGCTGAGGAGATTCTTTACTGTCAAAGGACAAGCAGAATATCCTTTCTGAAACATTGCCAGCAAAACAAAGCAGAGGCAGATAAAATAAAGACAGAGCAGATCTGAAGAATGTTTTGGAAGTTGTGGTTTTGATTTCTGTACATGAAAACCACCCACATATGTACAGCAAGCTGTAGCCATATTAATAGTTACACTATTTTTAGCAGCAAGGATACAACAGGATATTCTCACATGCAGAATTCTATATTATTTGAGATAAGGGAATTAGCTCTGAAAAAGTAACAGTTATAAAGCAGCCAGTTTCTAAGGGCATTAATATCAACCCATAGTATTAATGATACATACAGAAACTACATGGAACTATCCTGCCACAAATTAGGGTACCTTATTCCTGAAGATAACCATTGTTTAAATCAACTTTTTATGTGGTCAAAGAGGTGTGACAAGCACCAGAACTCTTTAGGCTCTACTGTCACAGTACACAAACTGCAATTTGGACAGTATGCCAGGCTCCTGTGCTTTATTGTATGCGGCAATCTTTAAAGAATAAGATGGAGAAAATGAGAGATATACATATGGTCTTATGTTTACTGCTGAATAAAAGCATCTTCTGATAGATAGTACTGAAGTTCTTGTTTATAAACCCAATGAGGTACCTCTTTCAGTGTTTGTGTGAAAAAATGCCAAATCTCTTCCTAATTAAAGTGCATATTTAAGCCTGAAATGCTCAAATAAATTCCAAATTGTTGTACAATGTCAAATAATTCAAGAATAATGAAATGCTTCAGTTTTATTTTTTTTCTGTAAGGAACAGTTTTCAATTTTGAAGGAAGGCAAAAAAAGCCCAGTTTGGCCAGATAAAAAAACATCTTGAAAAATACCACTTTCTGAATTCATAAATTAAGCATTGAAAATAAATATGGGGTAGAAAGAAAATAAATCTTTGTCCATCCATAAGCACTTTCATGAATCAAGAATTAAATTGCAAAAATAGCTCATAGAAAAAACAACAAAAAACACCACTTCAGCTCGATGCACATATTTTGCAATGCATCATAATACAAGTTTCTGCCATGAACAAGAATTTATAACTGCCAGAATCTGTGCACATGAAGAGAGATATATAGAAATATAAACAAGGATCTTGAGTCCCTGGCTCAAAACCATTCCTTGGATGAGAAAGAGACAGCCTAAGGCTTATATAAAGCCATATAAGCAGACCACACCTTTGTACAATGTGGATCTCACATCCAACTTGTCCACTTGTGAAACACAGACATAAGCAACACTTGAAGAAGAAACAACTGAGGGACTAGCTGTCATAAAACAGGATTTTTTCCCTTATTTTGCTATTTTTCCCATTCTACCTCCCCAGTAGAGATTTATTCAGGCAGAGCTTTCACGGGAAGTATAAATGTCTACCCTGACCCTATCCAAAAGGTCCCATTGAGTTCTGTAAGTGGAGATGTACATCAGATATCTTTCATGTAGCTACGACTTGGACACAACTATGACTTACCCTGCCAGTCACCTACGTTAAATGGAGAAGACTAATAAGATAATATTATTTATTCTAAAGCTATGAGAGGGTTTAAAGAAGCACTTCTGCTTTCATTCTTAGATTGCATCAGAAGTATGTAGCTGCTGGTTTATTTTCTAAAACTGCAACACTTTCCCCTTACATGCTGTCATATAATATTTATAAGGCACCTCCACCTCCACCCCTGGGGTGCTTCATGAGCAATTAAAATGCAATCATCATAATAAAGAAATAAATAACCTTAATTAAAACATTGCACAGGAACCTCCCTCAGATGCAGAGCCAGTGGGGAGCTGTCTGTCTTCATGAGATTTTACATATCTGTCAGTCAGAGTGGAACCCAAATGCAGCATCCAGTTTTGTGGACAACATTTGGACGACTTATATCCCCTGAGGGTCATGGATTCATATCCCCACCAGACAGAGGATACTCAATGTAGATTACTTATTTTTTAGATAAGATTTTTTAAATTGCTTAATTAAATTAATTTTTTAAAGACTTCTGGATTCATGGACCACACACAATTTCCTCTATTCCCCTGCTACCCTTCTTATCCCCTCTGTTTTGAAAACAAACAGAACATCTTCAACACCATCTCTTCATACTCCTAAGTTTTGTTTTTCCACCCAAGCATCTTAGATTATAACTTTTGGTACTTCTTTCTATCTTCCCCTCTTCAATGCTGTGTTTACCAGCCCTTCATCTTTCCAGGCAAGGAAGAAATCTGTAAAATATTCTCTCCCTACCCATCACCCACCAGTAGGCCTAGATTGTTCTCTGTTGTTTTAATCCTCAGTTTTTCAAAGTAATATTCCCCGAAGAGAGCAGAATACCACAGCAAAAAAATACTGTTCTGAAATTTGGTTACTTTCAAAAGCACTACACTGGCCTTTTCTGTGTATTAAAACTTCAGAAGCAAAGGAAATAAAGAAAAAACGATTTATTTAAGTGCTTGGGCACAGAATCACAGTTCTTCCTGGGTCAAAACTCCTATTTGGCGATACAGTTTGTTCTCCAACTCCCAAAGCAATTTTTTTGTTCTTTACCTAGCATTTTGCTTACAATCTTGATGTAAAATTAGCCACCCCTTTTAAATACTTTGATACATACTCAGGACGTTCTTAACAGTTTCTGATCCAAACTGTCTTGTGACTAACACTTTTAATACTCAAGCTTAACTGCCACGGAACTGTGTCTAACTCTATCCTTCTAGCCTAACACCAGATCATGTAAATGCTCTGACAATTTTGAAGAGTAGCTGGCAACAAGCATGAGCCTAGAATGGCCCTGCTAGCGATACTGACCATGGTGCTGCTCTTCCACACTTTTCATGAAGAGTCCAGGCCATTAATGATGGTCATGTGCTCTATTACAGCTGTAGCTAAGCTGATGTCTATTTTCAATATAATAACTACAGTTCTTCTGACCAGGTTCTTTTCTCATACAAGTTCCATGCAAATAGGCAGCAAAAATTTCATGAAGCCACGAGAGAAAGGGCATGACTGAAAGGAAGATACCCCTCAATGAACAGAGGCACAGGGATTAGTACAAATGGCTCTTGCCTCACGTGGGTACCTTGTTTCCACAGATACATGGGAAAAGGTGTATCTCACCCTCTTCCCAATCTTGCAAGCTTTCTTTTTCTTTGAACAAAGAGAATTCAGCTGAGAGATAAAATCACACTGTTGGGTTTGTCTAATTCCATGTTTACAACTGAAGATTGCTGAGCTATATATGTATTTTATATTGTGCATATTTCGTATGATTCGAGTACCTTTTATTCTAATTGTTTCTGTACCTTTTGGTGATCACAAAGGACCACATAGACTCATGGATCTCTAGCTTAATTTTGAAGCATTTAGATTCTGACCGATGCATTTTAATTTCAGGAGATCTTTCAAGTTCTATAGAGGTTTCAGAAGAATAAAATATAACAGAATAACATAATTTTCTTCTTTTCCAGGAGGAATTCAGTATCTCTCCTTGCCTAAGGCATTTACTAATTATTTTCTATTAATTACTAGGATTTTATGCACCAGGCTTCCTCCTGTTATAACTGTCTTTAGAATATCTTCTTTGCTGAGCTGACCTTTTATATTTTAGTATCTCCTCTGAACTAAAGGGGAATGAATGAAAAATAGCTAAGAAGTGGCAACATCCATAAGGACAGCATGAATACAGGCAGAGCTTTTATTATATAATTTTGAAACAAAGCACCTTTGTGTGCTGTGATCTGCCTAATTTGGTGTACAAACAACAGTTCCTTTCGCAGATCTTCCTACAAGATCTACCATGGTGCTTCAGTAAATACAGCTAAAAACTGCATTTCCTTTTCTGAATAGAGCTGTATTTATTAACTCCTGACATTGCTCTTCAGTCAGTTTTATAAATTCAAGTAATGGGCTGGATGAATAGAAGGTGCTATAGCCTCAAGAGGATGTCACATACTGCTGCATTTTACTTCTGATATTCATGAGTGCATGAGTTCATGAGGGCACACATTGTCTCAGTGTGGGCTACTGCTTCCCCTCTGAAACAGCAATGCAAAATCCCACTAAACTTCATATCACCATCACTATTCTCTGTGAGCCCTCCTGTCACCTCAGCCTGAAGCAGCTGAAAGGGCTGCAAGAAGTAGCCAATCCTCCTTTCTTTGTCTTTGTTGCAAACAGATAAAAACATTCTCTTTCCTAAAAAAAAAATGAAGCAAAAAGTTTTATTCTTGCCTTTTGTCCTTTCTTTCTGAAAGAGTATACGAATTATCAAAATCCAAACAGTAAGAGTGATGAATGGACTGCAATGGTTTTATACCATTTCATAGCAAACTCACTCTTGATCGCTTTTATAAAAGAAATAATCAACATATGGTTGCAAGAGGAGAAAATAGAACTTCTGTATTGTGTTGAATCTACATACCATAGATTGTCATTTCTCTGCTCTAGATATTCAGTTTGTCAGTAAAGACAAGACCTTAAAACCCACAGCTTTTTCTTCAAAATACAAAATTCTTCCAGTAATAATTTCACGTGAGTACAAGAGAGCCACACATGTATGAGAGACTTCCCATTTGTTTACTGCCAACTGAATAAACATTCCTGGAGAAGAACTTTTTTATGGATTACTGAAAACCATAATCCAGGTCACACTAGAAACGAGGTTAAATTGAAGATGCATGATCCAACTGGACTTTTAAACGGCCAGACACTGATAGTAGTTTAGACCAGCCTGTTCTTGTAACCATATTTGTGAGAGAATGAAGAAAGGTGAAGTTAGTTTTGAAATTAAAACATGGCTAAAATTCAGTAACAGATATGTATGCATGTACATCAAAATGCATTTCATAATAATGAGAAAACAGAAGGTCTTTTTACATCTTGATATTCAGGAGCAAACATAAAATTTTAAATTATATGTTCTTGTTACAGATAGTATCTTAGGTACATGTAAAGGCATATACAGATGCATATTTATATGTCCCATAAATATGGTGTTGGTATATATGGTATGGAATGTATGTGAAAATGGTCAGAATTTTAAAAATATTAGCATTTACATGAACAGAGGTGATTTAATGAGAGTATCCACCCTTGCCTTTATTTATGTGAAAATTAATGAAATTACAGGAAGGAGATGCAAGATTCTATTGACTAGTAAATTCTATTTTAAACTGTGCCTGAAATGGGTGTTTTGTTCCTCTATAGTCCTGTTTAGATGAGGAAGTTAACAGGTGAATTTGAAATTCAATAGCTAATGCACACTAATTTCCTGTGTTAACACTATTTCCTGTATTAACACTAAGTACATACAATAAGTAAAGTAAGTATGCAGAATAATGCTTCACACAAAGTAAAGAGATGCCCATACTAGGAGACAGAGTGGAACTACAATTTAAAATTACAGTTACTGGTACAAGTGAGTGGGATACAAAGAAAATTATCCTCTATATATTTTAATGGCATTCAAGCAAGTTCCAACAGAACAATTTCAAGATTTCCATCTTGCAGGGATTTATTTCACAGTAGACTGAAGAAGAGTTTATCTCTAAGGGAGGGAAGCTAAAGGCTGTAATCTTATAAGTGAGATCTAAATAATTTTAAAGCCTGAGCTCTTAAATATCTAAATATTTTGTGTCAGTTTATATTACAAAAATTTTAATGAAGTCTTTATTGCTAATCTAATTGTAAAGTAATTACATGGTGACTAGATTTATCTCCTACTTTTAAGTCTTAGAGTTCTTCTTAATAGCCATTAATTAATAAAAACATTGCAAAAACATTTCTAAATGGGAATCTAATAATTTTTTCAGTTAAAGGCAAGTGAAGTAATAATTTCTACATTCCCCATTATTTGCATTCTGGAAGCCCCCAGGAGCACCCATTTATTTGAAAATATGAAAACAAATGGTCCTTTATACCATCTAATTTTACTCATGACAGTTTCTTCTTGCATTAGCTTTTCTTCAAGTAAAGAAGCATCTTACTATTAATATTAAATCACTATAGGTTCAAAGTAATTGCTTCTTAGATCCATACACAGCTAAGGCTTTTAACTCACTTATCGAAAATTACAGGAGTCAAAATATTGTTTAAAATAAGGTTATTACCTGTTGTTTTCCTGCCTAACATCTACCTACAGACGAGAAGGGAAAAGGCATTTTACATTTCATCCTGTGGTCTGTTGTAAGTAATTTATTTCCATAAACTGGGAGAATTGCAAAGACTCATCTAAAGATCATCAGAAAAATTACAGGTTTAATTTATTCTGTAATTGTATTACTGCAGCTATGAAGTATATAATGAGTGAAATAGGAATTCTAAATTAAAGTTTTAATTCATGTTAATGTCTTAAATTTTGCAATGCAATACTTAAGCCATAGCTATAGTCCATACACAGACTACTATATTTCTAAGGTCACTGTGAAACATGCACAGTCATTTCTCTCATCTCACCTGCAGATGTTCCGAATTTGCTTTACTGAATTTGTCTCCATTGTTTTCAAAGTTGCTCTGACTTCCAAAATATATTCTTGCTTAGAAGAATAGCTTGTTTATTCAGACTACAACCAGACAATTTTGGTTTTAGTGCTTGGTAATGAAGTCTGTTTTAGAGCACTCATCAAAGGAAAGTAGAAAACAAATTTTCCTATTCTGTTTTCTTTAAGAGAGATCTGAGTTTCAAATCTCAAAGTGTTAAAATTAGAAAGTCACAAGCTTCTGGAAAATTACTTTTGTGTCTGCTTCCTTTCAAGAAACAAAATGGTGATGAGCATAGTTGCAGAAACAAAGCAGTAATGGGTTTGCACTGACAATATTTAAAGGGACAATAGCAGTCAGCCTAGAAATATAATATAAACCTAAGTGACATAGAGGATTCATTTTTCCAAGCTAGTTAGAAGTCTCATAAATGAGAAGTGGTATTGACCTCTCCACCCCACAAGAGAAAATGAACAAAGTTGAGGGGGTTTTCCCATTGTAAATAATAGATTATTTTAATTTACTTGTTGTCATTAAGGTCTAAATTCCTCCTTTACATTGTTGCTCCAGATTGGTAACCAGTGAAGCAGCTAAGACGTTGATGGCAGTACCCACCATCAATTTACAATCCAATGATGATTTGCCACACACCCTGAAAAACAAAGCCTTGCATCCACTGCATTTGTAAAACTGCTGACTGCTAGAACACAAATACTGTGTAAGTGAAAACTGCCATTCCACGAGACAATTAAATCAAGTCTATAGTTGTACCAGAAACCAGAACACAGGATTCTGCCTGTAAACAGTGTCATTTTTTAAATCGCCCTTGGAAAGACTGGAATTAAACTGAGGAATAAACTGACCTAACAAAAAAAAAATTTCTATAAATAATCAAGCATACAGCAGTTATGGATCACTGTCAGACATGGGATTGGTTTCAGCAGCATTGCAGCTTCTCAAGTCAATGTAGTTACAGTCTCTTACTTATATCCAATTATAGTAATCTACAAGAAGAGTGAAGCATCTTACATCAAATGACTAATTTTGTAGTAAAACTGAAATGACCATACAAGTTATTTCCTGACAGTTTACAGAAACAGAGAAAACTCTCCTGTCTTTCACCAATATAACTCTGCAACTAGGAACAAAGCAATTCATTCCCTTGCTCACAGAAAACCAAAAGGGGTCATATATATTAACATGTGTCTGATAAATGGATAGCTATGTGAGGAACTTAATCCTTCCAAGCTACTGCCTTATAGATACAATCTTTCAAGACAATATACTGTCTCAAGCCACAAATACAAAATATGTCCCCAAACTGGAAAACAGTGATGCAAACCTGGTATTTCCTTTATTCCATCCGTTACTGTCTAAGAATATAATGGAATGACAGAAAACAAATAAATGTTTGCCAAAAGTCAATAAACTTGTCCTTTCATAATGCAGGTACATCACATTAAATTTCTAATCCATTTGCTTTTTCCCTAAAACATTTGAAGTACACCTCCAGATCTATAAATACATGAGAAAAAAAAAAGAATATATATAACAAATATCTAAAAGGAGATTTGTTGCACACAAATAAGGTAATGGCACACCAAGTACAGAACAAGTATGATACTTTTATATATCTGTCAAAATTTCCTGTCAGTTACAGTTTAATGAGCAATCAGGATGTCAGATCAAAACAGATATGATATGTAAGATACAACATAAAGAACATCAGGCATGTGTTGCAGACATTGAAAGACATGAACAGTTTCTTTATAGGAAATATTATAGTATTATATTAGGATTTGATTCTAGCAATCCACTGAATTCTTCAGGAAATACTTAGCTGCTGATGCAGAATTCTGTTTATCACTAAACTTGAGGAAAGAAACAGCAGAGAGCCTGAAGGACTGACTATAAGGGAGCAATGCTCTTTACAAGACAGGCATTCTGCACAGATAGACAACAGACCACAACAGTGTCTTCACACCTAAATTAGAAGACTCATAAGCCTGTGATTATCAGGTATTGGAACCTGAACAAAAGCTTAGTGAGTAGTCTAGAACAGTTAACAAAATATTTGTAGAAAGTCAAATAAGATATAAACAAAAAGACTACTTCTGCAGTCAAAGGAGAATAAATTGCCTTTCTAAAACTATTATGAGAAGAAAGTAATTTTCCTTTGTGAAGCCTAATTAGCTGTATATATTACATATATTTTACATATGTAAGTTATCCTGTGCAGAATTACAGGATCGTTAAACTCATTAGAAGACCATCAGGAAAAGCACTAAAAATTTGAAGGTCAAGAGGAGTGACAAGGATGGAGTTTTCCTTGACAGTTATTAGACAGTTGCTTTGAGCCACCCAATCAGTATCATTAGTCTACACCAAAGTTTCTGGATGAAGATGGAATATACTCAATAACATTAGCTACAAGGGCATTATTTATCTACAGTACTGTTATTATAGTTTTGAATTAAAGCAAAAATGAAGGTTAATCTGAAACTTTGTCTGAAGAGCACTTTCTTTGCAGAAGCAAAGGTGCGTCAGAAAGCAGACACCTTGTGCTGTAATGGCCTAAAAACATTCACTAAATACTTTGCCCAGAGTTCCTTAGTCAAGATAAGAACAAAGCCTGAAGTAGATTAATCTAGACTGTCCAATCTTGTTGCTCCTACTGGATGTCCGTGGGAGGAAAGACAGCTCAGCACCCTGTTCACTGCACCCACAGGGACTGGTTTCCAGAAAACTCCACGTTAACCTTGATACCTAGGAGTCAGATGATTTCATCAGCTATGAACCCAGACTCGATAAAAAGGGTTAAATTTCTTGAAGTTGTTTGGGCTTTTCATGCTCTGTAATTATGGGAAATGCTCTCTTAAATGGAAAATGTCCAGCAGCTATTAAAAATAGCCTTATAACAAACTCAATGTAATTGTCTTGTGGATAGCATGAAATCGAATTCACTAAGGTCATTAACCTTCAATACTCAAATGCTGTTTTTCTATAATTATGTTTTCTGATCACAGGAACTTGTGTATCAGAGCCAACAAAGCACACATTACACTACAAAACAAAAGTTGAGGCCACAGGGTCAGTTGACCTTCACATTCAGCATTCATAGACAAGAATACTCTGTAAAGTAAGCATTTTTTGTTTTAGACTACTTCCCCTGCTGCTAGAAGTAACTTTAAACTTAAGAATTATGTTATTTTCCTTCCTTTGACATGTTTTTTCCCCTTAACTATGTAATAAAAATGCTAGTGCAATTCTTACTGCATAGCGCATATTAACTGTTTTATTGCTTATGTTATGTTTGGAAATAAATATATATAAATTCAATTTATCCATCCTATATGTTGCAATCTCACAGGATTATAGCCCTTCATTTAAAATTTGAGGTGCAGTTTATAGAGTAATAAATTCTTGAAAGTGCTGTATTCTTTGTGATCATCCTTTTAGAACATGAGATATCAGTTCTCACCATAACTTGCCATGCACTTACACTTAAACAACTTCTTTCGTCATCTTTCTTTACATTACAGACTCGACACTTGTAGTGTTACAGGTCATTTCAGAAGAAAACCCACTCCATGGGAACAGTTTGTTTTCAACACGTTACTGTGAGAAATTCTTTCGATTTTTAAAATTGTATTGTAATCCAGTTTTACTAATAGTAATACAATATTATGGGCAAAAGAAATATTGTCAGAGCAAATAGCTGAAGATGAAATGAGAAGAACAACAGGAAGTAATGTTGCAAATCACTGATCAACTTAGATGTCTGTATACTAAAGAAAGAAACACAAGGTGGTAGAAATCAGGTGGCAGATGATCAGGGGTGTGAAATAAGAGATGCAAATGCATAACTCAGTTGCCCCACATTTAACCTAGTTTGTCTCAGGAAGATAGAAGAGAAAGAAGAGAGAAGGTGACATTAGCTTGCACATGAAGAATTTGCTCTGAAGCCTGGAATGTGGATGAACTCACTGAAAGCATAAGAATGAACAGGAAAAAGAAAGAAAAAGGGGGGATCTGTTCTGGAAAGGTTACTCATAAAGCCAAATCATCAAAAAAAAAAAAATCAAGATTTCTGCAGGCCTTTTGCAAAATCATTCAAAACAAACTGAGTGGTGAGAATGAGTGATGTTAGCTTGTTCAGATATCTTTTGGGGAAGGAACATGTTTTGTCTACTCAGCTCTTGAAACACATTGGTCAAAAAGAGCTATGCGCAAATATTCCTCAGTATTTGTTTCTAATACTAGAAAGCAGCTACTAGAGAACACCAAAGTAGAAGCATCTTGGTCTTCAACAACTTCATAGGATCATATACAGAAAAAAGTTGTTCCCATGAAGGAAGTGATTACATTATTTTTGCATGAGAAGAATGAAAGGTAGATAATATGGAAAAAAAGGGCTGAAGGAGACACACAACCCGCAGCAAAATCAATTCAGGTTAGACATTAGAAACAGTATTTTACTGACAAAGGTAGTGAATCAGTAAAAGATAGATAAGTAGCAGAAGTAAGTAAGTTGCAGAAGCTGCAACTTTGGAGATTGTGTAAGAATACATTGGAGAGCCATGTAGCACCCAGTAACATTCACTAATACGAGTTAAACTGAATGACTCAACTGTCTCCTTCTGTCTCACAGATTCATCAACATGAGTAAAACGAAGACATTCTTACATTTTCTTTTAATCTCTCCCTTCTCTTTCCTTTGCCAATCACCAAATCTCTCTCATCAGTATTCGTAACAGCAGCTGATCACTACTTTGGGGTTAGACTTCCCTCTAAAATCCTCACACCCACATTGCATCTGAATCTCAATCGTTAGAAACTTACACTCCACCTCTAAGATTCTGTGCATGCTATCAAACCATAGGATCTACATCTCATTATCTTGCAATATTGCAACCTCCTTTCTGTTGGTCCTGATCAGTGCAAGCTGGCTCTGCTCATACGTATCCAGAAAGCTGCCGAAAAAGTAATTTTCCAAGTTCGTATTTTAACTGCTGTTTCTTCGCATCTTTCCACTGGCTGCCCTCTCTTTTGCAAGAAACCAGAAAAGACTGGTATGCATTTTCAGAATGTGTGCATGCATCTCTACCTATCAAACAAATTTTACTGACATGGTGATCTGTCAACGCTGAATTCATTTTAGGTTTACTAAATGAACAGGCAAGCAAGCAAACAGTAACATAATTTATGCTTTCCTTGCTCTTGTCTGTGATACTTTGGGCATATGTTAACCTTAACATCTGCATATCTGCCCTGTTATTTATTCTCCTTACATCTTTGCTGTGCCAGTGTGCTAACACAATGGACTATCAGATTGACCAAAACCAGCCCAATGAATCTTTGTCCTCCCTTTTGGTCTTCATTTATATCCATTTTATAACACATAGACTTTTATTTAAGATATAATTTGTAAGCTAAAAGCACAATTCTTCTTTTGTGTGTGCACAGTTCTCAACAAAATGAGACCCACAGCATAACAACACTCTTGCTATTTGAACCTGGCTTCTCAAACATATTGTTCTATCTGAGGATGTGGATCTGAAAAATCTATAGTTGCTTTTCCTAGCATTTAATGTAACACAATAAACATAAGGCAAGTGATTTCATAAATGCTCCTTTCTAAATGGGGAAGCTACTGACTCTCCATCTCCCCTTTGCAAATAATTACACTCTTCTGTACAAGCTATGGCGTTAAACACAGGTAATTCAATGTTTCTTTAAGCTTAGGTATTGCAGCTTACTGATGAGTATACATTACTTATGCTGTTTGAAGACCTTTTTCATAAGGACATAAAAATCAAGTGTAAATAAACAAGATATCTATGTAGCTGAACTGCCAGAGCACAGTGAAGCCAAAAGAAAACATTTTTGTAAGCATATGGCAAAGTGCTCGATGTCTTCCTTCAAAGAAGAGAGGTGCAATTCTGGTCTTAGTTACAGCTGGTAGGTTTAATCTGCCTGCAGGTGCAATATCTTACTTATCATGATGGAGAAAGAATATTATAAGAATGATCACTTCCCTCTCTCTCTGCAGGGAGAAAAAGCAATGTTATGAATGGTGAACCTGAAATCAAGAACAGCATTGTTTTCATTTCATTATTTCCTGAAACAAGATTAAAAACTCTGTTTGACACTGACCTTATTTTGTTAAAAGGGCAATTTTTGTGGTATCAACCTTTTCTTTAGCTTGCTCTATCTTTTTGAATTGTATTAAGCCCAGTTTTATATAGTTAGATACTTGTGATCTTCTAAAACAAATAGAACAGATGATAAACTGTGATAGAAAAGCACTTAGGTGTACACCAATGACATAAAAAGGATTCTTCATAGATGCAGAAATCTGCACTATCATATCCCAGTCGAGGGTCAAGGTGTCACTGTTGAAATTCCATAGGGATGTTGAACAAACTTTGCATTATCAGCACTTGCCTTACTGGAAAGGCACTGGAAAGGGTTTCATCTCTCTCTCCTGTGCTCTACATGTATTGAGGCTCCCTCCCCAAGTCAAATTATTTTTAAGAAAACTGAAGGCACTACAGTCAAATGGTTGCCACTCCATCTAATTTATACTGCTATTGAAAAGGACTCAGAATTTAAAAATATTTTAAAGTAGATATTTCTCCTTTATTTCATTAAAAAGGTACTTTATTAAAATGCTTCATCCCCATACATTAAAGAGACATATATAACATGGTGACATTTTTCATATTTAGCAAATATTATTTGAAGTATTAAATTAGACTGTTTATTTAAACTAAAATACTGTGGAATGAAATATCACAGCTATCACATCTAAACACAGTGCTTCAGTACATGCAGCATAATAATTTAAAAATGTGCAAAAAGATTTGGCATGATGGGAAGCATAAGAATTTCTATTTCAGTAAACATCTGGCATTCACATCTTTCTCACTATACAGTCCCACAACTTTCATAGTAAAGTACTCAAACTGAAGATGCCGCATTGTAAGAGTTGTGAACATTCTCCAAAGTCTTTCAATATCTTCTGATAAACAACACTACAAATTTGATGTTCTGTGGACCACTCAAATTCACTTGTATTTTCCATTTGAAGATAGCATCAGCAAAGATCATTGCACCTTAGAACATACAGAGGGCTACAGAACAGCTCATAGGGTACAGCTTTCTTTGATTTTGCCTTTAAACAAAACTGCTTTTAATTTTGCATTATCCACCATTGTATGCCATTTAAGGAGGTGACAGCTGCCTCAAACATTAAGCTGGGTTCTTCTTTACTGGCATTAAAAACCAGTAAAATTAGACCTTTTTCCTTCAAAGACTTAATGCATATGTTTCATTTTAGACACTACAAACAGTCTGTACTTCAACTATTCCTGTCCTCTGGGGAGTTATGAACCTATATAAGCCCAAAGTATAACAGTGCCCTTGTACCTTCTGTTAAATGCTTGCTATTGAATATGTTCACCGAGTGAACTTTGCTCTGGAAAGCTAGAAGCGCTTTATGAAGCTGGATTCTTTCTTTTCACACAGTTTAAAAATATGGAAATAAAGTACCATGACAATCAGCTCCAGAGATTGCTTTTGTTCCATACAGTTGACAGAGGGAAACAGTTTTCAAAAGGAATAAAATCAGCAGAGGAAAAATGCAACTGTCAAAGCTCTAATATGGTTAACCAGAAATATGAACTAGAATCTATGGAAGTACTTCAATGCTCCTTTAAGTAAAATTAGAAAGGTTTGAAAATCACACTGTACTTGACTGCGGTCAAACACAATTAATCTTAAATTTGTAAAGAGGAAATCTCAAATATATGTGGGGGTTTGGGTTTGCTTCTTTTTTAATTGCTGGCACTTGGCTCTGTAGGACTACCATTATTTTAAAAGTCAATGCAAATCAGGAAACTGCATTTTTATCTACTGCATCAGTAGAAAAACTCTCACTATTCATGCAATTTTAGGACCTTGAGGCATTCTTCTTAGCCAGTGTAGTAATCCAGGGTACTCACTGTACATCTGATATACCTTGTAGCAGTTTAACTCATTTCAGTCTTATTTCTTGTATAATCAGTGATAGTTCATAGGTCCTAACCGAGGTGGATTTGATTCAAACCTCAGAAATGTCTGAAGAAATTCATAACCAATTCCTGCACAAATTATCGAACAGTCTTTTGATACTATCTAGAAATGATACAAACACCAGACTCCAGTTTACTAGAAACTGTGGAGAAAAACAAGAGCTGATATGGATCCAAAACAGTAAGTTCAAATAATATATCTCTATTAAATAAATACATCTCTATTACTATAGGATGGGAAACAGTAATTGAACTATCCTGTTGTCATTGTGAAGTTATCAAAACAAGCCAGCAGATTGCTGTTCTCATTCACTGGACAATTAAATGCCATTGCATGACATAAAGCAAAGCAAAAGAGCATTTGAAAGATTTTTTCCCTCAGTAGAATTAAGGTATGCAGTCATATGTTCTGTTTACAGGACTCTGTGGTCAGTATCCATAAAAGTAAATGAGCTGCTCAGTAAGATAGGAACTTGCCCCTATCATTTCACAACTTTTTAACCCACAAATCAGATAAGCGTTTCATAAAATGAAGATCTCTCATCACTCACTCTTTCTTTTTTTCTACTGCATTACTGTTACCCTTCTTGGCACCAGCTATCAAACACTTTGGCCAAACACTCAAACTGAGACTTAGATGGATTTAACTCAGTGGAATGATGACATTTTATATCAGCTAGAAATCCCCTTTTCAAAATAAATCTGGCACTAAGATGTAGCATTGTTTGCCATCAGAAGAAGCAAAGTAAATCATATCAAATATACAGCTGTTGTGTTATCTAATGACAAGATCTATTTATAGCTAATTGGCACAGTAGCAAAGCTGATAAATTTCATTTGGTATTGTAGAAGTAGCTGCATTATTCAAAATACATTTCATAGCCTGCCGGGCCCTCGGAATGTCTTCATTTTCTTGTCTTTTGATTGGTATCAAGCAAAAGAAAGATGGGATCAATTTAGCTCCATTTGATGGAACCAGTGTACCTGAGAAGTTGAAGGCTTGGGCAACTAAGTGCAGAGCTTGGTTCTGATGAAAATGTGCAATGTAGCAAACAGTTTTTCAATCAACTCTGCCCCTTGCACTTGCTTTTGTGGTCTGTCAGATACATTCTTCTGACTTTCTGAAGCTGAATGCTCATCTATAGCTTTCTTTATCTCATTTATTTTATACTTTTCTCCTTTCATGCCATTTTGTCTTCTGCCTTCATTTAGTGGTTTCTAACTTCTATGCCCATGCCACCTTCCCAATCCCCTCCCCCTTTTTCAAGATCCAGTATCCATGAAGAGAACAATGAAACATCTCAAGATCTGAAAAGAATTTACAATCATGTCACCTGACACCGAAATTAAAAAAAAAAAAATTCTCCTAGATATTATAGTGCAGTGCTTGAATCTAGCTCACCATTGTGGTTGAAGGAAATCAAGTGACTAAAAGAAATCTAATGCTGACTGAAAAATTCTGAGATGCAGAATTGCCACCCTAGAAAATACAGTTCTGATGTATTTACAAGAATTTTATCATTAGTCACTCTAAAAGAGATTTATAACCATATGCTCAAAGTGATGAAAAAAAGGAAGATATACTTAAAAGACTGAGCTTCTGCAAACACAACGCCCCCTCCCCCCCCCACACTGATGTATGAAAATTGCAAAATCTCTTTTTGGAAGACTTAAAAAAACTGGTGCAAAGTCTCCTTTGTAGAATTTCACTCTTCTTCCAGAGCTTATTCACAGAGATATTAAAACTCCTGAAGAGGTTTTTGGGTTCAAACCAAACCTTGTACAGTCAAGTTAAAGAAGCTGCATTAACACAGGATTACACTTTCTTTAGAAAATTTATGATGTGAACTGTGCAATTGAAATAATCCTACTTCTTCTTTTAGAAGATTTTTATAGGAGAGAATTTTTTACTCCTGTTTTTAAGGAAAAGCAGTTCTCTGTTTACATCTTTTATTAAATCCAGCGATGTTACTAGTGATTCTTTATGCTTTTGTGTAAAGGTCTAGAGTTCTTCACAAGCACCTTTACGTTTTTCAATCTGCTTTGTTAAGAAACACACATTTGCTTGCAAAGTGAGTACATATTTTAGTGGAACCTTTAGGAATCACTTCTTTAAAAGTCAACTTCTTTTGGGTATATGGATGCATGAATAGGTGGTTTAAAAACGGAATAGAGTACATATTTTTCCATAAAGTTCAGGGGGATTGAGTCAAAATATGACTAAGCAATATGGACACTGAGCTATCACAACTGAAGTATTTTAACATAGATTTCTTGAAAGAAGTGGGTAAATAAAGTAGGCGGTTTTCTACAAAATTATGAAATGTGATGAAAATGGTGCAATGTGTGATACTATACCACAATTTTCATCCATCCCACAGAATCTGTAAGAGTTGTTTATATCCAGGTTGAGCTTTTCCTCTGCAGAAGTAGAAACATAAGCAGTAGAAAGTCCTTTCCTGTCACAGCCTCACCTCAAGATGACATGTCATTTATGGAACTGTCTGGGTTCAGTTCTGTCTTCACTGATTTCAGGCTAATTTGGATCTGCAGAAATTACTTCTACAGGAAGAAGAAGGAAGGTCCAAAGAGTAAAGGCTGTGGATTTCCAGTCCTGTTAACTGCACCAGCTTTGCAGAAAAGACATGGATGAGTGACTCCTACCTATGTCTGTACAAAGATGCTTCAGTAATGTTTGCGCTACTTACAAATGGAGAAAAACAAGAGCTGTTGAAACTACATCTGAAGTTGATGTATTTTATCTCAGGACCAAAAGCCCAGAAGAATGACTCAAATCCAAGTATTATGTAATTTCGCCATTCTTTATAGCTTTGTTATACAGTATATTCTGTCAGCCAGTAAAGACATGTCAGCAAACATCTCAACTATGTTTAAGATTTGGTATCGTTCTAAAATCTTCCAAATTTATTCCAAATTTCAATTCCAAATCTCTTTAAAATGTCTTATTTTAAAATGCTTACCTAAAAGATTATAACAAAGTTAAGCAAGAGGGACTGAAGAAAAAGCTTAACTCCCCCAAACATTATTTCTTTCATCAAAGCAAACATGGTATTTACAACAGACATTAGCAAAGATTAAAAATGCAAGGTTCCACAGTCTGAGTAAATTAAAATGTAGACTTTTAAGATACAAGAATTAAGAATAGAATAATCTGCTCAGTGGTGTTATGGATCTAGGAAAGAATCATGTAGTAAGAAAAATAATTCTTCAGGGCACTAATTTTCTTTCACCTTTGGTTTCTCCTTTACATTTTTAATGAAATTCCTACTTTTTTCTGCCAATACCACTGCTTACTCTTCATTTTCACAAGCCAGCCTAAGTAATTTAAAGGAAGAGTGCAACAATAATATTTCTGATTTTCTACCTTTCCTAACAAAGATTCTTTAAAATAAAGAATTATGGCTGCACATTAGACACTGGTATTTAGGCCACATTTTTGCACTGGTTCAAACAGATCTTAAGACCAATTCAACATTGTTCTAAGAAATCTGATGAAAAAGTAAGTTAGATTTCTAGGTCACCTAGAGGGTTTTTTAATATTTTACCTGGTATTTAATTAAAATATCATAACACAGATAGAAAGCAAGGCTCTGCTTCATTATGCTGTGGTCTGGAGTGCATCTCTGAATAAATCAGCTCCAAGCTGTAATAGGAAAACATGTTTCTGAGAGGAGCAAGCACACAGCTGTTTAACCATATGGAAGTGTAGCTGCACGAAGCTCTGTTAATATCCACTTCTCACCTCCCCACTTACACCCAGACGTGTTGCCCTGGGGTGGGCTCCTACTTCCACCTTTGCTCCCCTGCAGCCTCCTACTCTTCCCATCCTTTTGTACCTCAGCTGTTTCGAGAGCTCCTGCAGGTCACCCAGCCACATGACCTTGAACGCTGACAAGCACCCTGCCAAATACACCAAATCTTGCACAGCTTGTTTTAGATGAACTTTAGATGTCCCAGGTAACCAAATATATGCATCACTTACTGGAAAAATCAATCAAATAATTTCATGTCCTTTCCATGTAGCTGGAACACTGCAAAGAGAAAATATCAGTTTGCAGGGGATATATGCTGCTTCTTTCAGTCATTCTGTACAGGTTTATACATTAGTATGATATGATCCTCTCAGTTTTTAAGTTTTCTACAGCAAAACTTTACAAGAAGATATACAGGAACCAATGTACAGAAATCTATGCTTTAAAAAACTAGATCATAAATTATGTGTGTGACAACTAATGAGGAGCAAACATAAAAGGAGGTAAACAGCTGGATTAATATCAAAAGTATGAACATGCATAGATCAATTATCTTTACCTGATAAACTTACTGAGAGTTTTCAAGTTGACATTTACCACACAGAAAGATGGATTACTTTCTTAGTTGAATTTGTCATGGATTTAAGTTAATTCCTCATTCATTAGCACAGAATTGGGGAGAGAACTTTTTAGCACTGACCTGATTGCTTACTACACTTGTTTTTCACCAGTTTGTTTTAAATAACTTAAAAAAGAAGACTCCAATACTTCTCCCCCAATGACAACATGCTATAAGAGAGCAAGATACTCGTACATTCAGCATATGAAAATTTCCCTACAGTGTGACTAACTAAATAGGTAGCTTCCTGAACCTCATGAAAATTCATGACTGCACTGAAATACAAAATCAGAACCCACTATGGAACACAGTCTCTACCCAACCATCATTGAGGAAAACACATGCTCAACTCTGTTGCTCATTCCCTGTGGGCTTCAGGCACTGCAACCCATCTGTGCTCTCATCATTTGTCTGTGAGCTGCATTCTTAGGCTAGTATTCTGCTTTCACACCCTTCTGAAAGTGCCTGGTGCCTAAGGAGACACTTCATATGGAACACATATTTGCCTATGCTCAGAAAAACAAGCCATACCACTTAAACACCATTCTATGTTTCAGGCTAACCAAAGGCACACACTGGCCTTTGAAAAGATGTATCCAAACACTGCAGTATCCTCGCCAGGGCAGGTCCTGGTTGAGTTGAATGTGAGTCAGCAGTGCCCTGGCAGCCAGGAGGGCCAAGTGTGTCCTGGGGGGCATCAGGCACAGCATCACCAGCCAGGGAAGGGAGGGGATTGTCCCGCTCTGCTCTGCACTGGGGCAGCCTCACCTCAAGTGCTGGGGGGCAGTTTTGGGTGCCACAATATAAGAAAGACATTAAGCTATTAGACAGTGTCCAAAGGCATGCAACAAGGATGGTGAAGGGTCTGGAGGGGAAGCCTGGTGAGGAGTGGATGAGGTCACTTTTTCTGTTTAGCTGGAAAAGAGGAGACTGAGGGGAGACCTCATTGCAGTTACAGCTTCCTCATGAGGAGAAGAGAAGGGGCAGACACTGATCTCTTCTCCGTGGTGACCAGTGACAGGACTCGAGGGAATGGCCTGAAGTTGTGCCAGGGGAGGTTTAGGTTGGGTATCAGGAAAAGGTTCTTCACCCAGAGGGTGGTCAGGCACTGGAACAGGCTCCCCAGGGAAGTGGTCACAGCATCAAGTCAAGCCTGACGTAGTTCAAGAAGCATTTGGACAATGCTCTCAGGTACATGGTGTGATTCTTGGGTTTCCTGTGCAGAGCCAGGAGTTGAACTCAATGGTCCTTGTGGTTTTCTTCCAACTCAGCATATTCTGTAATTCTGTGCCATTATCCTGTCTTAATACCATGCCCTAAACTGCAACAAGATGAGAACAGAAACATGGCCTTATTTCCATAGCACATTCTGCAGGGAATGGACCCTGAAATGCAATTCCAAAAAGGCAATGCCACATTGCCAGCAGAAGGAATTTGGAGACACTTGGTTCTGAAACCAAGCACATGAGTTTGCTGTTTACTAGATATGAATGCCCCACCTTGGTATTCCTGATGCCCTGAGGAAGCACTGCCATCATACCCCAAAGCAAAGGTACTTCACTTGTGCCCAGTTAATTTCCAAGATATTCAGGTATTGTGGGGGAAAAGAAAAGCTGGTTGCAACCTCACTTCCTGACACAAGATGGCCTTTAACCCAAAAATTACAGTTATTTTCTTCCATCACCTATGTGGTAGGAAGAAGGTTGCCCTTGCTCTCAATTTCTCTTCCATGCAGACTAATTTTCAAAGAAATCTCTGAATGTTCAAGCAGCCTTGGGCATTTCTTTAGCAGGTACACGAGAATGAAGTGGCAGGCTTTAGGGAGGATGGGGAAATAAAGTAATATTTTGACTGTTTCCTTTACTGTTAGCTATCAGTAGTGTTTATTCTAACGTATCATCTAATCTAAAGGCATGTCAATGGAAAGGCTTCACCAGAGACTGCAACAAATTGTTTACTCAATAAAGGTCATTTGATTGGTGCTGTTCATCATTTAGTTCCATTGTGAACATAAGCTCAGCTCTGACATTTAACAATTTAAAGCTAGGTAGGATTACTGTTTTGAAGACTAGTCTCATTGCCAGACAGAATTTGAAAATTGTTTTGAAGATGTAGTGGGAAATATTTTTTCTGATTCAAAGGCAGTATGTTTTTGACAAGTCTGAGCTATGTATTTCATGGCTTTATTTACCTTGCTTAAGAATAAAGTGATATTTTGCTGTTTATAAGTACATTGAAAGATGTTTTATAGCCTAGTTTCCCTTTGAATTCATTATGGTCTTTAAAAGTCTTTAAAAGGACCTTAAAAGGTCTTTAAAACACATAGAAAAAGTCTGCTTTGTTTGTTCTTAGAAACTGCCCTGGGGAGTTAGGTCTTTCCTGTCATTAGCGCTTGCTTTCTTTGTGCAGAGCAGAAACTTTCAAAAAGAAGTTTAGCCCTTGTGACTGCAAAGACTGTCGTCTAATGCACTTGAGATACCAGCAGGTATTAAAGACTGTACCTCACACCAAGCACTTTGCCCTGTCTTTTCTCCACGATTTGAAACACCTGTGCTCTGCTTCCTACCACAGATATTGATGAGACTGCAGTCTTCCAGTTGCCAGAACATACTTTCATCTATGTTGACCCCAAGCCAAAAAGATAACTCTTATCTTTTTCCCCTTCCTTTATCATACGTGATGCCTCTTCAAACAGCAGTTGTTGGAAGTATTTTTTGGGGTTTTTTTTAAAGAGACAGAAGACTAAATTAGGGTCTGAGGGAATGAGGTCAGACTTGTGGTGCAGAGCAATACCTAAAAGAATCCAGAGAAATGTTTGGCTGTTGCAGCACTCCTACTTCAGTACCAGCAGTGAAGAGGCCTTGCTAGTGTCTATCTGGTTGTCTGACTATTCCTTTGGCATGTACTGAAAGATGGTGAAAGGTGACATGGGAATGAAGACTGAAAGGGGGAAAAAATTAGTTTGTGGAAGGTAAAGAACAACTGGGCAAACAACTTTTCAGAAATGAAGTAATAATCATGTGGCATGTCCTTTCTTTTGAAGTCTTCAAGGCAAAAGCTGTAACTTAATTTAATATATATCTGACCTGAAGTCTTTCTTCATTTGAGTCACATTTTTTAAATTCCATATGTTTAAAAGAGTATATGCAGCTCCAGTTCTCCAGCCACTCCTATTATGCAATGGTTATCTAATCTTTCTGTATGCCAGTCAGTTATAGCCTCAGGATATTCAGAATCTGCTGCAGTTATAAAAAGAGAAACGTAATTTGGTTTCAATACATGTCTCATATAGAGAATTTAAACTCAATAGACAATGAATTGCTAAAAAAAACCTGCTACCCCAGTAGCGTGAGAAATTTTTTAGGAAACTACATAAACTGACTCAAAAATATCCACATAATGGTTTAGAGATAAAATTCTACATCATGTGGTTGTCAGTTTCAGCTCATAAATGCAGAACTAATGTAGCACACAAGTATCTACATTTTCTGTCTAACAACATGAACTCCATGGAAAATACCTAAGATTCTTCATTCATTTCAGCAATTTCCACACTATCCAATTAATTTCTTGAAATTGTATCCTGTTTAGCAGTACACATAATAAAATATAGCAGCACCCCTCAGTAATAAGCACTTCAATCTACATAATTAAAACTGGGGGCATCAATGAAAAACTAAAGGAACTTAGTGTTTAATTTTCAGCTAGATGAAAAGGACCTGCCTCTGGAAGTTCAGAGCATAGTCCTTTGATGGGACCCACTCAGATCTGAAATCAGAGTTTCAAATGCACAGGCTAAGAACTTCTGGGAAGCTTTCTAGTATTTCTTTTCTTAAAGCTAGGATTCAACATCCCACATGCCATGCCTCTGCTGGCACTTCTACCACTAGCCTAATAATGCAAGGATTTCTGAAGAAATTTCTCACACAATTTCAATATAATTTCTTTTGCATTTGACCAAGTCAGAAAAAAGAAATTCTCTGTGGCTGTCCTTATAACTCCTAAAACCAAAATTGATTGTGCTTGAAGATAAGAAAGACACCAACTTCAAGAAAAAAATGGCAGGAACGAATTAGCCCCTTGGATTTCAAAGTAAATACTGACATGATTACAGATTAGGCATGATTAAGGACATTGCTAAATTGGTACCTTAGAGAACTGCAACCATTTGCATCACTGGATAAAGACTGTTCTAGAAAGAGACTTAAATATGGCATCTTCTAGCACTGTCACACCAAATTTTAAGCCCTGACAGTGCACTCTGTGGCTTTAAAAGTCTGACCTCTAGAGACTACAAGGGCAGAGTCACACTTGACCACAGACAGAATACAGAATGAGAGAGATAATAGCTACCTAAAGGAATGATGAAAAATGACTATGGTTTATACCTGATAACTCTTGAGATCTCAGGTGCTTCCCAGAATTAGGCATTTAAAATGAAGTAAGAGATCATTTCATCCTCATCTGGGTACAGCTGAGTACATCTGGAGACAAAATACATTTTTTTTAGCTTGCTGGAAGGCAGGAGGAATCCTAATCCCTGACTTAGAGAATCATGATTCTTACAGTTCCTTATGGTCCCACAAAATATGCACTCTGCTGTATGACATACTAGTTCTCCCCAGACAACTGCAGAAGGTCTGAGCCCAGTCCTGCCTATAGCCCCTTGGTCAAGGCAACCTTCTGGGAAACAAAAGATGCTGAACCTAGTCACTGCAGGATAAAAAAGCCAGCGAACTCACTCAGGTACCAAACTTTTAAAATCGACAATACCATTTCCATGTGTTTTCAAGGCAAATTTTGTTCAGATTTAGGAGGCCTAATTTGCAAAACCCAAACAGGATAATTTATTGGGACACTTGGCTCTGCCAAGAAGGCAGATGGTCTGGGGATGAACAATGCAGTATGAAACTACTCATGAAATTTCACTTGGGTCCTACTGAATTTCACATTCCCACTAACACAAGAAGATTTTGTAAGTAAGTGATCGTCGAAATTATTAGGTGCAAGTTTCAGCATATTTCTCTATATTAATCCCTTGCTATGCACCACTGTAGTTTTCTGGCTCTTGGCTGAAGCAATAAAGAGCATGGCAACAGCAATTGCTTGTCATTAGTATGTCTCTATTTTGCTGTTTGTTTGGATATTTCCTTCACTTTCACCCCACTTTTCTGGTGAACAAGATTAGTTGTTCCTCAGCATTGTGGTCATACACATTAATCCAGCTGGCCTGGGATAAAATGACCATGAGACTGCAAAATCTGATATGCCCTTCTCAGTTCAGTGATGATTCAGTGATGATAAAATAGATGTTCAAGAGCTCTCTTCTTACTAGGATTATAACTCATTGTGTAATTTTTGGTTAAAACTCAATTCAGATTTATGACAAACTAAGGTCACTTCAAAGAGGCTTTTGAACTCTTAATGGAGAAATATCACCAAGTGACTTACCATAAAGATTAAATAAGTTTTTCTTGTGTGATATACTAAAGCCATGAAGGTGAAAAGTTTGATTTTAGTTATGAATTGCACTGTTCCGAATACATTTCCTGTATCTTATGTTGAAACTTTTAATGAGTCCTTGCATTAGAAGTTACAAACATAAATATGATTAAAGTAATAGATAGGCGTAGAGGCAGGAGATTCCTTTTCAGTGTGTTCAGTCTATTATTTCCATTCTAAATAACAGACTGTAAAAACCTTTCTACATAAGGGTATCTAATTCCTTCATCAAAAATCAGAACACGTACCAGTTATTTAAGGTTTCAAAGCAAAGCCCTGTTCTGGCTGAAATCAATACAAAACTATATATGAATTTAATGGAAACAGCATACATCTCTCAAAGCTAATTAGTATTGTACTTTTCAAATAACATTACCTATAACTGATACACAAAGTACTGCATTAAAACTTCAGCTTTTATTTATCTGCCTCCTCTGTATTTTGTCTCAAAATATCTTCCAAAACTGACTCAACCTTTAAGAAGATTGATTATACCTAGAAGCATGTAACTTCTGAACTAACGCTTTTTTAACTCTTGTGTAAGCAATTTCTCTCATTTTTTCTCACCTCCTCACACAACTCCATTTTCCTGAGGTCTTGCTGTCCTCTAGCGGCAAAGGGCTATGACAGCTAAAGCTGTGGGAGCGTTTGAAAGCAGATGTCCTCTCCTTCATTACGATTTTCATCATCTCTGCTCCAGGTAACTTTCAGGACTCTCAGCAAATGGATTCTTGAAAGAAGTTGATGATTTCAACTTGCCAGACTGTAGCAAAGTGACTGAGTGAAACATAGCAAGTCCAGTAGCTATTTGAACTTAGAACTATGCCCCAAGGTTGAATTTTTTAGGCAGTCTACAATTAACCACAGGTATGTTTAATTATTTTTAGCTTGAAAAAGCAGATGTATTACAGACTCTCATAAATGTGCCTATTACATATTAACATATTAAACTATGTTAAGACTTTATATGGGATTTTCAGTACATTTCTTCAGACTTCAATTGTACAGTCCTACTTCTAAAACTTAAGTTTATGACAAAGTCTTGCTTATGAATGCTAATTTCTAATTTGTTGAGGTAATGATGAACTGTGATCAAATTCTTAGCCACCCTGTCTCCTATAATCACAACACCTCAAATGACTCAAATGCCAGTTATTTAATTTCATGTCGGGTCACAGAAAGACTGCAAGGTACAAGCCAGTCATAATGATGGATGCAGCCACAGCCATGCTGCGACACATGAAAAAGGGAAGAAGACATCTACCTATCCATCAGCCATCAGCTCAGCTGCACACAGCTCCAGAACCCTACATACCAGCAATAGTGGCTGGTGAATCATGGAACTGCAGACCCTTAGCGTGAAGGTCTCCAAGGAGGACAGATGCAGATGTACAGATGTCTTTCATGCAGATGAACAAAATCCAGGTGTCACAACAGGGCAGAGACAACAAAGTAATTCTCATGCTTAGAGCTAAGATGTGGCAGTCTCAGGCTTTTATGGAATAACTAGTGTACCAGATTCAAAACAGATCATCTAAATGGAAAATCATCAGGCCTCGTTATATAAAACAAAGAAGCTGAGTAAGTAGATCAGCCATTTGGCTTATTCAGACTTGCACTTTGGGCTCAATGTAGAGCACTGGGGAGAGACAAGTTAATAAAGAACAGCCAAATAGCAAGTGTCCTTTTAGAGCAAAGTTGTCATCATCTCTAAAAAGAGGAAAGTGGAACCTTATACCATAGAACCATAGACTCATGAAGGGGCTTGGGTTGGAAGTGACCTTAAAAATTATCTCGTTCCAACCCCCCTGCCATGGGCAGGGACACCTTCCACTAGATCCGGTTGCTCAGAGCCCCATCCAGCGTGGCCTTGAACACTGCCAGGGATGGGGCATCCACAGCTTCTCTGGGCAACCTGTTCCAGTGCCTCACCACCCTCACAAAAAAACCCTTCTTCATAGTATCTAATCTAAATATACCCTCTTTCAGTTTAAACAGTTATTACCCCTTGTGCTATCACTCCATGCCCTTGTAGAAAGTCTGTATAATCCAGGACAACAGCAATCTTTTAAGAATTGCATTCTACATCTTTTAACTCTATGTCCTCACTAGAATTCCCTTATCATGTTCTATCAGACACAGACATTTTTGAATAATGAATGAGATAATATTTTCAACTCCCTTCAGTGTAGGCAAAAACAATTTAATACTGATTTATGAAGGATTTTTAACACACTTTGCTTATGCATGTAGCATACAGCCTTAAAAGTCACTCCAGCCTCTGAGTTAACAGAAAGAACATTGCACAGAAGTTTAGTCACTTGCCTTTCATTTAAAGCACCTTCTGTTTTCAGGTCATTATCACCATTCATTCTAAACAAAGAAACTCTCATTTTTACTGCGTAATTAATCTCTGGCAACCTATCATCTTCAGCCTTCCTAAGCATCCCCTTATCTTGCCATTGTTTGACCTTGTACACTAAATTTTACTGGAATGCAGAGGTATCAGATACATTATTTTTTAAAATGAACATCTACTAACTCAGAGATTAACTTAATAATACATGAAAAAACCAAACCTTCTTGCAAAGGTCTAATTCCTGCAGTTGTACTTTTCTCTATGGGACAGATCCTTAGGTCCATAGAACTTGTTTGTCAACAGTCACCAACAACTCCTAAAAATGAAATAAAGTCAGGAGTAAGAAACTTCAACAATACATCATGTAATAGTAAGAGCTGGCTGAGGTTAACCCAGAATGTTTCACACATGGAATGTTTTAACAAACTGCCTAAATTATGTAAATAATGGAAACAGTAAATAGGAAGCTGCTCAACTACCCTAAATATTTTCACGCACCAGTGAAGAACTTTATGGCACAATACACCCAGACACCTCTATACAATCAACATCCTCAAAGGACTAAGGATTGGGCTGCTTCAATTGACACTTTAAAAAGTAGCATAACATGAATAAAAATTTTTAAAGAACTTGATACGGTGTTTTCTCCAGCAAATGATTTTCTGGGTCAATTCATTTCTGAAGTTCAAGACAGTTCATCCTCAGACACTGTTTCTAATATTTGTGCAATGAACAGCTGGATTTCTTTCTGAATTGTCCTAATCAGTGATTTAAGGCAATCTTTATTAGTTTACAAATTAGATATTGAAGTAAGCTATTTTAATCTCTAAACATTAGAAAAACCAATCCATGAAGCAACAGGGAAGCAATGTAATTTTTCTGTTTAGAAAGGGCTGTGTTAATATGGTCTTTATTATCCATAAAAATTCCATAATGCACCCAGGGGCAGCATTAGAGAAACAGCATTTACTGTTCTTCCAATCTGTTTGTTAATGTCAAGTGGATTATTAGAAGGGATCCAAGAGCTCTTACAATACTATACCTTTTATTCTAGGCTTAAAGCTTGGAGATTTTGATATTCAAAAACCCAGAATATGACAATACTTCAGTTCAAGCACCAGCATTAATGTATTTTTAGTTCTTCCCAGCAGTGAAGTGGGGAAACTGTCCAATACCAACATACAAATGAAACCAAGAGCCTTGCTTTGTTACAGAATTACAGGCTTATTTACTGAATCACCTAATACTGTACAGGCTATGTTACTGTCAATATGAGAGAAAACATAGTAGCACCCTTCCTCTTCCCAGAATTGTCACATATTCCATATCTGTCTTTTTCACCGAAGCAGGGTTTAAGCGGAATAGATGATTAAGGTGATTTATCAGTAAATTATATTCAGACAAGAAGTTGTTTTTCTCCTCATGCAAAGAATGGGGCAAAATTAGGGGGGAAAAAAGCTCAAACTCTCCAAACACAAAATTTTTACTCAGGGAAATAAAGTAACATCTTTTGTTCTATTTCTACTACTGTTACTGTACACAAAAGTAACTTCCCCCTCCAGCAGATTTTGAAGCTCAGAGATGTCTCATTGGAAAGACATTTCTAAGATTTTTTTTTCCCTCATAGTTAAGAAGAAATGGCTCCCTTGGCCATGGCTAACAAACCTGGCGCACACATGAGGAAAAATCTGTTTTGAAGTAGTGACATTTTTTTCATGCCAAAGTTAGGGCAGGTTCTGAGATTTGGGAACAAATGGGTGTTCTCCTCAGCCATGTTCTCTGTTCTGCTGAATTCCCTACTGCAGGTGAAGGAACCAAAGAGGAGTTTTTTGAGAGACAGAGACGGAAAAGTCATTAGGATAATTTAATGGGCAGATAATCTACGGCTTCCTTATTCTTGACAGGGAAGATCTTCAAACAGGAAATTCACAAGTTTCAGATGAGATGCACAAGGTGCAAGCACTGACCTCGGGCACGACGTGGCACCATTGCTCAGCACTCACTTCTTGGTGGTGCCACTACCAGCTCTTCTCAGTTTTTCTTCCTTGGGGAGCGCCAGCTGGTCTCAGAGGTCACAACTTCAGAGCGGTGAGGGGTAATTCCCCCTCCAAGGTCTCTCCAACACCAAAGTTTGTGGCACAACCTGCGTGTCCCTGTTTGGCCAAGGAGAAGAGTGCGATATAAACGTGTAGACCAGCCCGGGGTGCAGCGCAACCTGAGGGCTCCGGGGCAGGTGACAGAGAGAGGACAAATGGACACTTGAGGAGAAATAGACACGGCGAGGAGAAAATGGGCACTTTTTTTTTCTTTTTGCCGAAGCACCCCCGGCGAGGCTGAGGTGGTGGCAGCGGGAATGGGAAAGTTTGCCGTGACCTCACATTAGTTTTTAGCATTAGTTTTTAGCAGCAAAACTCTAAAACGCCGTCACTTTTTGCTGAGAGGAGCAGATTCCCGCCGCCTGCCTCTCCGGCTCTCTCTCCGCTTTTCCCCAGCCTCTAGCGGCGGCTGGCGCTCCCCCTCCCGGGCTGCTCCAGCAGCGTTCCCAAGCAGGGAGTCGCCGTGGGACGGGGCGGGAGCGGGAGGGAGAGGGAGGGAGAGAGGCGGCCCTCGGGGCAGCTTCCTCCCGCTCTCCCTTCCTCGTCCGGCCGCCGCAAGGAGCGGACCATGGCCCGCAGCCGCCGCCGGGAAGGCTCCGCGCCGGGCACGTCCCCGCCGCCAGGTCCCGCCGTGGGTACAGAGCCCTGGGCTCGGGGTTAGAGCCTCGCCCGGGGCGGGCGCGGGGCCATGGGCACGGCGTCGTCCCTGGTGAGCCCGGCGGGCGCGGTCGGGGAGGTGATCGAGGACACGTACGGCGGCGGCGGCGGCGAGGCCTGCGAGATCCCGGTGGAGGTGAAGCCCAAGGCGCGGCTGCTGCGCGGATCCCTGCGGCGTGTCGGCGGCTCCCGGCCCGGCGGCCTCATCGGGGCCAGCTTCAAGTCGACGGCCTCGGTGCAGGAGCTGGAGTGCGTGGCCGAGTACGAGCGCCTGAGGAAGGAGTACGAGATCTTCCGCGTCAGCAAGAACAACGAGGTGGCCTCCATGGTGAAGAAGGAGGCCAAGCTGGACAGGGAGAACAAGCGGCTGCGCGCCGAGCTGCAGGTAGCGCCCGCTGCCCCGCGGTGAGGGCACTGAGCAGGGAAGCTGGGGCTGCTAAGGACTCGTCCCGCTTCCCGGGAAAAGCTGTGGCAGGGAGGTGACGGGTGCGAGGAAAGGCAAGGTGCTGCGGAAATGGTGCGTGCCCGTGCTCTCCTGCTGAGCCGTCGGGATGCCGTCAAAGTGCGCTTCTGGGGATGGGGACCACACCCTGCGCGGCTGTGAGGACCAGTGACAGCGCCCGAGGGAATGGCCTGAAGCTGTGCCAGGGGAGGCTTAGGCAGGGTATTAGAAAATGTTTCTTTACCCTGAGGGTGGTCAGGCACTGGAACAGGATCCCCAGGGAAGCGGTCACAGCACCAAGCCTGACAGAGATCAAGCGTTTGGTCAATGCTCTTGGGCACAAATTGTGACTCTTGGGGTGTCCCGTGCAGGGCCAGGAGTTGGACTGGATGATCCTTGTGGTTCCCGTCCAGCTCAGCATATTCTGTGATTCTGGCTTCCCTACCCGAAGGAGAGGTGTAGGGTTCTGGGATAATACTGTAGTCAGACATGAAAAGTAATCTAAAACCTCTTGTCAGTGATAAAACTCAGAAAAAATGAAATATTCAATATTTTCAGGCACTTCAGAAAACATACCAGAAAATACTAAGAGAGAAAGAAAGTGCATTAGAAGCTAAATATCAAGCCATGGAGAGAGCTGCTACCTTTGAACATGATCGAGACAAGGTCAAAAGGCAATTCAAGGTATGGTTTGACTTTTTTTCCTGGGGAAATGACCAAAAAAGATGGATGTCACTTGTTCACATTCCCCAAACAAACCCTTCTCCAACATCTATCATGAGGCTCTCTCCTTCTTAAAGAAACCTTAGAGTGTCATAGCTGTAGCTGCCTATTTCCATTAAAATAGTCCTACCAAAACCTCTCTGTAAGACTAAGAGGAAAAAAATAGGAAATAACTTTTTAAATATTAAAAGGAGAATATGGAGTGATATATCATAAACCAAATTCCTGCTTTGAATTTGAATGCAGGAGTATATTCATATTTGAGAGTGACAACAAAACATGAGCTGCAAACATGCTGAAGGAACGTATGAACACAGGGTTCCATTACTTCTGAATAAATTTTATATATTCCATTGTAAGGTGTAACACCTTTAGCTTACATTTTTTTAAGAAGTGGGTATTAGTGCATCTCTTTTGACTGCAAAAATATGATAGCCAGTTAGTGACAGTTTGCACTCTGGAGGGATGACTTGAAAGGCCAGGCAGATGTTTCTGCTTTTCCTTTGCTGCAGATGATACTTTTGCCACCCAAAACAGGGAAGTAGGTCCTAGTTTTTCACTGTTTTCAAGATTCTTCGTGTCCTTACTTGTAGCTATTTGTAGCTACGTGTAGTTCATGTTTGGCAGCTGTATAAAAAGAGGATTGGTTTTGACCTTATTTAAGAAAATGAGACTTGAAGACTACTTCATCTCTTTGAATTTAAGTCTTGGGTCATGTTTTCTTCCCCACAGGATGGTAATACTTTACAAACAGGACAGCTGGAGGTGCTTGATCACTTTCTGTCATAGGAAATTAAAATTTCTGCAACAATAAAAAGTAAATACAAGATTATATGTAATGGTAAAAAATATATGGAAGAATAAAAGGAAAACTTCGAAAAAATTGTTACATGTAGTGATTTTAGCAGACAAAAAATTTTAAAAAGTAAAAGGAGTTATTTTCATTTTTAATGAACATACTAATGCAGGCTTCTTTCAGAATGGTATGCTGAGGTTTATAATGGTAAAATTTTAAAAATAGATAATTTTAAACTATGGTTTCCTGCTCATTTCTGACTCATGATAGCTTCATGTTCACATTTTCATGCCTCTGACTGCTAAATGAATGCCAGAAACTTATTTTTCCAATTGAAAGTATGTGACATGAGCTCAGGAACAGATACTGAATTTTAAAAGATTTTCTTTTCTTTCCTGCTCATAGATTTTTAGAGAAACTAAAGAAAATGAGATTCAGGACTTACTGCGGGCCAAACGAGAGCTAGAAGCAAAACTCCAGAGACTCCAGGCCCAGGGAATCCAAGTGTTTGATCCTGAAGAGTCTGATTCTGATGATAATTGTACAGATGTTACGGGTGAGAATTTTATCCCAAACACTTTGTGTTGGAACATGACCGAAGTCTCCAAATAGTAAAGCAGGAGACAGATGTTTATGTTGTTTTGAAAAAAGGTTTTATTAATCCAGATGAAAAGCAACTTAAAGTAGTTTGAAGGTAAAAGCAACAAACCTTGCAAACTTGGTTTAGATTGTGGGAACCTCATATTTCTGGTGTTACAAATGAATAGATGAAGGCAGAGTACTGTCTAGACACAGTGACTTGAACACTTTTTAAAAATTGTTCTGTCAACTGTTCTGAGTTTTCTAGTCTCTTTCTGAGTTTTCTTATTCTAGAACTGAGAGATAATGCTGCAAAGGATCCAAAAATCAGACCTGAAACTAGAGGGAGTCTTAGACACTTTGGATGATGACATATGCCAGTGCCAGCTGCCGTAGGTTCCAGAACAGGAGAATAAGATCTTTAACAAAGATGAAGTATGTACAAAACCTTGTATATGCTGTATGAGGAATTTAATAACATGGAAAGGGTTCAGATGTGAGCAATCTATGTAACAGCAAATACTAGGAAATACCCTCAGCCTTTGGTGTCATGGATTCTCATTAGCTTTGGACAAGCAACAGCTTAGAACTACAGCACACAAAGGTGTGAGTAAATCTGCTGAAGGAGAAAAAATGATAGTCAGTGGCATGTGGCGGTAGGTTTCAGCTGGAGTGTTTAGGACTGGTAATTTACCTTGTGTAGTGACAATGAAGAGGGGATTTTTTGTTTGTTTTCCAATTCTTAGCTACTGGGGTGCAATCTGAATACTGGAATGGAGGAGTGTTGGGAAGTGAGCCATCCATGGGTAGTATGATGCAACTTCAGCAGTCTTTCAGAGGGCCTGAATTTGCTCATAGCTCCATAGATGTCGAGGGACCATTTGCAAATATAAACAGAGGTAAGTAATGGTAGTTCGTTTTGCTGGGATTGTAGGTGTCTATGGAATTTTTCCAACCATTCTTAAGTAACTCTGTTCCTTCTTAGATCCTTTTCTGTCCATTCTTGGCTAATTTAACTAAAGGATTGTTTGGAATTCTTTGTAAAAATAAAAGGACATGTAGCTAAGTTGTGTTTAATATATGTGATGACTATGGTATGTGCAGCACTGATTTAGCAAACAGCAGTTACCAGTGCTTTCTTGTATGTTCCTTATGTTCACAATGGAAGATAGTGACTCTTTCTTTCAATATCTGCTGGTGTTCTTTTTTCCATTTGTATTCAGATTCTCTACTTCCTGAGTATGGACATCACATTTGTATTAGAATAAATTATACCCCTGTTTTTTCATTGAATTTGCGTGGGTTTTGACTCTGCCTAGGGGGCCACTTATGGAAATCTGATTGCAAGACCAGGATGTACGTGTTGTTATGCAAATCAGTGCTTGATATTTTCTTGTCAATAATTGCTGCTTTTGAATTTTGTTTCCCAAGTGGCCTCTTGTAAATTGGCTTCTGATACTCTGGTTTCCTTCAGCCTTTCCTGGCTCTGAAACCTCTCCTGCATATAGTTGACTTTGCTGTCAGTTTCTCCCTTTTTTTTTCAATCCTTCAGTCTCTAATTCAGAAGTCTGTGCCTACAAAGTGGGAGGGTGAGGGTCTTCCCTGGGATGGCTCCAGCTTCTTACACTAAGCCTCTCATCAACAGAACCTATTCCTATCTTGAAAGAATGACCAGCCACAAAATGAAGGGTCTAAGAAAGTTTTAAAACTCATTGCTTCTGTAGGGAATAAATATACAATGCTACAGAAAGCAATGGATTTTTTCTCCAGAAGAGGAAGTTCCCACAAGGCATTTGCTGTCATTTATTCACATGGTCTAATTGAAATACATGTAGATCTGAAGGAAAAAAAAGTGTTTGCTTATGAGTGAATTTATTACTCTTGCATATTGTTACTTATTTTACAACTATCAGCTTGATTTTGTGGAAACATCTGATCAATCCTTTTTAAAGGAAATATCATTGTGATGATAATATAAATATATTTAACACTTTTATTTTGCCACATTATCAAATTGTATGACATTATCAAATGGTATGGGTTCTTGAAGTTCGTAAAATTTAAATAATTGAGTAAAAACACTGCTATTATTTTAAATAAAATGTAGTATTCATGATGTTAAGAGGTGATGACTTATCTGTTATGCAGTGTAATGACGTGAAGATCTCTAAGACTTCATTTTGGTTTTTCTTTTCATTGGCAGATGATTGGGATGCTGCTGTTGCCAGTTTGTTGCAGGTTACTCCTCTGTTTTCCCACTCTCTGTGGAGTAACACAGTAAGATGTTATATTATCAGTACTGATGAGACTCAGCCAGAAGTGAACATCTTTGTTAGAGTGAGTACATCACAAACTTATGCTCCCTTATACGCTGTCTTGTTTCCAGTGTGATGCTGGTTCAGAAATTTGTCTAATACTTCTTGAAAGCTTTAGTAAGTATAGTCTGATTTCAGTGAAATCAGTGAAAATATTGTCAAGGGCTTCAGGGAAAGAAACTGCTTAGAAAAAAGAAACAGAGATCTGTTTGATAGATCCTTAGTGCTATGCATATTTAGTAATAAAGCACTGTTATTCACATTTGCTTTCAGAACTACTCTCCAAAACTTCAAAGAGTCTGTGAAACAATGGGATACTTCTTTCAAGTTGTTAATTTTTCAACAGAGAATGAAAGGCCTCTTCAGGATGTAAGAAAATGGGAAATCGAAAAAAGTTCATTAGTCATTTTACTCCTGCATTTAACTTTGCCAAGGTGAGTATTTTCCAGGCTGGTGAAACAAATGGCAACTGGTAATTTATGCGGAGTGCTTAGCTTATTGAAATGTATGGATGCTTTGCTCAGTACATTGCCTAAGCTAGTAACTTCAAAGTGATACTCCTTCAAACTTTAGGTTTGTTAGTGCAGACACTTAAAAGAACACATCAGCTTTGTACCATTTTCTTTTTCTTGTAGCTACAAATTCTCTTAAAATACAGCTTGAACGATGTCTTCATAAATGTTTTGCTTTCCAAGACCAGCTCTCTGTTGTGCATGTGGCTGTGTCTTAGGAATTCAAGATGGCTGGTGTGAATGTCCTCAGTGTTTTTTATTTCCTTATCTAGCCTTACACCTGCCTGTAGTGTTTGTGGTTTATTCTATTGCATATTAGTGCCTGGTTTTGGCTGTCTTTCAGACTTAATTTCATGTCTCTCCTCTGTGTTACCTTATGCTAGCTTTTGACAGTTTCAATTTACTAAAGTCATGATGTTTCATGACAAATAGTGATGGAATGTGTTCTGTTTGTTCAGTGAGTAATTTCTTAATCTTCTAGAAGAAGAAGCATGATTCACTAAAGAAAAAAACACCAAAGGAGGGATACTTTTTCAAACTGTGTTAGGAATGTTACTGGTATGCATTATATGCTGTTGTCAAAAAACCCAGTTTTATGCATGTGGGGAACAAATGTGTAAGAACAAAATGTGCAAGGAAAAAAAACCCAACAGTATTAATTTAGAGAATTTCTCTTAGAAAAACTCTGATGAAAATTGTAGTGCTTGTGTAAAGATGGTAATATTTGAGGAATCCTGTCTGCTGTTGTCAGCATCCCCAAGTAGTATGGTTCCTTCTGTGGAACAGCAATAGATATCCATGGATGTCATTCACATATATAAATGCAAAGTACTTTTGAATTTGGAGGTGTCAAATTCTTCTTTTTAAATACTAGAAATTGAAAGACTGTCCCCCAAGACATCTGATAAATACTAAAGGAGTTTTCCTAAAAAGATCAAAGAATAGAACAGAACCTTCAGATAACTGATAGCAAAGCATATACATGATGCTTATTAATGATATGTGAAACCACATTCTTTCCATGCAAGGCAATTACTGTTCATGCTGCATATTGGTATGACAGGAAAAACAGCCTTTCATTTACAAATCAATAATCATAAAAATTAATAAATGGTTTTACTGGTTTTGGTACAAGTAGCATAAATCTCCCTCTCTTAGCTTTTCCTTGCTTCAGAATTTTTCTCAAATTCTCTGTTGAAGTATTTGATTGCTTTTTGTTATAAATAGATATGACTTTTGAATTAGATTTTGCAGTGAAACCCATCTTCGGAGCTTGTGTTGATTGAACTGTTTACTACAGCAGTGTAATATAGCACAAGAATGCTGATTTCCAATCTAGTTGTTTGTTGGAGGACTGTGAAGAAGCCTTCTTGAGAAATCCAGAGGAAAAACCCCGGTTAATTTACCACAGAAGGGAGGATGGCAGAGTCAGTTCAGTCGCAGTGCAACAGTTAATTGAGCAAATTTCTTATGTGAACAAAGCAAAGGTATGGCATTTAAAAATTGCTATAAACAACACTGCATGCTAATAGTCTCAGATTATAGGAGAAATTGCATTGCACTTATTGCTCTGGATGCTCATTCTGTGAGCAGATGGATGCAGCTGAAATTTATGAATGTTATGAAATTTTCATTAGCAGGGGAGAAAAAAAAGCCACTGCATTTTCCCTGAAAAAAAATGGCTGTGCTGTAAGGTTAGAATTTCTTACCTGTGTTTAAGCATTTAAATGGCAAAGTTGTTTATCTGAGGTCCCTCTGTAGGGAATGAAATGTACCTCCAGAGAGATTCCTGCTGCCTGAAAATTGATCAGTTACCATTTATTTTCATCTGCAGAGACAACCCTTGAGAACAGCTGAAACTAGATGTGCACCTTTTAAAGTTCTTAGGCAAAGTGAATCTTACGTAAGGAAGGCAACAGAGTGGAATTTAAATGTGTTCCAAAATGTTTTTGTTGGAAGTCCTAAATACTGTTCTCAGTTGGATTTAGAGTTGCATCATGCATTGCCATTTACTTTTTCAGATGATTGACCATGTTGGTGGTGTGGAGGAAGGAGCGTATGAAATCTATAATTGTGTGGAAAAAATAATTAAACAGGTAAAGTACATGAGGCATTTTAGCTTTTTATGTCTACACTGATTTATGATCTTAAATTATGTCAGTGTGATTACTATGTGGTACTTAGACGTGATTCAAAATATCTCTTTGTTTTATCATTAATATCTGGCAAGCAAAGAAACGTGCAGGTGGAAAATAAAACCCCAAACTGAGCTCTGCTTTTATGGACAAAAGCACAGGTCCAGGGAAAAGGGTTCTATTTATGGGCCTAAATTAGCTTTTAATTTCTCTTTATCCGTATCATGGATATGTTCTCTCCTTTTTCTTGTGGTGAGTTGCTTCCTCTATGAGATACCTAAAATCAGTGTCTTGAGACCTGTGCATTCAGAGTTAACTTGGTTTCATCTAATTGCTTATTTATTTGTGTTCTCTGCTACCCTAAGAGGAAATGAGCATATTGGTGTTAGTAGAGCCACACTCATATTGAGACTAACAGCAAATGTACTTGCACTATAGTTGCAGTTTTCTCCATGTAATTTCTTTTTACTAAGGATATATTGGGATGTGAAATGACAGACCTAGAAGGCAAGGATTTGGGTAATAAGGAAGACTCCACTGCTCCTGAAGAAGAAGTTTTTGGTGATGTATTGTGGGATGCACATGATGAACAAGAACAGATGGAAGCTTTTCAGCAGGCCTCTAATTCAACATGTGAGCTGGGATTTGAGAAAGTAAGTACATTATAAAGGTATATGGATGAAGAGAAAGTAATCACTCACTTCCATCCCTTGTTTGGCAAGATGCACTTCTACAGAAGAAGCTGTGTCTGAGAGCATCCTGGAGGCTATCACTCCTTACACTGGAAGAAGCCATATGTCTGATATAGATGGCATATTTCTTTTCTGGGAGAGATGCCAGGTGATGTGTTGTTGAATGACATTGATGAAGAAGTAGTTCTTGTGCCTGCACTGGAGAAAAGCACTGTAAGTGTGCCAGAAGCAGAGCATCCTCTTAGACATTGGTCATCAATAGAAAACACTCTGAATATCTATCTTTTCTTCTTTTATTCTTTTATTTCTCTTTTATTTTTCCCCAAGGAAATCCAATCTTTTTCTTGACACCTGGAGTTAGGTCTTTAGGAGATGGTTAATGAAAAGATTTCATCTCATCATGCAGCTATAAAAGAAGAACAAAGGAAACTTGAAAGTGGAAAGCTGTTGAATAGCTCAATATTTACTCATTACTGGAAATAAATTTTTTAAAACATTTCAATTTGCAAGTATCAGGAACGATTATATGTTGGGAAGATAAAATGAATGTAGGAAGATAAACATCAAAGTCATCACAGAATGTGTTGCCATGATTTATTGGGGCAATGTAATGTAAGCATGCAGTTTCTGTTACTGTATTTAAATTCTTAGTACCCCTATTTTACTAGCACAATATATTTTTTTACTTCACCACTCATGTCTTCGTAATGGTTTGGAGGATTGTGCCATCTTTACTACATTCTAGAGCAACAGAATAATAGCACATTAAGGAAAAAATACCAATATATGTCTTAATGCACCTCTTATTTTGGAGACAAAACATTTCTCCCAAAAAGATGAAGGGTGTTTTGTTTTGATTTATTTTGTCATCTGCTAGAACATTTTTGGACATTCATGTGGTGAAAGAAAGCCTTCTTTTGTATGCTTAGTGTCTCAAAATATTCATGGCAGATGCCAACTTTGAAGGCTTTTTTCTGACAACCATATCCAGTGCAGAGTAGTTTGGGAAAAGGAGGAGCGAGGAGGCCTGAACAAATATAGAACCCAGTTGCTTTACTATAGTAACACTATTTCAGTTTATTAGCACTGAAGGTTCCATTTTAAATAGAGTCTTGAAGAAAGTGTTAATTACTTTTACACTTTTTAAAAAAGAGATAATAAATTCTGGGGTTTAGGTGTGGTTTAGGTGTTTCATTGCAACATCTATATACACTTGTATTGTATTGCATTTCAGTAGTTACTCCTTCACCTTAATAAATCAGTACCTACATTTTGAATCTAAATGGTTTACAATACCACGCACTATATTTGATCCTTAAACAGTGGAATATTTATAATGATTGCTTCTTTTTTATAGTATTTTGAACGTCTAAATGACCTAGTAGCAGCACCAGCACCAATTCCACCGTTGCTTGTATCAGGAGGACCAGGCTCTGGGAAATCTCTCCTTCTGTCAAAATGGTAGTTTGGATTTTTTTTTTTTTTTTATGAATGAAATTTAAGAAAAAATTTCCATTACATTTCAAACATTGTGTCAGTCTAATAAGAAGTAAAATGGGGGCATTTAGAAAGCACTGAAGTTATTGAAGCATCCTGGAAAGATTTGTGGTATTGGAGTAGCTTATTTCATCTGGACTGCATTTAACATCTCCCTGACTCCAGCTGCAACACCTTACATATCTGTCTTTGCACAGCATTACAATGTTGTTTTGATAGCCCAATGATGTTGCCCTTCTCTGATACACAAGAAGGGTCCTTTGGAGTCTTTTTAACTGAAATAAAGAAAAAATTCTGATAATTTATCATAGAAATGTATTTTATGGTCACTTGTATGCTATGACAAAATTTTCTGTCATAAAAATAAATTGATGGTGTCATTGCCTCTTAAAAGCTTAGGGGCCTGTGACTATTCAGTGCCAGGAAGGGCACTTATTAATTGCTTTCAGTACTGGGGAGAGCAAAAATGGAATCTCACCTTAAAAGTTCAATTATAGCTCAGGAAATGTCTGTCCTGTTTTGTAAAATAAACATGGAACACGTGTAGCTAAGATATTCTGTCTCCTTTGGCAAAACTGATGCTTTTTGTTTGAGATCTATTTGCAAAAGTAGAGTCTGTTGAGTCTTTTTTTTTTTCTTCTCTTCTTTCATTAGGATTCAGTTACAACAGAAGCATTCACCAAACACTCTAATTCTTTACCACTTTGTTGGGAGGCCCATGTCTACTAGTTCAGAATCTGCATTGATAATTAAGCGCCTTGCTCTAAAGGTAATGCTGTATTACATCCCCTGCATCGCATCTTTCTTTGGGAACTGCCAGCATGTGTATGTCCAAAGATAGCATTTTCTACTAATTTTTCAGCATCAGTGGAAAGTAATACAAATGTAATAGAAAAACATTCAAGTTCAGATTGGGGAGGCAATCTGGGCAACCTGGTCTGGTTGAAGATGTCCCTGTTCATTGCAGGGAGTTGGACTAGGTGGCCTTTAAAGCTCCTTCCAATCCAAACTATTCTGTGAGTCTATGAAATGTAAGGTGTTATAGAATGAGGGGAATCTGATCCTATACACTTAATGTAGGTCAATTAATTAGCACCTCTGGGATATCCATAGTAGATCAGCATCAGCAGTTACGTTTCCAGTGACCTATATTGATGACTTACAAAACCATATAAACTCCTTCCAAAATTCCCTGCCATCTGGCCAATGAGAGAGGCAGGTGGTACCTCTTCTGTCTATGTGCTTAGAAACCTGAGGCTGTATTGGCCACTTGGCACCATCTTGTTCCTAGACTAGGCTCTCTCTTATGTTAATTTATTTTTAATTGTGTGCTAAACATGTGGGGAATAAGCAGGGATAATTTTTGTGCCAGGGTCTGAACTTGCTTTTTCCATCACAGAGTGGCACTAAGGGCCTTTCAGTGCTAAAACCTGTAGAAAAATGTAATCAGATGTGCTATCCTTGCAATTTTCTCATCTATCTTAGATGTTTGCCTGTTTAACCTGTGCAACTTTAAGTCCTTTAAGTCTCCAAATTTCTTGTCCATTGTGTAAACTGAGGTTATCTCTCTAGAATTTACACATTGAGTTCAATATTCTTTGTTCTGCATATGCCAGCTTTCTGCATATACTAGAAGGAAAGAACTCTGTGTGAATTTGGCTAGAAAAATTGCCCCCAAATCACATAGGGTTTTTTTGGGGGGAGAGGGTGAGGTATGGGAGGGGAGCTGGTTTTTTTTCTTCTCTTGTATCTATAGGACTTCTTTAAACTATCCTAGCTGATTTTAAGGTAGAATTTCTTGTACATGTTTATAATTCTGCAGCTTATGCAACACTCTTGGTTAGTATCACCTCTGACTTTTGATCCAGCTAAACTTCTGGAAGAGTTTCCCCGTTGGCTGGAAAAACTTTCTGCACGCCATCAAGGCAGCATTATTATAATTATTGACTCTATTGACCAAATACAGGTATGCTTTCAAAATCTTTGCCATTTGTCAGTCTAAAGGCAATCTTGACTATTGTAATAGGTTCAGCCATAACTATGTAACATAAATATTAGTGTTTGCTTTGCTCTGAAGAGAATATATAGAAAATAGTTTTGTAAAAAGTGCAGGTGAGTTATTTTTGTAGATAAATTTTTCAGGGATTGTTTTTTTTTTTTCTTCTATATTTTATCTTAACACCTTAATTTTTGAGCAGTCCAGGCACATTAGCTATCCAAAGATTCAAGGCTGTGAGCTGACTTAACGGGCATGTAAATAGCCTCGTTTTTATAAGGTGAACATTTCAAAAATAATATTCTATCTGCTTTATTTAGTGTACAGTTGTGCTGATACATATAAATGGGTCATTTAGGACCGTCTCGAGGACCAGATCTTGAAAGATTTTAAAGGACACTGGAGAACTGAGTTTCATTGAGTTGAACACTTAATGAAACATAGCAACTTCTGGCACTGTTTTGAACAACCTCTATATTAAGAAATGAAAATTTGTTTTTAAGCAAGCTGAGAAGCATATGAAGTGGTTGATAGATCCACTGCCAGTGAACGTGAGAGTGATTGTATCAGTGAATGTAGAAACGTGTCCACAGGCTTGGAGGTATGTTATATTTCTTTGATGTGTCAGAGTATCCTGGGTTAGAATTATTTTAAATTGCAGTTACTCATTGAAGAGCAGACAGATTTGTCAAGACGTGGCGATTTAATAGGATTAGATTTTGCAATCTTTGAGAAAAATGAAAGCTTCTCTATCGTAGCTGCAATGACAGATTTTAGCTGTTGGAAAACCAGATTTTTGTTTTACTGTGGTGGATCTATCTACATGACTGTATGAAAGACGATATTAAATGCAGTTAGATGCACATCAAGAACTTCAGTACCATGATGTAGATTCAGGATAAGGCTAAAAGTGGAAATTTCACTTCAGATGACTAGAATTTCATAGTAGCAGGGAACAGTTTCAATTACTGCTTTGATATAAATCTTTAAAAAGCCCTGGAACTCTGATATCTTTTTTTTTCCTTTTGTGTGCTATTTAATAAGGTTCGAATATGACTTTGTTCTCTCTTACCAAAGGTTATGGCCCACTCTTCATCTTGATCCACTGAATTCCAAAGATGTTAAATCTCTCATTAGTGCAGAATGTAACTCTGCAAATGTTAAATTGACTAAAGAACAGGTATGTCTGTTGCAGTTTTTCTAAAATATCTTACTCTAGTATAACTTTTAATGAAATCATGGAAAGAGGAAATAAGCCAAGCTGCCAAAAGAAAGAATTATATGTAGCTAACTAAATACAATTGCTCAAGATAGCATGAAGTTTTTTTACTTCATAATTCATAATTCATATAATTCATAATAAAAAAATACTAGAGTATTTTTACCCCATGGCTCGTAGCACTGAAACACACATGGAACAACATAAATTTTTAACACAAAAACAGAGCAGTTGCACATACTGCTGTAAATGTGTTATTTAATTTTAGAATACCAAGAGATTTAATTATGTTTTCATTAATTATTATTGCATAATACTGTAAGAATGATTGGCAGAGTCGGAAAAACAGTATTTTACCTTTGCCTTTGAGACTGATTCTGTAAGGTAATCCTCATGTTGAGATATAATGCTAGATCCTAACTGTTCATCTTAAATTCAAATGGGAATTTTCACTCATATGCTCCTATAGCTAAAAACATGTGCAGTATTTTGTGCACTGCTTACCATGTTATAGTCTTCAGATGTTATAGATAGAAGAATATCTAGAACTATTGTTTTCTTATCAAATTGTATGGTTAGTTTCATCTCAGTTCACAGATTTTATTTAAAATGTTGTAGGAGAAGAAGCTTGAGAGACATTGTCGTTCTGCCACAACTTGCAATGCTTTGTATGTCACTCTTTTGGGCAAAACCATTGCTTGGTAAGTTGAGGTGTTCTGGAAGTGACTATGCTCATCACTTAAAGATTAGAGGACTGTAAGTAGGTTAGCCTTTTGAAATACTTTCATTTAGCACAGAATGAATCTTGTTAAGAGAAAACAGTGGAGAAGTTCTCCGTCTTCACTGACTGTGAACGCAACGGGAACAGAAATCAGCGAGTATACAGCGACCAGTTTGATACTAAATGAATCCAAATAGCCGTACTTATTTGTTTTCAGCTCTTCTATTTCTGTTTTATGTTATTCTTCTTTCTGGGTGTATCAGTTACTTCAGTGCTTTCTAAAGGTATTTGGAGAATGTTGGTATTGTGTTGTTAAACAGTTAAATTCAGATGTGTTGTATTCACTGATGTACCAGAGAGTTTGCCCCATCCCTTTTTAAGGCTACAAGGATGATCAACAACTGTTTAGTTCAACAACATCCTGCATATGGTCCTTAGCCTTATAATTCCCACTGTGGAGAAAATTAATCTTCCTTCTTGTGCAAGAGAATACGTAGTAAGTGCATTTGCTTATTATAAACCTAGATTTCATCTTGTAGAGAAAGGTGCATTTTTAGTTAAGAGACTCCCAGAAGATGATACACTAATTGGTAATTTACTCCGGGTGACTGATTTCATTATTTTTGTTCACATTTTATATTCTAGAAGACTTAATTGCTCCTGGAAACATGCTCTGTAAAATGCATTAAATGAAACAGCAGCATGTGGTTTTATCTTTATCCATCCTGATGTTCATATTTGTATTCCTGCTGGAGAAAAGAACATTGCTGTGTACTTTTTTTAATAAAACTGTTGCAGTTATTTAGAAAAATCAGACAATATGACAGAAATTGGCTTGGAAGAACTCACCTCTTTGTTTAAATCTCACCTATTCAAAAATCTCACCTATTCAAAAGGTGCTGTGCACCTTTTGAACCCAGTAGGAATCCAGAGAATATTTGAGATAGAGCTCTTCAGTAGTTTCAAATCAATCTTACTCAGCCAAATTAAATATGCTAAACCTTACCCTTTCTGTCCTTCTGCTCAGTGTTGGAAATACAGGAAATATTGATGAGATTCTTCAGCAGTGTTGCCAGTGTCAAGACACAGTGTCACTGTACAGGCTTGTTCTTAGATCAATTCAGGAATCATTGCAGAGTGATAAAGAGAAAGGTCTTCTGAGAGAGGTAAGCAGAGAATGCATCACTATTTCTACAGATAATGAATACTCTTTCCTGTAAAGAGTTTTTCTTAACTTAAAATTAAATACAAATTTATATGAGTTCATAAGTATGATTCAGAGATTACTGTGTATTATTATTAGTATAGAAGGGGCAATTTAATAATTATATCTGTTGCATAACTATAGAATGTATGACTGCTTTGTGTTAAATATAAACTGAGCTGTTGTCTCACAGAATAAGGCAGGGCTTTTACCCTATGATATGATATAGAATTAGCACTTCCTTGCTGATCACTATCATGATGTAGTGATAAACTACATTGAGCATAGTAAATGCAATCAAAACGTGGTGTCTTGTGAATACAGGCATTGCTTATTACATTTCTGGCTCCTCTTCCTACCTTTGCAGAATTTCCCTCTTGTGCGAAGCATTTTTTAAATTAGGACACAATACTGAGAATTGCTACTTCTTTGGTGCTTGCAGCATAGAGACCTTCAGCATATTGTACTTAGATAAAAGTTCCTCATGGTAATGGAGTTGTTCTCTCCCAGTGTTTTAGAGGAAAGCCTAAGGAGCCATTTGTTTCTCCCAGAGTGTCCCATTTGGTGCTTTATCTATTAGAATATTAAACTATTAACACTGAGTTCTCTTCTTTGAGAAGAGAGAAAGGGCTTGTGTAGGCAGGGGTTTTTTTCCTTTGGCTATAAAGTTATCACAGTGATAAATAGGATTTTTCTTGACATTTCAGTGTAACTAAGCTCTCCAGCAAATATTGCTAACTGTGTGAAATCTGTTCTCTGCTCTGTGTAGATACTGTGTGTCATCGGTGTCAGCCACAATGGGGTGAGTGAGTCAGAGCTAATTGAGCTTTATCCTGAGCTGACTTCTGCAGTGCTGGCCTCGCTCCTTCACAGCCTCCACAAAATGTGTCTGCTGACATACAGCTGTGGTTTGCTGAAGTTCCAGCATCTCCAGGTAAAGTTTGTAATTCTAAACATGTGCAAGTGAAGCTCCACCCCCCCAACTCCAACCCCCGTTTTTTTAGATAAGTTCTGTTGTTAGTTAGGTTGGCCTTGAAATGTTTGTGTTTGCTCATCCGTTCTCCTTAACATCTGGTCTGATTTAGAAACACCTTGAAAGCTACCAGAGCTGTGATATCAGTATTGCTGAAAATCTGGCCTTGTAAACCTTCATAAATTTCTAATCTATTAGCTGTTAACTGTCTAATCTATAAGCTGTTAACTTCATGTATCCTCGAAAACACTGGCTCCACAAAAAACCAAGAAGAATTGAAGGAGAAGGGAATATTCCCTGAATAACCGGAGCTGTGGTCTAATATAATATGATTTGGTTTTAGTGCCTTTGTCATTGAAAGATTTTCAGTTCTACAATATGAGATTTGTTTCATCTTTTACAGCACCCTGTGTATCATCAGCACTTAAACAAATTGAACGGATTCCCTTTCTTTTAATTCTACTCTCTTTCAGGCTTGGGAGATGGTGAAACTAGAGTATATGGAAGCAGATGAAAATGTTACTTCTGCCTATAGACAAAAACTAGTGGAATATTTCACCATGCAGTTAAGGTAGGTCAGAATTCTTCCAGAAATGCTAAATTGCAGACTTTATGCCTCATAGATAGTTTTGTTTTCTTCATATACCTTCTTTGAGTTTAGGAAATTACTATGGAAAAATAACTATGCAAGATTTTCAGTTTAGAAGTTTATTTATTGATATGTTGCTTTCTAATCTTGGAAAAGAGTAAGGTCTGTGAAGGGGAATGGGCATATGATAAAGTGATCATGGGAAAATGTAGGGCATGAATTTATACCATATCGGTTATATTGTGGTCTCCAAGACCCCATGGATTTTTAAGTCCCAGCAAATGCTGGGAAATTTGAGTTTGCTCAGGACTTGAAGCAGAAGACCACTTATGTTCAGGAAGCAATTAGCACATAGATAAGAGGAGGTCCAGTAGGACAGCTGAACATCTACAAGTTCATATCCAGCTTGAAAACTGATTTGCATTTACATCCTGCGTTAGTGTGTCTCAGCTGCGGGCTGCGGTTTATTGCTCCTCCAAGCATCCACTGTTAGGTAGCAGGAAGCCAAGAGGGCTACAGTGTGCCGGACAAAGGAGGCACAAAGGGACAGTGGGCTGCTGCAGGGCTGCAGTCCTGCTGGCAGGCACAGACTAGCCCTTATGGGATGGAGAAGCAGCTTCTTGTGCAGTGCCTGAGGGTTCCAGTGCCTTCTGAGGTGAAATTAAAATGAAGATGTAAGAAAATGGAGTACATAGGTCTTACAGTAATCTGTCTGTTCAGACATTCAGGTATGGAAATTGTATGCTTGCCTAATTTTCACATCAAATTGACAAATTGTTAGCCCTGTCAGAGTTTTAAGTTTCATTTGTTTTTCTTTCAATAGTCAAGACCGAGTGACGTGGAGAAGTGCAGATGAACTTCCCTGGCTCTTCCAACAGCAGGGTGATAAGCAAAAGCTCCACCAGTGTCTTCTGAATCTCTTTGTGTCCCAAAACCTTTACAAAAGGTACAAAGGTAGCAACTGCTTTGGCCATTATAAACATTTCAAAGTAATTTTTATCAATATAAATCAGAAAGCAACAAATTCATATTAGAAGTATTTAAATAGTAGAGGCTGAAGGGCTAAATGCTATTTCCATATGAATAATGTATTTTTTCTGTTCTGTTACACCCCGGGGGTTTGGTAAAGGAATAAATACTGCTGTTGAATAGCGTTAGTCTCCATGGATTGTGTCTGTAGATGCTGTAGCATAACAACATCATTTGTGCATATAGGCCTTTTTGCCTAAGCTAGCATCTGTCTGAATAGAGGGGTATCAGAGATAAGATTCTTATTTCCTTGTTAAAACAGGGGACATTTTGCAGAATTGCTGAGTTACTGGCAGCTGGTTGGGAAAGATAAGAGCTCTATGGCAGCTGAGTATTTTGACTCTCTGAAAGAATATGAAAAAAGCAGTGAGGGAGAGGAAAGTATGATCTGCCTGGCTGATCTTTATGAGACCCTGGGACGGTTTCTTAAGGACCTAGGTCTTCTCAGTCAGGTAAGTACATTTAGAGATTGTTGTAACAGCAAAAAGGCAAATTAAGCAGAGCTCAGTGTGTGCTTTCTATGGCAGTAGTTAAGTCATTGTAGCATAGAGGATGCTGCCTGCTCACACTCCGGACTCGGCTGTTACAGGCTGTAGCTCCTCTGCAGCGCTCTCTGGAGATTCGAGAGACTGCGCTGGATCCAGACCACCCAAGGGTGGCACAGTCACTCCACCAGCTGGCAGGAGTGTATGTTCAGTGGAAGAAGTTTGGAAATGCTGAACAGCTGTATAAACAGGCCCTGGAAATCTCTGAAAACGCCTATGGAGCTGAACACCCTCGGGTGGCACGTGAGCTTGACGCACTTGCGACCTTGTACCAAAAGCAGAACAAGTAAGCTTAATTACACTGCTGTTTTTGTTTTATGTGGAGGTAGTAAAAAAAAAAGAATAACAGCAAAGGTTTTCTTCCTGAAGCCAGAGTTTTTCTTTGGTTCTTTTCTCTGAGTTTCCTATGTTCAATGCAACCATGAACATCCTCTCTCTATTCTTGTAGCAGGTCACCTAAGAGGGGCCAAATTTTGTGCTTAGTTCCACAAAAACTTTTAGAGATAAATGAGGAACATTGTCTGGCCCTAAGCATTTTGGGTATTTTTATATTTGAAAAAAAGTGGGATTCTTTTCAAGATTCTTAAATTTTCAAATCTGTCCACTCAAGTAACTTAGAATCTTTCCAGCATATTTATTGATGCTACATTTGACATTCTTCTAACACTACAAATAACTACTTTCAAGATATGAACAAGCTGAGCAGCTGAGGAAGAAGTCCTTCAAAATACGCCAAAAAGCAGCAAGGCAGAAAGGCAGTCTGGTAAGGAAGTGCTTGATATTTAAAAAAAGGTGTAGGGCATGTTGCATCTCTGCTATACAGACGATAAATTGTGTCTGCGGAGCTGACAATGCTCCAGGGCTTTTGATAATTGTGGGCATAGGTAGTAAAGTAGCTTAGCAGCAGCTTTGGTAGCTGCCTTTTCAACTCTGCTGGAAGTAGAGATGTATCAGTGCAACTGGAATGGAGTTGAGAGAAGTGGAAAAGAAAGAAGTGGATATATACATTTCAGAGGTGCAGAATTACAGCTGATACAACTGTGTGTCAAAGTGACAATGAAAAAAGGCGTTCTCCAGAATAACTGAGGCATTTATCCTACGAGTGAACACAGTGCTTACTGCAATGGAAAATCCCAGTAAAAATATTAGGTAACATTAAGAGTTTTTCCCTGTTTTCTTCTTCTGTGTTATTTTTAAGCTACAGGGTTTCTCTTGTCGTTTTTGAGCTAAGAGTTTATCATGTAATGCCTGTACTGTAAGAGTTCAGCTAATAACTCCAGAGCTCTAGTTGTAGCTCTGATGGAAATAGTAAAAAACCATAAACAAGTTGCTATTTCTACAGTGATTAAATAAGAATGAATTTGGTTCATGACAATTTGGTCTGTCTCTGTAATGAGTTCCTCTGCAAAAATATTTTTATCAAGACTGCAAGGATCAAAAATAGGCAGAGTGTGTAAAAACAGCTGCACTTTTTACTGTGATTTATTTTGCTTGTAAGCATTAACTTGTCTGCCCATTTTAAAAAGATTTATGTGAAGCCTTGAGTAGTATTTTATATGTGTTTGTATGTGGTGTTTAGGATTGGAGATTATATTGATTTTAAGTTTTGAGCTTATAAGCCTAAGAATTGATCTGAATTGGTTATTTGAACTGTGCAGTTTAAGCAAATTAGCATGTGTGATGGAGAGTGGTGTGACAACACAGTAACTTGAATTGCCTGGAAATTTTCACCAAAATTTCACATTTTTTGTGAAATTCACTGTTAGATTGTAAGTAACCATGTGCCATGTAGCTCAAAAATAGAACTTAAGTAGGATTATTGAGCTCCTTTGGCACCAAACTAAGTCTATTGGTTTTCTAGCCTTAGTGTTAAACCTTGTAAGTACTGGTGACTGGCTTACGTTACCTTCTCTTTGCTGCAGTGTGGTTTTGCTCTCCTGCGTCAGAGAGCCCTGCAACTGGAAGAGCTCACATTAGGCAAAGATACACCAGATAATGCTCGAACCCTCAATGAGCTTGGAGTCCTCTATTACCTGCAGAATAATCTTGAGTAAGTTGTACTGATTGTGACACATCCACTGAGTGTTCTCAGGTGTCTGGAGGCAGAGCATTGAGAACTAGCATTAAATGCAGACACATGATCAACACTTGTTGTGTGACCATCCCTGATTCATTCTACTGGTTTTTGTTCACTGTGAAATTCACTCCTATTTTCTATTTGCTGCTGTTGGCATGTGAGTATTAAACAAGTCAGTGCACTTCCTGCATTCAGAATTGATGTTACAGAGTTAATTAGCCTTTATTGCAAATACCAGTACTCTCTCAAATTTGTGCCTTCTCTACTCAGCTTCTCTATTTTGTGAATCCTTTGCTGTGCTTATCTTCGAACAGCAGGATTGTTGTTTTTCTATGACAGTATTAAAAGAAGTCCTGACCTAAATACTCATTGTGCTTGTAATCCTTAAGCTTTTACCCTGATGTCCTGTTAAAGCCAAAAAGGGCCAGAACAGCACAAAGGTGCTCTAAAAGCAGACAGAGATAAGCAGGAGTGTTGGAGAAGGGGAATAAAAGGTGCAAGACAGTTCTGATTGTATGTTTAGCCACTCTTCACATCAACCTCTTCAGCTGACAGAGGAATCTAAACTGTGTGTTGTGAGGGAGTTGTAAAGTCACCTAAATCCCACTCTACTGAACTACAAAAGAACTTTTGTTCTTTTCAGAGAAGAACAAAAGTACCCAGCGAAAAAGCACAGAGTAAGTTCTGGAAGTATTTTTACTTCTAGTTCTTTCTGTACCTGTTTATGGCACCAGTAGCTCTTGGATCATTACAGAAGTATATCATTATCTGGGATCTGCATACAGAACTTCTGTTAAATGCATGACCTCTTTAATGAAGGAATTTGATTTTTAACAGTTGGACATGTGGGGTTTTCATCAGTTTACCCTCATGAAGTGACTGATTATAGAGGTGCAATATCTTATCTAATCTCATACCAGATTGTTTAATATCCTACATTATTCATACATAGTTCCTATTCAACACAACTTACTTCAAGAGTAGCTGTATCTCTACTATTTCAAAGGTAAGAAAAGGTATAAACTTTGTTCTAGTGGAGGTTTAAGGAACTTTTAAAACTGGATATTGTGTCTCTGCTCTGAACCAGCAAGCCCAAGACTTCATGTAGCTAAAATGAAATCAGTGGCAGAAGGGTATGTCACTTAATGAATAGTTTGTCACACATCATCCTCCAGCCCTGGCATAGAGTGAACACCTTTTGACACTTGTCTAAGAGCTCCAGAGTTGAACCTACAGTTCTGTGTATAAATGGTCTTTTTTTCCTCTATAATGTAGAATGGATTTTTCCAATTTACTAAGATGACCTGTTGAGAATAGCATCACACAGAATTTGTGTGTATGTCAGGATGAGGAGCTGCGTAGTTATAATGGATGCTGTCAGTCTTAGGGTGGATCATCCATTGTTTTGATAGAGGAGCTGCTGTAAAACTGTAATGAAATAGTAGTACCCTACTGTAGTGAGATAAAATGTGCCCTTTGCTTCAGTGGTGGCATTACACAGAGTCTTTTCTACTTTGTCAGTTCTAAACAGATTCTACTACGAGTTTCCAAGGCTGAGCTTGGCACTTCAGCCTGTACAGATGTTACCAGCTTTAAAATATTGATGAACAACTATGTTGTGTAGGACAGCGGAGCTTTTCCTGAAGCGCTCATTGGAAATGCGAGAGCGCGTCCTGGGATCCGAGCACCCAGACTGTGCGCAGTCTCTGAACAACCTGGCAGCCCTGTACAATGAGAAGAAGCACTATGACAAGGCTGAGGAGCTCTATGAGAAAGCTTTGGACATCAGGAGGAGAGCCTTGGCTCCAGATCATCCCTCCTTGGCTTATACTGTGAAACACCTGGCAGTGCTGTACAAAAAGATGGTGAGCACAAGCCTGTTACTTTTTCATATCACCTAAATTAACTGTAATGCCTTTTTCTCTTAATGGAAAAATCATGTTTTAGGGTGTAGGAATGGTTCTTTTTACACAATAACCTTGAACTTTACAGTCAGTTTAAGGGTAACTTGAGGGCTTATGAGGGAGATAGTACTTCACAGATAAACTGTCTGGCTGAGCCACCTTCAGCTTATGTTGACTCAGTGAAAGATGAGCATTACTCCTTTGCAAAATGCACTGTGAGGCATAACATTAACAGTAGTATCAACTTCTGCATTTTGTAATTTCAAAATATTTTATGAATATTTGTGTTTGTAGATGGTTGTTCTAATCATTTGGTATTATTAGTGTAGTAGTGATATACTGTTTCCAACAGCTGAACCAAGATCAAATTCAGTGGGTTATAAGAATTTTATTTATTTTATATTTTCACATTTTACTGTTCTTCAAAGAAAAAAAACCTTGAAGATAATCCCTTGGATCAAATTTGCTCGTGTTTTCACTAAACTCTTACTTGCTATTGTGTGCATTAAATGGTTTTGGGTCATGTTATTTTCTCCTCACTTCAGCTTCTAATTTTCATGCTGTTAGAAGCTGCAAAAACACTCAATATTTGCATAAAAAACCTCTTCGCTAGTTTGAAGGAGCACAAATTAAAAGTCAGTGGAGAAAATTATTTCAATAAAAGTACAACTGAAAATTCTTTTTATAGCCTTCTCAATGAGACACTTGTGGGGAAAAAATAAATTAGAAAAGGAAGAAATAGACCTATCTGAGAAACACATTAACTGGGAGTTGAATATGCCCAGTAATTTTGGAAAATTAGGTTCTAGTATTTATGATAAACAATTGTGCAGAATATAGCTATTAATTAACCAAAGTTAAGTCCTTATTCTAGAAACAGTTAGATTTTCTCCAGTGCTTTTGTTTAAAATAGGTTTTACTGTTACCACCTTGATACAAGAGAACTGAGTAATTTTTTTCCCTGTTATTTCTAGGGAAAGCTTGACAAGGCTGTTCCTCTGTATGAGCTAGCAGTTGAAATTCGACAGAAGTCATTTGGCCCAAAACACCCGAGTGTAGCAACTGCTCTGGTAAACCTGGCTGTCCTTTACTGTCAGATGGTAAGTTTTTCATGCCTAACATTTATTTTTCCTGTCAGGCTTTTTTATGATTTGTGCCTAAATGAAATGAAAGAAACCTGATCGTATTTAAAAGGGAGATTCCTCATAGTACTTGAAAATTCTTGGGTTCCATTTTAAACGTGGAAAGCATATTTGGCAAGGAAAATGTATGCACAGAAAAGATAATTGCTGTGACTGCTGGGCACGACACTGCATCTAGGATGCATTGATACTATGTTGGCAAAAAAAAAGCTATTGTAATACACATCTGTAACAAAGAAATACACATCTGTAACAAAGAAACCTTCTACTACCCAAAGAAAAAGCAGATTGAAGCTTTGCCTCTCTATGAACGCGCACTAAAGATTTATGAAGACAGCTTTGGCCACATGCATCCTCGTGTGGGGGAAACGCTGAAAAACTTGGCTGTGCTAAGGTAAGATCATATGCTTCAACCCTATAAAAGCTAATTACTGCATGAAACATCTGGCCTTAAGTACTTTCTGGGAAAGTAGAGTTTTAATTACACTATGTTGATAGTATGGTGTATATTTCAATGTAAATGAATTTAGAGAATTGTTTTATTTGCTTGCTTCAACTTTGTTTTACTCTTTTCCAAAGCTATGAAAGGGGAGACTTTGAGAAGGCAGCTGAACTTTACAAGAGAGCTATGGAAATAAAAGAAGCAGAGACTTTGTTGATAGGTGGAAAAGCAGCTTCTCGACACTCATCAAGTGGAGACACATTCAGCTTAAAAAGTGCATTATCACCAAACGCTTTCCTGGAACATGGACAAAGGTGATACAAACCTGCTCCAATAAAAGGCAGTCTCCACTGATATTTTCAAGTAGACAGAAAATTAATAAGACAAATCCATTTTTGCAAGGATTACATACTGTTTTGGGACCGACACCTGTCTTCAGGAATGACATGGAAACAAATGTTTCAGCTTGAAATCCTTCTGCATTTGTAGACTGTATGGTACGAAGTGAGCTTCTTTCACTGTATATGGGTACACACATTAGTCACTTGCTGAAGTTGTAGCTATTACCAAAAACATGGATGCCTCGTAGCCTAAGTGCCAGGATTATAACAAATTAAGCTGAACCAGTTGTATAAACTCTAAGGGTTTTTTTCTGTGTTGCAATAGCATGTCTTAGAGGATTTGTGTATTTTTGTTCATCAATCCTTCCTGCCTATTTTTACCAGCCTTTAAAGTTGTTTCTGAAGAAACGGTAATTTTAAAAAATCTTTGAAAATACTGTTTAACCTGAAGTTTTACCTCCAGGGTTATTTCAGCCTTAAGCAAATTTTCATTCAAGGGACTTGTGCAAAATTAATGGGTTTCCTTGGGAAGCTAGGGTATCTAAATATATCCTCATCTACAGTTAAAGCTGTTGTAAGATTTAACTCTGTTCAATCAAAATACTTCCAGTGAAGAATCAGAATGAAGATGATTATGGCCAGATTTCCTGTTGTGCAACCTTTAGCAATACTTTCATTGTTTAATCTTACTGGATCCCTTACAATACAAGAATGTTTGTATTAGCTGGGAAACACTAGTGATGCAAAATAGTTTGCCATCAGATAAAGAATCATTAATCAAATCTACCTGCCTGTTGTATTTCTTAATACCTGAGTCATCTGGAAGAATCAGTTTGAGTTCTGTTCTCATTCAGTTCATAAATGCATGCATCAATTTAAATACATACTAAAAAAAGACTTTTTGTAAAAACTAATGTAAGTGGAAAATTAATTGAAACCCTACTGTAATATTTCAGAGGCAACTAATGTAAAGATTAATTTGATCCAGTTTGAAAAATGCAAATGGCTTTCACTTCAAAGGAGTGAAACACTTTCACAGTGTTTTTTCTCTTTTAGAGTAGAATTAAATATTATTCATTTCAGCCCATATTCTGATTAGGAGGAACTTAATATTTTGGTAATGCAGTAAAAAGAAAAGTGTATAAAACTGACAGCACAAATATACAACCCAAATTTGATTTTTAATATTAAGGTTTAGTTGAAAAAAAATGCGAAATATCTCTTGAAGGTGTTAGGATAGAGCACTAAGAGTTGACACTTTGTAATAGTTCTCTGGATATTTTCCTCTTATTCAGAAAATGGGTTTGTAAGCAAAGCAAGGGTATTACCACTCTTTTTCAGCTACCTTGGAAAGTTTTGAAAATTGGAAAGTTCTTTGCAGGATTGTCACCAACTAAGAAGAGGGGCAAAAGGAAAAACAAACAAATACACATGCAAAAAACCCCAAACCAAAATAACCCCCCAAAACCTCAGCCTACTCAGCTTGTGTGTGTATGTTGCCTGATGTTCTTACTGCTGGTGATTCTCTCCTCTAAAGAATTATCAGATGTCTGGTCTAGCTTGTCACCTCTGATTCTAACGTGTACAGCAATATATCTTCCTCTCCTAAATGGTTTTCCTTATTGTTGCTAGCTTAAGTAAGAAGCTACTTTCTAGATCCTCAGTGTTACTGTTGCTGAACTGTTACTATTCTTCCATTGACCAACTTCTCTCCAAGTTCCTCACAGCTTGCAGGGTTGGTTTTGGAATAGAAAATCAAAATAAAAAATTGGTCCCTATCAGATCCGGGCCATCCATTGCCATTTGGCAAAGACAGTGAGGGATCCTGTGCCTAGCCTGTGAACCCAAAGAAAGCTTACAAGACAGTTTCCATGGAGTTGTACCTCATGGACAGCAAGGAAAAGTCATTTATATATATGGGGTATGCCAGATAATACTTCGGTGTAGGAGAACTCCACCTCAAAGCAGAGGGTCACCAGTTTCAATGGAGATTAAATTACACTGTCAGAATATCAACATCTTAATAATGTTCATGAGACACTGTAAAAACTGAACACTTCTTTTATAAGATTGCCACAATAAACAAAGCTGGACTTAAATCATGGCAATATATATGCTTTGATTTTTTAGCTCATAACCAAGGAAGCAATAAATTTTCTATTATGTTTTACAGTTGGAGTACATTATACATGTAAATGTATTTTTAATTTTAAAAAGTCCTTAAAGCTGCTTTTTTGGATGCTGTTTATTTTTAAATAATTTTAACCATTGACACATACAATCATCTTTAATTTATTTTCTGATTTTTTCAAATTCTTCTTGTATATACAAGTTGAAAGTCTAAAAGTAACATGAGAACCATTTCAGGTACTCTCTAACAGGGCATACAAAAATGTATTAATTCCCTCATAAAAGTGTCCTTTTCTCGTATAGCTGTCAATCCTGTGATAGCAGTCATGTCAGCCAAATAGTTGAGAGTCAGGATGATCTGAGCTGTTGTAGAAATGAGTCAGCCATTTGCCTCAAAATCTCCAGAGCCAGCTGTGTGCCTGGCTTTTATTGTTCCCAACAGAAAGGTGAAAGTCACAGAGAAAGGTAAGTAACACGTAAATTGACACCGCGTCAAGCTAACGTAGACTTAGTGACACAGCTTAAAGTATCTACCTTTTTACTGGTCTCATTATTCTATTTCCAATCTTTCTTTACAGTTCATTTCTAAAACCTTGTTTTTCCAATATAGAACTCAATCCAAAAAAACCACTTCAATTTTACAGTATAATGCCCCACTCTCAAAACGCACCCAAAATCTCCCTCACTGGTTGCAGAGATGATTTCTGTGTATAATTTAATCTGATGTCAGCTGCGGAGGAAACTGATTTTGAAGTTTGTAATCATTACTTAGAAATGAAACATTTTTTAAACTAGTTGTTAGTATAACGAATAGGTACTCATTCAGCTGCCCTAAGAAAGAGAGGCACCACCATGATATTGCTCTCCCTTTCCACATTAGTGGGATACTACTACTGCCATTAACAGCTGTGTTGGCTGCAGCACACTGTGGAAATATTTGTTTTATACTGCCGAGGCTGAAATAATTAGCAAGTTCTGGATCTAATATCCACAGTAGTTAAAATACTTGAAACTGATCCTTCCAGTTCTGCAGGGTACTGGCACTCCAGGATGCAAATATTTACAGGTCAGTTTAACACGTGGCCATTTAAAAGGTTATATGACTGTACTAATGTCATTTACAAGACAAATACAACAGGTGAGCTACTCCAATGAAGATATTTGCAAAACTCAAAATTTATAGCATCTAATTTTAGAAGACTTTCTATGCAAACTCAGACTATATTCCTTAATATAGCCCATGTGATGGGGAGTGATCAGAATTATAGCTAAACTTTCAGTAACCAACAAAAATATAATATTTAGACTTTTGAAAAGGTAGATAAAATCTCTGGTTCTTTCCAGTGTTGCTCATAATTTTGTCATGAAAAGCATCTGCCAGGAAAAACAGTGGCATGCTGATATGCAGTCTGCTAATGTAATACTAACACAAGACTTCACCTTCTTACAGTATACTCAAAACATTCTCACATACAAAACATAGGCAGCTGTTTAACGACAAGCAGTAGTAAGACACTGATAAAGAAAATTCCATCCCAGGGATATTTAAGGCAGATGAAAAGGCTTAGATGTTCTCATTACTCAAAAAAAGTAGCCACAGCATGATCCATGCCAAGACTTTGGATCAATGAGCAACAACCAAGTACAAGTGCCTGGATAATCAGGAGCAGCAACATGAGAGAGGCACTATCTGCCCTTCACCTACTCAGTCCAGTCCAGCAGATTTCATCTTTCCCTTGTCCTGTTCTATGTTCTATTCTCATCATGTGATAGGGCATATAACGTGCTGGGCCTGCTTTTTCAGTTTATGCATGTCCTTTTCATTTTACACTTAGTATCTGGTCACTTAATGCTGAGTCACTCAAATTTACAGTAGCACAGCTCTATATGTTAATAAAGACATGATGAGAAAACAGAATATAAACAAACAATGTAAATCTGTGTCCTTCCTGCCCCTGTAACAGATCTGTTTCATCAGAAAAGTAAAGGTAAGCTTCAATGGAGGTAAAAAAAAGAAAAATATGAAATCTGGTCTTCTCAAAATCCAACGTCCATCCAAACTCATGAAAGTTGTATTTAATATTTGTTTATCTACATGTTTCTCATTTTGGCCATGAGTTCTTCTAGGCTTTCTTCAGACTCTGCTACTGTCTCCCCAGTCATTAAATTCTCTTCCTGTTAGGAACAGGAAGAAAAAGTTGTCAACAAAAAAAATAAACAAAGAAACTCCCCACAGATCAGCTTTATTGCTGTTACACCACACCATATTCCTAGAACCAGGCACCCGATTGTGAGATTAGGCCTAAGTGATTTTAAGCTTAAATTGTAAACTATTTTGACTAGGAGTTAGAATGTTCTTACTGCAATACATTCAGATTCTCTGTTCCCCAGGCATACACATTGCTCTTTGACTATATACAGCTTTTACAAGATATGTATGATAAAAATTATTTAGTCACCAAAATATCAACTGAGAAATTCACATTTGCTGTCCTTCCCCCAGCCCCCAAATGCATTCATTCCTATCATCTCAGAAGTACATTCACACTAGCATCCAAACTTAAAAGAAATGTATTTAATAGGAACACAGAACTGGACCATAGAAGGTACTAATCACGATGTACTGAGGGTCCAGTCTCACTGCAGTTGTTCAAGATGGAATTCTCTTTTAAGTTTAAAGGGGAACCAAACTGGTTGGTATTATAAATTTAATCTACAATGTGTATTTCAAAAATTCATAAAAAATAAATACATTACCTTGTCTGGGATAGTATATGCTACACTAATTCCCTCAGGAAGATCAGGTACAGGGCCAGATGCAGCCTTCAGCTCATCTTCTGAAATTTCTGATACTAATTCGATGCCTTTGCATTAAAAGGAAACAAGAACTCCATTAAAAGTTAGAAGAAAAAGTTCTTTAATCACCAAGCTATCACAGTGAGAGGAAAGCTGCAGCTACTTTTCTGAAACAGAAAACAATTAAAAGCAGGAAGCCCTTTAAGTTCAACAACTTCATTCCATTATCAATACAAAATATTTTCCCTTTACAATATATGAAATGATTCTATATAGGCAACTTAATGGACAAGAACGGCACCTCGTCCTTGTTCTTATCATTTAAATCCTACCATGAGGACACTTCTCTCAATTGTAAGGTAAGATTATTTTCTTTCTCATGTAATAAACATGTATACCTCCATTCTTTATATAAATGGTTATATAAAACACGTTTACCATTCCTTAAAACAATTCCTTCTAATCCTTAAGACAATTCCTTCTAATTTAAAACCCTCAGAGGAATATAAAAATCCATGGGATGCCTCAGCACAGTGGTTATGGAAATGAAAACTGCTCTTTAGTATATTTAAAAGGAATATGCAGTTAATACATCTTGTCACATCTCTCTCATCTTCAGACCATCCTCTGAGAAAGTTCTTTATTCAAGCAGCAGTTACATTTTGAGCCTAAAACCTGCACATTGCACTAAAAACACATCATCAAGTTGTGCTAAAATTACTTTCCAAACCTGTGAAAAGCCAATAGTAATTACACAGTATAAGTTAAAAAACATAGGAACTATAAGCATTATATGTATCCTAAACTGTGTTCACCCAAACTGAATCTCAGTAACTGGGAACATCATTTAGTCTTCAGTTGATGACTTACCCCAGTCATTGTCTTCGTGTACTATTTCTTCTTCCTTTTCAATTACTTCTTCTTTTGGTCTTGCAGCTTCTTTTTTCTGGAGGGAAAACACAAAAAAATAAACCCCTCAATAACCAAAAATTAACAGTCTAATTCCAACAACAGCAAAGAAGATCAAGCCTAACATTCACATTTCTTTCAATACGTGAGATAAGAAAGTTCTAAATGGTGATTGCTTAGGAGCAGAAAGGCAGAATACCTGCAAACTGACAAAAACACCAAACCCATAAACACTCAGAAAGGTAAGACTGCCAGAAAGGTTGTAGCTTGCTTTGTTCTTAAGATTTTAAGGAAGGGGGGGGGGGGGAAGCCCCCAAACAAACCCACAAACCCACATCATTTTTACCTTATAATTTTCTTGCTGTTTTCTGCAATTGTGGTCACTACATTGGGGGTTTGGCTTCATAGACATAGTTGGGAAGAAATCCTGCATCGCGTTGTAACCAAGATAATAACTCACAGTACCAAAGTTTAACAGGTATCTAGAAACACAGAGAAAGAAGGAGCTTGTAATACAGGTGAAAACCTAAAACTTCAGTTGCTCAAGGAATAATTTTTCCTCAAAGAACTTTTAGAATACACTTTCACACTTGTGCAGTTTGCAGTTACTTTAATTGCCTTAAATCCAGTCATGCTGTAGTCAGCTGGCAACAGAGTAACTGGATCAATACAGAACCCCATCCTCTCAAGGTGTGTGAGAATAACTCAGCTGCAGTCTCACAAAAAATGTATTTAGGGCTCTATGTAAGCAGTGTTCTCCCATGCCTTAATCCATTGCTTGGAACACTCAGGTGTCCTGTATTACAGTGGGGAAGTTTTCAGAGCTAATCAGAATCACTTCAGTCATCTTTATTGTAGGGTCAGATTTGCAATTAAAACAAAGATTCTAATTAAGCTGCAAGGTTTGTATTCTTTGTTCAAGAAAAACACCTCTCTCTGCTCAGCTGAAAATGAAGCTTTGTTGTTGATAGGCACATTTGCAAACAGTACTTCTATTCCTTGGTAACTTGAAATTTTTGTGTTTCTAACCAAACCAAGCTAAGGCTAAAAGCAGGCTAAATACAATCTCATCCTCAAAGATTCTTGTAAAACACTGCATCATTTTGAAAATGAGTACAAAGTTGTTCAAATATTTTCCTTGCCGATGCATGCAATTCTTTTAGCAGTTGGAGTCATGTGACAGTACTTTTTTTAGTAAAATATGCCATATTGCTCTGTAACTATTTTTAATTCCCCTCAGGTTTTTAGAATGCAAACACTGCAAGAGAAGTAATTTATTCATTGTCCATGTACAAAATTTCGAAGACAAGTCAGCACTGTAGCATTTTTTATGTAGAACTTAATGATGTCAAATCAGAGCATGTTTAAATGCAGAACTACGAAAACAATGTGCATGTGTGTATGCAGTAACAAAAATTCTTTGGAAAACACTGAAACTGCTTCTTACCCCTGAAAAGTCCTATTTAAAATTCAAGCCCTGTTCAATGTTGCCAATGCCATTAGGAAACAGGCCATGAACATGTAAAAAGAATCAGACCTGTCATTATGAAATGTTCCTTCAGAGTTTCAGAGGTTTTTTTTCTCATCTATTTGCTGTACACATCAAATAGCAACAACTCAGTCACTTACTTGAGAACATTCTGTACAAGCATTCCTGCCACAACACCCATGGTTGTAGGAAGACTGGCTGCACAAACTCCTTCTCGTTTCAATGTCTTCTCATCAATATTTGCCGCTACTACAAGTGGAGGAGCACACTGAGGGACAATAGAGAAATTAAGCTGTAAAAAAGCATTCAAGAAGTCCCACAGAAAATTTTAAGCTACTGCATCAGCTGTGCCAGGATCACACTCCCTAGCCAGCTAATCTTCACATTCCCAGTCCCACTCTAAAAGGCAAGTGAACAGTTCAGCAGAGTACCACGTACCGCAAAACAAGCAGATTCACCGGGTATGATCAGCTGTATGTGTCCTGACACTGCATTTTCACTCACTCCAGACTCCATCCAGATTTGTCCAAGTTCATTGCAGGCCTTATAAATACAGAAACACACACGTCAGTACTGCTGAAGTTCAATGGAAAGAAAAGGAACCCAAAAAATGTGATAAATTGGGACTGATGAAACACATTTATCTCCCTGCTTTCAGGCAAAAAGGCTTTGGTCAGAAAAAGGGACATGAAGAGATAGAATAGAAATTATTTATCAAAGGAAAAATCAAACAGCAAATTAAAGTTGCCCTCATGAAGCCAGCCCTTTGTGCTTTCCTGAGGACCTGAGATGTTTTAACAAATACAGACTTCAGTGACCCAGTTACAGCACACTACAGAATATAATTCCACAAACTCTTTTTAGAGGCTTGGATACAGTGCCTGCAATTTATGGATCAAGTCAGCTGAAGGATAACAGAAAACATACATTTGGCATATACCCTACATTGGCTGCTACTATAAAGAAAAACAGTTTGATTAGGTACACAGCATTTTTAGGATACAAAAAGTCATATGAAGTATACAATTAGCTATAGAAAGTTTTTAAATGTTTGTAAGATTGAACATACCAGCCTTTGAAAATACCTTTATATAAACAGAGTAATTTGAAAAGACAGAGCTTATGACACTTTGATCTTTTACTAACCATTAGCTGATAGTAACTAAAAAGTCTACAGTTATATTTATACACATAAAATTGATTTATAAGAACTGGGTAAAAGCTCAGATTCGTCAAGCCAAGGGGGTCATTAATTAGGAAATTCTTTTTAAGTTCCTGTCTTTTCTATAGCCCCACAATTCCTAACATTATTTATAGGAGAAAATAGACTTGCACAAGCTCATGCCTTTGGTGGCCTTACCGTGTTAATTGCCATGCGAGCCTCAAAGTTGTCCACGCAGCTTAGAACCAGATCCACAGGCTTCCCCTCCTCCAGTGCGCCGTTACTGAAACAAGCATCAGAAGTTTGCATGAAACTGCTGGCAGAACAAAACACCACCACAGCAACCAACATGCTGCTTTAGAGTACAGAAGCCCAAGAGAAGTGAATTTCTAACAAAACTTGTGAAATGCAGTACAGATACAACCAGCATCTTAGATCTGCTGGTTGTAGAAACAACACCATGCTAAAGCTGGGATTTAAATATATGAGCATTTTAGACTGTTTTATATAGTATACACTCACAGTACAAAGTATTGGAGAATTGTATCTTTCTACAACAGAACTGCAAATGGTATAAATTATTTCAAATCTCTATGAGATCCACTAACAACTATTTTCTTCCTTCATTCTAAAAATCTTACCTGAAACCATTACAGAGCACTCAAGATATGATCTGATCTGTTTTCTATAATGGAAACCCCACAGTTTTGGTTGGAGATCTAAAGATGCACTCATATAAGAAATAACTATGTAACAGTAGAAATAGATGTCAGCTGTAGAGAACACATCTAGGCAGGAATGTCTTCATATACATATATGTCCCAGAGGTTTTCAATTGGGAGTTATGAAATTGAAAAAGAGCCCCAGCAAGAAAAACGTGAAGCTGCGCAGAGCCACACATCAGCAGAAGTTAGCAATATGCTAAAGTTGGGGGATTTTACCTTATTCTACCCATGAAGTGTTCAAAGTTGTCCAGTGTTGTGATGTTGTAGTTATGTACTTCAAACTGAACATCAGGATTAATATTCCTTATGGAGGAAATAACAGGAGTCAATAGTAAAGAATACAGTGATAATTTGCATTCTACTCCCTCACTTCATAAGGGTTGTCTTAAGTTTCTAGTCACCCATATTTGTCAAAAATTCAGATTAGATGAGAAAAAACCCTGCAACATATTTAATTGGTATCATTTATACCAAATTTCTGAGCAAGACTTGTTAAAAAGCAGACTCACATTAAGGTTCTGGCCACTACAAAAATGTCTTTGAAGTATCCATCATCCCCACAAATATTTTATACCCAAATTCCCAAATTAGATCATCCTCCTTTGCAAATGATTAAGAGTGAAACATTGGTTTTCTGGAGCAGCATCCTGGCTAAATACATTTTGACACCCACTTCTCCAAGTTATACCTCAAAGTATGTTCTGCTGCTTGCACTTTACTTAATCCAGCTTGATGAGGTTGGAAGAAGAGTCTGTTCATGTTTGCCAGTTCCACTTTGTCATAATCAAACAGAAGCAGCTACAATAAAGATTGTTTTACCATGTATGAATCTCCAGAGACTCTGCAAACAGAGCACTATGGCAAGGCATTTTGAACAACAAAACTAATTCTATGACCAAAAACATAAAAAAACCCCATCCCCAACCAACCTCCCTCCCTCCCAGGCCTATTCAGTTCACATACAAGAGGTACCAACATCGTAAGGATGTGAAAAACTGAACCAATCTGTTAAGTCATTAAAATTACTTAATAAAAAGTTACCTTGTCATTTGATCTAAACTAAGAATATTCAACAGATTAACCTACATGAACAGTATCATCTCTCTTATCACATTCCTACTTGCTGCCACGTGACAAATAATGTTTGTGATAAAGATATCTGTTTGGCATCTGCTACATTTCAATTTCATGAATACAAACTTGGTTCTCATAAGACTTTATCTTTTATGTGAAATACCCCCTCCTTCTTCTTTATTTTGTTTTCTTTTTGCAATAATCCAGCATGAAGATTAGATAAATGGGTTCATATAAGAATGTGGAGATGACAAGCATCCAAACAAGAATCATCCACATGATACAGGATTAAGCCCTAAATAAATCAATTTTACCAGCATAATAAAAATACAGACTCTTCATGTGTGATGTTTACACAGGTGCTGTTCTTGAGTGCCTTCTTCACAACATTTTTTTATTTGGGTAAAATCAACCGAGTGAAATCAAATCAAATTCTTTACAAAGAGGACTAGTCCATCTGCTGTAAAGACATAGAAGAAGAAAAAAACTCTCATTACCTTACCAATGCCACACCTTGTCAGCATTTCAGCAGTCACACTGCCAATGCCACCTACACCTACTACTGCAACTGTAAAGGTACGGATTTTCTGTAAAAAGAAATAATCAGTATATCAGTGTATCAAAAGTGGTCCTCCCAGGGAAAAAATGCAAGCAATGTTTCATTTCAGACAGAATCCTACCTCGTAGTCTTTGACAATTCCCATTCTTTTTAATGCCATCAAACGACTACAAAAAAAAAAAAAAAAAAAAACAACAATGTTACACAGAAAATGTTCTTTATGCTTCTAACAGCAATTTTGCTTTTCAGGTATTTAAAATTACTTTTGCTTTAGAAATAACCTCACCAAGCACTAAACTCAAGCCTACTGTTTCCACTGCAGTTGTGATTGCCAGCTAGGTAGAGTCTGAGTAACAGAGTAGATGCTTTCCTATTTGCACCAGAGTCCTAACCCTGCAGAAACTCATGTACTTATTCTATTGGTATGAGTAATATTGATGAAATCAGGAGGACACAGCTATTTTTGTAAATGAATCGCAGATTTACAGAATGAAAGGTGACACCTCTTTTTGGTAATGAACCGTATGGCAGCAAACTAGTGAAGACTTGCACTGTTTTCTGATCGATTTGATTAGATTAACATAACATTAAAAAAAAAGTAGAGACTATAAGGTTCTGAGGATAACTGAAAGGATTTTAAAGTAATCTTTTACCCCTCTATTGCATTTTTTCATGAAAGTACAAGTATCAACTTGTATTAAGGAAAAAAAAAAACCAACAAACCCAAGCCAACAAACCCATCAGATTTCTAGATGGGAAGTGATCTCTAAAGCTCAAGAATTCTATAAACCAACTTCTAAAATAGACAATTTGGAGGAATGAGAATAAGACCTCAAGGAATACTAACACCTGTCCCATTTATTAGCAACCTAGCTGAAAAACTCACAACGTTTCCCCTCTCTCTCTCTCCCCCCGCCTGTATTGTAAAGCAAGATAATACAAAGTAACCCTGACATCCACCCCTGCCAGCCCAGCCAGGTGGGAAATCCGAGAGCATCCCTCCCCTGCTCCGCACAGAGCATCTGCCTCCGGCACTGCCCGACACCCTCCTGAACACACCCAGCCCCGTCCCTCAGATTCCCACCCGTCCGAGCTCTCTCCACATCCGTGTGCCTCTCCCGCTTCACCCAGACCCGCCGTTCCAAGCCACGGCCCTCCCTCTTCCCCATCCTCCGCATCCTGACCGAGCCCTCCGCAGTCCTCCCGCCCCTCACCGCACCTGTAGGGGTTGGAGTCGGTCACCTCGGGGCTCATGGTGTCGATGCGGGCCCGCGCCGCTCCCCGCCCGCGCTTCTCCCGGGCCAGCTCCTCCTCCAGCTCCCGCACGCGCCGCTCCAGCCGCTCCAGCCGCCCGGGATCCGCCATGGCAGCGACACGTCTGTGCCCGGCCGCGGGAGCTTCCGGGAAGCGCCGGGGCGGGCCCTTCCCGGGGCCGCCTCCTCACACCCGGCAGCAGAGCGGGCTGAGGGACGGTGTCCGCCGGGGCGGTATTTGCTTCCTGGGAAACGTCATCTTCCAGGAGAACCGACCGGCCCCGACAGCCAGGGGGCTGCGAAGCGCTTTTCTTGACGGACCGAGGCGCCTCCGGGTGACCCGGCCGGGGGGGGCTCCGGCGCGGCCTCCGAGGATGGCGGCGGAGCCGGGCACCAGCGAGGTGCGGCGGCAGCACCGCTTCGACCAGGGCAGCCTGGAGCGGTACCTGAGCAGCCGCTTGCCCGGCTTCCCTCGGCAGCCCGCGGGCACGCTGGCTGTCAGGCAGTACAGGTAACACAGGTGACTGACACAGCTCCCCTGCTCAGAGCGCCCGGGAGGGAGGGGAGAGGAGCCGCTCGCTGCCGCCTGGCAGGGAGGGTGGTCAGAGGTAGAGCCCTTTTCCGTGGGGATGGCGGGCAGCACCCATCGACGGATTCTTAAGATGCGTTCTGACTTAGTCCAGTTAAAGGCATGGCCTGGCTCGTCCTTTGAGCTGCTGCAGAAGGCAAAGTTTGCGATGTCGGCCAGGGTGACCTTTCACACGCAGTCTGTGGCCGGGCTGTGTGTTGGGTGGACTTCGCACTGTCCTCAGAGTACACCCACAATTGTTTTATTGCCTACACATACATCTCAATTGACCTGCTCCATCTTTAATCGCACAGCAAATAGTAATGTTCAGAAGCACATACATGGCCTAAGAAATCAATAGTAAAAGCATTAGGCTGTCACCGGGTAAAGCAAGTCCACGAGAACAGGTAAGGATGTGCCAAGATTCCCGTTAATGTCCAGAGAGCATTATGGCAGTGTGCCAGGGACGTGCTACACCCAGGCTCCAAAGCCACTATTCCACAGAACACGGAGTTCATTTGCATTCAGCAGATCAGTGGAGTGGTTGCATGACTTCATATCAGGAGCTATTAGAAGTTAAGTTATTCTAAAAATGAGGATTGATTCCTTTGTAGGCATGACCTTGACTAATTTATCTGCAGCTATCACTAAGAAACAGTGAACAATTTTTCATTGTCTTCTGATGCAAATATAAAACATGCATTCAATCCGCAGCTGTGCCGTGATCCTCGTATGTACCTCAGTTGAGACTTTAGGAGGAGCCTTCGGAGAGTAGTTAATAGTAAAATCTGCTAAAATTTTGTTAGTATTTATGCTCTTACTACTTTGTCTTATAATTGCAGTTCAGGGTTCAGCTGGCCTAAATTTCTTTTGTGCTCGGCAGAGTATTTGTCTCTTAAACTTATTAAAATATTACAAACTATGCCCTAACTGCTTCCAGGAGAATGAAAATGTGATGGGAGGAATGAAAGCAGAAGTCCATTTGATTTTTATTTTCCAATAGTTGTCTAATTGTTTATTGAACTAAGTCAGAATACATCTTAAAAATGAACAAGAATAAGGAGAGAAAGGCATGCAGATTAGCACAGAGCCTTGAGGAAAATAAGGATCAGTAGGCTTGATTGGAATATGATAGACAAGGTGTAATGAAGAGTTTATCTGGGTTGTCCTTCTCTTACACTTGTGTGATTGAAATGTCTAATTTTCTTTGTGACTCCAACATTCATTCTTCAAAATTTTACAGTTCCTATAGGCTGTCCCTCAAGCATAATCTATAGACGTGATGATCAGGCTGGCATACAATGGGGCTTGGTGCTAGAATATCATACACAGAATAGAATCATAGAGTGTTTTGGGCTGGAAGGGACCTTAAAGACCATCTAGTTCCAATCCCCTGCTATGGGCAGGGACATCTTTTTCTGGACCAGGTTGTTCAGAGCTCCATCTAGCCTGGCCTTGAACGCTTTTAGGGATGGGGCATTCCGAGCTTCTCTGGACAACCTGTTCCAGTGCCTCAACATCCCCACAGTAAAGAATTTTTTTCTAATATCTAATCTAAAACTCTCCTCTTTCAGTTTGAATCCATTCCCCCTTGTCTTGTCAGTACATGCTCTTAAAGAAAGTCCCTATCCAAATGGAAGAGCTTCCTTTATGCTTATACTGTTTAAAATACAGCTTTCCAAAAGACAAATACAATTATGAGCCAGTGAGAATTCTGCTCTGTTTAATTTCCTCCCAATCAGAAGGTTTTGAGATTAGTGTCTACTGCATACCTTGAGTAAGTTCATGATGTCTCTTGAGGGAGGAGAGGTAAATGCTGCAGGAGAACAAATTGGCTATCTGTGACGTTTCTGCAGGGAAAGAAGACATCTTTCTTATATGCAGGAATAGAACCTCTGACTTCTGATTTTGTGGGCTATCACTTGGTCCCTTGTAAGACTAGATTTGAAAAAAAAAAACCCCTACACAAAACAACTCTTGAGAAGAATGCTTTCCTCCGTCCTGCCATTTTGTTCTGGTCAAGTCACAGTGCCTGTTGCCAGTATCATTTCTATTAGAAGTTTACAAATTTGTAAGTAATTGAATATTTGAGTAATTTTAATCTTTCTCTTTGCAGCTCAGGCCAGTCAAACCCAACCTTTTACCTTCAGAAGGGTGGGCAGGCTTTTGTGCTCAGGAAGAAGCCCCATGGTCCCCTTTTACCTAGAGCACACAAGGTAAGTTAAAATTGTCCACTGAGCTCCAAACACTTCGTATTGCAGGTGACATGGGTCTATGCATGGTGGTCCAGCACACTGATGAATGTGTCCAGAAATGCAGTGAGTTGCTGGATCATTTTCTGTGTTCTGTGCTCTACATATAATTAAACATTCAAGAGGATTCACTGCACTCATTTATGTTTGGGAGGTTTTAATTGAACCTAAATTTCTGTGTCTTTTTCAGGTTGATAGAGAATATCGTGTTCAGAAAGCCTTATTTTCAGCTGGATTTCCAGTGCCTGAGCCCTTGTTGTACTGCAGTGACATTTCTATCATTGGAACAGAGTTTTATGTAATGCAGCATGTGCAGGTTGGTCCTCCAGTGTGAGAGATTCTTTCCTTCTCTGTACTACAAGCTGCTTTTAAATTGTCTAAAACCTATCTATTAGAGCCTTACCCAGCACAGTTTTGTGATATGAGTGTAAATAATCTTCTGATATTTTTGAGAAATGCTAGCTATCAGTGATTCTCACAGATTTCAGCTTCTCCAGGGCTTATTTCACACTTTGTTGAATTTTCTAGCTCAGTATTTAACCTCTTGTTCTTGTTTGAGCTCTTGGAAGGGATATCTTGGAATGAGGCAATATTGCTTCTGTGAAAAGCATACATAAGTCAGAGGGAAAAAAATTAGTCTGTAAACTGAATCTTTGGAGGTCCTGGAGCCTGTTTAGTATTGAAGATAGAAGATAGAACTGACATACAATCACCTGTTCTTGAAGACAAAGCAGGATTCCAGTTCAAACACTAGTTTCAGAAAGAGCACAGCATAGCTTCGTCTGTGGTCCACCACTCTGGGGGTGCTGTAGCTGAGTTGATACACTTTCTGTTAGATTTTGGGCATAAGTCTGCTGTACTGTGTCTTTTTTTTTTATCCTGTGTGAGGAGGAGTTGAATTCAGGCCTCTTCCCTTTTCATTGGATCCCACTTTATCATTAGGTTCACTGGGAAATTAGAAATGTAAGTTTGTGGGCCAGTTTCTGAAGATTAAGTTAACCTTCCTACAAAAACGATAAATCAAGGGTAATAGAATGTAAAAGCTGTGAACAATTTGAAACAGATTTCTTACATTTAAGATGGAGAATTTTTCTGGTTTTCACTAGAACAAAGCGATTCCTTAAGAAGAAACCTTGTTACATTTCTAAGTATGTAAATGTACAGTCTGTCAATTCTACGATGAACTGCACTGCTCTGTTTTTAGCAATTGTGAAAATGGAACAACACACCCGTATTCTAAATGTGTTCAACTGCTTTTAAGGAGAAAACAAGTGAATTTCTTTGGATTGTTTGAGTCTTTGTACCTGCAACCCACCCATTCCCCTCCTCTTCCTGCCTGCCCCTCCAGCCCTCTGAGGCCATCATTGGTATTTTTTCTGCAATTCAGCTGTTCGAGACAATACAGTAACATTTTTCCTGGTGCTTTCCAAGCTTGAGGATACCTGGATTGGGTGTTCTAATTCAGACTTTCATCTACAGATACACCATATACTAGTAACCTGGGATTACTGTGAATGCCTTCATCGGCCCTGGGCGAGGAATAAAATAACTGAGGAAGGCATTTTTGATTGCATAGGGAGTGTTGGTTCGCTACATTTGGTTTTGGTTGTGGAATGTATAGCTTTACTTCTTTTCATCTGGTGTGTACATCCCACCAATTATCATTGATTTATGCTATTTCTAGGGTCGCATCTTCCGAGACATCTCACTGCCTGAGGTGGGGCCAGCAGAGCGTTCTGCTCTGTATCTTGCAATGATAGAAACTCTGGCCCTGTTGCACTCCTTCAATTTGCAGTCATTGGGTCTCCAAGGATACGGTAGAGGACCAGGATACTGCAAAAGACAGGTACAGCTCTTAACATTCTCTTGTTTTGTCTGGTCTTTGAATGTTTATTTGATTTGCAAGCTAAATTGTTAATGATCATATTTTAGCTATTAAACACCTTCACTTAGTTCCATTATTTGTGCACAGTCTAAAGCCACTACTACATTCAGATTGATTCTGTAATGCTATACTTAGGGAATGATATTCATTTGCTTTTGGACTAACACTGGGTTTGGGCTATGTAAATAAGATTGAAATCGATGTAGTCTTCATTTCATCTTTTGATGTCTCAGTTCACATTTGCAAATGCAGAGGTACTGGGTTTTACTGAATTTTCAAGCAACATGGTGATAGTCAAAGCCTGAAGCAAGTGCTTCAAAATTTTATACTCTTGAAAAACTTGTGAATCGGCTGAAAAATCTGTTGGAATGTTTGTATTTTTAAGGTATCAACTTGGAAAAAACAGTATGATGCAGCTGCTCATACAGATATTCCTGCCATGAACAATCTGGCTGAGTGGTTAGCAAACAACTTGCCACCTGATGACAATGAAGAAAGCCTGATTCATGGGGACTTCCGAATAGATAACATCATCTTCCACCCAACAGAGGTAGTTGAAATGTATTTGTATGTTTAGGAAGTTTTGGTCCTCCATTTGTTTGTACTCCTATCATGTAATAGGACACTTATATGTGCATTATTTTAGTGCATGATACATCTTTGAAAGAAACAGTAGAAAACGAACTCTTCTCTATGCTCTGTGTATGGTTTTTAGGTACCTAATACAGTCCTGGCTTTCATTGTGAGAGCTAGATAGAATTGATGGAATCACAGGATCATAGAATGGTTTGGATTGGAAGAGACCTTAGAGATCATCTATTTCCAATGCCTTGGCCATGGGCAGGGATACCATTTACTAGACCAGGTTGTTCAGAGCCCCTCATTCAGCCTGGACTTGAGAGATACTCAATTTATTCATTGGTTCTAGTCCCTGCTTCAAAGTACAGGAACAAAGCATTTTATATGCATAAATCCTATTGGATTCAGTGCAACTGAAGGTTCACTTCATTAAACTACATAAGCATCTGATCCAAAGCCCACTGACATCTGTGGTATGGCTTCAGTTAACAACAAGGGCCTTTGGAGCAGGATCTGAATGCATGATACATGACACTAGTGAAAACAAAGGAAAATCTGCCAAAGCTGTTTAGTTATGGAGCACATGTAGATCACAGAGACCCTGAAAGTTCCTCATTCATCTTTAGGGAAAGAAAGATTCCTTTTTGTTTTCCTAGTGTGCTATCAACAATATGTGTGCTTCAAAATAAATGTGTGCTATCAACACAGTTGCATTTTCATTACTTTTTCTCCATGCTACCTGCTGTGTTGTGACCAGAAGACATGGCTGGAATTTGTGACCATGACTGCAATGCCTGCTTCATGGCAAAGTAACAGATCCCAGAGATTCCCAGAGTTTTTGTGCATAGATTAGTTGATAGACATGGTTTGTAGGTTTAAATGTGCTGATTGATTCCCTGAGAAGGGAATTTGACAGTCTTGGGGACTCTTCCAGCTGTTCCTCATGCAGTTGAAGGAATTGATCAAGCTGTACATAAGTAATTTTAGGTCATCTATAGAAACTGTTCCTGTAGATGCAGGAGTGACCGTGTAGGAAAGATTTTTTCATGTACTTCAAGTAGCCATGGATCATGAGTAGGCTGGAGGGGTTGTTCAGGTTGACAGGCCAGTTGGATTATAGGAATTTATCAAAATAACACTGTGGGGAGTATCAGACCACCCAGCTGAAGACACCATTGCAAGGATGCTTGCAGCAGAGGCTCACTCTCAGCAGTCATTGACTTCCTGTTTAAGAAATTCAATTCCCCATGTAAGTGTTATTCTATGTATAATGTGATAAATTAGGTTTTCTGATGCATGGTCTGGCTGTGAATTTCTGTGCCAGAGGACTGGGCAACAGGACTGGGAGAGAAACACAACTCTCAGTACTACTGTTCTTTAGGATATTTTAATTCAATCATGTTTTATATGAGAAGAGTTTGGAAGTTTCTGACAGGAAGAACACTACTCAAAACTGTAGATTTAAATCAGATTTTATTTGGAAAAATGCCTAGCTTTCTATCCCTATGTGAATGTTACTTTTCTTCAGATCCTTAGATAGTGCCAGAAGGAACTCTTTTTGCTGTAGACAGCTACAGTGTGTGTTTTTAATTTTAAACACATAGTAACCAAATAAAACTCTTGGATATTGAGTGGGTTGTGCCTTTGTGGATGGAGAAAACAGGTCTTCTAGCACTTACTTGAGGTTCTTGTTTTTATTTAAGGCTCGTGTTTTGGCAGTATTGGACTGGGAACTTTCAACTACTGGTCATCCCTTAGCAGATTTAGCATATGCCACTCAGTTCTACTTTTGGCCTACGTCTATTAAGGACTTAGGTCAAGGCTCTATCTTGGGTTTCAAAGACACCATAGGTATGAAATCATAATCTTTTTCTTGAAACAAATCCTTGGCTTGATTTCTATTTGAAATGCTACCTTTATAAACAGGAATTAAATGGTAAATTCACAAGCATATCATTTTGCATTTGTAAAGAAATTTTCCATAATTTTTTCATTGTAGCAAACATGTTGATAGTGAGGCTTTAGATAGTTCTGTTCTATCAAGCTTTGTCTTAGCCACAACATGCTACTTCTTTTGAACCTTTCTAAGAGATAGTGGAAGAAAAAAGAAATTTAAATGTAAATATATAATTTAAGTTTTAAAAGAAGCCTTTTCTCCCCTGGATGAAATTATTTTCCTGACTGGAGTGGAGACAAAGGGCAGGAGGAAATGTTACGGCTATCTGAAATTCTGGCAACTCCTACTTCCCTTGGTCTCTCCATGTCACAGTTATGTCATGAGAAATGGTGAATCATGGAGTAAATGAATTGTCTCATAAAGCTTAAAATTGTTCAAATGTTTGAAGAATAAGGTGGCAAAAAATCATAGAAAATGTTGAGTGTTCTAAAACTGTTCTGGTTTTTTGTAGAAACTCCTTCCTTTGAAGAACTGGTTTCCGTGTACTGCCGCTGCCGGCGTATTACCACTACTTTATCCAACTTTAACTTTTTTCTTGCTTTGTCATATTTTAAAATGGCAGCAATAGCCCAGGTAATGCCCTCACATTTGCTGAAATGTCATATAGCTTTGTGTATCTGTGGGTAGTTCATTTAGTCATGAATAATAATCATATGTCTATGCTGTTGTCAGTTGGCTTGAGGGACAGGCTGGGCTCGTTTGCTATATCATGTGCAGACATTTGTATTTTCTTTTTTCTTTTTTACTTTTTCACTACTACTTTTTGTGATTTTCCTTTAGTTTGGTTTAGCTGGGATATATTCTTAACTCTTGTGCAACAAGCATCTCCATTATATCAGAAATGCACCCAAACCAATATCAACATACCCCAGTAAGTTTTTCCTTTTAAAAATCTGTGCATTTAAGTGTTACTTTTATAGTTGAAGAAATCACCAGTGTGTTAAAGAGACACTTTTAAGAGCATAATTATATCATATATGTTTTTCTTTCGGTTTTAGGGTGTATATGCCAGGTATCTCACTGGAAATGCTTCTGCAGAAAACAGTCATGAATTTGCAAAGATAGTGAAGCCTTTGGCAGAAAGAGGATTAGAGCTCTCAAAAAGGTAAGAGTGGTCCAGACTACTGGTCAAAGGCAAGGCAAAGCTTTTCCAACATCTTCATTTATTTAAATGCCTTTCTAAGGCAGCTTATATTATTATGAGGGAAAATCTGGTCTTACTTGTTACTGCCTTGAATGTTCTTCCCTAGGTCATCCTTCAGCAGCACACAGCACAGCACTTCTGGAGAGCTCTTCCATCAAAGTAGAAAAGGCCAAGAAATTTTGCTGAAGGTTAAGCAGTTCATGAAGCAGCACATTTATCCAGCTGAGAAGGTAAAAGCTTTTACTTAACCTGTTTATAAAGGAACATTTTCTGACTAGACTTTATAAAAATGTAAAAATATGTATAGAAGTCATGTCCTCCTGGTTTTTTTTTTTCCAAAACAGCCTTATTTTCATGCAGTGGTGATTGTGGCAGTGCAAAATATTAGCAGAAATCATTATAGACTGTATTTTTTTTTTCAGGATTAAAATATTGTATGCATTGTTTAAAAAGTAACTCTTAGCTTTTATTAACTTTTGAAGTGTAAAAACTTCTCTTTTTAGAAAGAGTTACTTTTTAAAGGAAGTTGCCAAAATACTTGTTAGACTAACAACAACCTAGAACTCTAAGATACCAAACTGAATAACACCTATTTTAAAATACGGCTGATTTTAACCATATGAAGCTGAATGTTTCTGTTTCTTGCTTTTTAGGCTGTGACAAAAAATGGGATTGTATAATGTATCAAAATAGCCTCATTCCTGAATGTATCTAATACCAATGAAGGTTTGAAATCAGCTAATGAAATATACACAAAGTCCATAGTTGGTGGAAGGGAAAATGAGATGTAGCATTTTACTTCTTATCCTAGGAAGGTTAGGAATTTCTGCTTAGAAAGTTGGTTCAGCTTTTAGCCTTGTGGAAGTACAGATGGCTTTTGTTGCAGAATTGGTTTTTTTGGCTTTCTGATTTTTTTTTCCCTAAGTCAGGTAGAAATGCAGAAAATATCTTCTGTCCCTCACTAAAACATGCTTGTGAAAATACTAAGATTAATGAATATAGGTGTTTACTTACAGCTAATGACTGGTGCTTGGAATGACTGCTTACATTATCTGTTAAGGAATTATTTTGACAGGAAGAGAAAATGTATTTTTGTGGTATTTTTTTTTTTTTCAGTTAACAAAAGATTAACTGACTTATGTATCTGAATGTTGTGACCAGAAACCTGAATCTTAAGTGTCAGTACATCAGGCTTTTATTTCATGCCTCTTGTGTGTGCTGTTGGTAACAGGTACTTTTATCTCCAGAAAATACTGACCTCCTAGTGCCATCATCACATACTTTAAACCATTCCAAATAGTAGTATAAAATAAGGTACTGATTGGGGTCATCTCACTTTTAAAGTCTTGCAAAATTAATAGATTGCAGTTGAGTTTTCAATTATATATTTAATTTTATAATGCAACCGACTATATAATGTAAACCTGTGTTGAATATTTTTTAATTGGCTCCTTGGATCATAGATCTGGAAGAGGACTATTATTCTTTGTGTGTTACATGTTTTCTTAATTTAAACAGCATCTTTTAAATTGTTTCTCTAAGGAAATAGTAAAATATTATGCTGAACATAGAAATACTGAGGACAAATGGAAGAAGCCACCACTGCTGGAGAGACTGAAGGTATGGGACAATAAATATTTTTAGCACTCTAGCAGTAAAAGAACACAGACATAGAGCATAAGAGGGATTGGTGTATCCTGCTGGAGAAGTTACTCTGCATGGAAAGAAACAGTGTGAGGAACAGTGGAAGGAAAGGAATAGGGAAGTATGCAAAAGGTAAGAGAAACAAATGAGAGAAGGGAAAAACAAAATGAGGTCTGTGAGGGGCATATCTGAACTTTAAGTCAAAGACTGTACCTATTATTTCAAAATAGCTATTGAAAAATGGCAGCAGATATATTGGACAGTATAGTTGGCAGGAGGGAAGAAAATGTGTAGCAAGCCAGAATTGAATTTTAATTTTTTTTTTTTAAGGCTTGTTGCTGATATTTTTTCTGTTGATTCTTGCAACAGGAGTTGGCCAAAGCAGAAGGTCTGTGGAACCTTTTCCTCCCAGATGTCAGTGGTCTCAGCCAGCTTGACTATGCCATAATAGCTGAGGAGACAGGGAGATGCCTTATTGCTCCTGAGGTTTTCAACTGTCATGCACCAGGTTAGCAGTGCTGTCCCAAAACTATGGCACTGGGAGCATTAAAAAGTTGGGCATCTTAGACCTTACAGGCTGTGGGTCTCGAGCAGTAAACATGACTGCTGATTTCTTACAGACACGGGAAACATGGAGGTCCTCCACATGTATGGGACTGAAGAGCAAAAGAAGGAGTGGCTGGAGCCCCTCCTAGAAGGGAAGATTAGTTCTTGCTTCTGCATGACAGGTAAATTTTTCTCCAGAAAAAAGTTAGAGGCAATTGGCAGGAACTTCACATGGTGTATGCACCAAAAAGTAAAAAACTGCAAGTTGTGTGTTACAGTGGACATTTCTATACAAATTCAGTATCTGTGAATATGTTGAATATGAATTCATCTATGAGGTGTGAATGCAAACTGAAGCACCCTTGCTGCCTTTCCTGATAGTTGCCAATTTTCATGGTTACAATAATTAGTATTTGCTTTATATACATTTTCAGTTTAATTTTAGTACTAGTAAAATACAATTTATAGTACCAAACAGGTTTACAGTAGAGCTTACCTTTTCTTGTAGTGTGCTTTGGAGTTCTCTAGACATACACAGTTGGGTCCAAGTATCATTATTGTGATTAAAGTTGTGTAGTTTTGCAGTGTGTCACAGATGTTTTAGATACAACCCAAAAATAACTTGATTTATGTCCATAGCTCAGCATTGTATTTAGTCTTGCTCCTGAAAGCTTGTGGCATTCAGCATCTCTGGAAAGTCTGGCTCTTGCTATAGGAAGGTAGTTTTTGGAACATGTGATGTCAAAATCTTGATCCTCCTGTGTCAGGAGGAATCGAGAGAGCTCAGCCTTGCAGACACTTACTTTGCAAATTCTCTTTTGCTGTGTTCCCCAAGAGGAAATAGTTACTTCTGTTTTAAAGTGGATAGTAAGGATGAAAGGAGAAAGGAAGAATCTTTCCTGTTCCAAAAAACCATTGATGACATTTTGCTGACCACTTCATGTGGTCTGTTTCATATGCCACCACAAAATTAGTTTCAGTCTATTTTCACTTGAGAAGAGCCCAGAGGGAGAAAACAAGGCTGAGGAGCAATATGACTGCTACCTGTAAGTACAATGGAAGGATAAAGGATTTAAAAACACAAGGAAAGGAAGAAGGCTGTTGATTGCAAAGGGTGGTCCAAGACCAAGTACATTTAAACTGGCTATGAATAACAGGTTGTTGAAAAACAGGAGGTCTTTTGACCACCAGCAGTGAGGTTCTTCAAACAGCTTTTCTACTGGTAGCAAAACAGTGTACTTTTAATAGAATATATCTAGAGCCTGATATTTGTGGAGGTTATATTACCTTTATATTTAACCTGGTGGCTTGGTTTTTTTCCTTTAACACAGAACCTGATGTGGCTTCAAGTGATGCCACCAATATGCAATGCACCATTGAGCGAGATGGGAACAGCTATGTGATCAATGGCAAGAAGTGGTGGAGCAGTGGTAAGTGTGGAAATCTAAATAAGAGTTCAGGCTCTTATGTAGGCTAAGTCTAAAATTTTTTCCAATAACTATTAAAACAAAATTATTTGCGCTCTATTTCTGAGATTAAATTTTGTCTTTTCTTGAGTAAAGGCAATAGAACATAAAACAAAAGAAGGAGCTGAATTGAGCTTTTGTTCTCTGAACCGAAGTCCAAGATTCAATCCAATTCGGGGATTTGGGTGCTTTTTGGAACCTCTGAATTTTGTTCACAGAATGAATGCTGCTATTTTCTTTAAACATTACCTCTTTTTATCAGTTAACTTATACATTTATGGCTGAACCCTTTAAAGTTTGTTTTCATGAAACTGTCTTTTACAGCTTGTGTGAGAGGTTTGAGAGTACTGTGTAGCTACGGTAAAATGTGGCTGCTTTTAAAGTAGCCTGTGATGCTGTTGGACTGGCTCTTACAGGAGATTTTCTTATATTATAATTCCCAGTAAAATCAATGGATTATAATTCCCAGTAAAATCAATGTAAGTGGTAGATGTCCCTAATATTGTAGTACTGATGCTTTTTTGCCAAAACATGTGTGACAGCAGCTTGAAAGTCATCATTCCCTGGGAGTCTGGAACCCAAGTAAATAAACAGAGTTGTTAAACTTGAATGTTTTATTTACATACATGAGTGTGTCAGCTACTTGCTGATGCATGCTTGTGCAATACCTGGAGTCACCACAAGATAGATCTCTCTCTCTGTTCTACTCCTGTAAAACTGGCAGCAAAAGGAGACATGCAATCTTGTCTCCTGACCCGAGAGTGTTGCTTAACTGCTGGCTACTTAACCTTTGCTCTGGGTCAGTGTCTCCCAGCTGTGCATTTCAGACCCTAAGGAAGTAATGGAAAAGTTTTAGGGGGTCACACACACAAAATAATATTCATAAAATTAGTTATGTGAATTATAAAAAAGGGCATGATTTGGTTTGTCTTATTTCTAATAAATACAATTAGGGCAATCAGATTTGCATGAAGACAGATACAAAAAAGGTACTGCAATTTCAGGAAGTTTGAGAAACATGTTCATTTGGCTCTGTGTTAGTCAGTCTCCCTTTCTGCCTGGCTGGGTAGGTGGGTTTTTTGTTTGCTTTGTTTGGTTGGGGTTTTTTGTTCTGGTTGGGGTTTTTTAACTTTTAGGATATTAGAACCTTGGATGTTTGGGAATTCCAGAAACCTGACAGCCTGGTCAGAATGCCACTCTGTATTTGTGAAGACAAGTCATAAATCACACATGCAAGGAGTCAGTTACTTAATGGAAGAAGTGGGGTTTCTTATTATGCTCTGCATGTTTACAGTAAATCCAGTATGGCTTAACTATGTCAGATTTATGGTGTATGTGTACAAAATCAGTCAAGCAGTTCTGACTTATCTGTTCACGCCCCTAGTATTTCTCCAAACACTGGGCAGACATTCTGTAAGCTTTTGTCATCCAAACAGGGAGAAGAGGCTCCTGTCTTGTTTATGCTACTGTTGTTTCTAGTTTGTCATTTTAGAGCTTTTTGTTCCAGTCCCTAATTGTCCCTAATAGCAACAGCATCTAAAAATGAGAGATTTTTGTTGGCTTTCCTAATCTGTAGATCAGGCATTTTGTCAGAGCCTGCAGGATGTTTGAAGATAAGGACAGCATGCTGTAACACCACTTCTTCATTTTGAAAGCTAAGCTAATGTGTCAGTGAAATGTTTCCAGTGACTCATGGAAAACTGCTGTTTTCCTGGAATTCCTGCCAACACTGTGGCAGGGGACAGCTTTGGTACCTCTCTGTGTAAAAACTGAGCTCCATATGGAATAGGAACCTCTCTCTTTTGTCAAGCAAAGCCTCTACCCTTTGCTGGTTGGTAAATGCCTGTGATGACAGATGTCAGTACCTACTAAAACAAAACAAAAATAAATGTAAGAAAAAACAAAAGCCAGTGTACTTTTTCTATTCTTTGATTTTATTGTGTCTCCATATATTTTAGCAGATACAGTTACTGCAGTGCTTGATTAATTTTAAAAATTCTGAATAGAAAATCTAGGCCTTGTGTCTGAAGATTAACTTAACTTTTTATTACATTTACAAAAATCTAGAATGTGCCACCCTTAGAGCGCTGATCTTGAAGTTTAGGATGGGCAGAAAAGAAGAGGTGAAAGGTCATTTTTTCTGCAGTTATAGAAAAGGAGTTACTGGGGTTTTTTTGTGGAGGATGTTGTTGCTGCTATACATTTATAGAAACACATAGAGAATGGCTTTTCCCCTCTCTCTCTCCCTCTCAATTCTCAGCCATAAGCTTATACCTCATTTCAAGCTGCAACAGTATCTATGGAATGATAGCTGAGTTGAGAAATGGAACTGAGCTGTTAGGCAAATGTTCTAAATTTTTACAAAATAGTTGGAGAAACACAAGATTATTATTAACCTCTGGCACAAAGGTTCCTGTACTGTCATTTGATGGCTGATTGTTTTTCTTTGTTTTAGTTACATGCTTAGATGTGTACAGGTTGTTCGTTACACAATCACTTAATTGCCTAGTACTGTGACACTTTGAAATTTAAATCTTGGGGGTGTTTTTAGGTTCTTGGGTTTTGGTGTGGTGGGGTTTTTTTGTTTGAGTTGTTCGATGTTGCTTAGTAAATATCTCTGGTTGTTTCTGGGAATTTCAGTGTCCAGTTCTTGCTTGATTCTGATAAACATGTTCTACTTTGAAGTGCTCTGTAGTGTCTTGGCAGGTTCAGAAATTCATCTGAAAGTTGACTTGCGGAGAAACAGCTGCAGAAACAATACCTCCTGCAATTAGTAAACAATTCCCTTGGTTATGTAAGATGATGAAAGCAATGAAGGGCCTATATAGTGAAACTGATTGTTTCTTCAGTAGGGTCTTCGTAATTCATAGAAATTTCTTCAGGTCTCCCATTCTGCTGTTGTCTTCTCCAGTACCCATAATTTTTGGCGATTTTCATGACATGCATTTTGAAAGAGGCACCCAGAAAGGCGTAGAGGAGAGGGTTGAGGCAGGTGTGGAACAAAGCTATGCTCTTGGTGACCTGGAGCGCCACGTCCATGGTTTTACTGGTGTCGCAGTCCGTAACCAACATGTAGATGATGTCTATGGCTCGCCACAGCTTCACAATGTTGTAGGGTAGCTGGGTGACAATGAAAGTGGCCACTACTGCCAGCAGAACCATGAAAGGCCTGGACTTCTTAACATTTGCAGATCTAAAGATTGCCCGAGCAGTAGCGGAATAGCAGATCAGCATTACTAGGAAAGGAAGCAGAAATTCCAGGATAATTTCCAGGATTTGAATGGTTGATTTTAAGAGTGTTTCCATGTTCATTGGAAATACAGGAAGGCATTCATTCCTGTCATTGTGTTTCTTGACCTGATTAAATATCAGCTCAGGGATGCTGAGGCAAATGGCAGCCAGCCAGACACAGATGCAAGTAACACTGCAGTGTTTGCCAATTCTTCTATGGCCGTGGGATTCAGAAGTGGCCCTGTATCTGTCCACACTGATACAGGCCAGGAACAGCATGCTGGAGCTGAAATTCATGGTGTACAGAGAAGAAGTGAACTTGCACATCGGGTTTCCAAGTTCCCATCCCTGCACTGCATTTGCAGCCCAAAAAGGGAGGGTGAAGAGCAGGAGCAGATCGGCGATGGCGAGGTGCATGATGTACGTGTCCGTCTTGGTCTTGGGTTTCTTGCAGTAGGCGTAAATTCCAGCCACTAATGAGTTTCCAGCCACTCCAACTGTGAAAGTCAGTGCATAGAGCACCGGGAGGAATAATTTTCTGAAATTTCTCACATCACTTTTTTCACAGAGAAGCTCATAGGTATTGTAATCTATAAGAGGGTTGAGATCATCCTCCTCATCCTCAATCCAGTAATCTGTAGAGTTATTCATATCTCAGACCGTGGCAAAGCTAAGAAGCACAAAAAAGTGGGGAGAAGGGAACACCAAAGAATAATACTGGGTTTAAGTTTTAAAATTTCTGTTGAAACCTAAAACCCTTCTTCAGGGCTGCTTATACATCTCAAATTTAAAGAACTTGGATATTGAGAATACATGTGTGAATAATCAAAGGGAAGCTAGACAGTAACAGGCAGAACAGACCATCTCAAGTTCTCATGTGAAATAGGGCAACTGGCAACATCTGTGAGGGCAATACAAAGTAAAATAGATTCAACTGAAATGCTTTTATTACCCTTAGCATTTGAGATTGTAAAATGCTTGAAGTGCCCCTCACTGATTTCCACATTTGAGTCGAGGAGCCATCATTGCTTTAACTGCTCTGTCTGTGTTATGTTTGACAATATTCCATTGCACATAACTGTGTCTGTACCTTTATAGGGTTGGAATTACACCTTCCCCTCTCCAGCCTCTGCAAAGCAAAGGAATACCAGCTGAAGGCTGTAAATGCTGTTACAGTCAGGTGTATAAGGAATACGAGCAGACTACAGCTGAGGCAAGCAGCTGCCTACTGTCATAAATATTCAGTGCCTGCTGTCATAAATTTTGACAAATTTTGGATATGAGTATAATACAAGGAGAGTCTTTTTGTTTGTTTCTCAGGAACACTGTACATGCCCATTACAAAAATCCCAGCAGGGGAGTCAGTTGCTGAACAGCAGTAGGACAAGCTTAATTTAGTCTCCATCCCACACAGCAAGCCCTGCCTGTGTGGAATTTCTTACAGAAGCAGATTGCTGTGGGTACCCTGCATCTTAGCAGCTGGAGACTTCTCAGGATGTTATGACAGAAAGGAATTTTATCACATACGAACTGCCCACAAGTACCCAAACAGCTCAGAAACTCTGCTGGTTTTTCAAGTACGATCTCATGACAGATTTACTGTGCAAACACTGAGGCTGGGTTCTCACTGCCAGGTTAGGGCTGAAGTTTAGGTATTTGTATCTTCAGTTTGTGTCTTAAGCAAGTCATATCCTGCAGTATTTTCCTCTTTTCCTTTGACTGTGTACATTGACTAATGTCCTGAAATTCTGTCTATTGTAAAATACAGTCCTGCAGTACCCTGTTTTCTTGTAATAAATGGGATTAAGGTTTCTCAACAGCAGCAGCAAAAATTAGCTGAGAATGAAAAACATATCTCCCTTTTCTCATCATATACATTGTTCAGAATTTGAAGTCAGTGTTGCTGAAAGCAGATTGTTATCTGATATTCTGCCCCAGAACTACAATTTGGCTTTTTCAAGCCTGAAAGAAAAATGCAAATACCATTTCTGTTTCTTAGGCAATTGTTTAAATGAAGAGTTGCCAAGTGTCTCTTAAAGTTTTTTTTTTAATATATCTGTCTACTAGGAAAAAATAAGTTACTGATTCATCTCATAATAAGGGATGCAGACCAATTAAATAGAGAGAAATTAATCATTTCAATTTTTTTCAGTGATTCCCCTAGCCAAAATTTTTGAAAAGTGTATTAGTTTGAAATTAACTATTTAGTTTGGCTCCATCTTTAATGACTTTGTTTTATTTTTCTGTTAATATTTCAAAACACTCCCCATCAAACTTTAAAAAATTATTACTCTTATTTAAAGTCTTGCAATTTGTTCTTTATTGTTGCTTTAATGAGATGTGCAGAATGGAAAAGTACAGTCACAGTACTTTGGCAAAGGGATGTCTGTTCTATGCCTAACAAACTGTGTTAGCAGGATTCTGCAGCAGCAGTAATCGTTTGCAACTTTATGGTACTTTGAGGAGAGATTTAGTTATCAGCAGCAAAAGAATCTGTTTTTATTAATTTTTTTTTTAGTAGAAGAAAAACTGCAGCAAGAAGAGTTTAATCCACTTAGCTGAGATTTGAGGAAAATTAGAAGTTAAATGAAAATATTTGGTTGTGGTCTTAAAACACTTAATACAGAACCCATTAAGGAACATTTAATCAAATGGAATCACTGGCAGATTTACTTGAAAGCAAACCAGTAAGCATGTCAGGGCAAGCTTTAAAAGTCTGTGTACGACAAAGCAGTTTGGCTGTGACTCTGTGCTCTGCTGCCTGATAAGCTTTTGCCTGCCCTGAGTTCTTGACGGAAACAAAGTTATCTAAAATGCAACAGTTGATATTTCTCCCTTAAAAACGCAGTTATGTTTTGGCTCCCATACCTGTTCCTGTTTATCTTTCCTGGTAATGCTGTTTCTCAGGCACACGTGCAGGTGCCCCTTACAAACAGCCAAGCAGTCCCATGGGAGTCGGGCGCTGAAGAGCGGTGGCAAAGCTTCCTTTAGTCTCCATCCCACACAGCAAGCCCTGCCCGTGTGGAATTTCTTACAGAAGCAGATTGCTGTGGGTACCCTGCATCTTACAGCTGGAGACTTCTCAGGATGTTATGACAGAAAGGAATTTTATCACATACAAACTGCCCACAAGTACCCAAACAGCTCAGAAACTCTGCTGGTTTTTCAAATAGTGTTTTCTAGGAGGTATACTAATAAATATATTGTCTGCAACTGCATGTTTTCTTGCAGAATTATTTCAGCCTTCCAGTCAGATAGAAATTCAGTGTTTCTGTGTCTTTAAACTTGATGTGGGATTGTATGAATGGTGGTGAATTAAGTTAATATCCCAGTTTAAAGAGACAGATTTTTTTCCTCTGGTGAATTAAGCCGTATTCTGTCCTTCTGCTGAACAGATCTAATTTTGATACTGGAAAGGAGATGTGCCTTAGTGAAATGATGTCTGTCTGTAAAGCCAACTTAACTGTGAGTAAATGTATGCAAATAAGGTATCATACAATATACAGAGAAAGAAGGATTAAAACAAAACTCACCTTCTTTTGCCAGCAGATGAGTAGCAGGTACTGCAATTGAGATGTGCGTCAGTGAAGTGATCTGAATTGGTCTGACACATTGCATTTTGTCTTCAACCACCACACCCTCGTGTGGAAGTCAGTTGCACTTTCATTTTGACTTGACAGTTTAAAAAAAAACCTTTAAAAAATTGTGCTTTCCTGGAAACTCTTCTTGTGTTGAACATGTACACTTCCTACATTCCTTCCTCTTCCAACCAGACTGTGACTGCTCTTTGGAAGGTCAGGACACTCTTACTGCTTCTCTTTGTTGTTTGTGGTTTTATTCCTGAAAGTCCAAATGTTTTATACATCATCAAAAGGCTTTTATCAAGCCACACGTTAAAAAGATGAAAAGGAGAGAGAGAAGAGGAAGGTCCATCTGGGGCTGAGTTACTGCCCCAGACACCATAGGGAGTCACTACAGTCTTTCCTCAGGGCACTACTCTGCTTTTGATGGATGCCTGTATAAGGTTTTAAGGGATCCTTATATCCCCTCCTTAAATAACTTTTTAGGGGATACAATAGAAAAATGAGTTTGCTTTTTGTGAGGTGGGGAAAGGGGTTCCTTCAGTCTGTGAAACCAGAAAGATGATAAGGAAAATATGTGAACACAAGTGGCAAATTGTCAACCAGAGTACAAGCAGATAGTCCTGCATCCTGTGGGAGAGTTCTCAGGGACTTGAATGTTGCCAGTCAATCTCATAATCAAATTAGTGACCTGTTTGAATTATCCTGGGTCAGATAGCAGTCTAATGAGCTCCACTAAATACAATATTGAAGCCTAATAACAGAGATACTGAGCCGACCAGAGGTCAGATTTTGGTGGTTTTTGGCTCTCTGATGTACCTGCCACGACTGGATTAACCCTCTGTCTGTGCTTCAATTATTTTGAAGTATGTGAAAGGAAAGATTCTTAAAGATGGGCAGCTAAGAATGTAATGGGCAGATGTTTTCCACAAGCTATATTTTGTTTCAGATGACAAAGTAAAATGGGCTGGGAGAGGAAGTGCAGTCTAAAGAGTGCCACAATATTTGTGCACATTTCTGCAATGTTTTCATCTTGAGTTATCACAGTACTTCAGTGGTGTTTTCCCAGTGGCAGATAAGATGTTTGGGCTTCTTCCAGGCCATCTCCTTGCAGGTCATGTCATGGCTTTGAGGTCTGAGCTGTATCTCTTTCAAACAAATGAACCTCTCAGTTCTGAATAGGCTTTGTCTCAATATGGTCTCCGATAAGATGAAATAAGCAAGCTAGAGCTGAGAATGCTCTCAGGGAAGTGTGTGTTGGCTGCAGAAGTGCCCAGGAGGGTCTGTGGGCAGGCTGTAGGAAGGCAGCTCATGTGAACCCTGCCTTGCTTATTGCAGTTCCTCAGCTCCTTATAACTTTCCAGGGGTGCAGGGAGGACAGATCCTTCCAGTCAGAGTAGAGAAATAATATTGTCATGTATGTATTCAGTAGGGTCCTATAGGCTCAAAAATAACAAAAATTATTTAGTAAGTAAGAGTGAATACAAAACTAAAACCTTGTGGCTGTGTGAAAGTGGCATGAAGGCAAGGAAAAAAACATTCCTAAGCTCAGCAGCTGCTCTCACTTGCACCAGCTGAGCCCATGAGCTCCAGCTGGGAATGACCAGCAACCGCATTCAGTGACAGGACTGCAAAGCTTGCAGTCTTCCTTGCAGCTGCACAACCCCAGCATTGCCTCTTGTCCTTACTGCTTGTAGCCAGTTTGCTTGCAGCTACAGTGTAGTCTTTGCCCACCACGAACCAGCTGCCTGCAGTATTGTCTGGAGAAGATGAGATAAAACTGTGGAATACAATATGCTAGTGGATAGAAATTACTGCGGACTCTTGGTGGGCTGTGCGTATGTGTGTCCCTTTTCTCCATTAGGAGACCCCCATGTTCCAACAATCAGTACCATGCTGCCATCCACCCTGCTAAGACCAGTTTCTTCTTGCAGGAGAGTCCAGGACATGTGTTTATCAGTGTCTGTCTAGGAAGCTGTCAGGTCTGTAAGTCACCACAGACCCCTGCTGGGCTGATGGATGCAGCAGCCAGTGTGGCAAAAATTGTAGGTATTCAGCATTCAGGCAGTAGTTTATCTGGCCTTAGTCATTTTAGACAGAAAATTGAAGACTGAACACTGAAAAATTGATAGATTGCAAGAATTGAAGTGCCACTGGCTTCTGAAAGCAGGCTCTGTGGCAGCTTCCTCAAGTACAGGTGGTGCTCAAAGGTCGCCACATTTAGTAGTCTCTCCACCAGAAAGAACCTGTATAAGTTGATTGTGTGAAGATTGGTAATCTTAAGCATGTTATACCCCTGATAGCAAAGATTAGGCTTCTAATGGGATTGTGATCAACACTCTAAGCACATTTTAAAATATTGTCTTTGCCTATGTGAGTGAGTGCCGTGAAGAGTTCAAAAGTGTAAGAAGTTAGTTAAACTGAAGATGTTTGCCGGTGTAGCAGCATTGTGGTCTAAAAGTTTTGGACAGGTTGTTCAGTTGTATACATTGAAAACTATTGAAAAGCTCATCAATATGGAAATAGGGTTAAAACTGACCTATTAAAATGTCTACTGTCTATTCAATTGGGAGTTTTTTTGCAAAACTCCTACCAAAATAACAGGCCTCTCTAACTCCTCCCCCCATCCTCCAGCAATGTCTTTGTATTTTGTAAATGATGTGAAAATGTCATTTACAAACGCGGTATTTGTTCCATCCAGGCTGTTTGCATTCCTGCCAAAACACTGGAGTCTTTCGGAGTCTTGCATTAGACAAGAACTTTTTTTCTGTCTTTTAAGGGTCAAAGTGACATAAAATTTGTTTTAGGTTTTTAGGATTTCAGAATCTAAGGAGTGGAAGGGCCAGGAATCTGCCTTCCTTTGCTGTGCTTAGATAGGAACAAGCACAGATGAGATGGAGGTATTGCTTTCCAGAAATGTGTACAAATTATTTAGAGCATCTAACCAGATGTTTAGGTCTCAGTGAACTTCTCCCTGAGTTCAACATGAAAGCTTCTGCTTTTTTTTATTTTATACAACATGGTTAAATTTGCCCTTTGGTTTGAAGCAGGAATGTGACTTGAGGATAATTTACAAAACGGTTTTTGAAGATATATTCCAGAAGGTCAAAATATCTTTTGTGGTAAACCTCACTTGAAGATAGGTCTGGTTTAGAAAATAGCACTTGTGCAATTCTTTACCTCTTGTGGAAAAGGAGAAGTGTCAAATACCCCCTATGCAGGGGTGACATTTCCCTGTGCAGGGTAGTACCCTGCAAAGCATATGTTGGGTCATTTGGGCTTGGTCACCTGCTTGTTGCAGTTGCCCAAATGAGCCAAGTTTTGTTTTGGTTTTTTTTTTACCAAGTTGATTTATCCCCCTGCCCTAAGCTTTTCACTGGGACTTTTAGCTTGTTAGCTCATGGGCCCCTCTGGAAACAATGGATGAATACCATATTGCAAAAGAGGAAAGTAAACAGCTGGCAGTCTGGCCCTCCAAACAGGCAGTGTTTATCAGACCAAAATAAATCTCTCTCCTGCTTCCTGGCCATCACAGTGGCTGTTTGTAGGAGGAAGTGGCTCAGCTGAAAGCCAGGTGGTTGTATTGTCCAGACCAGAGTCTCCCAAACCTTGTGAGAACAGCTGCCAGAGAAGTTAAAAAGTTGCATTTGTTTCTGACCTCAGAACAAAACCAAGCTGCTGCAGATCAAGCCTCGAATTAAATCTCTGCAAAGCTTGTCATCTGCATTGAGATAGCAGTAAAAAATTACTGATTGCTACACCCATTGGGTATTTCCCCTAGCTTTATTGTTTGTGGGAGGCTTTGAAAGGAATGAGAGCATGCTTTGGTACTAAGAAAAAAGACAGTGAGGATTAAGGGTCACAGAAATGTTATTTTAATCAATGGAAGAATCTTCTTTAGGACTTGTACATTAAAGTGCTGTCTTTATGCTACAAAGGCTTAATAAATATATCCATATAACAAACATCTCAAATAATGTTATCAATGGCTTGAAATACTAGCCGACTATTTTCAGGTAACAGTTTCCACTCAGATCTTTTTTGAAGTGCAATCTAAAATCGTTTGCATGAAGGGGGACAAATCTGCATAATTTGGCTATAATGTGGTTGGTGTGTCATTTCCACATAGACCCTTCAGTCTTTATAGGCTAAAGAAGATTTTTTAAAAGTTTTACTTTTGAAATGGCAGCATCTCACCTTGATAGATGTGCTGTTGTATCACACTTATTTGCTCAGCTGTAACGGAGACAGAAGTAACTAAATGCCGTTTCAAGTACCTTCTTGTTCCCCTTTCATAGGAATAGATGATGGAGCTGGAGGGTTTGGATATTTGGCTTTCCATGTTCCCCTTCCCACAAGTCAGCTCCCTTTTGCATGTTAAGTAGTAAGCTGTATTTTGTTCCAGCATAATTATTCAGAGTATAAACACAGGAGTAGATTGCATCTCCTGCATCACAAAAGGAAGGGAGTAGGGTTTCTTGTTACGAAACTTCATTTGCTTCAACATTGAGATTTTATACTAAAAACTATTTTTGTGTTTGCCACTTTATTTAAGGTGCTGGGAACCCAAATTGCAAAGTTGCAATTGTAATGGGCAAAACCAAAACCTCATCAGCATCCAGGTAAGAATTACTAGGAGACACAGAATTCCCTAAAACTTCTTCCATGGAGGAGTCACTGCTTGCGAAAATTTTGTTAAGTGAAATGCCATTAATTGCCTTGACCAGTTGGATGTGCTCCTGAGTTAGAGGGATCTATTAAACCTCAGCATCTGTCTGTTGTAGCCTGAGTTCCTGTTTTGCTGTCAGATGCTGTTGACTGAGTCCTCCCAACCTTTCCACTGTTACCATCTTTCATTGGCATGCTTCCCGCCTCTTTCCATTGCACCAGCTCTAGTGTTTGTGCAGCTGTGTGATGAATTGGATCAGGAAATTTTGGGTGCTTCACTAGCTTTATCTTGGTCACATAAATTTTAGTCTGCATCATTTGTTTAACCAACAACTACCTCTGGCTTACTTATTTTGTAAATATAGTATATAAAACAATTAACACCAGGAAGAATTAAATAATAAATAATAATGCGTAAATAATAAAACCAAAACTTTTCAGAGCTTCCCCGAACAGGATGGGTACAAGTGGCACATCAGAGACCTGAAGTTACTGATTAAGTTTTTCACAAAGATATCTGTAGATACCAAAAGTTAAGTTTGAAACGTGGGGTGTTGGTAATATGAAGTTGTGTAAGCAGAGAGCATTGTACATCTTAAATCAGACTTACTCATTCCATTCCTATATGTGTAAATAAATACCTCTTCTTCTTTGACACGAACATGTTGTTCAACTCTTATTATCAAAGTAGAATTGCAAACTTTTGCAAAAACTTATGCAAGTAATGAATAAAATGCTCCATGTCTGGTGCTATTAAAGTCACACAGCTATAATGCAAAAGAACTGGAACATTTATATCTAAGATGGATTTTCGCCCAAATCCTGTGGATTACCTCAAGTTTCTACATTTAGCTAGGTTCCACCAAGAAGCAATCAGTAACTTGCATACAGCACCCAGGAAGGTTTTCCTGGAAGTTGTACATTAGCTGTTGAGCTCTTAGAAGCTGAGAGCAGCTAATGGAGGGGATTATGTGACACTGTGCTTGCTAGAACTGGAGACTGAATTCAGAGACCTGGGGCATCACCTCCAGTTCTGTGTGACTAACAACTGACCTTAAGTATTCTGAAGGAATGTAAACATGGGGATTTTTTCCCTAAACTGTAGGCAAGCCAAGATGATGATTCTGATAAACTTGTTTTGAGAAGAAAACAGAAAGGCAGAGGTGGGGAACTGACTAGGTGATACAGAAGTGTGTGCACAGAAGTGGCAGCAGCAGGAGTTTCTCAGTCATGGTGCATTAGGTGCCACTAATACATTTTCACTTGTTGACTGGTGTGTCAAGAAGTGTTGAAGCCATACTGTGTGGGCAGGATGGTGCAGATGGTACAGGTGAATCTCAGCACTGGCTTTATCCAAGTCCTAAATTGAGGATGGAAAATAACAAAAGCATAAGGAGGGGACAGAAGGGAGGCTCAGAGTTAATTGTGCTTTTTGTCTTGATCAGGTACAAGCAGCACAGTATGATTATTGTTCCCATGGACACCCCAGGGCTGAAGCTGATAAGACCCCTCTCAGTGTTTGGCTACATGGGTAGGTGACCATATTTATCAGCTATATGTGTATTAATTTATTAGCAGTCTCAGAAGCTGCAGGCCACTGGAGGCCTGTATTTTTATCCTCCTTCGTTTTACCCTGCTGTTGTGTTTTCTGTCTCTGCAGATGAGATCCATGGAGGGCATTTTGAGATACACTTCAACGACGTGCGAGTACCTCTCTCCAATATAATACTGGGTGAGTTTCAGCACTAATTCCTCTTTAATATATACAGCAATGAAACAAGCTTTAGGAAATAGTGGTTTATGTCATGAATCACCGTAACTTATTGTAAACAGCTCCAGTCAGTTGAGGGAGCCCACTCTTCCTTTAGCAGCCTACCCGCTGCTTAAATGTACCTTGTTTAGAGCAGAAAGCAACCAGGGCAGCTCTGGCTGTCATGCAAGTATCACTGCCCTGAAGTAGAGCAAAGCAAAAGCTGTCACTGGTGTTCTTCCCCCAAAACCAGCTCTCGTAGATCTCACAGACTTTCAGAAAGAATGTTCTGCTGCACTCCATGGCCAGTACTTGGCAGAAGTGAAAAAGAAATAATAAGCAGGCCAGAATTGTGACCCCCTGCAGGGAGAACTCTGTTCTACTTTTCTCACTTAGTATAAATCCTGATGTTTTCTTTCTCCTTTGCTTTTTTAAATTTTTTCTCAGAGAGCTTTCTCTCCTGAGTAGCCCTAGGACCTGTGAACCTTATGGTCTTCCCCCAGATACTCATTCCAAATCCTATAGATGTATTTTTCAGTGTAAGATTAACAAAATTTAAATTTAATCAGGTGAGTCAAATCCCCTCAGAAACCATTTTGGGGTGTGCTTCATGATCTAAGTATTATTAAGTGTGTCAATATAGATCTGGTTGGAGTAAACAAGCAACAGTTCTGCAAAATAAGCTTTAAAGCAGCTTCTAGCTCTGGTGCTGTGGGGCCACTTCTGCTTGGAGCCTTGGATCCTTTCAAGAGGGAATCACGGAGTCTGCAGTGCCTGTTTTTCTTTCCAACCAGGTGAGGGCAGGGGGTTTGAGATAGCTCAAGGCCGGCTGGGGCCGGGCCGGATCCATCACTGCATGCGGTCTCTCGGGGCGGCCGAAGCTGCTCTGGAGATCCTGTGCCAGCGCGCGGCTCAGCGCGAGACCTTCGGCAAGAAACTCTATCATCACGTAAGCACCTTCCCTCTCTGGCTCAGTTCACACACTCCAGACACTGACCTTTGTTTTGCCCATACACAGCCTTGTGGCTCTGATAATGGACATGGCAGCAGCCATGCCCTAACCTTGAATTCCTATTTGTAAAGCCTTGGGTGGCAAAGGACAAAAAAACCCCCATATTGCAAGGCTCCCATTTTTTGCCATAACCTACAGCATCTTTTTTTTTTTCCCCTTGCAATGTGCAATGAATTGGATATTCTTTGCTGGATTTGAATATGGAATTTGTCACTGTGTGTTGCTCTCTGCTTTCCCTGATCAATTTGGACAGGTATTTTTTCAGGCATACAGCTTATATTTCTGCAGTTACAATCCAAATTCACCATTTTTGTGTATCCCTTCTGTCACCTGGATGTCCCCATTCATGATCACTGGAGACACTCAGGAGTCTAAATTTCACTGAAAATTTTATTTCTTTGATCAAATATTTGTAGTTGTTTATGAAAGCACAGACCACATCAAAGGCATACTGGAGATTCTTGCTCTTATCTTGCTCTGGAATTGAAATACTGTTTCATGAGCAAGAGCTTGCTAAAATAATAAAAATATGACAGTTTGCTTTATATAGGAACCATCAGACTTGGGTAGTTGGCCTGTCACATTTCAAGTGTTCTTTAGTCTTAACCAACAGCTAGGATGACTTTACTGGAAGAAACAAGTAAAAGTAATGGAAAGAGGAAATTGAATTAGCATCTGGCACAGATTATAGCAAATTGTTTGTGCAGATCCAGAGGGAACAACTTCACATGACTGGAAAATAGATATGTAATTGCCAAACTTCCATTCACCACCATAACCTAGAATTAGTAAGAACTGTTTGAGGCACACTCTGTTTCTCCAAAACTTGTTAAAGTAACAGTGATGTTTGATGAAGCCACAGGCATGACCTGGAGGCAGCTGCAGAGCCCATGCAGGTTCTTCACAGCAAGGATGGCTAAGGACAAGGTGAGGCTGGCGGCTGCCTTGAGTACCAGGATGCCTGTTCCCATTAATGACCCCAGGAGCTGTTGAGAAAACTGGACACTCCACCCAGGTTCAGACCATCTTTGCTGGCACCAGTCAAGCTGAGCCTCCAGACTTTGCACAGAAGCAAGTGCTGCACCTTTGCTTGGTGTCCTGTGCCTGCCAAAGCTACAAAATCCACAGGCTCCAACCAGGACTTGTCAGAATGCACTGACAGGCATCACAGATTTGTTTCTCCTGTGGTATGCTGGCTGCAGGGGGGAATTAGCCAAGAAGAGCAAGGAAGGGCTGCCAAGATCATAACTTCATTTTGGATCCGGTTACTAATTTATCATGAGGCAGATACAGCAGGCACCACCCTGCAGCTGTTCGCCTCGCTGTGTGGCACGCTACCCTCAGCAGTTTAAGGAAAACAAGGAATTCCTCTCCCCTTTCACCCCCTGTTTTTGTATACTGGGGTTTATTACATGGATAGAGGGCTGTGAGGAATGGTAATAGGTAAAGGAAAGCAGGGAGGAAAAAGCAGGCATGGAAGGGCTTCAGGAAAATGGCCAGCATGCAGTGGGGTCTGATCATGTGCCAAAATCCAGTTTTTCCCTCTTTCTTCTTTCCTGGCAGGAAAAGAATTGCTCTCTCTTTAGTATTTCTGTCAGTAAAACGTTTTCTTTATTATGCCTCATATAAGAGATGCTTTAATTTGCACATGAGTGGCTCTAGGTTACCTGAATGTGCACATGCTGAGGAAGAGGGGCAGCTCCACGTGTGCTCAGAGGCATTAACTGATGTCCTGATGTTGGCTTTGTGTTCTGCAGGAAGTTGTTGCCCACTGGATTGCAGAATGCCGCCTTAGCATAGAACAGGCTCGCCTGCTCACACTACAGACAGCCCACAAGATAGACATGTTGGGCAACAGAAGAGCAAGAAAAGAGGTAAATTTTATTTTTTGGTAGCTAGGACTTGGCAGATGCCATGCCTGTGCATTCAGCTAAAACATACTGTTAAACATTCTAATTGTAGAGTATAAATCCATGTTGAAAACAGCCTTAAGATATGCTTTTAATTGTCAGAAAATGGGGGAGTGATCTCAGAAATAGAGTAGAATCTGTTCAAGCATTGCTTGCTTGTCTCAACACAGTAAGATAGTTTTGGGTGACTGGAAACAGTTTTACCATACCCAAGGGAATGGGAACAGCACAGCTCTCATCCAACCCTGACAGGAAGGAATGTACTGAGAGATACCAGTATTCTGCAGAAGTGTTGGGTAAATATTTTCACTTGCTTATGAAACTATTACTGATACTGTGAGTTCTCTTCTAACTACAGGTAGCCATGACCAAAGTGGTTGTTCCACGAGCTGTGCTTAAAGTGATTGACTGTGCAGTTCAAGTGTGTGGTGGAGCTGGAGTTTCTCAGGATTTTCCTTTGGCATTTATGTGAGTAAAGGGAGATTTCCTGTAGGTTCTAAGCATTCCTTTTACAATAACTTATTAACACCAGTACATGCTGTTTCATCTCAGCATGAAATAATAGTGCATGTCCCTTTAAGCTATAAAATTTAGAACAATTGTTTTTATAGTGTAATTAGCCTTACAAAAAATAAAAGCTGGAACTGGACCTAAAATAGTTCTTATCAGCAGTGAAGAGGATGTGCTTCTAAAGCTTAATGTTATTCCCTACAGCCTTGGGGAGAAGCAAAACTTCTTAATTCCCAGCCCACCCATCTCAATCCTGCCAGGAAGATTTTGCTGCAGTATCTCCCCTATGCTAGCACTTATTAAAGCAGAGAGTGTCAAAAGGCAGCTGTAGCAAAAACAGTGCTGAGCCCTCCCGTGTGAGCCTGTGTGGCTGCTGTGGCAGGTCAGGAACCCAGCCCTAACTCAGCCCTACCCCCCCAGGTTTGCGTATATACGGACCTTGCGCCTGGCAGATGGGCCTGATGAAGTTCATCTCTCAACAATTGCAAGGTGGGAACTCCTGGACCAGTCAAAGAAGCTCACTGCAAAAATCTAATGTCAGCATAAAGCCTTCTCAAGTGGAGAGAAGGCTTAGGAAAGTGTTAGTGTAATAATGCTATCTAGGTAAAACTGGATGAATACAAAAACTTGATTCTAACTGGAAGCAATTCTTCTCTCACTATTTACCCTCATTACACTTAATAATTATGGGCTTGCTTTTAAGAATTTGCAGAATGCCATATAAATAACTTACCTGGGTTCTTTATAACACTAAATAAAATCCATTTTCTAACAGGCCTAAAGTATTTTCTTTGTTCTGAATCAAAGCCCTTTATTCTTTCATTGTAGACAAAGCAGTTTTGAGTCAGAAGGCCCAGACACTCTAATTTATTGCAAGCTAGGCTAAACTTCTAAGTTTGATAAACGACAAACACTGGAGGTAGAGTACCTTGCTTTTTCTTTTCCAAAGCTCAGCTGCAGTCCTTCCCCCAGCTCCCCTCAAGTGAGGCTCAGGGCAGCACAGGAAGCTCCTGTCACATGTAGCTGTTTGTCTGCTACTGCTTGCTTATTAATCTGTAGTGCTTCTCCAAATGGATCTCCTCCCATTTTTCCTTAGAGATGTCCCTTTTGTCTTCCCTTGCATTCTTCTTCCTGTCTTTCCTTTTGTGCACCCTCACAAGCCTCCTCCTGTCTCCAGCTGCTCTCACCCTTTCTTAAATATGCCTAAGCTCAGGTGGAACCTTCCTCCCTAAGGAGCCGATGTTTTGGGTGGCAGCAGCAGTGTCAGGGTGCAGTTCGTGGCCTCTGCTGCTACCAAAACAGGCTCTGCCATTTATGCCCGATACACCTCTGTGAAGTTCTCGAAGGTCAGAGTTGCTCAGTTCTGCTCCTGTACCAATCCCCTTTGACCTGAGTTACTTCAAGAGAACTTGCCCGTGCAGGAACAGAACCAGGCAGATCACAGCACACTGCACCAGTGGTAGCTCTCCTTCCTGGAGTTAGGATAATCACTTTCCAACTTACACGGGGGGGTAAATTAAGGGCAATTAAGTTAAAGACACAAGGTTTTACTGTTTGCATGAACAAACAAGCCCCCCTTCAAGCTCCTTCCTGTTGGAGCCTGGGGAGAACACATTCTGCTTGGCTCAGCCTTTAGGATGAGGCTGTGGTCAGTTCTGTCTTTGAGCCCAGAGCCAAGTGCTCACCCGAAGGGTGTCCAGTTACAGCTGCTGTGGTCACTCAGGAGGGAACAGCAAGAGAGTACCTAGAACTGGAAGCATTCCATGAAGTTTCTTTCATTATACTTAAAACCAAGATTATAACACCTCTTTTGAGAAAGCAGAAATTCTTGTTTACATTTCCATTCACCTTAGTTTCCTCTTGCTTCCTGACAAGAATGTTTTCTAGGAAGTTGAGAGTGTCAGCAGGTCAGTGGCTGAAATGCACTTCAAACACAAAGCCACCTGCACTGTACAACTACATGTGTTTCAGGAGTTCTGGTCCAGGCTGTCAAAACCTACACAATGTGTTTTTCCAACCAAGAACACCCAGGGATTCTATTTAGCCACCTTCCAATTAGGGTCTTTGACTGCCCTCATTTCCCACACTTTCAAAGAACAGCTACACAAGAACACCACCTTTATCTCATTAACAAGGCTCTTAATTCCCTTTATTTTAAAATTTTATGTACATATGAATGATCTGTATAATGTACACTCAATATAGAAAGTTTTATATACTGGATAATGTATAGAACATTTCACAATTACACTAATTTCTTACATAACATGTCAACTTTTTAAGGTTTTTTTGCTGAAGCTTTGTCAATTTGGTCAAGCCAGTTATACATACAAATGTCTAATGCTGTTTGATCCAAGGAAGAAGGTAATGTTAATGATTAAGGACATGAGTGAACCGGTGCAGGGACAAACCCTTTCAGGTCATGTTCAATGGAGTGATCACATCAGACTGAGAAAGGAAGGGATGCCCTTTTAGTGGGGTTGGTGAGGTCAAAGTTATTTTAGCCCAATTCCTCTAGACTGTAGATCAACTCCAGTCATGCTAATTCATAAAATATAAAAACTAGGAAAGTTTGATTCACAGTCTTGTAAACAAATATAAAGGAACAAAATGTGCTTATGTACAACAAGAAAAAATTCTTGTGTACCCATTTCAGCTGATCCACAGAGTGCTTTCTTGTGTTACAGTGTGGTAGTTAGAATCACTGACTTTTCCTAGAAAAAAAAAGTCATAGAAAAAAGGAATAACACTGTCATAAACACCTGGCAAGGCAGTAAGTTCACTTCAATGTACTGGAGGGAAGTGCTGTTCCTTGTCACTGGCCAGTCTGCCTTTGTCTCTTCCACAAGGATTTCCAGTCCTTAGCTGACATCTCCCACTTCGTTGTCTACCGGGGGTGGTACGTTGGGCATTACAGATGACGTCGTCCCTGCAGTGAGGTAACCAGCAACTCCAGGGCCTTTCGGGAGGAAAACAAGTACTGCTGATTAGTGTTCCTTCTCCTGGGGTGACTGAACAGCTTTATTTCCTCTGGTAACACTCAGATACATCATCTAAGTCAACCAGACACCTTACACAAGAACATTTAGGACTTTTTCTTTAGATTCTTTGAAATCTAGGCACACTAGAAACTAAGACTTCTTAGTCAACCAAGTGGAATAGCTTGTGGGGGCCATTTTTGGGCTTGCTCAGTGTTTTTTATTCTGATATGCCAAATAAGTTACAGAGGACCCCCACCCACCTGCATTACCCATCTCACCTGCCATCATAGAAGCAGTAGTAAAGAGTTCCTTTTCTAAAGAAAGGCCCTGCCATGGAATTAAAGTGAGGTCAGGCATGTGTTCCACTACTGGGCTCCTTGTGTATCTTTTCAGTGTTGTAAAGGTTTCTCCCAGCTGCATAGTTCCTGGAAGTACAATGGGCTGCCTCATGTAGAAGCAGAACTGCCTAAAGCTTGTCTAGCCAGCATTTTGTGCCTTCAGTTGGAATAAAGTGACACCATTCTTGGGATACACAAATTCTGTACTGGAGATGCAGGACTCATACCATTACTAAAGTCTCCATGCTGATTACTATAGGGGCAATCAGTTTTGCACTGCAGGCAAAGGCCCTCTCCCTCAAAGCCTGGAATTAAAAATTTAGTCATATAGAAACTTTCAACAAATGCAGTAAAAACTTATGTTGCAGCATGAGGTGTTTTAACAGTAATTTTTATCAGATTAGTGACTAGAAAACTGATCATTCACAACACATTCCTGCACCAATACAGCGATCAACTTGGTGTTAGACCTCCAGCCTACACTGCCAATACTCAACATACTAAACTCTGCTGGGTCCTGTACTCTTCCCCTTTAAACCATCCTCAATGAGTTCTCCCAAATTTACTATTCCTTCCTGCCCCACCCTTCTTTCTCAAACTATAGCCCAGAGCCAGAACATCAGAGCATGGTTTGCCTCCCTGCAAACAGTCCCACACTATACTGCGAGGCAGAGAGCAAAGCAAGCAGTGCCTGTGGCAGTAAAAAGCTCTCTGGCTGCAGGAGACAACCTCTCTTTGCCAGCCCATCTGTCAACTGAACCTGCCAAGTGTCACACCCACTGTCACACATCCTAGTGGAAAAGTTCCCCATAGTTATCTTGTGCCTCAAGCTTTTCCATTCTGGAGGATTCCTAAGCTGAGTTCCTGTGTAGTACCAGCAAGTACCAGCCAGTGCAGTTGGCAGTGTAGTGCTCCTGTGTGCTCGAGGCAGGCAAGTGTATCGGTGTGGGGCAGTTTGGGACCACGAATTTGTACAGCTCTAGGACATGCATCTGGTACTCGGAATGCAGCGAGCGCAGTGTGCGTTCTGCGAGGTGGTATCTACCTGCTTTAGAGAGCTACACAGAAGTTAGCAAGCTGCCTGACACAGCAGATCTAAAGCCCACTTCTCAGGTGAAGGGGACTGCTGCCAGTTAGAAGGGAAGGAGAAGAGACACCTGAGGGAAGAGAAATAAGCAAGGGAAGTTTCAAGGGAAGTGCAAATAGCAAAGCAATTTGAAGCAAGACATAAGGCAGAATACAAGATAAGAGAGGTTAAAAATAAAGCTTGGTTTCCATCTACACTTTGCATTTGTACAGCACCTTCATTCTACATTGGCAAGCATTTAAACATTAGGCAATTTAAAAGCAGCACAGGCCTTAAGGCAATTGGAAAACTGTATTGCCCCCAGTCTCAAGCCTGACCACATCTGGTATTGTTTGAGTTCTTGGCCAGTAATCAGTCAGCATTTTCTTCCTATTTCTAAATTTATAGTATTTAAGAAACAGCAAGGAAATTCAGTACAAACTGAATCAGTTCCAGTGTTCTTTGTCAAAATGGCATTAAACGGTACAAAACCCAAAAAACTCCCGTTCAGAGCTAAAGCATGGAGTCCTGTGTGAGAAAATGCATCAAGTGTTGCATTATACCTACTCTCAAAATTCAAGCAACTGCTTCTAGAATGTGTAATTCCTGACTTGAAAGGCTCTTGCTTCATTTTCTCAAAATACATGCTATTATCTTGCAAGAAAAACTTTGGCCATCTGATTTATACCTCATTAGTTCAGTTATGCTCAAAAGCTTTACCAAGACTCCTATATTGGGTTAGATGAGAAAGTTCCATGTGGCACATGATGTGTCCATACTGGCTTGTCACAAAGGACTTTAAAACCTCACCTGTGAGGCAAAGCTTTTAAGTTTCTTCAGCTAATGGCTACTGAGGAGTCAGAAGCTTGCATCGTGTGTTGCTTTAGACAAAGTTTGCTGCAATATCATTATTTGCTGTATCTGAAAATGTTTTATGTGGTAGTTTTGTTTTGGACTGCGATACTGTGTCTGCCAAGGGCTGCATGAGCAAAGGATGAACCAGGATTTGATCTGCTGTGACATAACTGATCTGGGATTATGTCTGCAGTGTGCAAGGAAGTTCCCATCAGCTGCTAACCTTAGTGTGCACACAGTGCACAGCACACACAGCTAAAATGCTCTTCTTCACTGTCGGTGGGACTGAGGTGGCACCTCTGGGGTGCCATTTTAAGCTTGGTGGCACCAGCAGGGCACCCACCCAAGGCGCACCACTGCTGCAGTGAAGTATATGCTGCAAGCTCCGCTTACAGGCACATGGCCACCCTGGCAGGCCACTGATTCTGGCTGGAACACAGCCTCAAACTCCAACCTATTAGCACTCCAACAGTACAACTACCTGCCTAACATTAAAGCAGTGTTAATTCACACAGCCAACTAATACAGACAGTCTGAGTGATTCTGAAGACAGTTTACATACCCCTCCAACTGTTGAAAAACTTTTGTTCTAGAACTGAAGTAGACTGATCCTGAGAAAGCATGGAAAGTTACCGTCATTCATCGGTTTCAATTACATCTCTGCTTTATCACTACAGAGTACTTGCAAGTCTTGCCAGTGTCCAGATTCTATTACTAAGCCTGTACAGCAAAGACTATGCAGTGAAATACATTCTCAACCAGCAAGAATTTTACCTTTTAGTAAGTGTTTTAAAAACTTACTGTATTTTTACAGCACTGAATGTTCAGACCACATGATGGCACTAGCTCCTGGGGATAAACTATCTCCAGAGTCCAGTGTGACAATTAAGTAACAGTTCAGTATAATTCAGGACATAAACAGGAAAGAGTTGCTAACCTGTGAGGTATCCTGATGTTTGTGTATCAGAAATGAACAAGTCATGTTTCTGATCCTTGAAGGCACTCCACACAGAAGAACGGGACAGAATTTCATTTACCTACAGTATTTCAAGAGATTAACACAGTGAGCAAGCGCTGCTTGTCATGTTCTAGGCAAACAAACTCATTTTCTAGAGCCAAACTATTCTGAAGGGATTATAACACAGAGCAGTAGTTCAGGCTGCAATACGGAACTTGCACACATTTCCAGGGAGACTTGCTTTTCCATGTGAATTGTGCAGCTGAACACAATGCTCAAAAAAGTAATTTGGTAGCTTGACTTTGTCCCTCATTCCCTAAAAAGTTGACAAGGAAAAGAAACCCTGCAAGCAGCCCCTTGCCACACACTGACAGCTGAGGGAGAACAGGACTTTTCCTGTACTATAGCAAGACAGGGGATACTTGAAAGAAAGACCAATTCCCAGTTTCCTCCCCTTGAGAAAGCTTTCAACAGAAGGGTAAAAAAAAAGCATCGAGAACTAGTGCAGTTACTGGGACAAATTTACCAACTTAGGTATACATCCATAAAGCTGCTGCAGTTACGTATTTACTCAGAAAACAAAAAAGCAATTTACATTAATTGCACAAGTTCTGAAGAGTTGTCAGTTAAAGCTAACCAGCTTATAGAATATTTCTGCACTTGGGATTTATCTTTTTTATTAGCGCTCTTCACATGCATTGAACCAATGACTTCTCCACAAGCAAGATATTAAGACATTCCAAGCCATTGTAATTTTGTAGTTGCAGAATGCTAACATTTTAGGTGGAATGATGCACATAACAGCCAGAAGATTAAACAAGGGACGTTCAGAATTTGATCTACCAAGTGTCAAAGCCCAGATAAGCACTTGTCAGTACTCACCTGTTCCCCATACTGCAGGCTGCGAGACATGGATTTCAGAGTTTTAACAATCTGAGCTTTTGTTGCAGATGGGCTTTCCAGGTTCTCAAGACCAATACCTTCAAGCAGCTTTAGAAGATAAGGGACCAAATCTGCTTTCAAAGCCTGCAAACATACCCAAATGAGTTGTCTTAACACAGTCCAGGAAGTTGTATACAGATGTTTTATATTACAAGCATTAGTGTGAACCAAAAGTGCCAACAGCTATTACTACAAATGCCAAGACAAGTCCATTTTTCTTGAGCTGTATGAATACAAACAAGAGAAAGCAAAGATACTGTCCAGCAGTTCTGCTCTAAGTGTAAACTCAATTCAATTAGTTAGCATTCCACTACACTTTCTCAGTGGACACAACACTACCATGTCCATTAAGCTTCAGTGCTCAGGTAACATCCTTGAACAGGTCTGCATTTTAGATAAAAGCTTTTCCAACAAGAAAAGCACATTCATTAAGTGTCCAGGAGGCTTCCCAGATGCCGTTTAAGTTGAACAGTTTAGATATACCCTAATATAAAAATACCACATTTTTACAGTCTGAGAATGTACTACTTACTTGGGCTACTAAGTCAGTTTGTTCCTTCTGAAACATTCGATTCAGTGTTTCACAGGCTATCCCAACTATATCCGACCTCTTTTTCATTCCATTCATGAGAGGGCCAATGGTCTCCAGTGATGCCATTGCTCTAACACAAAGCTGTAGAGAGACAAACATCCCAAGGACTTTATTTTATGCCAAGATTAATGGTTATTGCAGATATGGTCAGCCAACACCATAAATTTCTCAGTGTTTAATCCATCAGTTCTCCATTAGTTAGGTATAGGTCCCTGCTCACTTGTTACACAGTATTTATAGTTAGAATAATGCCCTTTTAGGAACACTACTAAACAATACAAATAACTCCAGCTACGCTTTTCTCCCCTCAAGCACTTAGAAGATTCAGTACCTCATTGTCTGACAGTATGTGCATGACACGAATGGCACTTTTAGGAATGGCATTGTTCTTGTGATTCATAGCCTGGATTATCTTGTGAAGATGACCAAGAGGAGGAACTTGATCAGCTAGCTGAGGCTGGGCACTGAACAGGCACACAGTTGCTGTGGTAATGGTTTCTAAAGTTTCCCCCTGAAGAAAATTGAAAATCAACAGAAAGTGCAACTCAGTAAAGCCTTATGTATCATCATAATAACAACATTTGTCACTTGCTCTGCATTATAGATTTTTTTTCCCTCATGTTTTTATGTCACTTTGCTCTCAAACTGTTAAAATAACAAGTTAAGAACATGATTATCAGCTCCAATAGTGGCAAACATTCACTAGTTCCACAAAGGGAGACCACACAGGAATTCCTACACACTATTTCAGCATCTTGAGAATTCAGTATCTGGCTAAGTTGCTCAGTGGAATCATGACAGCATGGATGTCCAGCTAACCACCTGAATTCCTGAAGGGTTCTGCAGTCTGTGCAGAAGCACTTGTCACGCCTTGTGTATTCTCCATGCCTCTACAAACTGCTATCACACCTTTGTAATAAAGATGCCTGTTTTATTCAACACGCAAGTTAGTTTCCATCCTGCAAGTCTAACCCAGAATCTGTCTGAACACTGTTAAAGAATTAATTTTCAAACTGTAATAGATTTGCTGTACTCATTACACTGTTAGGTGGCAGCCTTCTGTAGGTCACATAATTTACACCAGAATGGGAAGTTAGTGTTGCAGAAGGACAACAGAAGTCTCAAGAGCAGAAAATAGGTGGTGTAGAACAAATGCCATTTTTTTAGGTTGGTCAGTCATAGAATAACTAAAAGACACTTCATTTGTTAAGCCTCATCTCTAGCACAAAGTAAGTCTCTAAGACTTAACTGAAGCTAATTCTATGGCTTCAGGGACTTTAAAAACCCTGACTCATGTTCAAAAGTTGCCTAAACATATCAACAGGCTTTAACAGAGAGTCAGAAAGCAGATAGAAAACCCCACTCATGATGGGAAGAAAGTGTGAGAATCTAAGTTAATCAGACACTAAAAGACTAAAAACTTAGAAATGCTAAACAAATTCAAAGCACAGAACCAGAAAAAATCATCTTACATGGGGGTTATTTTTCTCCAGTAGTTCAGTAAACTTTTCCAACAGTGCAATGAGAAATTCTCTCGGTTTCCGTAAAACCCAGGCCGGCTGGGCAATAAAAATCCTGAGGAAGACTCCTCCCACTGAAAGTTCACCTTCTGCCTCACCATACACCACAGCAAAGTCTTCAGGCAGCTGTTGAATTATAAAGTAGAAGTTATTGACAAGGGTATTTGTGAGAGCTAAAACCGTTGCTCTAAGTGGTCAGGGTCACTAACTGTATTCTCCAAAACAGAGCTGTGCAAGACCAATAAACCCTTCATCTTGAAAGAACATGAGGTAAGAAGTGACAGTAGAAAGAACAGTGCAGTGCAGGCAGCACCACTGCAGTGAACTTTTCTTTCAAAGAACACAAGTAACTGAAGCTACACCTGCAACAGTGGCAAACCCGAGTTCAAGAGAAGTACCAGCAACAAGGCTGATGACACAACAGCCCTTTCCTCCTTTCTTGCACACTTCCAGGAAAGGTTTCTCACCATCAGTCCAAGGAAGTTTCCAGTTTTCAACTGGATCAAAATAGCCATCATGATGTGTTTAGAAACTGGTTTACTGTTGGGAGGAAGTCATGTCTAGCTTTTCAGAGATACTGGGAATCACTACATACTGAAGCACCTCATTGATAGGCCTGATGTCAGGGAATGGCTCAGGACTCAAATATTTTTTGAGACTCAGTGACTTACTAAAGTTACCTCACATTTACTGGGATCAAGTTTACTATGGCTGTGTAGTGACAGGATTTTTTCCAGCAAACCAGTATTTTCCTTTGTTGCTGATTTTTTATGTGTTTTAGAATGACCTGGACTACCAGAACATTCAGAGCATGCTGACAGTGGTTTTACCAGTAAGTGTCTAATTTCAAGGTACACATAGTAACAAAAGCATTGATTCGACATTAAACCAGTAATGTTTTCAGTTTTGAACAGTTATGTTCACAGCACAGCAGTGAATTCCTGTTAGTACTTTCAGAGAAAAGCCTGTCAGAGTCACATACATGCATCTATTATCATGTGGCTATAGCCTCCCTGGACACACTCAAAGCAGAAACAGTACATTTTTACCTTCCAGTTAGTGTCAGGGTTGTCCCTCTGAAGTTTAAAGTGCCTTTAAAAAGAAAGTAAGTTTTAATGAGCAGGAAAAGAAAGCAGTTGTCTTCTCTACTCAACACCTCAGTCTCCCTCCATCATTGTAAAGCAGTTCCAGCTTCTAAGCCCCATTCTCCCCCCACTGGATCCCTCCAAATCTTACAGCAGTAAGGAAATACCTGAACTGTGCACAAACTGTACCTGCATCACTCAGTTACAGGTACTGTACACAAACAATGAACAAGTTTGTTTCACAGAAGTCTGGCTTGCAAGAATTCTACTTTTTACAGGCAGAGCTCAGTCTCACAGTTCTTCTACAGCAACTCTGGTTTACTGCCACTAAGAGAGTGTCTCAGTTAAAGATAACTGAGTCAGTAGGTTTCCACATACTCAAGCATCATTTCTCGAACTGTTGTTGATACTCTCTCCCTGGAGCTGTCATTCCAAATTAATTCTGGATTTTCATGAGTTCCCTCAAAGATATGAACAGCAGCTTCAGGGTTGTCTCTCATGGCATCCATGAAGACTCCAGGTAAAAATTTCATTAATGTAATTCTAACCTAGAAAGGATGAACATAAACGACATTTAGTGTATCATAAGACAAACTAACTGACAGGACAAACTGACTAGGAAATGGAAAACTCCACAATGTCCAGTTATCTGTAATGCTAGAACTGTCAACTGCTAGACCACAACACCACAAAATAAAATACTGCTATCATTTCAAACAGCCACTGACACTGAAATCTAGGCCTCTACTGTTAAAAGTCATTACAAACGGAAACCAAATTGCTTATGCAAGCTACTGTACATACAGCAACTTCCAGAAGTCTGCTCACAGATTAAAAGCTAATTTATTTTGAAAAAGCCTGATTGCTCTTACATGGATATTACATCTGATTACATGGATATTTCAGACACAGAAGAGGATTTTTTTGCTCATCTTTAGAGAGATGCAGGTACTACCAACAAAGAGTTCCAACATGAGCTGTTAAGATTCTTACCTTTGGACCCACCAGCTTATCTGCAGTCATTTTGGCAAAAAGTTCTGCTGTTTGAGCTCGGACCTGTGGATGAGTTGAGTTGCAAAACATATCTAGTAAGTAGATTAAAGCACCTGTAACAGAGAGATAGGAAGCACTCAATTGGTTTTTTTTCTGGTCACAAGTAGTAGAAATTCTCCAATTCCATACTGATTATTCTAAAGGGAAGAGTGGCCACTCCATGCACTTTAGGTCCATTGTTGGAGAAACATTTGCTTTCAGTGTAATAATGTACCTTTTGCCATGGCCTCTTTAATTATTTTTGTGCTAGATGTCAAAGCATACAGAGTTTCAAGGACAAGCTGCCGACCTGTCAAAATAAAAAACATGAAGAACTTTGTGTCACAGAGAATGAATAAAGATAAATGTAACTGATCTTAACAGAAAACTGTATCAAATGTGCAATAAAGCTTAGGACGATTTCAAGCTTAGGGACTTCTGGCTAAACTACATTAGTTAAGGAATGTCAATCAATCACACATTTTAGTACAGCATAACTTCTTAATTAGATGCTAATTAGCTAAACTCCCAGGAATAATTTGTCAATTGAACACTACACAATTCAGAAGTAGTCAGTATCTGCAATTCATACGTTTCAGGTCACACATTTAAGACAAAAAACTGGTCACACACACAACATTTTTGTAAATCATCCTTGTTAGCTTTGGATATGATGGTGACTAATAATTAAATCAGTAAACAGAATAGAAGTGACTTAGCTGCATATCATAGGGCCTGTGTGATGACAAAGCTGGTCTAAATTTTGCATTTTTTTTAAAAAACAACCTATTTCTAGTCCTGCTTCCTGTCATCTTTAAAAAAATGGTGATTCCTGTTTGGTACCTCTGCTTTTCTTATCTGGCAGGGGAATAGCTGATAGCTGAAGAGTGTTATACACTAGAACTGGGCATAGAAACACCGTGTTTCACTGAGGATGTATTGCAGTACTGTTTTCACTGCTCTCAATAGCTGAGCAACTGGAATGGAGCACAGCAACAGCTGGGAAACCTGAGGAAAGCTTTGTTCTTACTGTAGTTTTTCTTCATAATCCAGCTCTCTATTCTATAAAGCTAACAAGACCGTTTTAACTTAAAACTCAGTGCTAAGCTCAGCCAGCTGCATTCTTATAAATTTCTGAGTTAGAAACTCTTTGCCTTGCAAGATGGAGGATCCTATGGTACATACTTGAAGGTAAGGAATGCAGGAGTGCCAGTAAGTTAGCAAGAACCATGGCCTCAGCAATGTTGTTAACACATTCTTGATTACTTGTTACTATGTTCACTACCTGCAAAAAATAAGAAACAGCACTTGATTACATTCCAGCTATGAAGACACTTTTCAGAAAACATGGTGTATGAAGTCAGCCACCTCACTGGCCAATAGAGCTGATATTTACATTTATTCCTGCCACCAAACTGTTTTGTCTCTTCAGAAAAGAAGGATGCAAAAGACACAGGCACAATGTTTCCTCCAAGGAGAAACTGACACCTTGGAACCTTCATCTTAATATTTTTTAGATGTTACTCTTAACAGCTACACAATCAAGTTTGTTTATGGTGATTATGTAAAGCATCCAGACAGGAAGGTGTTGGCATTTTTGGCAACAAACGGGACGGGCAGCCTGGACAGGCGGTCCAGGAGCCTTTTATTATTTTATTCCGTTATCAGTCTCACATACCGAATTGAGACAGAGATGGTACAGAGCTCACACCGTCACAGGCATCCAAAGACTTCCTTGTTACAGAGCATGCTTAAAAGCTTTTTAGCCAATCAGCATGCTTCTAAAAGTTACAGACAACTGTCTTAACCAATCCCCAGTCAGCGCACATACCTCTGCTATGCACAATGCTGGCTTGTTATGCCTTAACGTAACAATACACAATATTTCACTCTAAGGCTTAAACTTATCTATCATGCTAAGCATATTTTTTGCAACTCCAAAATCTATCTAGGCCAAACCTAGAAACTCTAACCATTGTTTTTAATGCCCTTGTTTGCTGTTAATTGTATCTTCAAGTTTTTGCAGCTAAAGCTGATGCCTAAACTCTTCTGCTTTATTCCTGAAAACTGCTTTTTTCTCACACCTAAAACTCTTTCACCTTTTGTGTTTCCCCACAGGAGGTTGGGAGTTTGTGGGGGTTGGTTTGTTTTTTGGTTGGTTGGGTTTTTTACCTCCAGAGCCAACTGCTGCACCACACCAGCTCCATGAACACGCAGCAGGGAGAATATCAACTTAAAGTGCCCTATGCATTCACACTCAGAACCTGCAAGAGACCAAATAAGTTACTCTTCATGCTAGCCAAAGCATGCACTGAAGGCTGTCCCAAGCCCACATCTCATTATACAGACAGGTGTTAAAGACTACACAGCTGTATGTAGTCTGCCACAGTAGTTGTGACAGCTCGTACAGGACAGCACCTGCTACAGAGTTAGAAAATTATGAACTCCTCTATTAATCTAGCTTCCACAGAATTTCAGGTCAACAATACTTCAAAAACAGAGGGTAACTCCCCTCTCTAAGGAGAGTAACTGATGTAGTTCTTGGACTACCTAGTTACTTGCATTCTTACAAAACAACTGAACAAATTCCATAATTTTATTTATCATTGATCATCAATACCTCCTGTCTTCAAATACACTTGCCCTTTCAGAATGTCCCAGCTCAGAGCAGGGTTGCTTTCTCCAGCAGGAACAGCTGCCTTCAGGATTATAATTGCATACACAGAGAACATCCTAACCAACTATTGTGGCATCTAATAATAGCAACTTGGTTTGCTTTTAGAAGTAGCATATAATACAGTAGGAAAACATCCTAATCATTTGTCTCAGGCTTTTCCAGTCTATACATTGATGTCTGCTCATAAAACTGCTGGTATTAGCTGCCCACTCTCAAAAGCATCTTCTCCTCTTGTTTTACTGAGGCCCTAACACAGGTGCCACTTACACACAGTACTCAGTTCAAGGAATAAGGTAATTTAAAAATCAGTTGAAGATTCTTTGAAGGATTACAGAAAGTTTCTTTCAAGAGGTTTAAGTCTTCCTAGCAACAGCAGGATTGAATTAGAGTTAAAATCTAATGATTCAGAGATGAGAACAGATAAGGCTTGAACTTAACCTAAAATTTTGCTGCATCTACTGACAATGCTCTCCAGGTAAGGAAAAAACCAGCAAGCTTATATGGCTTACGAGCAATGTTAAAGTCTGTTAGCCAGCAAAACAAGCTTCCTTCTCACTGGAAGATAAAGACTACAGAGATCCACAGTTTTTAAGGTTGTCCACAGAAGAGTATACTGGGGAAGTTCAGTTTAAAGCCTACCTGGACTGTGCTTTATGACGTTTCTCAGAGCCTCCAGGGCCATTTCAACTCTCCGTAAGCGATCTCCGTGTTGGTTGGACTCCACTTTCCCAGTCTGAGTTATTGCCATTAGTGTATGAAGGTACTGTGCTTGTGAGCCTATGTAATCCAAGAGGCTTGCAGCAAATGCTTTAGGAAGCTTTGAAGTAGAGATAAGAGCATTTTTAGCTGTGTGATGCAACAGTACCCACAACAGAACAAAATGTATCCATGTAACTTCTACATATCACATATTCCTTTCTTCCAAACAGGCAACATTTCTCTATGATCACTGTAACATCTGGATCACATTAACCCTCTTTCTGTCTAAACATAGACTTAAAAAGCTACCACTACTCCAACAGGTGTGTTTGCCCATATATATCGATTGATTGTAAAGCCAGTAGGCAGAACCACCACCTCCTGGAACTACTGAATCAACTCAAGTCCCTGCATTACAAGGTGGTAGAGAGAAGTCACCAAGACAGCTGAAGCAGCACACCTTATGACAGACTTGTTCTTTTAATTTATTCTGCTCCAGTGAAGAGCTTTCTCATAACACGCTGATCTTGAAGGAAATTTCCATACGATTCTGTATTTTCTCCATTCTGTTTGCACTGACAGATAAACATGAAGAAGTAGCATTCCAAACACTGGTTTCAACAGGAAGATTTTTAGCTACATCTCACCTCTAGTTGGAAGGTAGGGACCTCATTGTAGACTCTAACAAAAATCTCTCCCACAATAAGTTCCTTTGCATGGTCACTGAAGACAAAGTCAGATCCATAGCTCTTGTCACAATCACCCTTTAAGCAGAGATAAGCAGCACAAGCTCAGACAGAAAATAATCTCATAGAAGGTGTAAAGCTATAATCTGATAATGAAACAGGCAATACTTGAACAGAAAACTTAATGCTTCAGCAAGTCAGAAGCTCAGACTGAAACATAACATGAAATGAACAAGCAAAATCTTAGGGTTTTTGTTTTCTTTCAAAAACTACAGAATGAAGAAAGTGACTTAGGAGTAGTCAACAATGGATACTTATATTAGCCATACAATTGCATCCCAAGCAGATATAAGAAAACATGGAACAGTTTTTTAAAAAAATAGTAGTTGGATTTAAAGTAAAGAGTATCTTACTCTCTTAATCATGCTTTCTTGTTGAGATTCCAAAAACTCAAGTAATTCAGCTCGTGTCCCATTGTTCCAGATCAAGTAGGGGTTCTCTGTGTTACTGTTAAGCATCTTCAGAGTCTAAGAAAAGGAATTTACATGATGAAACACATGTACAACAGTTTTGGATCATTATGCACAGTAATCAGCATGTTTCATAGTACTAGTCAATCCAATGTCATTAACAGCTACACCAATTACACAAGTAAGTTTGAAGTGTGAAATTTCCAATATTGGAAAAACAGTATGTGCAAGTTACATGGTACAGTACAATCTGCATTTTCGTTTTCTCTTTATTTTGCTCTGAGACACACTTACTTCAGATTCTCCATCCACTTTTGACAGTGAGCAGCAACTACCTGCAGTACCTCTTTATACATGACTTCCTTGGCACCACTTTTGAAGAGTTAAGTTTAACCTTTGCTCTCCATCATCATTATATCCTTAAGCCTTGAACTATTAACTTTTTTGTTCCTATACTTGTTCTGCAAATATTATTCTATGAGGCACTGTTCCTGTCCGTAGTGTTTGAGGCTGAAGCAGTTTGTTTTCCCTGCAGTTACCTCAACTGCAAAGAAAAATCACACTGCTGTTCTCAGTATCAAGTTGGTCTAAGAGAGTTCAGTGTTTTAGAAGCAATTAGGTACTCCTTTCATAAATCACTACAGAAAGTTTTGGCCAACAGCAGCTCACCTCGGTAGGACTGACCACAGCAAGTTTTCTTGCAATGTAGGGTGTCAACATTCCAGCCAAGCTCTTCCTGATCGTTGGGTTTTCAGGAGTAGCTTGTTCATCAGAAAGATACCCTCCAAGGCGACTCAAGGCAAGGAGACTGAGCTTAGCAAGGCTATTTGCTACCTCCTGAAAAATATAGAGACAATTTGAGGAAACCTAGAGCTTTCTTACGATAGCAAAAATTTACTTTTATACTGTTTGCTATAGATTAGAAGTCTCTTGCATTAAGCCTATTAGAAACCATAGGTTTTGGCAGCTTTAACATTTGAACTCTTTAAAAAAACCAAAAAACCAAAACTCAGAGTATATACCACTACACAAAAAGTCCCTTCCAAAACTCTCTGTTAATGTTACTCTTCATGCAATTCAATAATTCTAACAAATATTTGAATACACTTGGCCTGTTAGTAAGAGATGGCAAACAACAGCTACTGGTTGTTGAAACACCTTGGTAACATTACCTGGTGGTTTGAATCTTCACTTTTCTGAATCCCACTCTCCTCCAATGTATAGTCATAGTTGAAGAGGTAACCCAGTAAGTACCAGAGAACACCAGCTTGGAACAAATGTGTCTGTAGCCAGTAATCTAAGGCAAAGGAGCTAACACACTCTACTCCTAAAGCAGCTACTCGTGGTATGGTCTGAGGGGGGAAAAAAAGAAGTTTGCCTTAGTACCTGTAACCAAAGAATAGCAACTGGCTTCCTTACCAAAGACTTAAAAGCCAAAACTTGCTAATTCTGCAGTACTGTCTAAGCAGCACAGAGATGAAAACTGAAGTAGACATAACTTCTGCTGCTGAAGTATTTGGTAACCAACAACATGGCTAATTAGTCAGCATTTTTCAAAGGGAAGAGTACTTGAATAGTTATTTCATATAATTAGAAAGAAGCACTGATGAACTGCTGGAAAAACAATTCAAAACTGCAGCAGAGATTCCCAGGTGAGTTTTTTATGGCAATACATGTGTCCTGCAGGGACTAAAGAACGCACAAGCATATATAGTCAATTACTAGAATCTAGTTTTAGTCTCCTGTTTTCATACACTCCACATGAAAAGTTCAAGACAAGCCTTCCTCTCTTAATTCAGACAAAATTCAGCATTTTTATAACATGAGGCAAGTTCAAAAGAGCTAAATGTCAAGAAAACTTCTTGAATACTGTTCCCAGAGTTTATGCTGACTTAAGAGTCTGTTTATGAAAGATCTAGTTGTAGTACTTTAATCTGCTGATTCAGTACACTAAGCCAAGCTACTAGACAAGTCAGTTAAATGGCAGAAATAGCTGAATCTTTAAAGTGGCTGCAGTTTATATCTGCTAAATGGATTCAAACACAAGTGTTGAAACAAGGCAGTTGAATTCTGTATCTCATGATTGGCTGGGATCTTACAGAAGGGTTTGACCAGTCACTGCAGCTATGAGGAAAGGCTGAGAGAATTTTGTTTGTTCAGCCTGTAAAAAAGAAGGCTTCAAGGTCACCTCATTGTGGCCTTCAAGTACCTGAAGGGTGCCTACACAAAAGGAGGAGAGGGACTATTTACAAGCATATGGAGTGACAGGACAAGGGGAAAAGGCTTCAAACAGAGAAAGTAAGTTTAGATCAAACGTTAGGAAGATAATCTTTACTGTGAAGGTGGTGAGGCACTGAAACAGGGTGCCCAGAGAAACTGTGGATGCCCCATCACTGGAAGTCTTCCAGGCCAGGTTAGATGGGGGTCTGGGCAACCTAGTCAAGTGAAAAGTGTCCCTGCCCATGGCAGGGGGTTTGGAATTAGATGAACTTAAGGTCTCTTCCAACACAAACCAGTCTATGATTCTGATTGTCTTACCTGCCCTAAAAGCAGAATATTCCCCTACACATTTAACAGTTAAACACCCATTTAGACAAGGAAAAGGAGCACTCACCTTGCCATAGTACAGTAGTCTACAGAGGTCCTTAATTATGTTAGGCATTTCCGTAATCTTCTCTCTGCATTCCTCAAACTGAGCTGCTACACTGTAACACTTACTAATGTATCCACATACCTACAAAACACAATATTTTATTGCTTCCAAGTGGCAGAAAAATGCATGTTCACAATTGTATTTTTAATATATACACTACTAGATCAATGTTTTTATTATATATATGCACATTTGTGTTTATTACCATATTATACATATACATACACCATGCAGTCTTCTGAGAAGACAGTTAAAGGTGCTGCTTTAAACTCACCTGTACAGATATATCATCTGGCTTGCTAGAACGAGTCAGGACTGCTACACAACGATTAAATGCTTCTTGCAATACCTGTGAGGATCAGATGATGCACAAGTTCAGTCACAACAAAAACAGATAAAGGCCAGCAAAAACAAAACATTAGCTGGTAAAGTCATTTTTAATGGCTGAAGGGAAACATTTGACAAAAATCTGCTGCTTGCTTAAATGGTTTGTAGTGCAAAATTCCTTGCAAGTACTAGTAACCTTTGATGCTTAAGAGTTGACAGCCTTCTCACATGTGAGCTCATACCCCAGTCAGCATGCAGATGACACTAAGTTGTGTGGGACTATGGATTTTCTGGAGGGCAGGAAGGCTCTTCAGAGGGATCTGGACAGGCTGGACCAATGGGCCAAGGCCAACTGTACGAGGTTCAACAAAGGCAAGTGCCAGGTCCTGCCCTTGGGTCACAACAACCCCATGCCACACTATGGGCTGGGGGAAGAGTGGCTGGAGAGCTGCTGAGCAGAAAAGGACCTGGGGCTGCTGGTCAACAGCAGCTGAACATGAGCCAGTGTGTGCCCAGGAGGCCAAGAAGGCCAATGGCATCCTGGCCTGTATCAGCAACGGTGTGGCCAGCAGGACCAGGGCAGTGATTGTCCCCCTGGTACTCAGCACTGGTGAGGCTGCACCTTGAACCCTGTATTCATTTTTGGGGGCCTCCCTACAAGAAAGACACTGAGGTGCTGGAGTGGGTCCAGAGAAGGGCAACAGAGCTGGGGAAGGTTCTGGAGTACAAGCCTGATAAGGAACAGCTGGGGAGTTGGGGTTGTTCAGCTTTGAGAAAAGGAGGCTCAGGAGAGACCTTATCGCTCTCTTACAAGCACCTGAAAAGAGGCTGTAGCAAGGTGGGGATTGGTCTCTCCTCCCAAGAAACAAGAGACAGGAGAAGAGGAAATCGCCTCATGTTGTGCCAGGGAAGGTTTAGATTAGATATTAGGAGGAATATCTTCACTGAAAGGGCGGTCAAGCACTGGAACAGGCTGCCCAGGGAGGTGACTGAGTTGCCATCCTGAAGGTATTTAAAGAGACATGTAGATGTGATTTAGTGGGACTTGTCAGTGTTGGGACTAACAGGTGGACTCCATGATCTTCAAGGTCTTTTACAATCTAAATGGTTCTAATATTGTAACACGTGCAATGAAAAGGCCCCCTGCTCAAGTGACTTGTTCACATTTATCTATTCTGTTACATTGGAATTGCAGAAGTTTCAGCAGTTTTGTAAAGGAGTAGAGAGACCTCGTATGTAGCCTGCTTACTCACAGTTCAACAGACAAGCCTAGGTCCAGAAAAGGGTATACTCTGCAAGATGTTTCTCCTACTGTATCCAGAATATCTGAGGTGTTAAGAACAGATATCTCAAGACCAAAAGTGATTCTCAATCACATCTGATTTCCTACGCACTGAGGATGTAAGATTTCTAGCTATGGAATAGTTAGACTAAAAGCATGCATTTCAACATATTTTTTTACATTTACCTCAATTCCACTTTCTCTCCTAAGTTCTTCTGCATTTAATGCTGAACAACTGACAGTATGAAAAGCAAGTTCTGTAGCAGCAGGCAACAGCGGAGATTCTTTGGAAAACAAAAGGTCATCTGATGTTTCAATGGTAATGGTCTTTATCAGCATAGGATAGCCTGCATACTTGTAAGGTTTCAAATCTGAAAGAGGAAAAAAAGTCCAAGTTTATGTATATGCAGAGTCTAAGCAATTTAAGCCACCACAAAATTATCAGTAGAAGATATATCAGATATATAAGGACTAGGAGTCCAAGAAAGCCAACACCTGGGAAATCTGGAGCAAGACTGAGCAGTCAACACAATCTGACTCCTCATCACATTAGAACTGTTCAGGCTAGAAGCTAACAGAGCTTCACAGAAAACTCATTTAAGATCAAAAAGACTTATATCCAGCTCAGTAAGCCCCCAAAGCTCAGAGCCTTCCAATGATGTTTGTCTCTCCCCAGAGAAAAACAAGTATAGCTTGGTCTATGTCTTAGGCCAGGATTGACTAACAATAACCCTATAGGGAACTTGTCCAGTTTGACACAACAATTTTAAGTTTTAAATTGTATTTTTCATTCCTGCAGAGTTCAGCAGTGCTAAAGAATAACTTCATTTTTCATATAGAGCCAACTGCAAATCAACCCGCTTAAGTCTATACCAATGCTGTCCCTAGCCCCTGACAGAACTAACAGCACTATGGCTGCATGTGAGGTTCTTAGTTTACCATTATAATGTAACACCGCAGCAAAACACTGTTGGCTCTGCAAGCCTTGGACATGGCAGCAGCTGCCAGCCTGGGACTGTAGATGGAGCCAAGTGTTAGGGTGCTCTAGCCATCCCTCTTTCCCAATTGAGCAATGTTGCAGCACACTCACCCGAGGACTCTAACACTGATCAAAATCTCTGCAAGAATGGCTCACTGTTAACAGTCTGATGAGCGTAACCTCATGTATAACCAGCATCTTGGTGACTGAGTACTAGTGAGGATTATTCTGCAGAGATGGAGTTCTCCATACGGAGGAAGATTCAAACTGATTAGTATCAGAGCAGAGCACTTCAAAGACCTATTTCGTGCTGTTTTGAATTAAGTTTTACTGCAGAATAATTTATTTAATGGAAGAAAAAGCCCTATTTGGCAAGTCAGAAACCAGATCAACAGAGCACAGACTCAAGAAGAGAGAAGATCAAAGCTGACCAAAATGACCACTAAAGAAATGAATACAAAGCACTTAGGCAGCAGGCTTACCTTCCTTATGCCTGTTGAAGAGGATGCTTTGAGTTTTCAAGATCAAAATTATGTTTTCTGGATCTGGCCCATCTATCACCTTGGCAGACTTTGTGCATAGAAACTCGTATGCTTTATTAACTTTTTCAAACATATCCTGCAAAAAAGGAGGAACAGTTGTAAGAGTTGTTAAGAACCCTCTGAACTACTGGAGCATCAGTTTAGATGCAGGTAAAATAAAGCATTTCAGGTTACAAGCAAGAGCACTAGTTTTGTTGCCTCACTGCACTTCATCAAATATTCCAAGCAACACTTGTTCATAGATCAGTTTTCTTTTGTCTCCCGAACTCTGCCCTATGCAAGAGACAAACTAAGTCAATCATACTATGACAAAAGCAGTAAGTACAGCTGGATTGTGAGAATGGGCAGAGGATGCAGTCTGTCTTTGAAAGGGAACAAACAGCTTATTTAGGTCCTGTGTAGCTCTTCAAACAAGACCATTTATGAGATGTGAGTCTGATCTGACTACACCAGTTTACTGTAGAAACCCTAAATCCTTGAATGACATTAGTTAAATTATTAATCTGTAGCATTAATCTGTGTTTTAGCATTCACCTAGGGCATAGCTTTTAAAAGGAAGAAAGAAAATTTAGGTGTGCATTTCAAAACTCTTAATATATGTAATAGCTGAATTTTTCCCCATTTTATTAACACCATAAATTTGTGCTGTACATACCCTGCCTTCTGGATTCTTGTCCGGGTGATATTTTTGAGCCAGCCTGAAATAAGCTTTCCTGATCTTGCTTTCATCATTTCTACAACAAAACAAGTTCCATCAATTACACTGAATAACAAAAAACAAAAATAACCACAGCAAAGCCAGCCTGGGTTCTGACAACAGTACTAACAGTAACTGCAATTGAGTGAAAACTACAAGCTCTCCTATTTCCATTTTAAAACCCCGCTTCATCATTCCCACTAAATGGGGGAGTAATCATGTGTTCACAATAGGAAGAAATTTTAGAGGTGGAAAGTATTTTAATATCTCTTGTACGTAATATATTAACCAGAAAGCGCAAAAAATCCCTGAATATTTTAAATGAAGAACCTAAATGAGCTACAAGTGTTAAAAGTTAGTATTTCACAATTTGTAATAAATGCACTGTTCTTGAAGGATAAACCCGAACTGCTGTTGGTTTACTTCTAGAGACCTGAAGTCAGAAACCAGTGTCGAGACAGAAGGAAAAAATTCTAAGGATATAATCATTAAGAAAAAGGGCAATATATGAGAGGGAGAAGGATGATTAGAAAGAAAAGCTCCACTTTGAACATATTCAAGTTCTGCCATATTCTTTGCTCACTATGGTTGAGTCTAAAGCTTGTACTCTAAAACAGCAGAGCTGAAAGCATTCTCTTCCCTATTTTCAGCTTATCTAAACACTTCTACAATTATTCTCTCAAACACTGTAATTGTATTTCCAAGCTTTGTTTCTTTTTAGCAAGGCAGTCTTCCACTTTGAAAGAAGAACGTGCCACACGTGACTGACCTGGTACCATTAACTCGTGCCAAGTACTGAGATAAGAAACTTCAGTTTGGTCAGTGCATGGAGTTTATATAAAGTAGTTACACAAGTTTAAATCCTGAAAACTTACTGGCCTTGTCCTCTGGGTAGGTTAAGAACTTCATAGGCATCATCTATTGACATGGTAGGTGGCTTCTTCTCCACCTCCTTCTTCCAAGCTTCTAGGGTATCTTTCAACAGTTTAACCTGAATAATTACAATTTATTAGCGTTTCATTTATGCTGACACGAGTACACAACTTTTAATAAAATGCTGTTTTATTCATGAATCCTGTACTTTATTCAAGATAAAAGCACCTTAAGATTAAAAGGACTATTTAAGAGTCACACTAGAAGATGGAGAATCACTTAAATAAGATGAAGTTCCCGTCTTGATACTGTAAAAACTGCAAAGCTGCATAAATAAAATAGCTGCTTAGACAGATCTAGTCAACAGACTTGTACCAAAAATATTTCATCACTTCAGTTAAAATACTGACATTAGCTTAGTTTCTTGTGCAGCATGGACAACTAAGAACCCCAAAAGTCATGATTCCCATTTCCCTACCGTCCCCTGCCCCCCAAAAAGGTTCACTGAAAACACTCTGAAGTTTCTTGGATGCCTTATTTTGCTATTTAAGTAGTCACCACAAGAAGGATATACTTATGGGGTTGCTATATGGAAAGAACACTATGCTGCTTCAAGATAAAGTAGGGTTTAATGTACTTACCTGTGGACTAAAATTCATGATAAAGAGGTTACTTGCAACAAACCTAGCATTTGATTTCGTTAGTATCTTAGGACTTCTTGTTAACTTTTAGGACTGAAAGATCAAGAAATAAATGAATCCTAAAATACTTCTTACTTACTGGATCTTTAATTGGCCAGTCTGGAAATCTGAATGTATCACAAAGATGTTTGAGGTAATAAATGTTACAGAACAGCTCATTTTCCAGTTGTGGATAGTTGATAACCGGGATGGGACAGTATTGGTAGAGGGCTCTTGTATTGCTTTGAAGACGAGGGGTGAAGTCAGCAAGATGAGCAGCAATCTTCTCTATCATAAGACGCCTAAAAGTTGCAAAGTTTAGTTTAACACTTGCCCAGCAGTCCTCAACCCTGACTCACTGTACAGGTGTGTTCAATGATTTCTTCTGAAAAGGTTTTCCTTAGAAGCTTCCCACATTTCAGTAGGGATTTAGAATAGGATTCTGTCCTATTCTATTACAGAGCTATATAAACACCATGAAAACTAGTTTATTAAAAACAACTGAAAGTGACATTTTGCTTTTCTCAACACCGCCTCCCTTTCTGGAAGACCCCAATATGTACTGGAATATTAGGGGTATATCACAGAGATAGGTGCTGGTAATAAAAAAGTACATATAAATGAGTAAATATAAAGCAGCACCTCACACACATCATCAAGTCTCCATTCACAAAAGTAACTTAATCAAGATGTTCACGGAAATATTCCCCCTCCCACTGACAATTCTGCTCTCCCTTGCCCTGGCTATTTTTGGTTGAAGCAGAGGGTAATGTAGGACATTGCCCTTGCAGAAGGCAAACAAGAGGAAGCCATAGAATCCAGGTATTTTCATCTTTCTTTAAGAATATGAAACATCTCTTCAACATAACCTGCAGTTCAGATTTATTTGTCCCTCTGGTAGAAAACAGTTACCTCATTTCATTGCTCCAAATTGCTTCCGGAGTGTCAAATTCTCCAAGGAATATCTCAGAAAATTTTTCTGGTTCATAGTTTTCTAAATAACACACCATTGCTTCAGGAAGAATATGTCCAAGTATACTTCTTTGAACAATATCTTGACTTTTTGTCTACAGAAAAGATCACATGGTCATCTCAAAGGTAATTGAATTCTGTCTTGCTAACTAATTTGAGACCTAAAAACTCTCTCCCTTTTCCCCTACAGTTCTTAAATTCTAGTTAAAACAGCAATAGGTAGTCTGCAAAACTATTAGAAAACAGAGGTAGTTACTGTTGCAATATACTCACTTCTTCAGACTTGAAAGCTTGTTTTGTGTGAGTATATTTCAAAAACCTAGAAGAGAAACAACAATTATTTTCTTTTTGATTGATACTTAAGTACCTTTAAATAGTAAGCAGACCAACATAGTCCAGGCTGGCAGGTACTATACATTTACTTTGAGATAAAAGAGTAATGGCAACAGTTTTATGAATTTCTGTACAAAGTTCATCCTCGTACAAAGTAAATCCTTGGGAACTCCACCAAGCCAAGCAGTCCCATGTTATAAATGTTGCCTTATGTTCATCATTTGAGTTTGGAAGTCTTCTTCCTGAAAGCTTGTTTTCTACACACACACAAAGATGTTGACAGACACACAGACAACCTCTGCACTGTTAGATCATCACTGCAGGGATGAAACAAGATGATTTTAGACTAACTGCTGACAGTTCTATTACACCAGAGTCATCATGGAAGCATGTAATCATTTCCCAATGCATTTCACTGTAGAAGAGACTTAACTGGAACTGTAGGACAGCTTTTTATGAACTATTGCATTTAGAGGAAAAGCACTGGAATGAACTGCAATAGCCACCTGCATGTGCAGTGCATGTATCAGGCAGTACAGATGGATATAACTGTTTTAGGCTTCAATACTGAAAGAGGTTATTAGATTTTTTAAATCCTTTCAACAGCTGCCTACTATCAAAAGCTACATTAGTGTATATGTAGCCTGTGTTACTGCTCTTTAGAGCTTGTAATGGTTTATTCTTCTACAATAAAGCTTGTTGGACTGTTGTACTGTTAGAACTGTATCATCAGACATGCTCTCATTCCCTCTCTGGAAGGATGATAAGCAATTCACTTTTTAGTGACTGACTAGATCACGTGAAGGCAATTTTTCTAGAAGAAGGATTTCATGTTGGTTCTAGCAAGCCACACTCCACAGATCATGTAGAGATGTAGAGCAGCAGTCCTGAGCAATCAAGAGGTACTTTTGGCTGCTCTTTTTCCTCACCTTGCAATAGGAAGTACATTGGAACCTGTGTACATCATGATGAAGAAGAATACTCCACTCAAATAAAAGCGAGGTAACTGAGGGTTGTCTTGCATGACATGAGAGAGCAATACAGCGACTTTTTCCACAAGGATAGGATCAAAAGTCAGTAATAGCTGAAAATAAAGACAAGCATTTACATTAGCTGCAAGTAGTGCAAGCTATCTAGCCAAAATTGAAGTTTTAACTAATTATTGAGACAACCCAGTAAACTTAGAGGAACTACAGTTAAAGAATACTTCAGCTTAAAAATAGCAACTGTCAATCAAAGAATATTTAAAGTTGAAAGGGACCTCTGGAGATATCTTGTCAAACCCCTCTGCCAAAAGCATGGTCTTCTAGACCTGATTGACAAAGACCATGTCCAGGTGGCTTTTCAGTATCTCCAAGGGTGGAAATATTTCTTTTTGAGATATTGTCTGAAAAGCACAAAATTTGCAACAACACCCTATGAAATGAACAACTGCTTGGTCAGAGATCTGTGCAATTTTACAGCTGTTCTTTGATGTGTCTGCCCCACTTAAAACATTCACACAAGGAAGATGATAGAGTTAGTCAAACTTTCACTCATTTAGGTACATTTTTGAAGAGTTGCTCACCTGGGTGATATGAGGAAGGCAAGTACTATCTGACAACAGCCTTTTCACTCTAGGCAGAGGTCTTATAATAGCATTATCTTGATCCCTAAAAAAATCAAGTAGTACAGCAGTAAGCACACATGCCTTTGTTCATTCTTGAAAGGGAAATTTTATTAAGCATGAGACTATTGAAGCCATATTCCTTGTCTTTTTTTGTTAATTTCAAAGTTTGTTGTTAGACTTGGTTTAATGTCCTGCATTAAAGCAGCTTTGTTTAAGTTGAACAGAGCCTGTCTATAGCATTAGAAATCCACATAGCTTGTGCATTCATTCTTGCAATCCCTTTCACAATATTAGTATTGTCTCATTTACAAACTCTCTATTTGCCCACAGAATTAATTACTACCATGTAAAAGGCTCTTTAATAGAGTTCTTTAATGTACTACTTTCTAAGAAAAGCTTTAAGACAGAATTTATAAATTCATGTGTCTGCCAGATAAAGTTAACCCCTTCTGCTGAAAATCACTGTTTACCTGCTGGGAAAATATCCACACATGGTGATGAGCATGTTGAGGACAAGTGTGGCAAGGTCAGTCTCATTCAACACAGGCTGGCCGCTGGCAAGCAAGCACCACTTCAGCTGAGGGATGACCTGTAATGGTCGCCAGCCATCCATACCTTGAGCCCAGCAGCGAGTTTTTGAAGTCAGCTTTCCATTGTTCCATAGTTCCTGCATCTATTGCAAGATAAGAGATGAATTAGTTCATCCAACATTCAGAGTCACCTTTGCTCCTTAACACTCACACTCATGACAAGCTTTTAACTGCTGTATGGCAGACTATTACAGTTGCATGAAATTTCAACGTGTTTATAACCCTGTCACAGAATCATGAAGTAGGTATCAGATTATGTTGCAACGTTAGTTGAGGCATGGAGGGATAGGCAGTCTTACCAAAAAGGCTGTGGTTCTTGGCACAACATCAAGTCTCTTGTCTAGCTTTAATCCTTATTTAAAGAGTTACTCGGAGAACAACATTCTTTAGCATTGTTTATGGTCCCTCTCACTGTTTAAAACACACCCAGTCACCAGGACAGAAATAATTTGTCAGGTTGCGAGTCTGAAGCTGACAGGTACCTCTTGAAAGCTGTAAGGACCACTCCTTTCTTTGTCAGCATTGCCAAAGTACCATTCTTTCTCGCTCTCCCTCTTCGCATCAGGTGCTGCCTCAATCACGTTGCTCTAAAAGTTGATGTTTACAAGAATAGCTTTAGCTTCACAGTGCAAATACCACATTTCTACAAGAAATGTGAAAAGTACATAGGTTTTTTTTTAAGAATTGTCCCTTTTGCAGAGCAACATATGAGTAGTAAGAAACAAAGGCCAAGTACCTGCAAAGGGACTGTAGCTCTGCTTGTGTGAAGATGTGCCAGAGTAAGAAGATCTACAAGGATTCGGATACCATTTGAATCCATAAGGTCCTTCACATTTCTCTGTTAACAAATAAACTGAGTTACCAAAAGCATTTTCTAGATAAGCATTGCTACAATTAAGCACTGAATAGTTTTATTCAAGTAAGAAGTGACCACAAAAAAAGTCAAATCATTCTCTAAAGTGACTAGAATGGTACAATCACCACAACATCTACATGTTTCCTTCAGCTTTCTCACCAGTAAATAACAGCTACCACATTCCAGAAAGCTGTATCATTGTTCTAAAACTTCCTCAATACCTGAATTTTTGTTCAAGTTAACCCTGAAAGACTGTATTTTACACAGTCAAAAGACTGATAAAGTGCTGTTAAGTGTACATGTCCACCTCACCTTATTGAGGATCAGCTTGTTGAGGAACAAGATCAATCTGTCCCGCTCAAGCCTGTCAGTGCACTGTTGCAGCAGAAAAGAACAAGTTAGTATTTCACAGCACATAGTAGGAGTTCCCTTCAAAAGTCAACACAGTTGCACCTGCAAAGTCCCATATTATTTTCTATGCCCAGATAAAACTGCTGACTATTAAGTGTTCAGTTTCATGCACAGCTAATAAAGGTAGTTTTCTGCCACTGAGGAGCACAGGCCTTGTTGCCCTCCAACCCTATTGTTGCCCTGGATCAATCTCACTATTCTGCTAAGTCTACTATTCTGTCAAGACTATGTTTGGATTCCAAGTGAACCAGTTAAAACAAGCACAAGAGAAAGAGAGAATGCTTTTAGCCAGCAGAGAGGATCTTCAGTATTACATCCCTGGTGAGACTATCCAGGCTCAAGGCAAAATAACAAGGGACTACACTGGTTCAGTTTCACCTGCAGCAGCCAAAACCCATGCTGATGCAAGGAAAGAAGTCCTCCTTCAGACTGCATGGAAGTTTATTTTTGCAAGCTGAATCAGTTGTCAGACGTAACTTAAGAGACACTTAATAGGCAAAGCAGCTACCACTACAAATCTAATCCACCACATGTGCTCATCTAAAGCTATCACTTCATGAGGTCTGGGGCTGCAACTCAAAGTCAGTACTTTGAAATAACACGATATGAAACAAGGTTCTTCTCTTATAAAGCTTCTGCATTTTTCAAAAGCAAGCTGAAGTTATATCTGCATTTTGTTGGCCTTAAAGAGACTAGTTTGAAATACCTCTATGATCGGCAGTTTTTTTAGTTAAACTTCAATGAAACTGAAACAAAGGGAGATACTAACAACAGCCGTTTACAGCATGGAAAAAGTATTCACATTCTGTAAACCCAAAACTTGGGTTTCACAGTAACCCAAAGGATCTGAACATACGTTGGACTAGCAGTATGTTAACTACTATATCCAGTAATTTAAAACAATTCTTACCCTTTCTAACATTCCAACAATATACTTAGTATCAGAAAATGGTCCTATTTCTTCATGACATCTTCCATAAACAATGGCCAATGCTTGCAGACATAAGCATTTCATATTCACTTTTGGGGTAAGCAAGAACCGATGGTAGAGTTCATTGAAGAATTCGTATCTAAAAAAGAGATAAGATTTTAGTAAAGAAAACAAACACAGATCTTAGGAATGAGATAAGATTTTAATAATGTCTCACGATCTTTTGATTGCTCCACTCTCTTCAGTTTCATCTTCTTCCAGCAGCAGTCTTAGATAATAATCCCCTATTTTTATTTCCTCAGAAAGGCACTCATATTTTACCTGTAACACAGAACACCTTACTTAACAATATATATTGTTTCTTCTTCAGTAAGTTTTTGCTTCCATAACAATACTGAACTTGATTGCATCTAAAAACTCAACAAGGTTAGCAACCCCTCCTAAGCTGTCAGAAAACTGAAATCTGCAAGTTTTCTGTTAAAGAAACACACATCTACAAAATACAAAGCCACTGGCTATTGCTGCCTCCCCAAATAAATGAAGCCTCTCATCTTACTGAACTCTCAATTTCCAGTCTTTAACTAACTTGTTTCTAATATCAGCTAGTGTTATTAACTAAATTTGGATAATACATGATGCGTTCAGTGACTCAAATTTTAATAAGTAGTTATTCCAGTGCAAGGTATTTCACTTAATGTTACTGCAAGTATGAAACAGAAGCATGACCTAATTACTAGTTATACTTGCTATTGTGCTGGATAATAAAAGCCTAGAGGCATCAGTTCATAAAACAAGAAGCTGAAGTAAAATTGCACAATAAGAACCATCATTAACTTCAGAGCAACTACATTAAATTTAACAAATGCCTCAATGCTCAGTGGTAACAAGCATTTGGCAAGCACTTCAATTAGAGGTACCTCTAACATACAACAAAAGCTACTCTACAGTGGGTTTTCTTATTTATAGCTTGCAGATTACTGTCATGAGGCCACAAAGTTATCTATAGATTTGATCACAGCATACAATACAAAGACATTCCACTAACTGGTATGCTTTCAGAGGAGTCTCAAGCCACCATCCCCCTTGGCAAAATGACAGGTTCCACAGTTGATAGAAAAGCCTTTGTCACCACTATGTAGTTCAAATACTTAGAGCATAGTCCAAATAACATATTCATTTAAAGTATTTAAAAGCAAATCTGTGAGACAGCAGCTGTTCAATCCAGTCCCAAAGTATCCTGGGTTGTAGCTGCAAGAACGCTACTGATACATTCCAGCAGCATAAGCCACATAGGAGTGTAGAGTACATGGGGGAAGTCTGTATTACTAAGTTTCAAATTTGTGCTTCTGATTCTGTCCCAATTTGCACAGCTAAAAAGTTGGGATAGCAGACACTCTTGATGCCCAGAAGTCCTGTGCCTGACCTATACCTGAAGGAAACGTTCAAAGACAAATGCCAGTGCAAGAAATACCAATCTAAACCCAGTCTTAGCTATTTACTTCAGCAAGGTAAGAAGCAACCTGTAGTTGTGTGATAGGGATAAACTGCATACATAAACTAGTTCTCTCTCATAAAGCATTAGCCTGATGTCTTGCAGTTCTTCCTGATTTCCAGAGCTGAGCAATTCCCCAAACCAAGTGTCTTCTCATTTCACTAACAGTTCTCAGCTCAAATGAAGAAAGAAATCACTAGAAAGCTGTACTCTAACAAGGATGGCAATGGGAGTATCTAAGAAATATGTTGTAGCTGAATTCAAGCATGGCCTTGCTTTACTTAAGTGTTACACATTAACTAAAACTATGTGGAACCACAACAATACTGGAGATAAGAGAACAGTACAGGAAGTGTTTATTAGCACATTAGTTGAAAACATCTTGCAAGATGTTTTGAGAAAGCCAGTAAGGACCACACTGATTGCTTTGCAGAAGTATCAAAGTTTTTTTTTTAACTTTAGGTACTGCTGTTTCTAGAATGGGATGACAGTGCCCTTCATCTGTAATTTACAATGCAGCATGTTTGGCAACCCAGTATTTAACAGACATAGGATTACTGAAACATGAAGGAAAGGAAGACAAACTTGTTATCAGGAAGAAGTGACTGCTGAAACTACCCAAAACAAGTCTGATAGAACACACTCAAAAACAAGTATGGTTTATCTGGATAACAGTGTAAGGACCAACTCTCGTCTTAATGCAAGAATACACCATGGGTTCTGATAAATCTTTCATCTCTATAGTGTCATTTGTTAGTTAAAGAGGCTTCTGTTTTGCACCGTGACACTGGACAGTAGTGCCTGTTCACAAAATCAAGCCTTAGCAGTTTATTCCATAACCTCAAAAGAATTCTAGCTTGCAGTCAGGGATCATCAACACAAGATTCTCTTGTGGAATAAGAGAGAGAAGTGACATTTCAAGTAGATATATTTTACAGATGCAGTTAGTCCTACAGTTGGTCATTTACCTCAAACTCCTGGTGGTTCCATGAGATAACATTAGCACTACCAAGTTCTCTGTCAATATTAAATGCTCTCATCTCAGATTCAAGAGTATCTCTCAGTTCTTCCCGTGTTTTGAAGTTCCAAATCAAGTTTGATCTAGCATGATCCTGTACAAATCTACAAAAGAATTTACATAGTTTAAACCCCTCAAAACATTATCTGAAAAGCAGACAAGACTCAGCTGGCAAGCTAGGGGAGATTGTTAGCATTAATGGACCTTAATTAAAAGGCAGAGAGCAGTGGTCTCCAGTTTGTTACTGTAATTACAGCTGTTCACTTCTATACTGTTTTCATAGCCATGGAGGCCAGCCTAGACTAAAGCACACCTGTGTGATTCCTTTGGGCTCAGTTTGCCATCTGCATGTAGTTGATGACCAGGAGACATACAAGCTATTCACTGTAAGCCAGTAAGGGCTACAAGTAAACAATAATCCAGAGCAGCAGACATGGACATACCAGCTGTGTTTTAAACCAACAACAACAACAAAAAGTAGCTCATGCAGTAAAATAGAAGTTGATGCCTTAAGTGTCACAAAACAGTCACTGGACATTCTTTAGCAGCAGTTACCACCACAGCCTTTGGATCCAAAGACTGAGAACAGTACTTTAATAGGTTTAGGAACACATGAATCCTCCTTTCATAAAACTGTATTTGACATTTAGAAACATCAAGCACTGAATCAAGCAGTTAAGTTTATGGAATTTCCCCAAGCTTGCTTACATAGTTTGTTAGCCAAGCCAAGCTTTATTAGTCCACTTAACACAATGGCTCTAGCCAAAGTGATTTATCTTTTTCAGATGGAAGGCCCTCCCTTGTAAACTTTGACAGCTGTAAGAACTCACAGGTAAGCAAGTTGCATTTAGGATCTGTGGCACTGTTTGAAATCCAGGATCCATGTGCTTTCTCTTGCCCTGCTTTAAGCTCATTTCCAATTCAAGTTACAACATCTTGAATAACTTACAGGTTGACGAACCAACAAACTACAATGCTTTCCAGTGCTACTTCACTTGGCCTTCAATATCATGCAGATTTGCACCTGCAGTTTATTTGCTCTTCCTTTTGGTTCAAGGGGAAAAATTACGTAGTTCAGTAATATTTCAGAAGCTTTCTAAATTCTTCATTTTCCTAAACACAAGTGGAATCCTTAAGTATAGCTTAGGGGGGTTTTAGTAAGTAGCTGTTACAAAACACTTGCACTGTTTCAAGGCAGGCAGAAATTGGAAAAGTTACAGCAACTCAGAAGATATTAACAAAAATATCCAGCCAGGTAATAACTTGGATCTGAGACCACCATATTAACTTCAGTATTTTCACCTGTAATAGAAGAGATCCCAATTTGCTTCTATTTTTATTCTTTGGCGTCGTTTCCTTAATATCACTGGTTTTTGAATAATGTTCTGCAAAAGAACCAAATTTCACAAGTTAGTTGAAGCAGGTACCTCCCATTTTCCCCTTTTAAAATAAAAAGCTGCGTTTTTTACACTCCTTCAAAAGGAGTTAAGCGTCATTACTACTCATACTAAGTTAAGCCTCATTAATAACGTCTCCTTTTCTAGCCAGTAGCAGCAACAGACTTTCACAACTGTTATTTGCACCAAGTTAAATCATGCCAGAGAAACTTTCAGCTGTTGGACAAATCATTCATTTAGAAGCAAGTTATCCCTGAGAAAAGCTTAGTTCCCACCACCATAAGCATTGATCAGCTTCAAAGCTGATGGAGGCGAAAACCCACATGAAGAATGTCTTGCTCTTGAAAGGAAAGAACTAGAGGAAGTCACAAAAATAAAACGCAAGCCTGACTTGGTCACTGAAAGATTCCCTGTTTTGATGAAGTATGCAGTCAGTGCTATAATCTACATGACTTATCACATGCAAGCAGAAGTCTGAGCAACAGAGTTCACACAAATGACAGAGATATACAGACTCACCATATTGTTTCTGTCCTGATTATGAAGGAAAATTGGAAGAAAAAGAAAAATACATTTAACGCTCCAGAGTCACTGAAGTAATTTAACGTAGTAACACTGAACTTGCTACTACCTTTTCCAAGCTACAGTTGCACATAGTTACTGTGAAATGATACAGCTCAGAACTCCACACAGAAAAATTATTCTTTAAACTCAGTGTCTAAGTCAAGTTATTTGAAGTGCAATTGACCTTCCACTGTTTTTCACATTTCTCCAGTTTTGAACCTAGTTCACCATTATTTCAGAAATATTACTGTCAAACTGGTGCTCACAGTCTACATCAAACTTGAGCTAGATTTTAACAAGTTAAGGTTTTCCTAAATTAAAGCTTATTACTACATCAGAACAAGTACAAAGGCATTTTCAACGCTCTGTATTGCACTTTTCATCCTTCCTTGCATATACAACAGATTGTTTCACTTCCAGAATGCATAAAAACAAGCTTAGTCAGTATCCTAAAGAAAGTTAAGGGCAACACCTCATAATTCAAAGTTTGTCATATAGAACGCGGCAATAAAACTAGAAGAAAAAGGAGACCAACAGTAAAACTCAAGCAGTGCTTAAGCTCTCCTCTTATAATATTAGATCAAAACAGTTATTTACTGCTTCAGTCTCAATCGTGACCTTAGGTACAGTCTTGTGCTGCTGTTTAAGCACTGAGATAACCATATTCAAGGGAATCCTAAGCTGCTGTCCCTGTCCATGGCAGGGGGAGTAGAACAAGATGATGTTTAAGGTCCCTTCCAACCCAGGCCATTCCATGATTCTTCAAGCGGGTTCCGTAACTAAAATATCACTGGTGTAAAGTACATAATTTTGAACACAAAGAATATTCCGTTTCTTCTAAATATACTTCAAAAACTGGCTCTGCTGCATTTCAAGGAATTTTCTCTTCTCCTGTATAATTGTCTTCCAAGAAATGCATGTAGGCTGCACTCCAGTTTGATAAGGTTGGCTAATGTTTAATACATATGCTGAAGGAATCCGTTTGCCTTGTTTACATTCTGCCTGGAATCCATTCCTAACCTGAGAATAGTATGAGGTAGAGAGTTTCTGCTAAAAGGAAGAAGCACTCTCACATCACGACACTTCTTTACTATTAAGTGTGTGTTCTGACACTCAACTGTGACTTAGTCAAGTTGCTCTAACAAAGAGTTTAAAATACTTTTACCTCTTTTTGAGCTATGCCCATTCGGTCTCTCCAGTGCATCAAGACTAGATCCACCTTCTCTTTGGCAAATTTTTCAACTTCTTTTGCAGCTTTTCCAGCCAGTCTCTGCCACTCTGGCACTTTATTAAACTTGCCATACTGATCCTGCAGAATAAAACCAATTACTTAAAAGTTGTGGGTTATCTTCGCTGCAAGTCAATGCAGCAGTCAAGTGTCTGTATTAGGAAAGTCACTAAGACTGTACATCTGTATAATGGAATCGGTAAGATAACTACAATTACTTACAGTTGCAATTTTTAGGTTATCTCTAACGTGCATTCTATCAGCATCTTTTTCAGGAACAGGATCAGCACTGTCAAGGTATGCCAGCAAACCTGGTGGCTAAAAACATTCAAAAACAGTGTCAACACACATGTGGCTAATGAATAGAAACCATCACGTTAGATAATAAGATAATTTCTTTAAATCAGGAATTTCAAAACACAATTTATATTCTACTCTAAAGTAAGTATGTAAAGCTACAGCATTTTTTTGCTGTGATTAGTAAAATGCCATCATCCTCAACAGAATTGCTTAACAGAGGCACATTATTAGCTTCAGTGCAGCAGAACTCTTGGCTATATCCCATTTCTTAAAGCAGCACTTAATGCACCTTGAAAACGCAGGAAGAATTGATCCCATGGCAGTATCAAAGGGGATGAAAAAAAACTAGAATCCATCTACATTCTCTGATATGGACTAAGTGTTACATGTGACATTAGAGATGAGTTAGTCTTCTTTGACTAAGCTTTCCATAAGATAGGGACGAAGAGCAGGACAGTTTGCTCTGCCAAAAATGAAGGAACTGCTATTTTGAAATTAAAAGCTGGTAATTTCCCAGATATAAAAATTCCTTACAACACTATTCATTGCAATAACTTAAGCAAGAAGCATTCAGGAGGCTGTAAGGGTGAAAGAACGTATGAACTATCAGCATATGAACTAACAACATATAAGTTTAACCAAATTACAAGCAAAATTGGACAGGCAAGGCATGAAAGCATAGACAGAACTCTTAATGCCCTAATTTCTTATTGGCACAGAAAGCATTAGAGACATGCTTACAATATCTCCCACATTTTTGTCCTTTTAATCAAGAAAAAGAAGTCATACACCTTATTTTTAAGTTTTGTGCCATAAAGTATTTTAAAAAGTGTCAGGAAAGTAACAGAAAATTTTTAGAGTACGAGATGCTTTGAACTAGACATCAATATGCTTTAATTAGCAGATGCCAGACTGCTGATCTCCCAGGCAAGACCTTCCCCCTTGAAGGGAAAAGGGAATATGTTTACAATATAGACTGTTCCAACTTCGATACTGCAAACTTTCATATTTTATTCTTTTGCTACTCCATATTCTGTTTTTACTTACCAAAATACGTTTCAACAAGTTCATAGCAGTTTTGTTCTCAGCTGTCCAGAGGCCAACCAAATGTCTACTTAACTGCCTGAAAAAGCCATTGAAATTAACAAACTGCAAGTTAGTACTTTAAACAGATTTTTAAACTATTAAACTGCCACCCTTACCATGCTGATGAAATGCAAATGAGCAAGAGCTTTGTGCTCTTGAGTAAGAGCACAAAGTATTATATTATTCAAGAATAAGCTTAGCATGCTTTAAAGTGTTGCCTTTAAGAAGTTCCAGTGAAGTTAGTGGAACAGTAGCAGCACATGCATTTTGATCTAGACCTCAAAAGAACACTTGAGCAATAGAGCAGAAACATCTAATAACCAAGTGTAAGTTTATCCAGCCAACTTTAAGTTACAACTAAAGTTAAGAGTCTAGAAGCCATCAAGAACTGCTACATGCTCTACTTGAAGCTCTTAATACCAGTTATTGGCTAGAAAAGCCTTCCTGGGAGCCTGCCTTCTATGCCAACTGATACTTCCTGCCAACTTTATCACTAGGATTCTACTGCACTGAACTGAAGCATTGCTACAAGCACATCGTAAGTAGTAGCACCAAACAGAACTGGCCTAACAGATGGTTTCAGACCAGCTCTCTCCTGGATGACACACAGTGGCAACAAGCTCCACTTGTCCCTACATTCCGTAGCAACTCTGAGCACTTCAGGAATGCATACCTAAAGCTGCTATAATCTTGTATTTGGGTGGAAATAATTAACTCATTGCTCATCCTCCACAGTACTCCCTCAGAGATCACAAATTCTACTGACTGTTGATTCAGGGAATAATTTCTGTGGGGAAACTTCTCTCTCAGGTAGGATAGGTGACCCTAATTGCATGCAAGATGTCTGAGATGTGCACACCAGGTTTTATACAGTTGTACAGTACAAGTTGAAACTTTTTACAAGTTCCAGACATTCTACTTGCCTTTTCTTTCCCTGAATTAAAAGAAATAAAAAAATCAAAACTTGAGCCATTAATGAGTAACCAACCCAAGCCCACCTTAACAAAAAATAATCAAGGTTTATTAAGTGGCTGCAATCCTGGCTGAAGCTTGCTCTACTAAAACATACCAGCTGCTAAAGAAAATATTCTCCTGAAGAGTTGCAACTTTTCTTCCCTGACCTCCCAATGTTCACGAGGCCATTACTTAGATTTTTTTAAACATGATATATCAAGTGAGATGGACATACCTATTTGTAAGCATCCTCTGATCTGTGCTTATTGTAAACATAGCAGTGTGCAAGTGACGAGGTAAGGCACCTTCACTGAGGGCAAGATCTTGCATTTTGGTAGCAATCTCTTTGTCTCCTTCCTTTGGAAACAGGGCAAGATGATTACTAAAGAAAGAATCTTAGTTAAGCTGCTTTTATCTCAGTCTACAGTTCCAAGGCCTTCTTGACCATCAATTATGCCACCTCATATTCAAAAACCAGAAGCTAGAGTATGATAGGTTTTAAGTGAAAGTTCTCCACAGCAACTGCTCAAAGCTGTAGTAAAGCCATGGACCAGATAACTGGTAGTTACATCAGTAACTGAGGACAGTAACTGAAGAGGGCAGGATGCCTATCTCCCATCATAGATCAGGAGGTTGTAGTAGAAGCACCATTTCCACACTACAGTTATAAATTAGGATTAAACATAAGAATGGCAGCCACACATATTTGCTTGTTGCTTGACTTTTGCCAACATTTAAGACTAATGGCTACTGTTCAGTTTACACAGCCACATGGGTTAAGACTGCCACTCAGACAAGATACATCAGTTGCAATGAATAAGAAAAAGCTTTTGCAGCAGTTTTACTCGTCTGTGATAGGACTTTTAATAAATAACATAGCAACTTTTAGCTAACATTATCAGGTACATCAATGGAAACTTGAAGATTTGGAATACCTCTATTTCAAGTGTTCATTCACTTCCATTCCAAGAAAGTACTAGATGAATTTCAGATGCATAAGCCATTGTGATACAATGAGGCACTAACTTAAGCCCTGAATTTCAATACAGGAAGTGTCAAGAGTCAGTTAGCAAGGTCATCCTGCAACAATCATGAGGAACCCTCAAGAAGTATGGACTTAGCCCATACATTATGTGGTATGGAAACTTAAAGCCAAAGCAAGAACAGAGGCTGACATCACTAGTCTGCTCTGGGACACTACTTCTTGCTAATCCCAGTCCCATTCCATCTGGCATTGCATCCCAGGAAATACGGCCTCTCCTCCTTGAGACACTCTCTAACATGCAGGAGAAGTCTGGTGGCTCTGAGGTATGTGACTGAGCTACATACAACATTTACAGCCAAATCTTGACTGCAGTATGAAGACATGCAAGGCACTACCTAATGTCCCAACTCACATGCTTTCCAAATCCCCAAGTGTAAGATAAAGCAAGTTGCTATATTAAACCACTCACAATTAAGCAGATGTTATGTTCCTCACCTTCCAACTTCCCCCTCCCCACTCCCCATTTGAGAAGCTGATATAACAAACTTCTCTTGGTAAGCAATTGCACTTCCAAAATAGACAGTACATATTTAGCATGCTATCCCAGCTAACATTGATCAAATCTCACCTCTATTATTGCCTTCATTACCAAACCTGCTCCTTTCACAATTGCCATGGAAGGGTGCTAGAACAGAATGTTAACAAATTATCCAAGTGCAAAAATTGAAGATTAGATCATCTGTGATTCAGTTTCCTTAACTAATGTACATGGGTGTTCTACCTCCAACTCAGTTTTGTGAAAGCTAGCCTTAAGAAGAGTTACTACCCTATACCTTTGAACAAGCATCTCTCATACAACTCCCAGACAGAACTCCTGGCACTGAACAGCAGTATATATCAGAGAAGCTGGAATAATACTGAGGAAACTGGCTGACACTAACCAAAAAGCAGAAGAAAATATTGTTTTTACAATAAGAAGGCATTGACATTTTAGCTAAAAATGCTACAATCCTTACAGGCTTACTACCGAAGAGGATGTTACTCTTGTTTTCTAACTCTCTTAACTCTCGTTTACTGAGAGAGAAACAAAAAGGCAGAAGACTCTCCAATCAGGGAGGATCTGTGCATCTATTGAATTTATCTTAATGTCCAAGTGGTTTTTTACTGTGTTTCTGGAAACAGGTCTTAGGCAGATTATTCTACAATGATTTGTCATATCATTCACTACAGAATAACCACCCCAATCTGATATCTGAAGGCAAAATAATAGGCAACTAAAAAATTCACCAAGATAGAAAAGTTTATTATGGCACATTAACCAGCTGAAGACAAACCTGTCTTTCAGGAAAATAAGAAAAATTTCATGTTCACTGATTACCTGAATCCTCTAAAAATAGTGAAAAGTAAGTCTTACCTGAAAGAGCTTAAATAATGTTCTTCCATTAGATGCCACCATTTCCAACAACATGTCAAACTGCTGCCCCTCAGTAGTCTCACTATATGGAGCACATAGGGCAAATGTCAGGAAGTCCAGAAGTGAACTAATTACTAGGGCACCTGTCCCATGATCCTGAAATCAGGAAGACAGGTATGTAAATTCACATACAGTGGCCTGAGAGTATTCATGATGCTGAAGGTGCTCTTCCCTGTCATAGCATTAATACAGTCTGTAAACAAAAACTACAAGTTTAGCATACTCCATTACTCTGAGTATGGCACTACTGTGGCAAAGTATTGGTTTCTAAAGCATAGCAGAGACTCAAACTACTTTTTCTATTTTAATCACACCAATTTGAGTTTACACTATTCTTTTAGTTAAGAGAAACATCCAGTTTTCATATTAAACGTGCAAACATTTGTTGCAGGACATTCAAATTCTGCAGTATAGACAGCTATGTCCTAACCTGTCGAGATCCAAGCTTAATTAAAACAAACTTCAGTGCAGAGCCGTATTTTCAATTGCAGGTACAAATACATTCAAAGATGCATCTAAGTATGACAAAAGCATTTTCACAGCAATTAGGAAAGGCACTTAAAGAAGCTATCTGTTTTCAAAATTTGACTTACCACATGGGAATTGAATTTGTCTAGTAGATTTTCTAGGAACTTCTTTGAAGAAAGAAGGGAAGCTTTGTTCAACTGCTCCTGCCTCAAGTCGTAGTCATCATGCATGGGCTATAAAAAAAGAAGTATTCACTACGCAGTCACATTTCAACCCTCAGTTCTTAACAGCTGTAATCCAAAAGCCATTCTTTGTACCCACAAAAGCACATCCTCCTTCAAGTTCAGCATGAAATCAATGTATAACAAGTTATTTCATGTCTGAACACACTGCAAGTTAAATGGCAGTCCCTATTTCCACATCTGTCAATAGCCTGAAGTTCATATATTCCAAAGCGAAAGAACCTGAAATTTAATACTTACACACATAAGAGCACAAAGCATGTCAATAGAGGCATGGGTTACTCCATCATTGTTCCTTTTGAGGGCTTTCACGACCTTCACTCCTAATCGTTCTCGAAATCTTTTGAAAGGAAAGCAAAACCACTAAGATAAGAAACTAAAATCTTAAAGTGACCAAGAGGAGTCTGCTCCCATTGCATTTAGCAAGCCAATACCCTGATATTTTCATAAATTTGAGATTCTTAGTAGGAAAATATTGACTTCACTGTTAACAACATGCCAAGCACATTCATCAAAATAAAGATGTATCTGTGTAGTTATAGGATACCATTTACAAAGAAACAGAACTACGAAGGTCTCAGACTAAGTGCTTTTGTGACTCTTCTCATCATTCTGTATATTATAGTTGCTCTACATTTCCTAGTCAGAAATATTTCAAATAATTTCTCGTTTTCAGAAAAACAGACAGTTTTTCTGCTTCCTTATGTTATTTAAGGCAAACTCCAAGCAATCTGTACTTACTACAGAAGTACAACCTGCTAACATCATTTTAGCTTGTGTTGAACTGAAGATAGGAATGACATCAGCATACTTTCAGAATGAAGAACTGCCTACTTAAAGGACAGATGAAGGTACATGTTAAAAGTTTTTCCTCTAGGAAAATCATTAAACTGTATTTGCCTCAAGACAGAATATTTAACACAGGAAGAATCAGCTTTACTTGCTAATGATTACCTGGGATTCTCAATTTACACTAAAGCCGGGTGACAACCTCACACTACTGTAAACAATCGTGTACAGAGTCTTACAATCTTTTACAGAAGGGAGTCCTAACTCCATTTCTCAGTTTTAGACCCAAGTTACTAAAAAAACCTCGAGAACTATTTCACCTACTATGTCCAAGCATGAAGAGACTTTGCACTTACTTTGGAAGCTGAGTAAAGGCAAGGAAGCCTGCTTTTGAAGCCACTAGTCGTCTTACTGCTTGGAACTGGCTTTCAAGCTCTGCATTAGATGCTGCAGTATCTCCCTCTTGGGAGAGCAATGCTGTTATGGCATTATTAATGAGCTTCTCCTTGTTTTCTGAGAACAGACCCTGGTTAAAAAATAGCAATCAATAATTTCTTTATGCATTAGCAACATCTTAGAAGGATGGGTAAAGGCTCTATTCTTACATCTTGTGTAACTGCATGTAGGACTCCACTGTAGGAAATGTTAGCATTGAACCTGAACACAGCATCTGCAAAGTTACCATCTGGAAAAAGACATAACAAAAGTTAAGTGCACAATGCCTGATTCAGTATCTGGATGCTTTAAAGAGCACTATAAACCTATGTAAGAAGCATTAGCTTACTTGGAGGAGCAGCCAAAAACTTCAGATGAAGGCTCTCTACTTCTTCATCTACAGGCATACTGAGTAATCCCCAACGCTGGCCTTTGTGTGTGGAGGTCATTTTCACACAGACATCTCTATTACCAGAGGCTCTCACTCCATCCAACAAGCTAGCCAGGAGAGAATCTCTGGGTTGGGACAAAGACACACAAATACAATTTATATCAGAGAAGTGGTGCCAAAGAACCAAGTCATAAGAAAAATGGGGCGGAAAAAAAATCACATAATGAAAGGCAGTAATACCTGGAATGTCTTACTACCACTAGTGCCAACAGCTACACCTCCAGAAGAAACCACAGACTTTCAGTGTTCCTTTATTCACTGCAGGGAGAGAGCTGACTTACATCCAGTACAGCCAGCTGCAGCCTTTCACTAATGGGATCAATTCTAGATTATCTGTTAATGAGTTACACATGTTGTGAGCCAAATCATCCCTGTGCTTTCTGCAAAACCTCACTTAGCAGGATTAGACTGTATTACAACTGCAAGTGCACTCAGGGACTGTTCTGTTGGTTGTTTTAAATAGAATCAACTAAGACTGTCTCAAGCAAAGAGCTCAAAGGGTTCACAGCCTTTACATTTCCATATTACTTCAACTGTGCTTTCTTCCCTTCTTTGAGATATACTACTTAACCAAGTACAGCATACCCAGAACTATATTGCTTAGGAGAAACAGGCTGTACCTAACTGTCCAACACCTTTTCATGTTCATCAGAAATCTTCTGGAGAGATTTGCTCGAAGTTGGGATGAAGGCAAATGGGAGAGATTTATTTCCTGTAACAAATCTTGATTTGTAAGTGGCCGACTGCTAGAATAGCAAGGCTTTGAATAAACCCCTCCAAAGGTCAGAGTTTATGGAAGCTGAGAAACCACAAGCACTACAGTAGCAACTTCATTTGAACCTGTAATGCACAGAAGCTCCAGTTACCTTTCTGTTGAAGAGTATTTCCGAATTTGTCCTTTGATGAATTCAATGGTGAAAAGCTGGGGGTTTTCACAGTCACACACTATTGCAAATACCTAAAAATAAGGGACAAGGATCACATTCATGAAGCAGTGTTATTTAGGTACTCTACAAATTAAGGCTTACGTATACTATCAATTCCACTCTTATAGAGCTTTCATTAGAAGAAGTGGTACTGAGAAAGAATGTACCTTACCTCACCTAGAGGTTTCAAAGTTGCAATGTTGTAGGTAGCTGGATCCCTCTCAACTAAGCAAGCTTCTGTAAGAGCTAGTACTCTTTTCACAGGTTCCTTGTAAAACAAGAGAGAGGCATGCTAGGAAAGAGAACACTTAGTACTTAACAGGAACCAAGTATGTTCAGTCTGATAGCCTTACCAAGTGCCTAGGTGTTACTTTTTGAACAACAAACTCTGCTAAAGATGTTATAGACTCATCATTGCTGTACTTTCCAAAGCGAAGATTCAAGTATTGCTCAAATTCTAGGGATTCTTTCCTTATCCGCAGAGAGATGCCTATGAAGTTGCCAGCATGCTCTATTGCACTCTTGATAATTTCCTCCCTTTGCTCAGAGGCAAACAGGTGCTGCAAATTTTGTCAAGAAAAAAAGTTAACAGGTGAAAAATACAACACAGCTGAAGGAAATCACAGTTTAACAATCTTCTACTATATACCTAACACAAAGGAATGTTCACAGCAGGCAGACTAGCCTTTGCTAAGTGCATGGTATAAACACATATTCATTGCACAAGAGATCCACAATTAAGTTTACATTTGCCTTTAAAAAAAAAAATCTATAGCAGCTATTCCTCAAGGACACTGTGCTACACATTTGTGTGCCATTAAAGTTATGGTCTGCATGACCTGCCTGTCCACCCCTGGAAACAGACCCTGACAGCCTGGCAGAAGCGAGGAGCCAGAGAAAGCAACTGGGGCTACCACTGGCAATCAGCAAAGTAAGGGCAGTTCTAGAGGATCAATTATATATTGCTAGTTTTATGCCAGAGAAAAGCATGCTGCAGTACAAAAGACATGGAAACCCTGATCTAGTCCTATTTTGTTAGTAGAGACTGAGGTAGCTATACCTAGGAATTAATTTATTGTTAATAACATAAAGACCCTTTTCAGCTGCTTGAAGTACAGTACACAGAAATCCTGAAGTACAGTACACAGAAACCCTGTCATGACTCTAGAACCAACATTACACTGCAGTATTTCCCAAGCAAAGCTGCCAAGTAATCAGATCACAGATCTAAAGAGGCAACAGCATCACTGATCAATCTATTTCTGAATAGAATCCCTCCATCAGTTAGGTAGCTTAGTAACACACTACCTGTCACTTCTGTAACTTTGAGAAATGACAGGAAATTCCACATCCACATCACATTCATATTCTCTACCTGAAAAAGCCCAAGATATTTCATCCTTTCTAGTTCTTAAACACGCAACACACACACACAAAAACCCCACACACCAAAAACCATAACCAAACCCATATATAACTCTCAAATGTTTTAACTAATTTCCTTTCCTTTTAGGACCTGTCCATAAACCTTGAGGCTCCACAGATGGGTCCCAAAGACGCACATACTTGTATGCGCCACGTATGTTGAAGCTTCATTATTAAATATGCAGCTATAAACATCCTAAGAACCATACCAAGATATTTGATTTAATACTCACCAATCTACTAAATCCTCCATAGAGGATACAGAAGCCTCCCTGATAGCCAGTAATATCAACAAAGCCTTCAATGTTTCTGTAGTCATAGGAGCACAGGACTTTATTTGTTGCAGGATCAATTTGGTCAATACCTCCAGGAGTCACCTCCAGAATCACAGGTTTCCTCGTATCACTCCAGTGATGCTTATAGCAGTTATACCTCTGCAGAGAGAGCTATTTTAAGACATCTACACACACTCCTTTACTACACAGCAATAGTTCTCTACTTAGCTAGTAAGTTCAAAAAATTATATAATTTCCCTTAATGCTCTTATCTATATTAAGAACACTATGAAGCAAAGGAAAGTAGCTGTCAACTGACAAGGAGGTCACAGCTTAAATAATCCATGTTGAAGCAAGAACAGAATCCCAAAAGAGCCACTCCTGAAAGAAGTAAGTTCTCTTGCTGCAGAAGGTGGTCTACTCACAGACTTCTGAACACTGTGGTTAGATGAGGAAATAGCATTTATACCAAATGCTGTTATTCAGCTAATTAAATCAAGTTAAGGTACATTTATCACTGGAGTGAAAATTTTTGATCGCCTGCAGTCACATTCTATTACAAATAGAGACTTATTTAAACCAGCAAAAGTTAGAGGTCTGTTCTACACTACAGTAAGACAAAGGGGATCCCCATATTCCACCAGTGTTACTATGCTCACGACTGAAGATTTATTCTACGAAATACTTTAAATTACTTAAAGTAACTTTAAGCACTTGATGTGCTATTTTCTATGACCAAAAGACAAATATAAAGCTCTGTATACTGTGCTGCTTATTACTGTGTTACCACAATTCAGTGAATGCCAATCTTGTCTGTAATCTGACCTATAGAAATCATTCTAGGAAGCATCAAATGTTCAGGATGTTATGCAGAAAAGTATTTAGTTAGAAAGTAAAGTAAACATTGACTAATGAATCAATGTTTTTCTTCTTTCCAAGTAAGAACTCCACGTGCCACAGCCCTGTATTTCAACAGTAAGATTCATAGTCCATGTACAAGCATAAGGCTCAGGCCAGCTGAAGAGAGTTCAAATATTCTACTGGTAAAGAGGTTTCCTGCTTTTGAACAAACTCCATTTTCTCTTCTTAAAGACTTCAGATCCAAATTCACAAAAGCTATTTTAGGTAGCACATATATCACAACCATAAAATACATGAACAAAGTAGAAGTCTTTAGATCATTTCCTTAAAACTGCACATGATGCAGATAAGCCAGACACTTACCCGTCCTGTGATTTTTCCTTCTGAGAAGTCTGTCCTGAATCTCTGTTTTTAAAAAAGTTAACCATGAATGAATGCAAATATGACAGCCAATCTATCCAGAAAGTCTACATTTAAGCTGACTCTGTTTCATGGGACTCATATTAAGCCTCCTCAGAAGGCTCACCATTCCACTGCAGTTTAATATATTCAATATTTGTAGCTTTACTCCCTGTTTACAAATCATGCAGTACTTGCTGCAACTGACACTAGATCAAGTTCATTAACATCACAGCTCAAAAAACTTGCTTTCCTACTTTTTATGCAGGGAAAGAAAGCATAATAAGCTACCACAAATGGTAATGGTAACCAAGTACTTACTGCTTGCTTGAAGAAAATAAAAATAAAAATCTTACCAGTGCCTCTGTAAGGAGTTCTGTTCTGTGCTCTGTGGAAAACTTAAGTGTTTCGGATTTTTTTCCACTCCCTTTGCGAAAAGTGAGGCTAAATTCTGTTCCTTGTCCTTTTCCAACAGGAGAAATACTACAGATATCTCCATAAGGCCACTAGACAATTGAAAGTAATTAGGTTATACTGCTAGTAATTTTACAGCTACATCTCCCCCTGCTTCTAAACCCCTTAGAACCTATAATAACCCAGGGACAGGCTGTAACAAGATGACAGTCAGCATGCTACACGACAGCATTAGCTGGAACTTCCTATTTGATACTGTGCAAAGTAAGTAAGTGTCCTGACTCCCTTCAGGGACATAGCTTAGCAGTGATCAAACTTATCCCAGTTCCTTTGGAACAGCACAGCCAAAGGCAAATTACTACTTGTTGGCCAAAACAGAGAAATTGCCTAAAAGTAGAAAACCTTACTGGGTATTTGTGGAGTCAGCGAAGGCAACACAGACCTTCTGTTATGTGTGCTTTTGTACACAGCTGCCACACCTTCTGGCTTTTCTGAGAGCTTGTCAGACTAGATGGTTTCTAAAGCCTGAATGTAACTATTCACTGTGGATAATGAATGTAAGTCAAAAATCAACTTCAAAAATGATAGTTACCTGATTTGTAACTTCTAGTGTGTTGGGGTTGTACGTGGTGATAGCATGGGTTCCAACTGAAAAGACTCGCTTATATCTAGAAAACAAAAAAGTGTTAAGTTTCTCCAGAAGTCACAGGAAAACCCCTGCTGAACTGCAAAAATGATGCTAAGAAGATATATACAGGTCTTTGTTAGGAAACGGATATGGAATTTTCTTTGTTCTTAGCCTGAAGTTTACCCTTACAATATGTTAAGCTCTTCTGTTCTATATATCCATAAAGGGGACATACAAGTTAAATACTACTAAATATATTTATTTATGCATACCTTTTCTTAAGTTAATTGCTAAGTCAGGATCAAAGACTCTTGGAACTTGCACTGAAAGGTACTACTAGACCAGAAAAAATTCTAAGGCTACACAGATAGGGAAAAAACCCCCCAACCATTCCTGCAATAGTTTAAAGTATCTGTCTGAAGCTGTCTCAGACAACAGTTTTAACACAAAATCCAATTCACACAACTGGTCACAATACTGTACCAAGTCAAAGCACTACTATGGCCAAGCCTGATTTTCTCCATCTTGAGGGAAACCAAAGCTACCAAACTCTAGAAAGACTCAGATCACTGAAGCTATAGTCACTGTACATCGATATCATAGATATGTTAACTGTGCCAGGGCTTAAACAACAGCTGTAGCAAGGTAGTTGCTGGTGTTTCAGATGTATCAGAAACAACCAGCAATGAGCTAAAGCCAAGGCATTTAGATGCATCAAGTGCAAAATCGAAACCTTACCATAGCTTCATTTACTAGATTATCTTCAAAACATACCCTGAACAAATAAAGACTCTTTACCTATTTCTGGATCTGAAAGTTCTGCAACATAACTAAGCAGAGTTTGAAACAGTTGATTATTAATAATACCTTATTATCTGCACTAACCATGTTACAGGGTGCTTCCATCTGGAAGCCATCCGGCCCAAAAAGTAAAGCCAAACCTGAACCAGAGCCAGTACCAGTAAGTACTCTCTGACTAAAGCAACAGCATTTGAACATGAATGCCTTTCTTGAACCAAATAAAAATACTTTGGCTAGTTGTCCACATTAAAAATGATTGAGTGAATTTAAGTTTCAGTTCTGGGCAAACTGTGGATTTGCTTGGAAAAGATATAATCAACCAGGTGCTTAACTAATCTGAATCTGTGCCGTATTAGACACTGCATCAAGAACCAGCAGGTCACTTCTTCCATCCTTCTCTGCATTCTTGTGTTGCAGTCTCTTTTCCCCTCTCACTTCACAGGTCTGCAGCACAAGCCATCATTTCTGTATAAGGTCAAACTTTGCATGGGCTTCAAATATATTCTGAGCAGCTCCCACATATCCCTTACACCAGGAAGGTCAAGAGCATCTATCTCACAGGCAATCTCACAAACTTAATACCCTTCCATCTTCCATTATTATTCCAATAAACTGGTGCAAGTTACTGGTACAGAGTTTACCTAGGAATTAAACAAGTGCTTATTTTCTTCAAGGCTCAGGAACGCCTGTATTGAACTGATCTGCCACCTTAAGGATGTTTAATATATTTGCAAAACCTGTTTGTTTTTCCACATAGTTGAAATTTCCTTATTTAAGATGCCGGTCAAGGAAGTCATGAAGTAATGAAGCAGAATGTTTGAAGCTACTCTAGCTGCTAATAATTCCACTACATTCAGCCTGTCAGAGAATGCTCCAGTTCTTAGTTCATAAGAAGAAACCAACTGTTCCCTCTCCTCTTGTTGCACAATTTAGGTAGGTATTCTGTCTTTTATACAACTTATAAATAAGGCTTAAGTTCTTTAGAACAGCATATCACAAGTAATAAAGCTCGTTATTACTTGCTCAAGGTTTTGTTTACTTAGCCTACTATGAGCTGCACAGTGCTTTGTGGCAGAGTAAAGATTTGCAACCATTACACATAATTGAAGACCAGCTTCCAAACATCACAGCCCCTTCCTTTTCTCCCCTCATGCTCAAGTCTACATTTCAAGATCTAGGAAGCATTTATTTTCCAGCATTCTTAATATGGGATGGGGCAAGGAACACAAAACAGAACAGCAGTTTTGCTGAGTTTCCCTTGTTTCCTCTCCCTAGGTAAATTCAGAAGGCCCAAGTCCTGCTGCATGAACAGAGCAGATTCAGAAGTCAGCTCTTACACATGGCCTACTCTTGTTCAGAACTTCACCTTTAAATATGTAAGAAAGGTATTCACACCTTCAGGACTTGAAGAGTTTACTATTAATTATCTCTCAAACTACTCTGCAGTACTGTCTAATCCCAGGCTGTTTTGAGAAGAGTTGAAGCAAACATCCTCTTCCCTGTAAAAAAGCTTTTGCCTATTCACTAATTATTTCAAAGCACTGTAGAGATCTTTTTAATCAGAATGAACCCGGTAGACAAATTTCATACCACCACAACCAACAGAAAAACAATCTTCATTAATTTTACAGATCTACAGATTAACATGGGAGCATCATCATTTGTACTACTAGGAAATACTTTACGGACACACACACAGAGCCCATATTCAAAGTGACAAATTCTATGAGTAGTCAAAATTATTCAGGCTCATTTAGCACCACACATTAAGTTACTACATTTTTTTAATGTTATACATAGATTATACTGAGAATGTAGAACTATGAACTGAGTGGACTAAAGCATTCAAATATAAAATTACTATAAACCAAATAAGCTTCTGCTGCAACAAACAAGAGGCAACTACTTACTAATTACTTCTTTCCCCTTCATTATAAAAGTACTAACACACCACTGAATTTTTACACTGAATCTGTCCTAAACTTTAGACTTAGCCTGAAGTTCTCTAAGACTTCTGTAAGTGTACCAGAACATTACTATCAAGGTTCAAGATCATAACTTCAAGAGCTTGCCTCAGGCTCTTTAATGAAAGGAGTTGGGCAAAAGAAGAAATCTGAGGTTTATGCATTTGGTTTTCACCAAACGGCTCAAATCACACACACACTAAATTTGCACATATGCCACAGAAAATTCTGAGAAAGAGACCAGGTGTTTTCTAACAGAAAGACTAGGAGGAACAAACTTCTAATATTCTACCCCAATATAGTACCTTATTGTTACTAAGGGAAATAGTTTATTCACCCATGCCCACACAACTCCAAATGCATGGATCATAACTCAGGTACAACTCAATTTACTCAAGTACTGGATACAATTCTACTGAGATAAAACTAAATATTAAACAATTTCTTTCAAGTCAATCGAAACTCTGTCTTGGTAGAGGAAAGATTTTGCACTCAGAGAGCTGCTCAGTCTAGTCTGGACTCTGAACCACCCAGACTTTTAATTTTTGCTGACAAAAAAGCAGGGAGCTCTCACAATTCACAGGAAGATCGCGACTGCTGCTCCTTGAAATTCTGTCCTTCTTTCCTTCTCAGTATTCCCAGTCTTTGATAGGATGAATGTGTCAGACAGGCAAAATAAATCAACTAGTTTCAATTTATTGGCCAAACAACACATTAGGACTGTACTTCTTTATATAACCATTACAATCAAGCAGTTCTCATGTTCCCAAGGTGCAGATAACTCACCCTCTTCGTTATGTTGATGTTTAGCTAGCAAGGAGAAACCCCATTCTACAGAGATACTATGCATGTGAAAAGGAACAGTAGGTAAGGATACCAAAAAAAGTCCTGTAAGAGCTGATTTCAGACACAGTGTAACAAATACCAGTTACAATAACTTAGTGGATAATTTTATTAGACATTACCAAGCTTTAGCAGACAGAAGCATCACCAGAAATTCTCTAAGACCACCATTAGGATCAGGTTTATTTCTATTAGCAGAATTTTTCAAATTATCTCAGTTAGTAGTTTAACAGGTAATCTGTTATACAACTTGTTAAGTGATCCTCATTTATTAAAGTACATAAGACACTGTTCCTCCATAAACCTGTTCTGAGAAGAAGCATTTCCACTTTAAATTTATTGTTTTACATAGTAAATTCAAGAGACTCAGAAGCTGACTAAGTCAGGTGGTCCATTTCAGAGCTACACTGCAGTGTGGGAACATAAGCAGACAAAGGGTAAAACACAGTGTTTAAAATCCAAACTGATTCTAGTGAAGATACATTCAGTTCAGAGACTGAGCAGCAGGAGCCTTTAGTTCAATTTTCATCCATCTGTTGGATGAGGTTAAAACTATGCAGTTAAATCCAATAACAGAGGAGAAATGTCACACAAAACATTAAAAACAAAAAACCAAAATTAACAAACTTCAAACTACTTACTTTCCCCTCCATGAATGTTTTGTTGTGTAGAAACAAGCAAGATCTCTGTTTTCTCTAATTATATTCATTCTGTGCCAAGGCCTGAAAACAAAGGAGACATCCTGTCAGTACTCAGGATTTTTATTTAAAACCAAAGTTCACTAATCATCAATATGCTTCAAGACAAAAAGACTTTGTTTTTAAACTTACGTTTATTAAACAATGCACAAGAACTATTAGTTTCTTCACTGCATTTGTTACACCAGCTACTCCTTAACAGTACCAGGTTCCAGTAATTTATGTCCCATTTGCCGTATTACAATCACTCTACTTTCACTGCACCTTTGCCCATGCAAATTCAAATATATTTTGTCATCTCCAAAATGCCTTACTCCTGAAAATTGTGTGATATCAAAATTATTTGAGTGCCCTCTACCTGCAACTCCAGCTAAGCCAAAGTCCTATTGGAATTTTGAAATAAACAGTAAGGAGCTATCTGGATACATAGAACAATTTGTTTTCCAGTCTGAAACAGAATTTGAGGTTGAGAAACTTACTTATTAGCTAAGCATTGTGATCAAAGAGCTGACTAAGTACCATTTCTGTGCTGAAAAGTTTATGCAATCTCACCACTAATATCCTGACATGCTTATTTCACACAGGAATATCTATTCCCTAAACACACACACACAAAGAGGAATTTAGTGAAACTTGCCCACAACTGCTTGAGTGGACCATTGCTTTAGGAGCTGCTAAGTTCTAGGGAATGCTTGTAAACACTACTATTTTCAATGCCTGAAACAAATGCATGTTGAGTTGTTCAGAATTTAACCTTCCTTTTACTTCATTGTGCTGTTATTGCATAAACAAGGAAGTTAAACAGACATTCCCTGATTAAATACAAGAGTGAAGTTGTCACTCTTCATTTACTGTTACAGCATTAGTTTTATTTTCAAATGTGTTAAAACAGGCTTCTGTGTTACTGATTGAAGACTGGTACTACTCTCAGGTTCACAGCAATAACATGGTGGCATCCCCAAAACATCACGCACTAACGCTGGTCTGCAAGAACACAGCTTGCCTGAAGCAACTCTCAAGGAACCCAATTCCAGTCAGTACCCCACTGAAAACTAGATAACAACCCACTGTCTTTTTACTTTCAGCTAACTCTGCTTGATTTGGTAAATGAAAATTTCTTATTTTCAGATGGATGACCCGTAACATTAGCTCATCACTAATTTCTACAACTTCAGGTTATTGTCTTTCTGAACAAAGGCTGTAGCAGTTAGGGAGTCATAAGCATGAAGAATGGATAACCTGATCAAAATGAACTCTAGAACTCCTTCCCTCAGGTGAAGAACCAGAGCAATCATCACTACCTACTGAAGGAAACTTGGGATACTGCCTCTGGGAAGAGAGAAGTGCAGTATTTACATGTTTCAATGACTCAATCTTTGAGTCAAATCTTCAGAACTAATACTCCAGTGACTTGTGGCAAGTTAAATTCTCTAAAGACAGCTTTTGGAAAGGGACAAGATATTCAACAGCATTATTACTGTTGACACCATCTACCTGGATCTGTGCAAAGCATTTGACACTGTCCTGCATGACAGCCTTGCCCCTAAACTGAAGTAACACAGATTTGACAGATGGACCACTCAGTGGATAGGGAATTGTCTGGAGGGTTGCACTCAAGGAGTTGCTGTCAATGGCTCAATGTTGAAGGAGAGATAGTGACAAGTGGCATTCCTCAGGGGTCAAGATTGAGACTGGCACTGTGTAAACACCTTTGCCTGGTGTTAACTGGGCTCTCTGCAAGTTTGTTGATGACACCAAGCAGTGTGGTGCAACTGACAGGCAGGAGGGAAGGGATGACATCTAAAGGGGCTCTGACAGGCGAGAGTAGTGGGTCCGTGCCAGCCTCACAAAGTTCAACAAGGCCACATAAAAGATGCTGCACCTGGGCTGGGGCATCCCAAACACAAATACAGGCTGGGTGGAGAATGGCTTGAAAGCAGCCCTGATGAGGATTTGGGGGTGTTGGTTGCTGAGAAATTTGACACAACCCAGTAACATGCACTCACAACCCAGAAGCACATTCTGGGCTGCATCAAATGAAGAGTGGCCAGCAGGCCAAGGGAGGCAATTCTTCCACTCTGCTCTGCTCTCGTGAGACTCCACCTGCAGTACTGTGTCCAGCTCTGGGGCTCCCAGCATAAGGAGGACCTGGTGCACACCTCTAGGAGTGAGTCTAGAGGAGAGCAACAAAGATGGCCAGGGAGGGAGCTGGAGCACATCTCCTGTGCAGACAGGCTAAGACCTGGGGTTGTGCAGCCTGGAGAAAAGGCAGCTCCAGGGAGAACTTACAGCAGCCTTCCAGTACTTAATGGGACCTACAAGAAAGCCAGAGAGGGGCTTTGGGCATGTAGTGACAGCTTTAACCTGAAAGAGGGGAGGGTTAGGTTAGATGTTAGGATTAAATTCTTTATTGTGAGGATGGTGAGGCACTGGAGCAGGTTTTGCCCAGAGAAGTTCTGGACACTCTTACACCAGCCCTGGAAGTGCTCAAGGCCAGGCTAGATGGGGCTTTGAGCAACTTAGTCAAGTGAAAGGTGTTCCTGCCATGGCAGGGAGGTTGGAACTGGATGATCTTTAAGGTCCTTTCCAACCCAAAGCATTCTGATTACTCCTGAAGTTCTCTGTTTTGCTGGGTTTAAGAACTATTATTATTACCATGGATAAGAATCAAACCATTACACTCTACCCAAACTACACAGATCCTGCTGTACAGCAGCACACTTTAGATCTGGTAATTTTGTTTTAAAGTTATCTTTCAGAACAACATGTCCTATATTCAATCTTCATGCCTCTCTTTCAAAGCCATTTTCTTGACATTGACTAAAGTATTAGTAAAAATAAAATAAGAGGCTTATAACAAGACTAGCTCCACTAAGTACAGGATTAAAAGATCTGTTTATCTGTAATTCCAGTTTCACCAATACCAGACTCCTCCGACCAGCTCTATTGGGTCTCCCACTTGCTCTAGAGTATTTAAAGCAAGATATTCTCAAGGTTGTAAATATCTACTCCTAATAATACAGAACTAAGAAACATTAATTTATGAGCTACCAGCAGCTTCCAGTAATTTTAACACCAGCATCTAACTAGAATCAGGATACTGATACATGAAGTATTGTACCTGAAGTGCAAGTGACAAATTCACCAGACTGCTTTTTGGTTTAGATGAAAACTACTAAAATCATTTAGCTTTGATGCTTTACCCACTGTGCTTCTGGACAGTGATTGCAACCATCCCTCCCACTGAGGAGGCTACCACAGGGGCAATACATGCCCAAGTCTAGTAACAATTAATTCTTGTACACATTTTCCAGCAGTTTAACAGAGAGAAGGGCTAACAATAGCCCAGTGTTCTGAGCTGCTGTGTTAAAGTCCAGCAATTATTTTCCAGCTGTCTTTGATTTCACAGTAAGAACAAGATGAAAAAAATAGTTCATACCAAAGACAAAGATACTTTAGAAGAAACCAAAAAGTTCTCTTCCTTCACTCATTCCAGCAGAACCAGAGTGGCATCACTCTTGCTGTACTATCTACAGTGTGATAGACTGTAATTTTAGCACCGAAGACAGTATAACCATTGACTTTGCAGAACACATCAGGCTTTACCACGAATCAAGTATAGCCATATTGCCAGTGTAAGCTATAGTGGCCTGCTTAGTCCTATCAGATTAATTTCCTAAAATAAGAGAACATTCTTGTTACCTTTACCTCTTCTTCCCATATTCAATAGACCTTTAAAAAGTTAACTGACTTAACACAAAAATTGAGTGAAATATGTTACTTCACTCATAAAAGCATCCAGGACACTAAAGCACTAACTTTAACAATCATCTTCGTGTTCTGGGGTACCTAGGAGTAGAGAAGTCACAACTTCAAAGGTTATTTTGAATACTTTGCAGCACAGCTATTACATATCCCATACTGATGGGTTTCAAAGTTTTGATACTAGAGAAACACCCAGTTGTTCCAATTCCACTGGAGCAGAGGCAAAACCTACTTTGAAAGTAGCAGTTTGTAAACATGATTTGTTTAGTTGAGAGTGCACATGGTGAATGCTGATGCAGACTATAGTCAAATAATCCAAGGATTCTGCAGGCAAAGTATTGTCTACAAATTGCAACTTCTTTTGGGACCCCAGCTCCCCAAAATATCCCCTGGATATTTTAATCAGCTTTTTCACAGGACTGCAGTTCAACAATACTTTCCTATTTGGTTCCTGTAGTACCGTAAATAGCAGTGAAACAGCTTTAGGGGAAGAGCTGAAACCAGATTTTTGTGTGCCTCATGTACCAGAAATAGCAACCCCTTAAATTAAAGGGCCAGAACTGTTTCCAGGACTCCCCCTGCCTCAGAGTTTAAGCTACATAGAATAGCTTGAGTTGAAAGGGACCTTTTACACAAGTAGGTATATTACACAAGCTATGCTCAATTTGCATGCACTTTTTATTTTCCAGGATTTCACATTCTTCAGACAAAACTACCATCTGGGAAAACAATCTATTTCAGGAAACTGAGACAAGTCAGTCTCAAACTACCACTTGTTGAGTCAGAAGCAAAGCTGTGACCTTGCATCAAAGCAATAGGCACAGCTGTACTTATACATAAGTTTCCTTCAATTTATTTAATAAGTTGGAAGTTTGGACATGGGCTCAAAGTTTAGTGCAGAGTTCAGATTGAGTTCTTTCCTGATCATATTATCCCTCTATTATTACAAAGCCTCAATATCTTTCTTAAGTGAAGGTTTAGCAAGGTAGGATTCAGAGCCACACAGGATTATTATTCTGTTCCACTGCAGGAAGGAGTAAAAGAAATGGCTGATAAGAAAATGAGATTTTGTGGGCAAAAGAGGAAGAGAAATGCAGATAAGAAACTGAGATTTTGTTTTAAAGACTTATTTCAGCATGGCCAAATACAAGTTAGACTTCTTGGAAAGTCTTTACTACGGAGGGACAGACACTCATAGCAAGCTCAAGTGTAACTTTTCTGAGAGAGAAGACATACTATGAGCAGAAAAACAGTGACCAACTGGAAAGAAATGAGAGCAAAGCACTAAAAAAACCCCTAAGGTAGTGTTATTCTGTGGTTCTACATACCTGCCTTCTAGCTTAAGGGTCTGGAGCCTGATTTCCAGTCATCTACTCCTCTGCATCTTTAAAACCATTATCTAAATAAGTGAGTTTTCCTGCACTGAAATGTTTTAGCTATCTATGTTTCAGCGACCTCTTTCACTGCTGTGGTCACTAACTGGCAGAGTTTTGCCTTCAGACAGATTCTTTTTAACAAGCCTTAATTTTTCCTCTTCCCTGAACAGTATACTCTTCTCCTGAAGTACTACAGCCTAATTAGCTGTGCAAACATATTTCTTCATCTGTAGTGTAGGAACTCTCAGTCCCTTTTGTAAGAGAGGCAGGAGGTAAGACCCACCAGATCCTTAAAAGAAGCTACATGCAGTCTGCTGCAGTGATAGCAGCAATCCCACCTTCAGTGGCCCAGAACAGAAACAGGCTGAGAATTTCAGCCTTATTACTACCATAAATGATAGTGACAACATTAGCATCCATCCTCCAGGTGACCCATTCCCTCACTGACGACCAGTGTTGAGGATAAGAAAAAGTGTGGAAGATTCTGGTTTTCTTTTAAATTTATATTAGCATTCTGCTTTACCAGTGAACAAATCCGATTCACCAGCTAGACAGGTGACTATCAGAACAAAAGGATATATTCACTAAGGGAAGGAAGAAAAAAAAAGTGTCCCTTTCAGTCATAGTTTAGCAATCTTGTCATATTTCTTCAGAATAATGTTCTGTTTTATTAGTGAGGCAAGAAAGTTGTTAATTTTTTTTGACTTGAGAATAGTTTTTTGGAAGCAAATCAGGAAGCTAAGCAGTTGAAGGTTAACACTTCAAGATATGGGTGAATGCCAGCAGAAGAATTATTAAGTCACTTACTGAGCTTCAAACAAGTTAAAGCAAAGTCACCTCTTCAGTATGAAAAACAGATCTAGCTCTCAAGACCAAGCCTCAGCATATCACTTAAAAACTAGAAATACACAGTGATTCAGTCCCTCAGGACAAATACGTGCTTGGAAACTATGAAAAATGCCACATGACACCCAGAGGAGCAAGCAATACATATGAAATAAATCTTTTAAAAAATGTGTCCCAACAAGGCTGAAATACAAGCTTAAAGTTCCTGGAAAGTCAATACCGCACAGGGACAGAAATGCAGCTCTGTCTCCAAACACTCAGATATTTGCTGCAAGTGGAAAAAACTGTCAGTAATAATAGAAAGGCGCCAGTAACTTCTAGTTAAGTGTTCTGGCACTTGGCTGCCTATAGTAGACAGGAATTAGACCAAGCTGCATATCTATGAACTGAAGCAGGCTAGAGCCAAGCTTAAGTTTCACATCTGTAATACTGGTTCTGTTATTTTGATTTTATTCATGGCAGGCTGTTTGTAGAGCATCTTCCTAACTCAATCCTAAAATGAAACTCAAGTCACTAGTAGTCCCTTCAACAGCCTCCTTCTTTTCAACATATCTCACTACATGCAAGTGGCCTATGGAGACAAATCTAATAATCAACAACAACAAAAAAAGACTTCAGCTTCAGAGAACTTCAATTCTAAAACAAGGATTATTTTCTGAAATGCAGTATTATCTAACCAGCGCCACGTAACAGGAAACGAAGCAGTTATCTACTCAATTGTATCTACTCCAACCATTATAGATCTTATTTGTGAAAGAGCACAGGAGAAAAAGGGAAAACACATTTCAGATTACATTAACTTCGAAAGCAGCCACATAGCAGAGATTAAGTGCATTCACAGGAAGTCTCTGAATAAACTTCTAGGCCTATGTTTTCCCCCAAGCAGAATGCTCAAACACTCCCTCAGCTTGAGGGAACCAAGCCGAAAAGAGAAAAAAGACCTCTCCCTCCCAACTGAAGTGCTAAGACAACATTACTATGGCTCAGAACTCGGCCCTCAGTAGAGACAGAGCTATGAAGGTACAAGCTTCACACCACCTGACAGGAAAATCTATCCCAAAGACTGCTGGCAGCTCACTGCAGACAGAAAACCATCCAATATGCCTAGTTGTTTTGACTTTCATAAAACAAAAATCAAGCTAAAAGCATCCATGGGAGAAATTCAAACAGTCTTGGAAAAATAAGCGCGTTAAGGGTAGATTTTCTGAAAGATGCATCTAGTTCTGCTCATGCTCTTCAGACATACTGTTAGCACTCAAAAAAGAAACAAAATCTCATCTCTCTGTGAGATTGTATCTCTCCCATCCTTCATAAATTATTTCCCAAAGCATCTCTTGACGGGTATATTTTGATCTGAGGGCAGGAGGAGAAAAATAACGTGCCTTTTCTTAATGGACACGTCAGTACTCTTCTAAGAGAGAGGACAAATTCTGCCCGGCGGCTACAGAAACCGCATCAGGTGCGGGGTACGCCGAGTGAAGCACCGGGCGGGCTGAGGCTGGAGAACACCCCCAGACTCTCCCCTGCTCGGATACAGGAAGCGAAGGGCTGCGCGCGGCTGGTGACAGGCACCACGCTGGGGACGAGGGACACCCGCTCACCGCCCCAGGCCCCTCACGGCTGGGGCAGGATTGGGGCTGCGCCGGCGGCAGCATCAGCCCCCGGGCGGCAGAGCGAGTCCTGCCCCAGCCCCGACCCCGCTCCCCGCACAGCCCCGCGGGCCGGGCGCGCCCCCCGCCCACCCACCCGGCCCCGAGCAGCGCCCGGGACCGTGGAAGGAGGTGGGGGCTGCCGCCGCCCCCTCACCTCCCCCGCCGCTGGGATTTACCTGGCCGGGGAGCCCGCGCTGCCCGGACCTGCCCCCACCAGCAATGCGCTTTCCCGGTGATAAGGGCGAAGGGGCACTGAGCGGAGCTCTCGCCCCTCACCCTCCGGCCGGCCGGGCGGGCGGCACCCGCTACACCGCTCCCGCTGCCTCAGAGCCTGGCGCTGGAGGCCGCCATCTTAGCTCGGGCAGCGAGACCGCCCCCTCGGCGCAGCCGCCGTGCGGCCCGGGGCCGTCACGGGACGCGGTCACCTGATGTGCTCCGCGCTGCCTCCCCCTTCCCTCCGCCTCTCTCTTTCTCGCTCCCGCCCGCCCTCCTTCCTTCCTTCCTTCCTACCCTCGCCCCCTGCCCTGCCCTGCCTTGTTCTGCCGGGAACCGGCATGGCTCCCTGCGCACGCGTCGCGCCGGCGCGGGAGGAAGTCCGCGGCGCGTTGCCTTTGCGCGTCGCCTGAGGAGTGTGCCTGACCGGTGGGCTCCTGCCGGGGCGGCTTCAGGCCGTGAAAGGCGCGTTGAACAGTTAAAAAGCCAGAGCACGCTTTTTTAAATGATGCCCATTACTTACGTGACTGTAGAAGCGATGTTAAAATGCCACATTAAGGCTGCCGAGGCTGAATCACTGATTTATGTGGTTGGCTAACCACTCTCCTGAGTTGTTACAGGACTCTTGAGCTCCTCGCCAACTTCCCCATATTCTGCACCAGATGTAAGATTTCCCAAAAACGTTGTAAACTACGGCAGCATTTATAACACAACCTCCTTAAAATGCCTACTGATTGGCATAAATATTTTGAATGTTTTAAAATATGACTTGCATTAGCATACATGAGCTTACTATGGCCTTTCCCCTAAAACAGTGTCATTAAAGTCTGCAGATAAAGAGAGAAATGAGGGGGAAACTGTGACTGGAACTAATTATCTTGGAGAAAAAAGATCAAAACCACAGGCTGTAAATTGCTAATTTTTTAATATCCTTTTCATCATCATACAGACTCTAAGAAAACAGCATGAAGCTGAGTCAGGGGAGGTTTAGAATGGATATCAGGAGAAAGACTTTCACCCGGAGGGTGGTTGGGCACTGGAACAGGCTCCCCAGGGAAGTGGTCACAGCACCAGCCTGACAGCGATCAAGAAGCTTTTGGACAATGCTCTCAGGCACATGGTGTGATTCTTGGGGTGTCCTGTGCAGGGCTGGGAGTTGGACTGATGATCCTTGTGGGTCCCTTCCAGCTTAGGATATTCTGTGATTCTAGGATAAACTATCTGTCTTATATTTTGCTTAAGATGCATAAATACTAGTCAGTCATTCTTTTGATAAATCTAGTCCTCTGAATCTGGGGCACTGTGATAAAATAGTGCTGATGGGAAAATAACATTACTTTGGGGAAGCTGATAAATTGCTTTTGGTTACAGAACTTCAAGGGAGGGGAAAAAAAGATTTAATGTTTTATTAACGTACTAGGAATTGTAGGAATCTAATTTCAGAGGGAAGTCATATGATTCAGAAGAGTTTCTTTGAGTGCATGGAGGAGTTTTTCGACAGGCTTGGAGCAATTTCTGGTTTTGTTGATTAGTTGGCTCAGAGGATTTTTTGTTCGGCGGGTGTTGATTTTGTTTTAGTATTTATTTTTCGTTGTTGATATAGGTAGGTAAAATACATGAAGTAAAGCAGCAGCTTGTTAGGTGTTTATTACTCGGGAACAAAAAATTACACTTGCGTAATGAAATTGGTGTAACAAAGTAGTAATCAATGTTTTCAGGGATGGATTTTAATCAGACAGCACTGATTATACTTCAGTATACTTATTCAGCTCAAGCTAGTATTTCAGTAACTGTGTTTTCCTCTATTTTTGGACATGCTTTTGTCTAAGTAGCGATATTAACTTTGGTTCTAATGCAAGCAACTGATAAAAGGAAAGGAGAACACAGATTAAGATAGAGAAAATTTGAGAGATAGTGAAATAGTAATTTTGAAATGATTATTAAGAGAAAAAGCAAACAAGGAAGGTGTGGTTAGAAGTTCTGACAGGAAGTTATGGAAATTATATCGTACAACATGGTACAATATCTTTCAGAAATTAAAGTAGACCAGGATTTCATTACTGTCTAATTGTAAAGTATTTCTGAAATTACATTGTGTGCAAACTATAGCATTCTAGTTTCTTGTGAGATGATGCTGCTGGATATTTTTAGAGATAGGATCTCATTTTTCTGTTTAGCTGAAGGTTTGTGGAAATGCTGGAATACAAAAATTGTATTTTTAACACCTTCAATTTAAAAGTTTGCTGTTTTAATTTTAAAAGAAAGTGAACACAATCCTCACTCCAGTAATGTCAATGGCAGTTTTGTTATTGCCTGTGTCTGACACAGGTAGTGTTTTGCCCTTAGTTTTCCTGGTCACTTAGAGAGTCAGAAATCATATCAGAGCCATTCTCATTATCAAAATAAGAATAACAAAACACAGGTTTGATGCCTTCTTGAAAGTTAAAATGTTAAATTGCTTTAATCCACTTTGGAGAAGCAAACCCATGTTCAGTTCTTCCAGATCTTTCATCTGAAGTACTGAAATGTCAGTCTGACCTTGTCCATTTAAATACTTCCATTTGCAAAAGAGTTCAGGCCACCTCCAATCTAGAGAGCAAGGTCTCTTCTTACCATCCAATTATTGAAATCTGGAAGGAATGAAGAGTTCTAGTCCGCCACTAAATAATTAATAGTCCACTGGCTATTTCTGTGATCAGCACCTATTCTGAAAGACTGTGGTTTAGGATGGCTGAATTCTTCAAGCACACTACAGTACAGATACAGTAGAGCCAATGCTAGGATTCTCTGCAGCAACAGTAAATATTGTGATTGTACCTACAACCTATAGTAGCAGAGATCCTATTACTGTTGAAACAGATATATTGTGGTTTATAGCAATAACAAAGAACAAGTTTCTATCTAGCCTGCAAGCAGCAAGCAATGGACAAATTAACTTCCCTTCCTGGTACTGTCTCTAATGATGGGGCAGAATTTTGTGTCATCTCTTTGGACAAATGAGAGATTTTTCCACCATTCCTTGTTTTACAAGAAAAGAAGTTCCTGCTAGAATTGAGAATAGTTACTTTACCCTCTTACTTAACTTACAGTGTTGGAGGGTGCCGGACCATCCACTCTAAGATCAACTACTGCTTTTCTGCCATGAGGTAATGGGGATCTTAAAGACTGTATCTAGGAGGTACACCACAGTTTAGCATAAATTTAGGGTAATTTACAGAAAATATGTTTAATAATTGTAATTTTTAGATGACCAAATAACAATAACAGTAATCCTTTGATGACTAATTATAGTGCTTGACTGAGAGGGGATAACAAAGATTTTGAAAGGGGGAAGTAAGTGTCCAAGTCCCACATAAATCTAATTAAGTAACATGCTTTTGGAAACCTCTGTCCTGTCTCTTGTCACTTCTACTGCAAAATTGTTGTAAATGGCAAAATGCAGGTTACACAGAGGGCCTTCTGGAAATCAGACCCACATTACTGCCTCAGTCTTTGTTCTATTCTTTATTATCCCAAAGATCCATTAATACTATGCTGACAGTCTGCCAGCTGTTCAAAGCTCACGTCAAATTTTTATGTATCTTGACATATTTTGTCTAAAAATAAATGCAGATAATAATGATAATTTATCTTCTTTGTGACATTAATTAAAAGGTAACTTCTGGATGCTCCCTATTAATAATTCTATATTTCCTGATAGACTCGTTAAATGATGACTTGTTTGTTGTCTTAGCTAATAGCTTGATAATAACTGTAGTCTAAGATAATTAACTTTGTGATAAATTTTGTTAAATTATTAATAAGTGTCTTCAATACAGTGATTCGTGCCAATCTGTATTCATATTCATAGCATCCCTCCAATAACTCCTCTTCTCTTTGGATAATCCTTTCATTTTGGCATCGACCTATGTGCAGTAAATACTCCCATATTAACTTTTAATCTCTTAAACCACCTATACCATTGTATAACCTGGTCTTTTTGGTATTTTTTGAAGATAATCTACAAATTATCTTTTAACTCTTTTACCTTTCAATAGTTAAGTTCCAATATTAGTTGCAATCCAGTCTTAGTTTTTTTGGGTACATCTGGTATAAGAAAAGTGAATGTAACAGATTTGCTTAATATCTCAGATGTCATTCATAGTAGAAGGAATCTTTTTATGGAACTAAATAGCAATGCAAAATGGTGTAACAGTTCCTAATGAAATTACACTGCTTAAAATAATGTGTGGTTGTATTTTTTCAAAGGAAAATGTAAAGGAGAAATATATTGTTTATTGCATGTAAAACAAAATAGGAACCATTTCATAGAGGAAGTCTTTAACTACCTTCTCTTTTGACTGCATTTAGCCAGGTTGTTGAAAAAAAATCTACACATATGTGCAGTGGTAACCTTGATAAAATGACAATGAAAATTGCATATACTTAGTTCATCCTGGGAATGCTTCACCTTAGAATTGCAAGCCAGCTTAAGATAAACTGTTCTTTGAAATATCTGGCTCTTGGGGACCATTTTGTGGTGGAAGGTACTGCAGATGTCCCAGGTAATATTTGTGCCCGCTGTTGACACACAGCCCGTGCAGGGAAGTGCCCTGAAACACAAAGAGGCATTGCAGAAGGAGCAGACTCTGAAAAAGGTGAGGGGCTAGGCGAAGAAGAAATTGGAGTTCTGGAAGAGCAGAACTGGAGAGCAGGTGCTATCTGTGGCCAGCATGGTAGGAGTGGGTTTTGCACATGGGAATCATAGGATGGATAAATACCTTGAACAACTGAGAGAGAAGGGGAGCAATCAGTCAGCTTCTGCAGACTAGACCTGAGAACTGGGAAAATAGGAAGACTGTGAGGCTATGATTTTTGAAAACTTTACTCTGAACAGAAGAAATGTTCATGTAAGGAGAAGAGGATTTTTTCTCAAGAAAACTGATACAGGCAACTCACAGAAGAGGGAAAGCAAAAGGAGAGGAAACACTTGGATCTGGCCTAGCAAAACACTGTTAATGATACAAGTCGCTGAGAAGAAAGACTGGGAATGTCTGGGAAGGAGACAGGGATTGATCTGAGGAATAGAAGCTGAACCAACATAGGATGATAGGAAGATTCAAATGTAGAAGCAAGGAGTGAGAGAAAGGGCTTAGCTGAGCAACAGGCTGAAAGAGACAGGACAGAAGAGGCAGTACCCACAGTAGTCTGCTAAACTAGAAACCACAGTTTCTCCAGGATAACTCAGGCTGGGAAACCTAATGCCCGTAGGTATTTGACATCTCTCTAGTGGATCTCAAATTAATTCTGTTGTTAGTTATTCTTAATACTCATCAGAGATCTGTGTTCCAGATCTAGATGTGGTATATGATATCATCCCACATCATAACTATGTGGATTTTTAAAATAAACCTAGAGAATTTTGCATTTACATACATAAATACCTATACAGTATTGACATTGTAAACCCAAAAGTCTTTTAGAGTTAAAAAATTCCAGAAGATTAGGATTAGGAATTTGCAAATGATTGCATGCTTGTGTACCATTTTTATCCATGGGAGCTTGGCCTTATTCACTCCACAAGATGAAAGGACTCATTAAATCCACATGGATGCTATACTGTGTTCTGTTCACATTTCTCAGTTTGCTGGCCCAAGATTTATTTAGTGTGCACTATACCAGCTCTATTATTCAAGATTCAGAATATTCAAGCTTACTAATTTACATATTGAGATTTCTGTGACATTGTTCAGTACACTGAGTGCTCCAGGAACATGAATTCATTTATTTTCACAACATCCTTCTGCTTCTAATATTTGGCTAGTTGAAAGTACACTAATGGGTTTTTTTCTGTATATTGCTGTGTATAATTTTCAAGTATCCTAACACAACCTTTAAAGATTGTGAATTTTTTAGCAAAAACACACTTCTCCCATTAAAAAAAAAATTGGTATTTGATCTCTCCCTTTCTCTTTTTATAGACATGAGAACAATACAGATGACAGTGTACCTTGTAGACTTATTCAATGTATTGATCTGCGTGTCAGTTTGACATGTCAACTTTTACACGTCTTACATATTTTAGGACATGCTCCTATCCTATAAAATTCACATACTTCAGACATTGAATTGTCAACTTCGTTGTCAATTTATTTATTAAAAGTTGATTTTTGTGGAAAGTTAAATTTAAATGCTAGCCTAGGAATAGGAATGCTATTAATTTGAGAAAATGGACATTGACAGAGCAGCTGAAATTTATGTTCAGCAATTAGGGAAACAAAAAATAATAATAATTTTTTTAAAAAGGTTAAAAAAAGTTATTTTGAACACTGAAGTATTTCAGGAGCACACTGAATTAGTGGGACAGTAGGAAAATTCAGTCATAGGAAATTTTTTGGTAGAACTACTCAGAATCACAGGGAGATTCCTTGAATGTATCTGTATTTGCAGTGCAGGTATTTAAATTTTGTCATCCAAACCAAAACAACCTTTGAAAACCAAGCAACAGGTTCCTGTTGCTTACACAATACTGTTTTCATCAGCAAGAGTTATGAAGGAGTCACTTATATATTCTTGACTCCTCACTGCAGCCTATACAACAACAGGGGAAAAGTAAGTACTAATTCCCTGATTCCCTAGCCTGGGGTGAAATCCCAGAAGTAGAAATAAGTGAGATTATAATGCCCAATGGAAAGAATTGAGGACAAAACAACAAACAGGAATTATTAACCTTGCCCACAGTTCTTCAGAGAATCCTAAAAGTCTTACTATTTTCAGAGAGCAGGAATGTTCTTGAACATATCCAGTTGCATCAAAATTTGTTCATGAAGCACAGAGAAGAACAGAGGAAATTATGATCTCATAACTTGCAGGTCAAGCCATTGAAATTATAGCCATGTGAGAAAGAATGTAAATCAGAAAGATTCTTTCATTTTTCCTTTTTTTTTTAAATTTTCTTTTAAGGCTTCCCATAGTCCTGTGGTATGCTCTTTACCATTTAGAATGACTGCTATCTGAGAAATCCAGACTAGGTGTTTTTATAACAATTTAATCTCAAGCATTATCTGTATACCTGTTAGAGACTCCCACCCCAGTTAATGCTCTATATGCAGGATCCACAAGTAGAACACATTTTCATGGTGGATTTTACAAAAATGTAATTTGGTTTTATAAACATTCCAAAGTACAACAGAATGCAATTATCTGATTGCTGGAGGACAAGAAAGTCCATATTAGTTCAAGAGCTGTTTTATTGAGCTGTGTTCAATTTCTCAAAGCATTCAGAAGTTTCATTATGAGATTACACCAGAGACCCCTAGCTCCAGCACCATGCCACAGAAAATGGGATGCCCAACACCTGTTGCTTTCCATGTTCCTGCTACTCACTATCTAACCCTGCTCTCCACAGAAACTGTTCACAACTATTTCAAAAGTTAGTATAGCTTTCTGTGTATGTGGTTTGTAGTATACACATTATACTAGGCTACTTAAGGTGCTCTGTCCCCTGTCCCTTTTTTTGCCATGGAAAGCTAGAAATTAACTATTGTGACTTTGCTTTCAGTTCACTTCAGTCAGAATGCCTAAAACCCATCCGCGATGGTATTTTAGACTAAATTCCTATGCGTAGCTTTACATCTTGGTGTAACTTCCCACAGCAAAGAAGGCACACAAAGCCACCCTGTCCCCACATGGCAAAGCTGGCATGTCACATACTGATGGCACAAGGTGCATCTGATTTAATTGACATTTAAAGCTGAAACTCCTGATGGAGCCAGGAGAAGATCACGTAGCTGTGCCTCCTCCTTGATGCAGACAGATCTCAGATCTAAGAGGTCACGCACAATTACCCTGGAGTCCTTGGCTCTGAATCTCCAAATACCACTGTGGAGCCCATGAAGAAAAATAAAGTGATTGAACCCACAGGGGTGGGTGGTATTCCCTGTAGGCATATTCTCACCTTTATTGTTCACAGGCAAGAGGTCTCATCATTTGTGTGAGAAATGTTTTAAGCTCTCTGTGCAACATCAGTGATCACTGGTGCTGGTCTGAACGAGGGTGGGGAATATTCCTAGGCAACACACCCTCTCCTTGGAAGAAGACTCAGAAGAGATGGGCACAGGTGCTTACAAAGCTCATGTCATGAGCTATTTAGAGTGATAATCAGATTATATCCACATTAACAACACAGGGAGAGTGTAGCAATATACTGCAATAATGCTAAACTGCATTGCAAAGCATGGACATAGAGAAGCTGGTATTTGCCTTTCCCCTGTTATTGAATGACAGCTATAATGTAAGATTGCCGGACACAGTGAGTCATAAAAAAGAGCATCAGTCAGCATGATTTTCAGGCTTTTCCCCATTTCCTGTAATAAGCAGAAGCAGTACTTTGGAAATTTCTGTTTTCTTTTGAGTTGGTAGATACTTTTTCTTAGATCTTTACAGTTTCACCTTCGTTTCCCTCATGCTGTTGCTGGTTTCATTTTTCTCATCATGACCAAATCACTGAGTCCCTTAAGAGTTTCTCAAGGATACTGGTATTTCAGCTTCTGGTGATGAAAAAGTATTTCACCCTTAATATCCAGATCACTGGGTCGTTTGGCTGAATTAATGGAAACAGAAGTAGATGAATGTGACAAAGCACAACAAGCAAGGCAGAAATGCATGCAGTAAGTTAACACCCCTTCTAGCATCCATTTCAGGCAGTATATTATCCATATTATCTTCCCACTCTTTTTGCTTTGCCTTGACAGAGATCGTGACCATCAAGTGGTATATAAGGCATATGCTGTTGTTTTTAAGCATAAGCATATGGACAGTTATGTAATCTTATTTAGTGCTAGTTTGTTTTTTGGCCAGATTTCCCTGAACTTCTGCTGTCCTATTTTTAGTGTATGGCAGAGAGGCATGTAATAAAAGAAGCTCGAATATATCCTTATTTATACCTCTTAATTTGTGGAAAATAAAAAATTATTATTGTACTATACTAATATACCAGTTTTGGATTATATTAATTAATCAGCTTTTTGATAAATTACTTAGCAGTGAAGTGAAATTAGCTAGTGTGCTTATTGAATTAGTTGGTCAGCAAGTAAGTGCTATCCACTTGAGAGGAGGGTAGACAAAGTTTAAAAATGCTTGAACTGTCCCTCAATGGAGGTGATGCTATAGCAGCCATGAAAGGACCATGTTCACTATTATAAAATCACAGAATTCTTTTGTTTCTGCTTCTGGTCCAAATTGCATTTTGAGAGGAGGAATATCTTCCACTATAGCAAGGTCAAGAATAAAATTCATGAATATGTAAGTCAATTTCATAATTGCTCAGCTTTTTACGGATAGTTTTCACCCACAATCTGCAAAACAAGTGATTTGTTATCAAAAAAGGCACTGAGCCTTTTTTTGTACTGACCATGTTCAGACTGAATCTTTTTATGAAGAGGTAATTATTTGCATAACACTAGATATGCTGATTAATTATTTCAGTGTGAATCTTATGATCTGAAGTGGCCTGATCCTTATAAGAAAACTTTTCTATGCACAAATAAGATTGAAGTCAAGTAAGGTATAGAATATTCTATACAAAAATAGACCAAAGCTGAATTGTTAGTTTACTGTATTTAAATCAACTAACATTTTGGTAGTCATTAAGAGAAAATTAAGTATTTTATGAGTTTATTTGCTGTTCTTTTCTTATGTAAAAGTGACTAGCAGTTATGTCTTTGAATAAAATTTGGTCTTCTCTCTGACCAGTGCTTAGGGAGCTGGTGCACCCAGTTTTTTAGGAAAACTAATATAGCTTTCGACAGAAGTACAAAGTGATGACCTGGCACATGGCAGACAAAGCACAGACTGTTCAGTTGTGGCCCTAAATTTATTTTAGTTTAACCAGTAATCAAGGGCACAGCATGGACTTTGCTGATTAAATGCAAAACTAAAAAAACCTGAAGCTGCTTTTGACAGTGTTCCAGTTTGTAACCAGCTCATCACATGGGATTTTGTTTCCTTCTATTTTCTGGCTTCAGGCATCCCTATGCAGAATATATTACTGTTCGTTGTGGGTTTGGTATATTTTTCCCCTAGGACCATTTATTTCTTCCTCTCAAGTTCCTAGAGAGACTTAATACCCCTGCCCAAAGTCTGAGATATTTGCAGCTTACCATATTGTTCCTTGTTCCACTGATCCTGTCTTTACCATCTGGGAGGACCTACCTCTTCCAGCCTTTGCTTAGGTGAGTGCTCTCCGTGTGAGGGATCAGAGTCAGTGGAACTATGTGTGTGTGATGAGTAATCACAGAGGTGAGGATTTCCAGGAGGTGGCTGCAAGGCAAATATATTGCATAGCTTTACATTTCCTTTGCTATTTTTATCTCGTATATACCCTTGTGTGTCCCTTCTTTGTGTCTTGTCTGAATGTGCTTCAAGCAGCCTTGCTCTGTACTGCAGGAGGCAACACCAAATTAGTAATTAATTTCTGATCATTAACTTCATCTACCTCAAGAAGTGCCTTTTTAAAAATGTGATTACTACTATTAAAAACAATATAAATATTTTGCAACAATAAATTTGCTTTCAGTATATCATTATTTTTGTACTTCTATTAGTACAAGATCTTGAAGGAGAATTTAGAAGTGGGAATTTCCTTGCCATGAATTATTTCTCAAATTACTACAGTATTATCCATTGATAGCTTGAGGTTTTAGAATTTTTATGGTCTAGATTTTCCCATAATTAAAAATATACGAGGTTCCAAACTTGCTAGGCCTTAAACATCTGTTTCTTGAAGGAATATGTCTTTCATTGATTTCTGATAGAAAGCTTATATCTGTGTGTGGCAACAGCCTTTGACTTCAGATGACAAAATGTTGAAAAATCTCCAGCTGAAATTCCCAGTGTTAGACTAAGTGGCCAAATACGATGGATTGGATTCATCACTGTAATCAACAAGAGGTAAGAAAATGCTGGTGGAAAGTCTGTGGTCAGCATGGAAATATATAGCACAGCTGAGCCTGTAATCAACAGCTAGACTGATCAAAGATGTTTTTCCTCTGCTCTTCCATTTAAGGTTTTTGTTGTTATTAGCTGACTGTGGGAGTTAAGCACAGAGCAAGATGAACACAGTCCAACAGAGGTCAGAAAAACAATTATCTTCTGGAGTTTTGCCATTGAATATGACTGAATAGAAGTTCTTGTCTGTGAAAAAGAAGATCATGGGTTAATCCCTGAGCCAAGTGTAGTAGTGAAGTCTGGTATTTTCTGAGGCAGCAAGATCTGTTCATTTGACAGTAATTTACCTATCAACTTCCTGCAGATGTTACCTAGAAGAAAATTGTTAATATCTTTTCTACTCCTTTAAGAAGTTAGTTCTGGAAGGGCAGCACTGACCTTTCGCCATCCAAGATGATTTTAGATTCAGATTCAGAAGCATCAAAGTGGGCTAGACCCCATTTAAAACAAACTTCCTTATGATTTCTTATGATTATGAAAACGAGATTTCTTACGATAAATGGGAAACTGTAAACACCAAGATCTTGTCTAAGCAGTAGGTGGCAGACTGCTCCCAGTAATCCGTAGGAAGTTGTGACTCAGCCCTTCTTAATGCCCACGGGGCTGTAGCTAAAGGTCATGTGAAGAGAAATGTAAAGGTGGGGAGATTCCTAGGGTTCAAGGATTTCACAGAGCATGCCAGGGTACTTGGGTCAGCACTTGCCAGGCGAGGGGATGTTGCTCCTACACACCCGGTGTTATCAGTTCCTGAAGTAACTGTGGCAGTTACCCTGCCCTGCAGCAGCCGGGTGACCTCGATCTTGTTTTGGAGGATTTGCCACTGTTGATGGGAAGCCAGCGCTGTCATGGCTTTGACACCTCTACAGAACAGTATGCCTGGAGTTTCGTCACTATTCGGAAATCCCTCTTACCTCCAGAGACCCCAAGGAGTTTTTTAACCAAAATAGGGTTTAACACGTGAAGTTACATGTCTGAGGATGTCTATGGATACACCACAGCCCCTGCTGATCTCTACATACACAAAGTAGTTTCTGTACAGTATGCAAAATCCAGTCTTTTGACAAAACTTTTTTTTTGGTGCTTGCCCTTCCCTAAAGGATGTTAAGGTGGAACAAATTTTTTCTCTTTATAGCAGATTTTATTTTGAATTTAAATTCATCTTGAGGAGTTTTCCCAATGCCCTGCTGCTAATAATTAATGTACTTAAGGATGCACCTTATCCCTTGGCTTTTGTCTCATATGTTTCATTGCAAGAGAAGCTTGTGGTGCTTACACAAACTGCCTTTCCTATCATACTTGTTTCTCATGCCATTATTTTGCTGACTGTCAGAGACTCTATCTAGTGTATACCAAGACTTTTCATTACCCACCTAGAACTAGGCTCTTGTATCAAAGTAGAGGACTGCCCACAGACTGCTGGAAACCACACAATCCAATAGTTGGTAAACACTTGGGGGAGCTGCCCACCCACTCTGCGAAAATGTTGGATCTGATTTATGGAATGATCTGCTTAGCATTCACCAGATTATTTAGAACTTGTTCTGTCATCAGACAAGATTTGAAAGCAAAATAATCTATAAAAAACCAGATTTTCATTCTAGGAAAGGCATTATAAAAGTACAAAATAACCAAACATTTTAGAATTTATATTTTTATTAAGATTATGCTAATTTTAGCTGCTTCTATATTTAAGCTAACTCTTGAGATTGATCCTTTAGGCTCTGCTGATGGTTAGTGGGACATCTCATGGATATGCAGAAGCATAGTTCTTTTGGGTTTGCTTTCCTGCTCAGCCTCTGTAACATTTCCCCTGCATGCTTTGGCTAGATTAAGATTATGCCATTTGTCTTCAAGGTGCATTCTCTTCCTTTTATCTTCCTTAAAACATGATGAAATTTCTTTACAAATCATACGTGATGAAACATATAGATTGTTTGAGTTCCTTTCCATGTGACGTGTTATCTTGCTATCAGTTTTACATCAGTTGCTTAGTGTATAAATGAAAGATTTATTTGAGAATGGGGTCTTGTCCAGCTATGCACAGTTCCCCTCCTTCCTCCCTCCTGTGCAGACTTAGGGGAAATCAGGAGTGGTCTTGTCATAGTAACATTTATGAAGGCTCAGTGAACATTTAAGCACACAGTGGAAAAGAAAAACATCTCTGAGAAGAACAGAAAGGGTAGCTTCAGGACCATCCCAATCGTTTCTTGACACAAGAGCTCATTTTCAAAGTTTTTATATTCTATTATTAGAAATCTCCCAAACCTATACCTATGACCATTCCAATAGTATTTCCAGTTTTCGTAGAATTTACTTGGAACAGATAAGAGTCTGTAATATCCTTCTGCTCAGCAATGCAGTTCTTTTAAAGTTTATCATTGTTATTTCAGGATACATAGCTCTTTCTTGAGCAGTCAAGACATATCATCAAGAGCCTCATATTAGACTTTGTGTTTTCTCTGATGACAAATATAGACTACGTTCTAAAAATACATCCTAAGCCAGCGAGATACATCATTATAAATAACACACTTGAGAAGAGTCAGAGGATGTCTGCACTCTCCAAAGTGGCAGTTACTTCACTGAAATAAAGAAGAAAGTTTGTTTAGAGTGCTCAGTCTGCTTTGGTAATGCAAGCTGTGGTTATGAAAATCTCCTAAAATTTTGTTCAGAGTTATTTGTTGAAAGCATCAGGTGAATAAATGTTAAGTCATTGTACTGTGGCTTGCAATTCTGTGAAGTATAGGATTCTTCTTCGGGCTCAAGTCAGGCAGTCATTAATGACAACAGCACTTCATAGTGAGGAATGATCTTTACAGAGGACTGGTATTCAAACCATAGTGAAACCTCAACCAGACAACCAGACCAAGCAGCCCAGCTAGTGGTTTTTTACAGTATTGATATTGCTGAATGTATGGTCAGAAAGGGAGAGAGATAAATCAACAGAGACTATGCCTTGGTGCATACACTGAGGTTCAGTGTGGTAGTTAGAATGAGGAGTCAAGGGGATTAAAGACTCATTCGGTTCACATATATGGCCAAATATTTTGGTCATTAAAATATGTAACAGTAAGCTTATAATACTCACTGTGTTGTTGTCCTTCACCTCTATCCTACCAGTAATTCAGAGGTGAGAGCAAATAGCTTTACAAGAGAAGACAACTCAGTAACTGTGCTGGAGATGGGCTAACCATGGCATAGTGCGGTTTAATATAGCCCATGTTTTCCAGTTCCTTCTTCCCAAACATTTAACTGAGTGAAGTGAAAATAAGGCCTTCATTTAGCAAAGGGAGACTTCCATATGTGTATTTGAAGAGTATTCCTGACTACAGTGCTTTTTCATCCACTTCTTTTACCAAGAAAAGAGGAGTCTGTTTGTTTGGATAATGGATTGATAAAGCTCTCGTTCACCACCATATTACAGAGGATTCAGAAGATTCTCATGAAGAGCTACTTATATCAGTAGCAAATGATCTCATCTATATACAAGTGTAACATGCTATGTCTGAATTGTTGATTTAACTGCCCTGGAGGAGTTGGCCTGTATTGTAAAAGTATTTCTGTATATATATTCTAATTCAACAAGTGAAGAAATGGTTGTACAACAAGTAAAATCATATCTATTTTAATCTTAAATGCATGGGTTTCAAAAATTCTGAACAAGATGTAGGCTTCAGATCTGCTTCAGTTCTTGCTGCTTCCTGAAGAGCAGCCAGGAGAAACTGCGAGAATGCCTTAGAATGGAAAGAATAAAGGAGTTCCACTTCCAAGAAGTACTGGCACTGTCCTCAGACAGCTCAACAGTTGTAGGTATTATGGAATTTTGCTAGTCTGTCTGTAATTATCCAAATGCTGTCAAGACTTGTATATTAGAGAATGGAGAACTTGTCTGTTTGGACCTTAAATTACAGTCCATATTTATTCTCATCTTCCTAAAGAAAAGACTTTATGATCAGACTGCCTTTTACAACTTTCCATAGTTTCAGTTTATAGGGTAGATGAGCTAGGAGATTTGCTGAGTCCTCTGAAGTCAAGGGCTCATTGTAGGAAGAGAGCAACAGATTTAGCTGCTGTAAACAGAGCACAAAGAAATTACCTTTTTTTTGACGTGCACATGACTACAACTAAATACACAGAGAGACGAAGCCAGGACAATTTCTTTTGCCTCTAGCTACTTTGAGCTGATAAATGGCATCATTCTGCTCTCTACAGATTTTTTAAAAGACCGCTGGAACCTCAGTCTGCAGGGTGGACAAATTTGATAATGCACTGAGTCTCAGGAGAAAAGGTAGAGTCATTTTATTAAGAGTAGTTACAGAAATTAGCAAAACAGGAGTTTGACTTTTTAACTGTCTTTCCAACTGTACTTGATCTCCTAGACGTGATCTTGCAAGTCTTTCCAGTGCTATAACTCCTTTGGAAGTGAACTTGCCTTGTCATAGAAGAGACCATGTAATGAAATAGTTCAAGTGATGTGCTATTATTTGAATAGCCACTCATGTTTATCTCTTTGAGTATTAATACTTGGCAATTTCTGATGAAGAAGCATTAGTGTCTCAATCAATAAAGTTATCTGTTTATAGGTAAATGTCCATCTTTCATGTCCATCTTTATTAGAAATGCAATAAGGAGTACAGTAGTTTCAACTCTTCCATGCCAATAATAAAATCTTATGCAATATTGCTGACATCACCTCAGCATGGATTTGTATGGGCCAAGACCTAAGAACAGTCCAGTCTTTGATCTCATCATCACTTTCAAATTCCAGCATGGTAAATCATAAATATTCCTTGTAAAGTAGAAATTTTAGCATTTTTTGTTTGTGGAGAAAAATTTAGAAACATAACTCCTCTCTTTTGGTTTTTAATCCAGACTTAAGAATTTTTGGACTGAATAGATTTTTTTCTTTCTTTTTTTTTTTTTTTTTCAAATAGAGTGCATTTGTCATTCTGCTTTCTGTATTTTACCCAAGCTAAGAAAATGTATTAAAGTGAGAAGAAATAATGTAATTTGGATCCAGTGTCCCTACATTACAGGTACAAATGAACATGAGTGCTCCTGGCTGAGCTGATATTACTCTGGAAGTCAGATGCCTGTGCTGTGCTTACCCAGTGTGTGCAATATTCAAGCCTGTGAATAAAGAAGTTCCAGAATAAAATCAATTCAGTAAGAGGAGGTTGTTGCTGACTGAGGTGAAAAGTCCTGCATATACACTACTGTCTACTATATGCACCAGCAAACCCTGCTGCAGAGCATCTAGTTGCTACAGTAATTATTGTAGAGACAAATGATGTCACTGCTAGAGGGCAAATTGAAGAGCTTCATGTCATCAACTTTATTCATATCAAAGCAGAAGTGCTTTAAAAATCTATTACAAAAGCAACAAATCTGAACATTTACTTTTGTTTGGAAATTCTAGACATACTGAAAGCTCCATTGTTTTTCAATAAGATAAAATTACAAATGTTGAATTGTTTCTTTAAAATACTTTATTGCAGTGCCACAAGTTGCTTGGAGACAAGATATTTTCTAATCACAAACAGTCTGCAGATTATACTAAGCAAATTGTAAATATGGCTGAAAAAATAAAAAAGCTACAAACTCATCTACATGTACAACCTTTTACTCCACTGGAGAAATTTTACTTGATTTAAATACAGCAAGACAAAACATCTTTCCTATAAGTGAAATTCAGGGCCTACTTTACTAATGTATTACATCTTTAGTGTACCCTCATTAATTCTGAAGTTACATCATCGGAATCTGTCATTACATTCTCTGTAACTTGTGTTTGCTGGATCCTTTCTAAAAGTGCATATGCATTTTCAAGTATGACTAGCTGTTAACAAAAAGGTGTCCCTACAATAAAACTCCTTCCTGACAGCTCCTGCTGCAATAAGAATTGCCTCATCTTTTGAAATTCTTCGTTACAGCTTAGGCTTGAGCAGCATAAACCTCACAATATGTCTCAGACACTTCACATTTTACTTTCTGTCTGAATCTACTTCTTTTTGTAAGAAGCAATCTTGGAAAAAATTCATCTCATTCTGATTCTTGAGGTGTGCAATCAACTGATTTTCTAATATTTCAAAACCGGTTCTTACTGCACATTATCAGTCGATACATCCTCACTTGTCAAGCATCTGATTTCCTCTAATAAAAACCATAATTTATCCTTAAGTGGGTACCAGCAGCCTTGTGGCTGTGGAAATACAGAGCTCAGTATCAGGTAACCACTGACTGTGTGTATATTTATATATATATATATATATGCACATACAGGAGCCAGGATGAGTTTTGCAGTTTGTTCTGAACTTTTCCCCACTGTAAGTACCCTGCTAATAGTTACCAAGCTGGCTCAGGCTTGTTTCCTAGAGCTGCTCTGATACATTTGACTGCAATATAGATATTCCTTCAAGTTTTTGCATGAGGATCAAAACTACTAGTTACAAGCTGAAACTTGTACATCCATCTGATTTAGCGACAGCCTTTCATCTTTTTGACAGTTTTGCATCAACTTGTTATACAATAAAAATACTGTACATGTAAGAATCAAATCCATCAGTTGATTATGATATTTCCTAAAATAGATAAAATGGAAATGTCATGGTTACTACTAAAAGCTTTTTACTGAGTGTGAAATAATGTTTCAAAAGGTGGACACTTCAGTAGCTAAGTTACTACAAGAAATGCAATGTTTGGGAAGTGCTATATTCCCACGAGCATTTGTTACTTTGACTTATGCTATTTAATATATGATATTTAATATCACATTTCAGCTGTAATCTTGAGGGCTGATCTCTAGATCTCTGTCTCAGCGATAGCTTACCTCATGAGGCTTCTGGGCTCCACTTTGCAGCCCACAGAATGTGAGTGAAAGTCAGTCCAGAAGCAATGTATTCACATTGCTGTGATGCATGTCTGAGCTAAGCAGCTCCATTTCTCAGCTTTCTCTCTTTCTAAATCTCAACAGGACACATTAGCTTGAGCACATTAGCTTGAACTCATCATATCTGTTGGCCTGACCCTGCTGTTGGCACTTGTTTGTATGGTTGTCTTGGTTTTTAAAGAGACTTCTCCATGGTATTGTAATTCACAGTATGCTTTGCAAGACTACAGGATGAAAAAGTCTTGATTCAGTCTTGAAACATATGACAATAAGTAGGATTTTATACAGCAATATTAATGCTTATTATGCATATAGTTTGTGACACTAAAGAGCAGTTACAGAAACACATTCCCTAGCGTTAAAAGCTTACAATCTAAACAAAATACATTGCACAGAAGAGATCAACATAAAAAAAGCAGAATCATTGTTTTCTTACTTTTAGTGTATGTCTTGCTAACATATGGGATTGTGAATAGAGCAAGGAGTTAAAGGAGTTATTGTAATTTAAAATCAAAGATAATGAAGAGAGGGGTAGTTTGAGGAATTATTCTAAGAGTGGCTCAAAGAAATAAAATTATAGAAGGGACCTGTGGCAGGACAGAGAACAAAGGCATTATAGAAAAGATGCAGAGCAAAAGATCATTCATGACTGGGAGGTTAGAAAAATAGGAAAACAGTGTAGCAACAGAAAATAGGTTTTAATGTATTTACTTATCCATATTATTGAAGTTACAGACACTGACCAAGATGCTGTTGCAATAAGCTTCTTGCTTGATGCCTGGATATGTGACAGAGATTATCCCAGTTCTACTCATTTCAGTGAGAGCTGTAGAGGAGAACTCCTTTAGAGAGCAGGCTGAAGACTTTTATTAGCTGAAGGCCAAGGTCAAAAATCATACATAAATTTGCATGAATAAAGGCAGAAACAGTATGTCCAAATGGTGGTATGAGTCTTTTTCATACAGTAATTGCAGCCTCTGCTCCCTAAAAACATTTTCCTGTGCATCAACAAAATAGCCATTTATGGGAAGTAAGGTAAATATTACAGACTGCAGTTTTGAAGAAAGACTTGCTAAGCAGCAGAGGGCTAAATGGTAATAGGCAATGTAAAAAAAACAGCATAGGCAATAGCATTCCTTCACCCCACTGGTTGATGTAAGATTGATTAATAGAAGTAGTAGAATAAAGATATAAATTGGAGTAATTCCATCCATCCAGTAATTCCTAAAATAATGTATTTCTACAGCATTTCTCACTGCAGGCATTTAGAATTTTAGGAGCTAGGCCACAGATACCTCAGCTGTTCAGGTTTATTGAATATGCTTTGGAGATTATTTTGACTGAGCAAACTGATGGATATCAGAAACTTCAAGTATTTCTTGATGTCTAGCTGCTCTCTCTTTCATTTTTGTACCTCCAGTTTAAATGTCTTGGTAATTGTTTCTGTGCCTGCATTGTCCATAATGATAAAGGAGGTAGAGCAGTACAAGGTTAAAAATGGACAACAAGCCAACAGCAACATTAAATCCAATGAAAATATCTGTGAAGAGCAAAAAATAAATGAAAAGGGAGTTAATGAAAGACATACGAATATACCATTTTAGATGCAAAGCTAACAGTCTAATTACATATATGTACAATGGTAATATTTCTGGCAAGATCACATTTACTGAGAGATGTGACATAAGAACATATACTTCAGTCGTGGAAATTTATAGATTGCTTCCTGTACATAGGTAAATCTTACTCCCAGATTTCCATAGGGCAGGAGGGACTATGTGTAGTTGATGGAAAAAGAAAAAGTAGTTTCATCAGGGATCAGCAAAATGGTGAATATGTGCAGGACCGGGGAAATAATGGGACTATTGAAAAGTAACATGTATTGCCTTGCTCTTCTCCTCCGTCCCAGAAATAATATTCAGGCGGGAAGAGGTTATCAGCTCTCAGGTGTTGGTAGTCCAAGGCAAATAGCCACCATATTTGCATGGATCAGCTGCACTCAGTACAACTGAGTACAGTGGTATCCTCAGTACATAGTGCATATGGCAGAAATACAGATGCACAAATCTTACCATGCATTTGCAAGCCGTTTTTGCTTTGCGTCTGCAGAAAGTCTGATGTATCCAACATGCACAGGACACTTGTATAACACCCACATCCATACTTCTCTTAGACATTTTCAACAAGTGGAAATCTAGTTTTGGCCATGGCCTTTAGGCAGCTCCTTTTGTGAATATGCTAATTTAATTTCTACTGATATTCCTTGTCCATAGTAAATCTGACCCACACTTAAAGGGAAATCTATTGATTCTGTGAAAGGTACGAAGTTTGGAGCCATTGATAAAATATCTGCTAATGTCTTATGTGGAAAATACAGAACTGTTACACTACCTTTCATTTTGTCTTTCTTCCCACATTCTTTTGACCAGTTTTCTGTAATCACAGGAGAAACTAGTTCAGCAAACTTCTCAAGTGGACAAGAAGAGGTGCACCCTGGCAAAGTGAGGAGATAAGGATCCTTTGAAGTGTCGTTCCGATAATGCATTTCGATGCTATATTGCCTGATTAACAACATTGAAAAGCTTTTTAAAAAAGGTTCTTAAATAGAAGGTTTCCTACTTTGAGACAACATGTTGGAAATAGGCTCTAACATCCTACTCTAGAACCTGTTCTCCAAGAATGGAGGCTTTGTGAAAGACATCTGCAAAGCCCACTTTGCCAAAGCTGGTTATTTAACTGCTCAGATCACCAGTCAGCTGAAAAGCTCCTTCTGAAGGCTCCTTGAATGGCACCAGCCCTGGATTCTTCTAAGCCAACTGGCTTACTGTGGGAGTTATGTCGTGGAAATGTTCTTGCTATCATGTGAAGAATCAGGAAAAAGTATTTTACCATTTACTTCCCTCTCATAAGGCTTGTTTTACCTCTTCTTCCTGCCTTTCATAGCACACATGCACATCCAGAAAACATAATTTTCTCTAGTTTTAATATAACTGTGCCTATGGGCTGGTCAGTGAAGTAGCCATTAAAATCAAAATTGTATCTCCTCAAATATTTGAGAGAAAAATGGTTTTGGGGAAGAGGGTAGCAAATTCTAAACACTCTTTCTTGCATAGATAAGAAGATACTTGCCCATTGCTTTCTTGGTAGAGTTCAAAAAACTGGCAAGCAGCATATGGTGGCAGTTTTCCATTGAAAATATTGAGAGCAATCTGGAGGGCCCCAAGTGTGGTGTCATGCTATTGGAGAAAAAAAAATCCACCCTTTACACTCAATTAAGTCAACTACCATTCACCCAGAGTAATGAGACAAGAGTAGAGAGGAAGTGGAAATCAAGATAAAAGAAAACCTGTGTAAATTTGACCATAAAAATTTGTTCAGTATATCCACCATTGGGAAAAACATGTTAACTGATTACTACAGACAGCAGGAGGCATTTCCAAAGAGTTTCTGCAGTATGTGTCTTACACCATCTGGCAGGATTTTGAAGACAGATACTGAAGGAAAGCAAGATGTGGTCTGAGTAATAAATTTAGTTTTTCAGTGCATTTTCTCTTTTCCTTCCTTCAGTAGTGTTTTTTGTTCCAAGGTCAGATTAAGGCAGTGTAAGGTAGTATATTCTAAGGCATTTCAAGTGAAAGTACAAGTAATTTTTTTCAGGTAGTATAGCAGACAAATAGTTGTGTGCAAAGACTATTCTCCTTACTTCCACTTCAGAATGTTTTCAATTGTTCCTTCTGTTTGGATTCATACTATGAAATCTCAGTTTGACTTCCATTTTTATGGGATCAGTTACCCACCCACCTGCAGTTTCTTCATCTACCCGTTATCCCCATCTTGCAGGGATCATAGGAACAGGAGCTGAAGGCAGGAAGTCCAAACACTTTGATGAATAAATTTTGCAAGCATCTTTAGATATATATATATCTGCTAGACCTATTTATGTTCTAGTCTAGCAGCTATGGTTTAATTATTATTCAGGTTCTGGAATTTTTTAGGCTGATCAGTTTCAAAAATAACAGTATACTTGTACTCAAGATATTAAAGCAGAAGTGAAAAATCTGGATGCACTGCTTTTTTCCTTTTCAAAAATAACGTAGTAGCACTAGAAACGTGTAGAAAGGACAGTGAGAAAGATTTGAGGTATCAAGTAGTTTCTATATGAGAAAAGATTAAATAGGGTAGGACTCTGTCTTGGAAAAGGAAATCTGGAAGAGGAATGACCGACAACAGTAAATTCATGAGTGACCCAGAAAAAGCGAATAAAGTGTGTTTTTCTTTAACATTGAAGTCATTGTCACAGGATGTTGCAGAATCCAAAAGTATAAATGCATTTAAAAAGTGATTAGGTAAGCTGATGGAAGACAGTCTGTCAAGAGATACTAAACACAGAGAGATTCTGTTTCAGGAAGTCCCTAAGACACAGATTGCTGGAAGGTTTTATCACTCTCTCCTGGCATTATTCTCACATTCATCCCTGCCTTTGGCCCTTGTTAGAGACAGAATAATGAATGAGCTAAGCAGATCTTGGCCTGATGAAAGTGGCCCTCTTCACCCTCTAAAATAAATAAAATAATAATAGTAGTAATAAAAAAGAACCCACAGAGAGGTTTGGAGGCACAGCTGAAATTCTGCTATGTGCCAGTATCTTTGGAGCACTTCAGGAAAGATGCAGCTAATAGAAACTGCACCATTAAGTTGTAGGAATAATGAATGGTAAAATGCATAGTTTTCTTTGCCAAATATAGTTTAACTGAAACCGAGGTGAGATTCATGCCTATACTGTGTTCTTGCACTGATTGGTGTTCAGCTTGTTAGCTGACTTAAACTGTATTATATTATTCTTTCATTTAACTTACTTTACTGGTAAAATCACAGCAAGATTTATGAAAGATGAAAATACTCACTGCAGAGTAGACCTCCATTTTTCTTGGTTTTGAAGAATTGACAGCTTGTTTAATACTGTTTAAAATAATATTCACAAGGACACCTTAAAAAGATGGGAAAAAAGGAAGTGGAAAATGAAGGTGTAATGTATGAATGGAAACAAAAAAGACAAAATATTGTGACTATCAAATCTAAGACATCTACTCAGGCCTCATACTCATTTTTTAGTTTACTAAAATTTTGTAACTCCAGAGAAGATATTACAGAGGAGAAATATATGATTCATCATCCAGGTCAAGTGAAGAGGCAGGATCACAGGAAATCATCTAGAACCATCCTGAGAACTGGGGATAATGACACTTCCAGTTCTGTTATGCTGAGATCTCCTCTCCATCCTTTTTTTTGTTTGTTTGTAGTGTTGAAATAATGACAACTGTGCTGGTCTCTTCGTCTCTACATGGCAAAGAAGTATTTTAACTGTTTACTTCCAACAAGTAACACATTATTGCTTCTTCATTTTTTCCAAAGCTCTTTTGTACTTCTTCTCCAGCCCAAAGGTATTCTAAAGCCAATGGGTGAGGGCAGCAGAAATTCCCTGAAGCACAGTTTATATCATTCTAAGCAAAGAGGATGTAACTGGTATGCCAGTGAACATTAGATAAATAGTCTTGGCCATGTGATGTGGTCATCTGCCAGCTAGTGGGCTTTACTGCAGATTGGAGCCTCTAATTACTGTGTGTCTTGACCAGTGGTGTGTATGCCTAGGTGATAGATCTGCTAATAATTTTTTACCTAGATCTACGCTGCTCAGTAGGTGCATTAGAAAGCCTAGCCTCAAATGTTCCAGCCTGCAAATATGCAAGCTCAATTGTTTTGATTTCCTACTCATGGATACCTGGGAATCATATGATAAATTCCTGGGTTGTGTCCTGAAGTAGTGTCAGAAGGTACAGCACAGTCTGTGTGCCCCCATTTTGGAACTAAGCAGTAGTCCCAGTTCTTGTAGTTCTTGCAATATAGACATAACTGGAATCTCTCAGCTTCTATTCTGATCAGACTGTTTTGGAGCAGCTTTATATCACTCAGAGAGCTACCAATGTGTTGCCAGTGTTTTGACACAATATATAACCAGTACATCAAAGGGAAAAACAAAGAACAGGAAACAATTCAAGGAAATGTTGGAGAAACAACATAATCTAACCTACTGTAAGAAAAGTAATGATCATAACCATGAGAGCCTGATTTATTCCCTTAATTTCTATATTTTTAAAAGTCCTAATCCCTTAAATAATCTGGAAAAAATTAAGATATTAATTTTTGCACCTTGTTGCAGTATCTTATCCATGCAAGTGCCAATGTTCAGCACATATTTACTTAATACGGCATCGAATGTCCATAGCTTCAAATCATGGGTTTGTTTGAATAATTTTGCATTAGTAAAGTGACAGGATGTTGCATTTTATCATAGGTATTATCTCCTCCTTTCTTAGAGCTATGCATTTTTGGATTTACCTCCTTGTAGTCGTGATTTCTCTTCTGTTTTATAAACCCCAAATAATGAGAGTAAGGACAATTCTGCCAGTTTTTCCATCTTGTCAATTACATCTTTGGTGGCCCATACAGGGAGAGTGTAATTGTGAATACCCTAGTGATAAAGGAAAACAAAAGAATGTTTTTAATTCATTGGTTTCCATCATCCCATCATCTACCCTCACGCTACTAAGTTTAGACTTTCTGAGGCTGTTCTGCAATTCTTTGCTCAGTGTGGTTTTACTCTGGAGCATGCCCTGAAACACATTTTGCGGGAATGGGGATCAGTCTGAAGTGAGTGAATGGGCAGAGCAGAAGCACCTGTGTGAAGGTGATTTCTTGTAGGTAAAATGTGTTCTTGCTATAGAGATACATGTTTTTGGTGAGAAATATTGCAGACATATGTCTTCTTCTCTTCCTTTCTCTGGGTCTTCAGGTTATAAGTATCTAATTTTTTCTGCCTTTTCATACAGTTGTGCCCATACCAGTTCTAACACTGGGCAACTAGAGACGAGTATCACTCTCCAGTCATGTAACAGTAACAGTGACAGTGTCTTATCATGTTTAATTACCTGTTTGTAGAGGATGTGTTCAAAAGCCTTAATACACTGCTGGTAGTGACTGGGGCCAAATGGAATTACCCCATACTTGGGGTCAGTTTGGGCTTTTTTAACTGGTAGCAATCACCGTCTCAAAAATTTTTAACTGATAGGTCATATCTTTCATGATCTCTCATGTTCAAAATCTTAAGTATTTTCATTTTTACATGTTGATGGTTTAAAGCTAATAATTTCATTTCTCTGTTAAAAATCAGAAATACATTATAGCCAGCACACTTGAATAATTCTATAGCAGCATATTGGGAAGGGGGAAAAGGAAATAATGGGAATGGTAACAGTGCTTAAAACGTGAAATGGAAATGACAGTCTCCCAAGGTGTATACCATGCTTTGCAGTTATCTCTTACCAAAGCACTACAATATAACTTAGATTCAAATTTAAAAAAAAAAAAAAAAAAGAAAAAGAAAAAAAGAAATGTAGGAGAGAAGACAACTCATTCCAGTGAAAACACATTGCCTAGTTTAATTGAAACCCCGACGCTGGAGTTACGTTCTTCCCCAGCACCTATTGATTTATTATTACCTCACAAAGTAGAGTATCATATGTATTCCAGAGCTGGAAATTGTCCAGTATTTTAAGGTGGTTTAGTTCAAGCCCTGTGTTAACGGCCATTGTTTGTAAAAAACCCTGTGGGGAAAAAGTGAAGAGTATACTACAAATACTCAAGCATACATGCAGATAGATTCACTAACACCCAACCTTTTCACAGAATTCTCACAGAATCACAGAATAAGCTGAGTTGGAAGGGACCTACAGGGATCATTGAGTCCAGCTCCGGCCCTGCACAGGACACCCCAAGAATCACACCGTGTGCCTGAGAGCGTTGTCCAAAAGCTTCTTGATCTCTGTCAGCCTTGGTGCTGTGACCACTTCCCTGGGGAGCCTGTTCCAGTGCCTGACCGCCCTCTGGGTGAAAAACCTTTCTCTAGTATGTAACCTAAACAGGGTTTTAATTTTTTTCAATTTATTTTTGCATTTTAACAAAAGATAAAAATGCAATTCCATAACATCTATGACTTAATTACCTTCCTTTTTCTCACATCTCGGGGGGTTTTTTGTTTATTTTCTCTTACCATGTATGGTTGTATTCTATTTTGAAATTCTTTAGATGTTTGTGTTTCTTGCTGAAGTTCATCAAAACGGGGACAGTTGGGCAGAGGAAAATTCAGCCTCTGAAACATGAAAAGCAAAACTTAGAATAGTTCTAAAATTATCAACGCTCCTCTGTTTTTTCTGTTGCTGAGATTAATGGTGTAGTATTTTTAGGTAGATTCATGGCTGTGCTTGATCTACTCAATAATTGTTTGTTTGGGTACCTTAATCATGAATTGAGTTTACATAGGTGATAGACTGTGGTAGTTTGACTTTTCAATGGCTACTTGATACCATGATAGGTTGATTTCCCTCAATTGAACTGATTTTGGCAAAAAGAAATTGCACATGTCTGTCAGGGGATTGCTTTGACAAATGGGCCAGGGTCCATGGCGAGAAATTTTAAGAAGCCATTTCCCTCTCATTTTCTGAATCCCCCCAGATATAACTTAACTCCACCTGGTCCTGGAACCTAAATTGCTTCTGCATCTACACATCCAGCTCTCCCAGTACATTTTGGTAAGCATTTTAAATACCACTTCATAGACAGAACTTGAAACGAGAGTGACAAATAAATTGTGCTCCTGAAGTATCAAAAGGCTATCAGCCTCAAGGCTCTGTTCTTTAGAGATATGGTTCACTTTAATTACTCCAAGTGTATGCATTACAAGGTCACATGATAGTACATATTTGATCTGAACAACATGTAAATACACGCATCCTTCAAACTCTGAGCTCTGTCAAGTATGGTTTGTATCAATTGCAGAAAGACAAATGATACCTGATACAGCATAAAGTGCCAGTGAAAAGCCGTGATGAACAAAACAAGCTTGTGCTGGTTCAGCGCTTTATGTCACATCACCAGGGCATTTTTGACCCAGCACTAGTATTATCTTATAACATTAACAGACTGCACTTCCAGCATGTCTCCAAGGTGAAGTTGGCAGCAGCCACCAACTGACCGTAGCCCACTTTCACTTGGATGGATTTCCAAGGGTGTAATTTTTCTGTAACAGCAGCACATTGGAGGATGAAGGCTCAAAGCTGCAATATGAAACTGGGGAATGTTGTTTAATTACAGAATAACAAATGTTTCTCTCACTGTATGTCTTAATTATCCCTATCTAGTTGTTATTAATTAAGCCACTCCCTTTGGCTTCATTAAGCAGTACTCTACTGTTGCCTGTCAAGTCTTGATAGATCTCAGTGGCTTAAAAATAAGCTGTGATTATGGTTTTTTACAGGACCGTACCTGGCTTCAGTTTCCCACTTTGTGTTGCTTGGGGCTTGAAAATACCTTCAAACATCTGCTTGGTTTAACAAGGGAACAATGTTTTTTCCAGGTGATTTGCATATATAAAAGGCATTTTGAGTTGCTGCAGAGGTGTGTTTGAGAGAAGTGTCAATACCCATTCCTGAAGCAGCCACAGAAGTGATGAGGTACTAGAGACTCCTACAAATGAGCTTGCCTTCCCGAAACAGGTTATTACATTGCACTGTGATTCCCCTAAGGGCTTTGAGGTACTATATGGACAAAGCTCTGACCACTTTGATGCTTTTTTGTCTTCTGTTGAAAGAATTTCCTCTGGTGTCCCACATTTAAATAACAGTGACAGCATTCTTTTCTGTTGAGGAACAGGGCTAAATTTCTGGCTGAATCACACGTTTCCTAATCCAGTTTGCAGAAACCCTTTTTCTCTGTACCTGCTTTCAAACATGGTTGCCAAGAATGAAGGAACATCAAAGGGGGAGGGGTGTGGCAGCCCCCTGAAGACTGAGTCCATCCTCTGATGTTGGTGACAGGCAGTTATGTAATAGGGGGTTTGTACAAATTTCCTTAAAGTCAACTTCTGTCCTCAAAGCCAGAAATAAACGAGGCTTTCTGTTGGATACACTGTTCCTTATGCAGTCCTTGTCACGAGCAAGTGAAATTAAAATCTAAACCTGAGTCAGCCAGAGACAGCTACATGAAAACTTTTTCTACAGGACCTATTATTCAGGTAGGTCTACTCTTATGATCTGCAAGAGAAGTGCTAGGGTTTCGTTAAATGTTTCTATAGCACTGAGCATAAAAGAGCCCTTATCTGTAATTAGAATGCCTAAATGCTACCAGAATAGGAAGGTGATAATTTTGAGGTCATTACATTGGCTGGGGAAAATTCAATTCCTTGAATAAACTATGGAACAAACTTGCCAAAGAGACAAGATCTGCCCAGCTGAGTGGTGTTTAGAAAAGCGCTTGTTTCCTGTAAAGACTTAGGGCAACTTCCCCAGAATACTGTCCAAAAGTGTTCTGGTCAGAAGGAATGACCTTGGAGAAAATGGTAGGGTATATGACTATTCAGGTATTCTGCAACTATGGAAGGAGGATTTTCATGTAGCTATTACAGTTGACCTATGACATACTTGTCAGCCAGTAGCTGCATTTGGTATTTTCTGTTATATTGAACTCAAAAAGCATAAAAATGTTTTTTAGCTTTTTTCCTTTTTTTTCTGTTTTTTTTTTGCTTATGTGGAAGTTTAAGACTTTATAGAATGCTTCTAGCCAGTACTCACCTGCTCTGCTGATTTTTGAAAAATATGAACTGGAATGGGTTGCCAGAGAAGCTCAGGGTTCCAAATTTGGCTGCTAGTTGGTGGAAAGAGGCCGGAAAGGTATGACTGGGCACTCATAATGGTGCGATCATAATCTGTACTTTGGATGTAAAACTGAAAATAGAATGGCAAAGAATTAAAGATGAAATGGAAACTGTAGTAATAATAGGGAAATTTTACCCAACTTGTCAATCCTGACTTCTTGTTTCCAGTTTTATGTGTTTACATAAAGTCAAAACAGTGAAACTATAACTCAGCTTTCTGGGGCCCTACTTCAGTTTCATAAATGGAATTGCCAAAGCATCTTTTAATTTGGAATCTAACCCTCAGACTGAACTGAGAGAATAAGAAAGCATCATTTCAAAGAAGAAAGTTCTCTATCTTTTGAGATTCAGAAAAACATTGGTACATGTAGACATGGGGACATGATTTAGTGGTGGACAGGTTAACAGTTGGTCTTGAAATTCATAAAGGTCTTTTCCCACATAAATGATTCTATGATCTATCAGTGATACCTCAGGAATATTAAGGTACTTAAAAACATAAACATCTCTTGGAAGCATAGCAAAGGTCTTTCATACCTTCCCATAATGCATCCCTCCTATATAGATCAAAATGTTAGTGGTGTCTTCCCCATGATGGATCTTTAGTGTATGATAATCACATCCAAACAGCTGTTAGACCTCTCTTTTACAGGATGAAGTATGTAAGCATGGCCCATCACATGACTGGATAGGCATTTATCTTTCAACAAGGTAAACCAATAATGGGTCACTGTATAAATTCCCAACTCATTCGGTGGTGTGGAGCTGTTCAGTGTGGGAAAATTAGGCTGGGAAAGAACCAAACAGAATTAAGAGCTGAAAGTTAGACTTTATTCTGTTTTTAACTTGACATAAGTCTGACTTTCAAAAATGTTCTTCTGTTACCTTAATTTCTCCATTAATGAAATGAGTATGATAATGTGCTTTTATAAGTCCATAGTTCTGCTATGCCAGAGAAATGTGCTCCAGACAGATCTGCTCTATACCTCTTGCCGGTTGTATGTGCTGTTCAAGAAGCTGGAATATCTTTTCCTCATGTACTGCCCAAGTTCAAATAGCTGCTGCATTCCAATCTGTAAGGCAAGCATATGGGTGACTACCAGATTAAGGTGACTGGAGGGTTTTAATGTAGAAATGTCTTATCTTTTTTTTTGTCATTAGCAATCAGCTTTTAAGTGGTCATTAACTGTACAACATATTGTTATTGTGGTTTAACCCCAGCTGGCAAATGAACACCACACAACTGCTCATTCACTCTCCCCTGTTGAAATCAGGGAGAGGATCAGAAGAGTGAAGGTGGGAAAACTCAGGGGTTTAAAGACAGTTTGATATGCAAAGCAAAAGCCAAACATGCAAGCAAAGCAGCACAAGGAATTTATTCACCACTTCCCATGGACAGGCAGGTGATAAGCCTCCAGGAAAGCAGGGCTCCATCACAGTTACTTGGCAAAACAAATGACATCAAGATGAATGTCTGCCCCTTTCTCCTTCTCCACCAAGTTTTATATGCTGAGCATGGCACCATATGGTACAGTATATCTCTTTGGTCAGTGGACATCAGTTGTCCCAGCTGTATCCCCTCCCTACTTCTTGTGCACCCCCAGACAAACTCAGGGTGGTACAAGAAGCAGAAAAGGCCTTGAATCTGTTTAAGCCCTGCTCAGCAGTAACAAAAACATCCCTGCATTATCAGCACTGTTTTCAGCACAAAACCAAAACAGAGCCCCATACCAGCTCTCTCTCAGCCAAAACCAGAACAACTGTGTATGTTTCAGGTGATCTAGAATTTTTAACAGAAATGTTCACTTATATCTATGAAGAAATTATATGTTCTGAAATACTAAGATTGCAAAATCTGCTACAGAAAGGCAATGCTCCTGATTCTATACAAATACTGTTTCCACGGTGCTGTAGATCTGTAGACACTGATCAACGTTGTCCTTTACAATGTATGTCACTTAGTGACAGCTGAGAGAGGATGACTGACAACCTAGCATTTATCATTGTCATTGCTCTGTTATTTGTTCAACCTTGTAAATTTGTGGCTTACATTTCATGCCTTAAGTAGCATTCTTCTGTCTTTGCCTTGGTGTGCCTGCAGTTGTCTTAGGTTGCACAGTGTCTTTTCTGTTATTAATTTCTAAAGCTTGAGCTGAACTTTTAAACTTCTTCCTATCAGAGAAATACATTCTTACTACTGTTCCTAAAAAGATAGCAAAATAGCAAAAAGCTCTCAAAAAAGTCAATGCCAAAGCAGGAACTTCTTCTTACTACATAAGCTAGGTACCTAAGATAGTAATGCATTGTTTCAGTGATTGAATTTTACAGATATTTCAAGCCTCCCTTCAAACATTAAACAGTGAACTGTCTCTGTTTCATACTTCTGCACTATGACAAAGTGTTATTAGGAAGTACATTGGCTTCTTTATGCTCCAGAGCTTCATATGTCAAATACGGTCAAAGAGCTAAGGCTTGATGTTAAAATGCCAGAGCAACAAGTAGGTTCAGAGCATCCTAGCGAAACTCTGGACAACAAGTGGCCTTGTTAGAAGACACGTTGTCCCCAGAAGCAACCTTCTCCTGTGAGTCTTCTGTTGTTTTGTGGTTGTCAGTCCAATGATGAGATGTGGACTCCTCACTGTGGGCTGGTGTCATGCCTTTGTTCTGTCACAGGGCTCAGTGCTTAATGATCATTAGAACTTCATCAATGTTAACAGTACAGTGTTTAAACTTGCCATTTATTTGAATGCAGACACACTATCAAGAAGCTGTTGCTTTTAGGAAGGTAGTTATAAAGTTATGGTGAACAAGATTTCAATTCAACAATAGCTGAATTAATAACATTGTAAAGTGTTTATGAATTACTGGTTTTGGTATTTGCTAATAGCAACTATCAGAACTTGGGATTTGCAAATGCTTTAGTGACACACACAAAAAACATCTCCCCACTTCCTCTTTTAGTAGCATTTGTAAGTTCTTCTAAGGAAGTCAACCTACCTTGGTGAGCTGTCCAAACCCCTGGGGCCATTCGCTTTCTTTGTGTAGATCAGTTGGAAAGTTTACAATTGGCGTTCGGTCACCATGTCGGAAAACCTAACAATGTAACCAGTAAAAAACCCTTGAGTTCATTACTGTTAACAATCCTTTCTTATCTAACTAGGAGTCAAGCACACATTATACTTCCAGTGTAATTTTTCAAATGAAAACATTGGAGAGTCTGCAGAAACCTGGTCAAGTAGGATGTGAATACATCCTTTACATTCAAGAATATGTATAATTAGATAGGAATTAAGTGGGCATAAGCCTGGTGATTCTTCCTCCTAGAACATAAAATTAATCACCCAAGTTGTTGATGTTGGGATTGCGTTCACAGCTAGGCCTCTAGACAGGAAATCTGACTGAATTTTGGAAACTCAGCACTTCTGAATATTAAGCCAGTTACTGATGTACTTAGATTAGTATTTCATTTCTTTGTCATAGACATTTGAAATTTTCCCGTAACTGTTTTTTTCATAGAAGTATCTTTAAAAGTATTTCTATGTACACATGGATCTTATGCTCAATTTCTCAATCATCCTAAAATATAAAGATGAAAGAGTATAAACATTCACATTGTTATCTTAATTAATACTTCCATTATTAATACTTCTACATACACATATAAAAATATTTTTGAAAATCTGTAGGATTTTATTTCTATCAAATTCTATCAAATTCCGTGAGAGCAAAGAGTTTGGTTCCTTTACTATCCTGGACACTCCAGCATGGTCAATATTAGTGTGATGCATTCAATCATATGATTTTTAATAAAAAAAAAATTAAATGAACCTTTTTTGTATTTTTATTCCAGCATACAAAGAAAATGACAACCCTAAATTAAAATATTCTGAAAAACAGAATTATCCCCCCTAAGCATATGATGTGTGGGCTCAGAAAAATTAAATTCATAAAAGTTTCATATGAAAGGAAATGCTGGAATACAAATTCACAGGGCTCCAGACAAGCTGCCAGGATGCTGATTCAAACTTTTGGAAAAATTTACCTTTGCTTATCAATGTTCCCATCATCAGCTTAATTCCTGACTTAGCACAATAAAATGACAATGTAGCAGCCTGGTATATTTGTTAATAAAATTACATTTATTCCTTAAAACCTCAGTGGTATATAATTTGTTTATAGTTAATACTCTCCACTGCCTCATTAAGCCACATCATTCTTACCTAGGCATCAGAGACTCTAGTTAGTTTGCCACTCCCACTGGGAGGTGTTTCATATTTATATTTTTCAAAGTAAACACCAGTGGTGTGACTTAATGTTTTAATTACAACACACACCCTTTCCATCAGCTTTCTCTATTAATGTGAACAAACCTGTGCTAGAGCAGGTACTTCAGAGATGGAAAATACTATCCATTAAAGGCAAATATAATTAGATTTCTCCCTCTGTTCATTTTCTATAATAGACAACAAAGTTTGCTAGAGTATAAGTTACCATTAGAACCATGTAGAAGACTGCTTATTATGTTTTTTGTTTTGCTAGTTGAATTTCACTGACAATGTCGGCAACCCAAAATGAATATTTTGCAGCAAATCAAGGAGGATTTTTCACCCTCATCAGAAAGTTTGTTGTTTGGGGTTTTATTTTCCTTCTCTATGCAATTTTTAGTTATCTTTAAATCTATTTTCTTACTAATTTGGAATCTCAGTTGGTTCTTGATAACAATTTCTCAGTGTACCCATAGTGAACAGGAGAGTAAGTAAAGAGCTACAGTGTCTGGTGGCTGATTCAGTTGTGTGCAAGAAAAATGAATGAGAAGGACTTTTGTACTGCTGCACATTTCCTTATGCTGGCATACACAGGTGTCAGGTAGGATTCATAAGTTTTTCTGGACACGCTGGTGCCTGTGTGAAGAATGAAGGTTTATTTCCCTATTACAATATAGCTGCATCCTCTCTTGTTAAATTATTCAACTTCACAGAAAAGCATTTCTATGGGTAACTGACAGCTGCTCAAACTGACTGACATGTTTAAATGACTATTTTTTATGTCTATTTTAGGCAGTATTTAACAATAGATCCACACTTGGCCAATAAATATGCCCTTTTTATTATTGAAAAATCACTGACAATGTGTTAGATTTTAAATACTGGTTTGTGATGTTTTATGTTTAAAGTATGACATAACCCTGAGCGTGTCACAACAGTCATTCTACAAGTCACAACACTCAACCCCTAAAAGCTTTCAACAAGCTGGAACAGAGTAGCATTTTACCTGAATAGAGGTTAGTGTGCAAAAAGATCAAGATCAAAAGATATATTGAATATATGAGCAGGAGATATAAAGAATAGTATTTCATTTCTTTGTAACCTTAAGAAATTGAAGGAGTGGAGGGTGTGTTCTTCTAAAAAGAAGCACAGTTTCTTTAAGTCCACACAAAGTAAGAAAGAGTTCACCTCCTTGTTCGTAGTTCTGCACCTCATTGCAAGGTGTCACATAAATATGATATGAATACTAAGCTGGAGCAGCAAGTAGGGAACAAACACTTAGAAAAGCAGAACCCTGTTTTTAGGAATTTAAGGACAAAGCTTCTTAGCCAAATGATTTTTGTATGTGCTCAAACCTTGCTACTTCTGAAAATGACCTTGCTTAAGCTGCAGTTGCAAATGAAACAATGACGGTGTGGACAACCACTTAACCTAAAAGACTAACTTATTCACTCATAGCTACGTCTTAGGAGACTTTTTTAAAAATTTGAAACTGTGTTTTTCATTAGAACACCAGATTATAGGTGTTCATTAGAACACCTGATAGGAAAAGAAGGTGTATTCCTGCAGATCTTGCCTTACTCATCAATATGTGTTTCTGAACACTCATAATTTCAGCTTTGTAAAAAATGATTTGTTTCTTCAAATTAACGTAAAAACATTTGTTCTGCAGCATTTATTACTCCTGGCCTACAGATTGCCTTCCTGACCTTTCAGAAGACACAGAACATGGCAGAATGAGAGAAAAGGAGAAAGGAAGCCTCATAAAAGGTGAAAAGACACCAGAAATCAAGAAAGAAGGGAGGGTGAGGGGAATGTACACAAGAAGAGCAAAGCAGATCTGTTTACTATATTAATTTTGGCACTCCTTTTTGAAGTGCTTTGCCTCAGTTCTCAAAAGCAATAGGTGGATAATTACCAAATCCATTACCCTTTCGTTCCACTCTGATACAGCTTGAACCTGATTTGGTGTCTGGGTTCATCCATTCACTCTTGGTAACTTTGTGAGTGTGATCACTTCATATGAAAATGGTCACATGACTCAGACTTTGGCCAGCATTTGCTTCCATTGTTGTCAGGTGAAAAATCATATTGGAGGCAAACTGGTGCAGGGGAGAGGGTGAACTGAGAATATGGCACATGTAGTATACACATATATACATAAGATCTTCCTTTAGAAATGCCAGTGAAGTATCTGTCTCTGAGTGATAGTGAGCCTCTTGCAGACACTTTAATTAACAGACTTCAAACAAAAAGATTTCTTACTTTGAAGCCAGCAATAGGAATGAAGAAACAAAAGTCAAGTGGAACCATCAATCTGCCAGTTCAGGGAAACCAGAGATGTAGAAATACTGAGCATGTTTAGTCAAAGTTTCAGATGGCTTGGCTTGATTAGACTAATCACGCTCAGAGATAACACGCTCAGTCAACACTTCCTATCCTGAGTTGTAAGAAAGACATGATGAAATCACAGTACCTCAGCAACCACACCTCTTTGTATATATGACAGGTGAAATGTGTGCGTGTGTAGAGGCAGAAGTTACAGGGAAGAACTTCTCTAAACAGAGGCAATAAATCAGTATTTCATTTCTACTTGGGTGCCTGATTGTCCTAAAGTTCTTTAAATTTAAATTCTGCCTTTAATCTTAAATTCAGTGCAAAAGAGTTATGGTGAAGGCTAGTGTTTACATGTAAACAAGGAAATTTAAAAAGCCTTTCCACAAATTGGCTTGAACTAGAGCTTTTCAGACAAAAGGACTTGTGGCCAATAATCAAAACGCACAGAATCAGCACGAAGTTGGAAGTTGTGAGGAGAGAGTGAGACAGTTTCTCAGGCACAGCACAGTTCTAGAAGTGAGCAAAAGCGAACATTTATCTGTTTTTCTTCTCCTCTGCAGATGTATTTTATATTGTGCAGTTCTGCTAAGAAAGTTTTAAAAAGTCATTGTGACAATTTTCACAATGCAATAATACTCCCAGGTGAAAATGTAGTAACTTACATAGGAGAGCTGGAGAATGGCTGTTCAATTATCTCAGAAAGATGCCTTTTAGACTTGCTTTGACTGTAGCAATATCCCCATTATATCCCATTATATCAGTGATATGCTCTGGGGTCAGTTCCTATTCTATTTATTTATGCTAGTAATTCTGTTCCTACGAAAATTCAATTAATGAGTTCAAAAGGCAAAATTAGAGTATACGTAAATGATGCCTTGAGAAAAGAAAATGTATACTGTGATAAGATTAAACCTATTGTAACTTTTTAGGTGATTGGTCAGCCTAAACAAAAGTAACAGGATTAAAAGGAAGACAGGTTAAATTAAATTTTTTGACTGTTTTAATATTTATTGTGACAAGCTACCCTAAAAATTGGGGTTTTTTTTGTTAGGTGGCTGCAGTTATGGTAAGCAGATGATTTTGGATAAGAAGCCTCTATCTCCATAATGGTAAGCATTTCCAGTAACTCTCTGCAAAACCATGACATTGTCAGAACACAGTAACAGCTACAATTCAATAAAAATCTCATTCCTCTCAAGGAGTTAATGCTCCAAGGCGTGCTGTTTTCATCTGTGTGTCCATTTCTCCCTGTTATCATTGAAACAACATTTAAGTATATTGCTATATACAGAATGTTACTGGAATTAGCGTTGGGTCCCTGCTATGTGTGGTGTCTCAGCAGAAGTAGGAACTGGTTTTTCCTGTGCACTCTGGCCTCCCTCCAAGCTGTGCATCTACAGTGCAGCCAATAGACAACTGTGCATGAAATACTTTATCTAGGGTCAGATGGTATGTTTGGAACACAGTATTTCTGCCTCTTACCTGTATGCACGCATAATGTCTCAGAGAAAGGCTGAAGGAGAAGATCTTCAATTGCCTATTTATAAAAATTTATTCCAATCCCCTCAACTCTGTATAGAAAATATTCCTTTGGGCTAACTATTCTTTATCATTATACCTTTTATTTAAAAAAAAAGAATGAAAAGGACTATGGTTCAACCTTCATGATCCAAAGTATTACATTGAATTAATCTCTCTTTTTCTAGAGATATTTGAGAAAGTGGCATTGAAGTAGTGTTTAGCTACTTTGAAATAGGAAATGGACCAGCAAAAGAATTATTAAAGTCTGTTTGCAGCCTAACTGAAGTTAATGCAACACATGTCAAATCTCTACATAAAAATGCCTACCTATTTCTGTTTCTCAGTGTACTGCTGTGACAACACAGTTATTGTGAAATGGAAATTTGTGTGTGTTTTTGGGTGGTAACTTCTGTAACATCATAAGCTTCAGCTTCCAAGCATAGAAGAGGTAGTCCATAATAACCAGCTCTCACATTATGCATTGGAGTGTCAGCTTAAACTAAGGAAGAATAGGTAAATGTAGACTTTGCATCTCTTAACTCCTCTGCACTATGCATCTACCACAAAGTCAGTTATCTTGGTATAATAACTGGAGCTTAGGAGATGAAAATTCTAATAATTAGAGACATTTTTGTCTTTCTTTAAGTAAGGTCTTTAAGCTCAGTAAGCAAAAGGGCAGCAGTAGTTATTTTAAAGTTTGAAGACAGGCAAAGCAACTGCACACCTTGTCTGATTCAACAGACATGTAATTCTGTCCCTGTATTCCCCACAACAAAACAGAGAACAAATCTACTTACTACAACCACAAACTTCAGTTCTCGTGCTGCAGTAGTCTGTTGAAGAAGAATGAGAATAATGTGAAAAGAAAAACACAGGATCCTAGACGGGTTGGGAAGCCATATCACACCCATGCTGACAGAAGAGGAAAAAAGGCTTTGTAGCTCCAGCAGCTGCTCAGGCTGAACTGTGAGACGTCAGGCTGTACTTTCAGAAGGGGTGGAACTGCTGCCGGTGCATTTCAAATCCAAGAGGAATGTTGTGTGACTACGCAACAAATTGCATCGCCCTTTGTTTTCAAATTACTGTTTACATTCTTTTAAATGAAATCATAATTCAGTTCCTTTTTTTCCTGTAATATTTTTCTCTTTTGGGGTGTAAGGATGAAGTTAAAATACAAAGGAATTGCTGAGCATTCCTAATGCTTCAACCTACCTGTTCTGTTTTGACTTCTCAGTGCTTGGAATTGTTCCAAACTATAGCATGGCCATGAGGATGAGCTCAGAACCAAGAGCTAGGCAATACTGTTTCTCTTTGCTGCTCAGCCAGTCCACTTTTCAGCTTCCTTCCCCTCATTTGTTTGTCCTCTTCCACATTATCACTGTGAAATCAGAGTAATTATTTAAAACAACATTTCATGTGGGTTAAAATTTTCAGTCCCTCAGATAAAATACTTGGATAAATCTTGTGACAGGTATGCTCTTTAAGACCCTTGCTGGGCAGTTATTTGCTTAATTTGTGTGGGGTTTTTTTTCCCCTTGGAGTATTCCTTTACTTCCCCTTTGGAAGTGCTTATCTTTTTTGGCCTCCAATCTCTAAAAAATTTCTAGTGAACAAGTCCTGGAACTCACATTTTATTGTTGCTCTTACAGTAGCTCACTGGCTTTGAGAAGGTTGCTCAGCTTGCCTCTGCTGACTTCCTCTCTATAAAATAAGAATAATTACACTTGTAGACTTGATTACGTAAGCATTTTGTGAGTAAATGAATTAGTTTGCAGAGATCTATAAGCAGAGTTCTTTAAATGCTAAAACTTCAGGTCCTTTGTGTATTGTTGTTCCATTCCTATCATACCCAAACCTGTCTCAGGGTCCTCTGCTGAGCTCTCTGCAGCAGTATTTTCTACAACAAGTATTTTACTGTTTACCCGAAATTCCATCTTTAGGGCCTTAAAGCCCACTAAGCCTCAGGTGTTCTCTTCTCTGCGTTGTGTGAATGTCCTTATGTATCCACTTTGACGGATGGGTGTGGAAGGGAGGAGTACCACAGCTCCCAGACTTTCCTGTCTGTCTTCTCAGTCCATTCCCAGTTTTCAGCAGTTGGACTTCTTTCTTCCTCCAGTGTTATGTCCCCACCCTCCTTTTTGATCTTTCCTGGTGTGATTTTTGCCTATGCAGGAGGTGCATGAGAGTAATCTGAACTTCATAAATATATAATATGTTGTCTTTCTGAAAACAAACATGAGCTGATCATCTTCCTCCATTATTTAAGAGAGCAGGTCATAAAATATACTTTCTTTAGAATACTTCAATATACCTCAAAAAATCAAGAATGGATGTCCTGCTTTTTTAATATGTATAATGCGTGGTTCCTAAGCTATTTGATTAAGGATCGCTGTTGCCTCTTGGAATCTTTTCTTGTCCTTCTAGAGACCTTATCATGAAATTCATAACTGACTAGTTTTTATAAGATTTGCTGGTTTATTGTGTTTCGCTGATGGGTGGCTATGACTGCTGAAGTCTCACTATTATGGAACCATTATAATGACTTCACTTTAGGACTGGAACTCAAATTTTTTGTGCGAGGGTGTGGGATTCTTGATGGCATCATTAAAGAATGCTTGAAAATATATAACAACCACATTTTATAGAAAATCTTTGTTAACGTCTCTTAAAAAATGATACTTCAACACAAGACCAAGCATATGATAATTAGTAGTGATTTCTGTGGCTTCACTCTTCCCTTTGGCATGTATACTTTGGACAGAGTATTTTATGCTCAAAAGGATAGGTACAACATCAACTTAAGTAAATGTTTACACATTCCAAAAATGGAAAAATATCCCCATTCATGTGCCATACTGGTTAAGATAAGGTCATGTCAGAATCCTGTATGCAATCTGTAAGTATGGTAGCATGTATTTCATTTGGAAATTTCCTTGCCTGTCTTGAAATATCTCCATTTCTACTGGGCATTTGGCAGCTATAAACTTGTCATATGCTGCAGCAACTAAATCCTGGCACTTTTCAGGAAAAGCTGCTTCAAAATAAAAATAATCCTTCTTAATCTATTTGCAGTTGTCGAAGCATTATAATGTAAGTAAACCTAAACAATTCAAATCACATTTATGTTAATTTGGCTTATTGTCGTAAGTTCTAATTATGACATTTTGGCATTAAGTAGAATTAACATAAACACGATTATCCGTTTAAGTGCACATACCTATCTTAAAGGCTTGCTGAAGCATAGCTTGGTTTGCTTTGAAGTGTCCTGGTTGCAAAAAAACCCCTGTGCTTAGTTGTACACAAGGGTTACCTGACGTAATCGCTTCTGGTGGAGCACAACTACACCCTGAAAGGGTGGAAGTCACTGCAGTCAAGGCACCAGGTATGAAACTGCTGCCATGGACCGGGCTGCTCACACAGGGAAACAGCTCAGGTCCTGTTACTCACTGCATGTGCAGATTAGCACTTAGCATAGTTTGGCTTTATCTCCAGTCTTTTTTTTTTTTCAAGCTTTTTATGAGCAGAGCAAGGGAAAGAAAAGAAAAAAATTGGCTTCAATAAACAAAGTGACACATTTTCCAAGCACTATTTTGAAACATGAGAAAAACAAGACTGTCTTGCAGTCCTTTGTTGGGGTGTTTTTACCCAGTTGTGGGAAGTGGGAAGGGACAAAGGAGTTAATTTGTGACAAAGCAAGTATTCACTTCTGCTGCTGACAGAATATGAACCTATATCTTACACTACAGGGAAAAATGCCCTAAACCCAAAGTTACTAATCTAAGGCAGGTGGGGAGAAGAAAGTGTCTATTCACTGTCTTCTAATAATTTCTTAGTTGTCCCAAGTTTGTAATATGCACCTGGTTGCAGACACTTTGATCTTACGAGATTAAGATGTTTGCCTGAGAAACAGGAAACCTAATTTGCAGGTTTTTGCAAAAAACAAAGTGAACAGCAAATAAGAAAGAGACAGAAAGCACTATTCCTCTTCTCTTTCCCCTGTGGAATTCTGCAGTTTGGTGGTGATTTTATTTTCTGGAAGAGGTGGAGTCAAATGGTTTCGCAAAAGGAGAGACTTGAACTTGTGTCTGCCACATCTTGGATGAGTACTATAAACATTAAATAAAAAGAAGGAAAACCTACTTCTAGTACTACCATGAAACAAATCTAAATTAGTTGATTAATTTGATCTGCATTATGCAGAGTTTGGATTATTTTGGGTTTTTTTTCTTTCATTAATTTTTGATAGTCAGTCAGCTCAGTAAATAACCCAAAGAGAAAACAAGGTGATGAAATGAATGAAAATGGTAGTTCAGGCTGTCCAGTGCAACCTTCCCCAGGCAGCACAAAATTACTTTTGTAATTGTTGCTTTTCTGTTGTTCATTCCCCATTTTGCTGACACTACTTCAGCATATGAAAGTAAAAATAGTGATCACAAATTGTATCCACCTATATCACAGCACCTATGACTATTCAGGTTATTTTATTATTAGCAAGTCTTCTTTAAAATATGACTGGTCTGTCTAAGTACTGTTTGTGAAAGAAGAGAGGGAGTTGCATATCCAGGTGATCCTGCTTTTGCAACATATTTAAAAAAAGAAATAATCTAAATAATTCCAAAGCCAAACTATATGGATTTTTACTCATTTTGACTCACTTCTTTAAGAGGAACTATAACAAACCTGTTTATGACTTCATGCCTGCAAAAGACTGTAGGACAGATTTTTAAATGAAGTCAGGTGGTGAAGTTGTAAGAAAACATAATTTAGAGCAGTTTATTATTCATTCACTGACATCCCAATTTATATTTCTACAGTAAGATCTGGGCTTTATGTTTCAGCCTTTGTAAACACTGATGCTTATTTTCGCTCAGAGTTAGCAAGGTATAAAGGAAATCTTCCATTTTGTGTTTTTACAGTGATATCTTAAGAACAAAAAACATTACAAAGAATGTGCAGGATGAGGTTTCTGTTCAATAGGGATAGAGGAAATAAAATAATTTAGAAATGTCTTAATTTGTGAATTAAGTTTGAAATTTAGTTTTGCTCACCAGAAATCATATTATTCAAGGTATATACACACTGGGACATGTAGTATGGAAGAAAGATACTGTCTGAACATGTGATGGAAAAGGGGGACCTTACATTGTTGTACTGTAGGCAGTGACCTCACACAGGATGCACTTCCATAACTGAACTGAAGTGCTGAGGCCAGGGTCCATCCAGGTCCGTGATCCCCCGTACCAGACAAATCTGTGGGATAAAGGGTCTTGCGGTTCTGCAAGTTTTTGAGACATGGATTTGGCTTAGGAAGGAGGGGACTGGAGACTAAAGAGAATAATGAAGAATGTCTCAGGTCCCTGTCACATTTTCTATGTAAGCCTTGTCCAGTCTAGGAAGCCAACAGAAAGGTACCCTTACCTTTGATGGGAGAAGCATGAAACACCCCTTATAGCTCTTGAACTTTCACTTCTAAACATCTGGCAAATAAAATATTAAAAGCAACTCAAGCACCACAAATTGGCACAAGTTCAGAAAAAGAAGAAACAGGAACAGGTTGAGAAGAGAAAGTGCCTAGAAATTTGGTTTTGACAGCCAAAGCTACAATCTGTTAGAAGTCTAACACAGATAAAGATGGAGCCTTGGCTTTTCCTTTCTATTTGCTTTCGTCTAGCAGGTTTTGTAAAATTACTTCTTAGGAAGGGAGGTGTGATGATCAGCGTGGTTTCGAGATGAATAACTTAAAGAGCTTGCACTAACTTTCCTGTGAGTGCTGCCAGACCTAGGAAGACTTTCTTCTGGTGTCCATTATGGGACATTAAGGTAATACACAATAAACAAGTTTACTCTTCTTTGCATTAAGAAGTGGGTAGAACTGGTTGTCTCATGTTGTCAGAAAACATTTTTACCATTGTTTGGATGCTATGGTAAAAGGAGTTGCATTTTTTTGACTAGAAATCTAACTACAGCTTTCCTCATGAACCATATTTGCTATGGTGGCTTAAGAAGCACAGAAGTTGTTGCTTGGGACCTGATGAAAAGAGAATAGGCTTTTACAGTGAGAATTCTGAAACTTAGATTCTTGTTGGAAGGAAAAGGGATCTTTTTATTATTTTGTAGCTTGTGGAGTGGCAACTCTCTGCTTATGCTGTAAAGAATATACTTTTCGTAGGCTTAACATCCATTTTAAAAGGCTGGTGTGAGGAAAGGAAGCCAGAATGGCAAAATTTTCTTCATCTCAGCTATTATTCTGGTTCTCTTTGAAATGACAAAAATGAAATGGGCAATAAGACTGTTGACAAAAGCTTCTATTCACTGTGAGAAAATAAAAAAAAAGAAATCCTATTTCTTCAAGCAAAGACATGTCCACTGTTTTCAGAAGTTAGTTGCATCTGATTGTTCTGATCCAGCTTTTGTAGTAAGAACACAAGATGCTTTTGCAATAGCAGTATGAGAAAACGTAACTAGCAAAGGATTGCCCAACATGTTCTGCGTGTTTTAATGAGCATGCAGCTCTGAATTTTTTATTTTGTATTGCCGTTTTGTTGTTCATGTCAAGAATAGCATCTGCTTACACATTTCCCAGGAGCAAAGCCTTTATATGATCAGATCAGTGTATACAATCAAGGTAATGTAACAAAAGGAAGGTGTTAGAAAAGCTATTTGAGACCAAAAATTATTTTTCTTCCAAAATTAACACTTGGCCTTGCTGTCCTTTTGGAAAGAATATCTGAAAGCCTTGTTGAGTCAACCACTTGTTGCTAGGTCTTCATGGTAGCTAGCCTGGCTGTTTGTAGGCTCCTTTTAGGTCTAGATTCACAGTCCAAGTTTTCCATAAGTCTCATCTTCTTTCTGTATAGAGATGGGATATTTATGCATGGAAGAGGGAGAGAAAAGAAGAAGAAAGACATCTCTTAGGTAAATAAGCAGACATTATCCTAATTCTTGTGGCTTCTGAGAACGGTTTGTGTAAAATGATTTATTACTTCTTGAATAAAATAAAGTCTAAGGACAGTGGAATGGCCCTCCTTTTAGGGCGTCTGTTTGAAGCATTGCTTCTGTCACCAATTCTGGAAGTTCTTGTCTCATTCTTCAAAACAAGGCAACACTCCTTCAGAGGTATTTTCCAATTTTGCTGTAAATCAAGGCTATAGCTCTTCAAAACACTCTAACTATAATTACATAGTTCAATTAGTTCTGACAAAGTCCCTTTGGACAGAATAGGTCTTGAAAATTTCCTCTGGTTTCATATTGCACTTAGGTTCCTCCAGATGATAAAGTAAAGCAAATATTCATGAAGGATAAGTCCCTGCTTTCTATAATTTTTGTTTGTAGTACTAAGGAATGTTTTCTTTTGGTAGAGATGACTCTGTTGGTCATGCTGATGGCATTTAATGAGAAATGTTGGACCACAATCACATCACAGTGTGGGAAGAATTCTTTCATAAAGCGAATCACACTGAAGATAATGGAGTGAACACCTAAAGGTAAGAGAAAAATAGAGATGCATTCCTAGCATATGGCATTCTCCAAAAACCTGTCAATAGTACCTCAACAAGAAAGCAGTTCAGACTAAGTGGAGAGGAGTTAACACATTTGCTCCCATTTTGACAGGATTAGGAAAAGTCTGTTGAAACATTGAGTCAATCTATGCTGAAATCTTCCTGAGCAGCAAAAAGAGCACTGGGAGAGCTCACAGTTTTGCCTTCTTCCCAAATATGCTGAGCTTTATTAATTTCCTATGTTCCACCCTATGGTCATTGAGATGTGGAGGAACTTAAATATTTAAACCACCCTCAAATAGTGTATTGTGTGACCTGTAATAATAATACTTGCCTAACTCCTTTATTTCCTTGTAGTGGGGACATAAATCCTCTCTATAAAACTTAATTAAGCTTTTTATGGAAACATCTGTATGTTTGTGAACTGCTGTCTTCCTGTAGAATAGCTGTCTATATAAACTAGACTTCTGAGCTCGGTCACACTCCTGGATTTTATTTTTTAAAAAAACCCACATTTATGGACTTCATAAAATGCTCTCATGCGTGTATAATCAAATTAATAACATATGCATTAGCAAAGAACAATAGTTGAGATTATTTTTTACATAGTTGGAAACACCTTAAATCAGGGATTTTGCACCTGTATACGTCAAGTGTTATTGTGACCTGTAAACTCTTTGCATCACTCTTCTCCTCAACTTAGCTGTTAAAAGTCAGCTGTTCCAGGCTGTCTGCATCCACTGAGAATTGGTAGTGCACAGTGGTTTAGCACAGGGCAGTCTGTCACCGTGCTGCATCGTGCCTTGGCCTTTTCCCAAGGGCCACTCATGTACAGCAGAGAGTTTAAAACTGCTTGCAGGAAAAGTGAAATGAATGTTTCCAAAATTAGTCCAAAAAATTAGGATCTGGCCCCAACAGGTCCATTCTGAACTAGGATGAAATAGTGGAAAGTGTCAAATTTTGATATGACAATATGGAAAGTATTTTTATTGGAGTATCAGGTTTGGTTGTAACCTCTTTTGTGGTCCATATGTGTTTTCAGCACTCAGGATTGCTAGTGAAAGCAGTGAACCTGGGTTTGGTGTAAAATGCTTGAACACCATCTAACTTCTACTTCAACAAAATTTGAGGATTGAAACTAAGTACAGCCTTTGTGTTAAAGGCTAAATATTTGTGTCTTTATTATTGTAAAACTTTGATATGTGATAGATTTTTTTCATTTATTTAGCTGGTCAGTTACATAGTTTGCTTTGTGAAGGAGGGGGATCAATTTCCACAAAACTTAGATTACTAAGCACCACAGTATAAACATGAGGTATTTATCGTTATCTTCCACGACTGTATTACTAGTGTGGCCAAAAAAAACCCTCATCAGAAACAACCTCCCCCTTCCTCTGCCAAATTACCTTTTGCAATTAAATGTGGTAATTTCCTGATATGTTTCCTGAAAATTTGTGAGCAATGAGTAGAATGGAGAAATTTTTTTAGTAAATCATTACTTGCTAATTTTTCACTCATTCTGGCTGGACTACCTCCACTTTGTTAATGGATTCAAGATATTTAATCAGAAATTATTTTCAACCAGATGAGTTGGCTGGTCTGCATTATTATAATCTCTGACAATTCAAATTTTTCTTGAGATCAGTGATTCAGAAAGCCATATGGGATTTTTTAATGTTGGGTAAAATATCTGATCATCAAAAAAGTGGGGTTTCTTAGCTTTTCATTTCCCTTAAGTAATGTAGATCTAGATAAACGACAGACAATGTAATTTTCTGCCTTCCTGTTCCCTCATTCTGAAAAATTAAATATCATCAGTGGTCAAAATGGAAATTTAATCATCCTAATATGGTGATACAGACAACCTGTGAGGGAATGTGTTAGTATGCGAATGTGTGTCTGTATACATTTGACATTCTGGTAAGTAGCAATCTGGTCTGCTATTCAATATTCATCTGTTTTGATCTCTGAATACCTGCCGAAATCAAGAGAATGCATAATTATTAATTGTCGTTAATCAGCTTGGACAAATATTATGTAGTTAGAGAAGATAAGGTAGCTGTTGTAAGTGCCTTTACATGTACTCCTTCCATAACTGAAGGTCTTTTTGACAGTACAAAAACAAAACAAAACAAAAAACCCCACATGAAAAACAATACCCTAAAGTCTGATCAGCCTTGGTTTCATTTCATCAGAAAGCTGGGCTGGAATAGAAAAATGTATTAATGGAGTAGAAATGACAGCCATGGGTACAATTCTCTTTCCCAGATCTGTATATTTTTCATTTCAGACCAGACCCTTATGAAAATGATTGTCACTTCAAATGAGCTGTTGGCTCAAGATGTAATCCTAACTTTACTTTTGGGTACATGTGCCGAAAGCACTTAGCTTACCTCTTTTGATGTCCTACATTCTACATTCTCTTGTCCAATAGTGTACAAGGATGGGAGAGACCAGATGCGTAAATCTCTCCAGGGGACAGCGAAATTTGCAGCCAGGGAGAGTGAGTGGGTGAGGCTCTCGCAAAGAATTATTCCGATAGTACATTTCTATGGTGTATTGCCTGTTTCAAAATACAGAAGTGTCAAAACAAAATTAGGCATGCAAAACCACACAGCCTTTCCATGGTGCAGTTATTGTACTTGGGGACAAACTTTCAGCCAGCTTATTTGTCTGGTTGTTAATATGTTTATGATTTACTAATACAATTAGTACTCTGAAGAGAACTTTTTAAACAATAGGGGGACAACACCAATTTGTGTATAGTTTGCTGTCTTTGTCAAGGAGTTTAATAGGATGAAGTAAAACCTCTCATAACTGTTAGATTTATGTATCTCTATATATGTTTTTTCAGGCTTATTCTGCTACTGACTACTAAACTGAAACCAATTACAATAATTAAAATCAATGTGTAATATTTTCCTGAATAGTGAACCTCACGTATCCAGTTTAATTAGCCTGGGGTATCAGAAAATTCCTTCTTAGAAAAAGTACATATTAGCAGTACAGCTTGCTGATACTTGCCCATTTTTTTCCTGGTAAAGTTCAAAAAAATGGCAGGCACTGTAAGGAGGCATTTTCCCATTGAAGACGTTGAGTGCCATCTGTAAGGCAGCAATGGTGGCTGCATGCTGAGAACAGAAGAAACCTTTAATTAAAGCTGTATTGAAAACAATTGCATGAGCCTATTATTTAACAATATTTCCAGCACATTATCTGTCCACTCAACATTAATATTACTTGTGTGACCTCATTAATAGTCATTAATAATTACTCTGCACTGCTGAGTAAATTTTGTCCCTTTATGACCATATAAACTTAAGTGCTGCATGTATAAAATATACATATATGTAAATATTTAAGAAGTCTTAGTCACTTAAAGCTCTTACCAAATTAACAGGAGCTGTTAAAACTTCTTTTAAAAAGAACTAGTGGGTTTGCCTGTTAAGTAAACAGTATCTGAGATCAGATCAGCAAGCTCTTTAGCTGATACATACCCAATAGGTCATGATGTAACTGCAGTTTAGAAACAGGCGATTTTTAGTGAGAACAATCAAAAAATTTCCCCCTCCAATGACAGCATTTGCACATTCTAAACAAAAGTATAGGATCATAATTGAGTAACTGCCTTCATAAGGTCTTCTAAAATAACTGTAACTTAATTTTTTTCTTTTCTTTTTCCCATTTTCACTTGACAAAGATACAGGAAGAAGATTTTGTTTTAGATTAAGTTTGTGATCCAGGTTTAATAAAACATGAGGCATGGTTTTTCCAGTTCTCTGCTCAATCAAAACATTATTACAATGAAAAAACCATGACATGAGGTGGAAAATGGAATGCTTCAGGTTTCAAAGTACTATGTGTTTATTAAAAATTTTTAAAAACACAAAGATTTAAGGTTAACCAAATAAAAAAGGCTTGTAGCTGTATTTCATGAAGGAAATAAAATTTCATGGCTTTCACTGCATTTAATAACTGCATAAAGGAAACACAAGAGAAAGAGAAAGCACTCACCGTGGAATACATAACCATTTTTTGATGGTGTGAAGGCTTTCTAGCATCTGAGATATGCTTTAGAATAGTTTTTAGAAGAATACCTGAAAGAAAATGGGGAAGCAGTGACAATGAAAGGGATGCTTGCGTTAACATCTGTATTGTTTTTTGCCATTTTAGCAATCTGCTACTAAATGCACCAGATTTATTCAGTTGACTTAATCAGTAATTTGTGCAGAGTGCCTTGATTGATAGTGACAGTACCTTTCAAATGAACAGCAGGCCTATTTTACTTTTGTGTAAAGTGTTTTGGGGATCCCTAACAGCCTCAACAGCTTCAAACAGTGCATTCACAGCTACTTTGTGCCAGCAGAACAGTGCAAGAAGAGCACAGTAATGAATACTACCCTGCTGTGTGTGTAGCTTGTTTTCCTGCTTTCCAGAGAAAAAAGAAAGAGCATATCCTCTGGACTCTGGAGCTTTATAAATTGTGTGGTTGTCTGTATTTTGTTAATGTTAACTGCTGAAAAGTTGTAAGACAAACTACTTGAATTAAATCAATGGCTGTGCTAGTATGTTAATATAAGGTTAGCATCTCGACAAATTAAAATCCTAAAAAGAGAACTGTACAGGCTAGCAGAATTAGAAAAAATTAGGTTTTAGCCACTGGCACTTTTTTAATAGCAATTGTTAGTAAAGCAAGGGCAGAAGTCTGAACTTTGTGCTAAATTTTGTAAATTGGACCTTCAAAAATGCAACAAATTGATTCACGCTTCTACGTTTATTTGTCTTTGTACCTCAGATCCTGACTGTACGCTGTCCATATAAAACAAAAGGGAGGCTCAAAAGATGACAGTGGATGAATGGAGGAGAATGAGTGATTAAAAAGGTATAAAATATTTTTAAATTTCAGCCACTGTTTTCTGAGCAAAGTCAGGTTTAGAAAGCAGTTTAATAATCTCATTTTAGGACTCTCAGTAGTGGAATATGAAGACTATTAGGCAACAAAGTCACCATTCTAGACATTACTACAAATAACATTTTTAAAAGTAAGTTACACATGGTGGCTTACACTAAATTCAGACTTGATTCAGTTCAACAACAATCTGTAGATTACTTTGAATTTCTTATACAGTGTAATCTAAACGATACCTCCATTATAATGTTAGATTAGTATACTAATGATTCATATCCTCACCATCTCTCTCTCCCCATTAATCAAAATCTTTCAGTGCTGACCACCAATATCCAAATAATGGCATTTCTCACCATTCTACTATGGAATCAGCAGCAATGTTTGTCATACACCCTTTCTTCTTTCCCATCCTACTTTTGGTTTTAAATGGGTTAAGAATTCAGCTTACCTCCCTGCAAACGTGATTTCTGTATTTGTTTGTGGAACCCAAATTCCGCCTGCAATAACAATTCTGAGAGCTTTATCAGCTTGGTCCTGACACCATGAGTAGCCCAAACAGGTAAAGTGTAATTGGTAATATCCTACAGTGAAGAAAGAAAACATGATGATTTTCTTACTGATTCCTACTGCTAACTGTTATTTATTCTGGCACAAAATTCTTATCAGAAAAAATCCTGAATGTTTCACTCCAGTAATATTTTCTTGTCATAAAATTATGACTATATTTTGCATTTAGACAGCTGTAGCATTCCTGTTTATAGCATCATAGTGCTTAAAAGAAATTTGAAGGGAAGTGTTCAACAAGAAGAGGAAATATAATACTAAAAATTATGCATAAAGCAACAGGCATTATTTATGTTGTCAGGTGAAAAAAAAATCACTGTAAGACTTTTTCAGTCATGTACCGGGATAGATCTTTACTGAAACAAATCCTATGTAAGCATCGGGATTTTAAGGACTGGTTGCTCTCAGATGTAAATGGAATACAGAGATCAAGTAGGAATATGTATAGCTGTAGCATGGATGTACTCAAGTATGGTGTATAGGGACGAAATGCAAATGAAACTCATACCTATTATGGTCTATTGGATACTGTCACAGTCCTCAAGCTAAAGTGGAATGGATTAGTCTTTCCTTGGGGATGCAGTCCGAGGTATATTAGTGATCAAAACTGTGAGAAGGGAAGATAAGCACAACGCTCCTGGTTTGCATTACCCTGAATTCTTGTTTATACAAGGTCGGTAACTTTCCTTTAGAGCAATGTAACCTTTGGACTGAGATCACCAAAAGGAATATTCTTGTAACAAATGAGCTCAAAGGAAAATGTCAACCCCTTTAAGGGTTTGTTTAAACAAGAAAACAATAGAACATGCTAGGTTAAACCAGCTCAGAGCACAATGTTATCCATTTCTCTTTTAACAAATGTGATTTATGTCTTGAGGAAAGAATTGGCTGGTTGCATGCTATTTAAGGCAGTCTGTAGGCAAGCAAACACTTTGGTCTCCAAGTTACCTGAAAGTCAGATGACAGCTGAAAGCAACAAATACAGAGAGATGTGTGCTGCTGTAGTTTCATGAATTGTATTAAAAAAATTATGCAAGGACGCTGTCTCTGTATGCTTGAAAAATGAGAGAGGCTTTTATGGTAGTTGTCTTAATTGATACTCCAGAGTCCTCCATCAGTAGTATGAAAGACCAAGGCTCATCAAATCTAAAACTAGAAGTAAAAGCCCTTTTTTTTTTTATTACGGTATTTGGCTAGATTCTTGATGGGAGTTGTGGATTTTGCATATTAGTCTGGTGACACAGGTTCTCAGTATGATTTAACTATTGAAATACAAAGTTGTGGTCCTGCATTTGGAAAACATGGAAGGAGGACCTCACTGAAATCACACTGAGATGTCCCAACATGTTAACATTTCATTTAACTTAAGGCCCTGGCTAATATTCTATTCAAGTCTGCTTTGACCAAAGTTGGACTTTTGCAAAAACTGCAGTAATGAAGGTAAACTCATTACTCTCACACTCAAATATTACATGTTGGTTGTGAAATCCACCCTAAAACTGCCTCACTAATTTCCCAGTACTGATGACCAATTTATCATTAATATTTAAGTTTATAAATAGTTATGCATTAAAGGGTAGCAGAAGCTGCCTTCAACAATAACTTTTTAACACAAGACTACAATTTTCAGTTGCGTCAGCTGAGTCTAGACTTTGAAGTGGGACTTCTTGCTATATTAAGGGCAGTCAGGATTTTTTCAAATCATGAAGTTTCACAACTGTGGGACCCAGATACCCATGCCAGTTTGGCACCACAATAGCCCTTTTGTTATAAAATCCATGCTTTTTTGTGATATGCCTTTGCTTAGAACCAGCTCCCAAACTTGCACAAACAGCCATTTGTGTCGTTCCAATGACTGCTTAATTCCTGAAAATACTCTGTCCACTACTGGCCATGTACAAATAATGACTTCTTTTGTTTATAGAATTTGCATAAAATCTTCATGGAAGGATGCTTATGTTTCTTTGCCAGCAATATGTTTTATCCCTGTGTATCTCCTAGTGGGGTCTGGAGGGGTAACAAGACAATTTTATCCAGAGTTATGCTTTTGCCTAATTGTCCGTATGCAGCCACTGACAGGATCTTGAATATGACAGGCCATTTGTTTGTGTTCCTTATGGTGGTGGATGACCCACAGCACCCTCACACATAGTGTGTTTACAGGATTTTCAGTTGTAAGTTTGATGCTAGGTGAGGGTTTCTGGAGAAGAAGCTGAAAATAGTCTATAGTTAAAAAAATTTTGAAGCACAGATCTACCATCTTTTGATGTCTTACAATAAAAAAATAAACCCAATAAAAATACCAGGTTGAAAGAAGTGTAGGAATTTCTATTGGGCTCAAAAGATCTTAAGGGTCTTTTCCGACCTAAATGATTCTATGATTCTATTTACCTCATATTGTAAAGTGTCAGAGAGCTTCCAAATCCTTTCAGCAGTCAACTTCTTCAGTGGGTATCCTGTATGAGTGGCTAAAAACTTCAGAAATGGCTGGAATACAAAAAAAAAACAACCCAAACTTGTGGTACTGAGGGCCTTTGTACATGATTTCTGCACACTGCCGTACTAGTACATAGGAACTTTTAGAAAGGAGACAGTCTTTGCACTTTGCACTTAAGCAATGAACCACTGCCTAGAGGTAAGAGAATTTAGCCTATTCATCTAGACAAGGATGGTGATGTTAGCTCAGATTTGAAGTATGGTGATTGTTTCTGCTTGGTGGAAATGTTTAGAAGGAAGTAGAGGGAACACAGATATATGAAGAAGTCCAAAAAGTGTTTAAAGGAAGTGTGATGAACAGAATTGTTCTGATATTGGAGAAGGAGAGGTATGATGAAAATTTGATAAAATTGAAATTGTGATTTACTTGCATATAATACCATGGTGCAGAGGCACAGTTGGATGGCTGAGGTCAGTGGTGAAAGAATAGAAAAACAGGTGAGGCTCATAGTGTGCTTTTGAATAAACATGTGAAGAAGAAGGTTGCAGCAGAATAAGCACGTGATTATATACTCATGCAAAGATTTTGATGGTGGAGAAAGAAAGGAAAGCATACCATATGCAAACAAGCACCAAACATAGGAGAACGCCTGAATTAAGATTGCGGGTGAGAAACATGAATAAGTACTTGAGGAAAACACTGAGACTGTTATAGAAATTCCAGGGAATTGAGCTGAGAAAACGAATCTGAACTCAAACAGGCTTATATAGGCAGAGATGTCAGTGGAGTTGCTTTACATGGGAGTAAACAGATAGAAGTATTGGAATAATTTGAGAGGCATTGGCACTGATTTTATCTGAGTTTTTGTTTTGTCTGGTCTCCTAGAAACTAAGTTTTTGCAAATAGGTCAATAATTTTTCTATGACTTGCCATGTTCAATTGTTGGAAATAGCCCAGTCCAGCTGGATCTGTAATGTTGTAATTGTTTTTTGGCTATGTTGTCTACACCCACTGTGAAGATAAGAGATCTGAAAGGAGCATATTAACTGGTATTTTTTATAGCTACCTGTTAGATAATGTTGAAGTGGTACACTTTAACTGGATTTCCAGAACTGAAAATACTTTACCTTGTAGTCCTTGAATTGCTTTTGGAAATCCCTTGTTGCAAAGGTTTCTCTCAGAAGCTCCTTGTGTTTTGGGCAGTGTGAGAAAGGTAGGTATAGCAACTGGAAAGAAAATTACAAAACCCTAGTTAGGCAAGGTGCATCTTGTTCTGCAATTCTATATACACTTGCAGGATTGCTGTTCTGATTGGCTGCACTAGTTAGGACAAGCTGAAAAATAATTTGGGAATGTAGTTTCAAGGATATTCATCTTCAGGACTCTAGGAGTCATACTGATGACTACATACAAAATAATCTTTAAATGTTCAGAGGAGTAATAACTGCAGTAGTTCAAAGTTAAAGGATTCATTTACACAAGATGAAATTTGTCCTTTGACAGAAGACTAAGACAACCCCTCATGAACTCCTTTGTTCTCAGCTTCTCCAGGAATGATTTCATTCATTGTGTTCAGTCTTTCTTGAAACACACCATCACATTTTTACGACAAATTACCAGCAGCAGTAGCTAGACTGCAGTAGGAGTCTTTGTGCGTACTCCGCTGTATCGAGTGTATTTAACACAGCTTCATTTAGTTCAGCTAAATTGCAGAAACTTGTGAACTTTCTATACGTCGGTTTTGTCTTTCATTAGTCTAAGACATATGAAGGTTAAAGGTTACATGTGACTGGAATAACTTAAAAACTTGTTATTTCATTTATGTAAGCAAAATTGAGTTTACTCTTGTTTTCTACGTTAAATTTTAAACAAAAGTTAAAATTTGACACTGAGATATTATTAGTGCTTTTCTCTAATGTGCTTTTTGTCCTTTTTCCAGTAATGTAGCTCCATCTATATAGTGCCAATGTTAAAAGAACTTTTAAAAAGCTTGGGAGTTTTGAAGGAATAATTATCTTGGGGACCTTCACAGCAGTTCTTCGGTCTTTTCAGAAATAAAATCCATCTATTCCACAAGATAGGAAAGTATTTCTGAATTATATCAATAGGTTCATGAACAGGTATGACTTCACTAATAAATGACGGGCACTTGTTCTGTGTTGTAGGATATAGGTGGTCTCAAGTTTAGCCTGTATATGTAGTAAGGATGAATAAAGCTAAAACAGAAATAGTTGAAAAAAGTATGAAAAATGTGCATTGTTCATGACTTTATTTGATTTGTTTGAATAAACTTACTTGCTCCCCTAGATGCAAATGAGCTGCAGTATGTGCTTGCTGAGTTTGCCATCTGTGTTGATACTGGCCAGGTATTCTTGACTGTCTGCTGGGATATCCCCACCTGTGACAGTGTCAGAAAGCAGCTCCTCTGTGCCTGGCTGTGTGTGAACAGGAAGACATGTCTCCATACCTTCCGTCTTCATGCTCTCATCACCCTGAGGTGAGAACCATTGCTCTATGACCTACCTAACCTGATTCCCTTATCATCACAGACTGCATTAACTAGACTTAAAAAGCCCACACAATTTACATTGCATCACATGTGCAAACCTGGTCCCAAACTGGGACTCATACTGCACACTCCTGATCTTCCCTAACTTTTTACCATAGATTTTCCACACACGGGATATTCCAGCTCCAGTCAGATGCACAGCTTTCCCCTCTAGGACAAGTATATGCAGGCTAAAGACCTGCTATCCATAGGATTCCTTACAACCCCCAAGTGAGGAGTTGAGGATGGGAGATGAATAAATACATTGCCCTATGAACTCGTGCTTAAAGCTCCGAGTCCTCCTTCCTTTTCCCTTTTACGTTTTTCACCAATCCTCAAAGTGCATGCACTGACCTGCAAAGTGCATGAAAAACAATCCTGTGACTCAATTCTCCCTGTAATGCAAGTCCCAGAATGATTCTTTTGTCTTTCCTGTTGGCTGTGGACTAAGCAATATTGAAGCACTAGTGAGATTAAGTATGTTTCCTTTTCTCACACAAAGAAAGTCCTGTTAGCGTTAAATTTAGGATTAATCTACTTTTACAGTGATTTACTCACATTATAAATTAACTCTTTTTCCCTATACCTAGTACTTCCATTTTTCTTCCTCTTTTGTTAAGATTGTGTCTTTGACATGTAAGTCCATTCTTGTGAAAATACTTGCCAATATTTCTATTCAGCTTATTAAGCCTTTCTGCACAATGCTTGTAACAATGTACTTTTCACTGCCTTTACCATGCACTTTTTGCTGCACCTTCATCTCATGTCCTATGTACTTTACTAATGTTTAAGGGAAAGCAGATGCCCCTAGTTTATACTCACATTATCATGTGACAGTGGCACTGTGTGAACTGGAATTGGCTGCCAAAGGATTCTGGGGTTCCAAATCTGACCCTGTGTCGGTGGGTACAGTCCGGCAAGACTTGCCTGAGCACTCATAAGTGTGTGATCGCAGTCAGTGCTTTGAACATAAATCTGAACGAAGAAGGAAAAAAAAAAAGAAACATTTTGGACGATAATTTCTCCCATTAGGTTTACTTTATTTTCCTCTTGACAGGAAAAAAGGGGTTGGTACTGTGCTGGAGAAGTCATCATTAAAATGGAGTGACATGAAGAAGGACTATGAGAAAGAAGGAGGAGGGTGAAAGACTGAAGCTGGAATAAAATTTTATTGGACAAGTGAGCTGCAGCAGGGTAACATTTACCTTAGGAATCCTAGTAGACAGCATGAAATTGACTCTATTTGAGTCAATCTGACCAAAAAGCTGGAATCTAAATGAAAACTAAGTGGTATCTGCATTCCATGTGGAAGTGTAGCATTGAGGTATTTGACATAGGTGCTCTCCCATACAGCAGTGAGGGAGCTGAACCTGATGTGCAGCCTAAAAAGCATTTTACATGGTTTTCAGTTAACCATCAGTCTGAATAAAAACTGAACTACAGTTTCAGGGATACTTTGAAATTACATTGAGTTCAATTGGTATTAAATTTTCTCCAACTGCACCAGGTTTAGACTCTTACGCATCCAGGAAGTCCCATTAACAACCATGAAAAACATCTTCCTGCCCAGATCCAGTACTTGCCTCACACTGCTTGTATACAACGCTCAGGAAATGAGAGTATCTCCTCCGCATGTACTGGCCAAGCTCATACTGTTGTTGTATGCCAAGCTGTAGAAGTAACACAAGAGTGTAAGAGGCTAAAGAAATGTGCTGCATCCATTCCTACAACCAAAAAAGAAAGCAGTAATATTTGATACTATTTTAATAAAGACCTTTGTCCTTTCCAAAGTGAAGTAGGAAAGAAGACATGAGAAAAAAGTAGTAAAGTTGCTGCATGTACAGTACTGGATAATGTTAGATATGACTCCTGGTGGATGCAGTTTTGTATTTTGCTCTATGGAAAGCTATGTGTATGTTTATCTGAGCTGGTGAGACTTAAAGCAGGCATAGAGATGTTCCAACACCATCTGTCTAGTTTCTTCTCTATTGCTGCCTCAGACCTGATTAACTGGGAGTGCAGACAGAGCAGCCACCTGTCCATGAAGACACATCCAGGATATGAATCCCACAGAGTATCACCAGTGATTCCATATGGAGGCTACAGTTCTAGCCTGGGCAAGATCTACTTTTTTCAGAGTAGAAGACATGAAGTAAAAGTCCTCCATGCCTTTGGGCATTTTGCTGTAATAGCTAATTATTATCAACAGTCTGAAACATTTGATTTTTGATTCTTGCCTATGTTTCCAACTTGCAGTCACTGGAACTTGTTACACTTTTGAATAGCATTCACCATTACAGATCTTATTCACAGTTAAACAATAATCCATAAAATGGAATCAAGTCACTTTATCTCTGTGTTAAATTAAACTGAGGACAATTCTCTACCCTCCCAGCAAAATGGGTTTTCCAGTCCCAACATTTTAGTAGCTCTTAGCTGAACATCTTTCACCTCATCTCCATAATTTTGTAAACACATGACATATGAATCACAGCATCACTGAATCGGTTAGATTGAAAAAGACCTCTGAGATCATTAAGTCTAACCTATGACCTAACTTCACCATGTCAACTAGACCATGGCACTCAGTACCATTTCCAGTCTTTCCTTAAACACCTCCAGGGATGGTGACTACACCACAATCACATACAGTGTCCCTGTAATAGTCTCCATATTGTCATCTTTTTACTTGTACCTGGTGTTTCCTGGCCTAAATATAAATATATTCTACTTTGCTCATGTAATCATTACTGTACACTGGGATCTCAAGTACAGTGATTACTCATTGCTTCCTAAAGCAATTTTCTAAGTCATTGGATCAAAGGATAATTCAGGCTGAAAGGGGCCTCAGGAAGTCTATAGTCCAACCTCCTGCTCAAAGCCAAGTCAGCTATGAGGTCAGACCAAGTTACTCAGGACCCACTGTGTAACCTCTTTCTCTTGCTGGAATTGTGCATCCAGTTTCCTAGGGTTTATGTGTGGTTTAGGCTTCTGCCCCAACTTGCCTAATATCCACGTGAAGTCCTGACACCTGGGTCTTGAAGTCTTCTATGCCCTGGAGCAAGCTAGCATGGATTGCTGAACTTGCATAGTGTTTACATGGAATTATTGAGTCACAGCTGAGTTAGGAAGCTGGTCTGTTACTCCTGTTTCTTCAAGGGAGTTGATATGAGCAGAAACAGACCTGATTTTGCTTTGGAGATTATTTTTGCCTCCTAAGAACAGTGGGGAAGACGAACTGCTCAGGCAGTTTGTTCTATTCTGATTTTGGTGGAGACCTGCAAGTTCCCCTAGGAGAGAGACCCACTGACATAAAGGTGTGTGTGCCTAACAGAGAGACACACCTCACAGTCTGCCTCCACATGCACTGTAGCCATTTATCTGGGACAACCAGACTTCTGGCACTTCTAAACTACTTCAGAGAGACTGCCTGGTTCTGAGTGCTGGGCGAATAACTAGCAGCTTTTTCTATCCAAATAACATATCTTGGGGAAAAAGGAACGAGGCACAAGCACACAGTCACAGTGGGTCCTGCTGGTGCAGAGGGGAGCAGAAGTAGGGTTAAAACCACCCAGTGCCCAAGTATTGCCTTACAGTCTGATAGTACATTTCACCCTTGGCTCCATTTGTAGGAGGTGGCAGCTAATAGAAGTTACAGTCAAGGCAGGCACAGCATCTGTCTGTATCTGTGGTTGCCTCAGCTGCTTCTGGTTACTACCAACAGCTGATTCCACAAATACCCACACTAAAATAGCTGAGTTGTAAATCAACTTTCCTGGGCATAGCATAAGAAAAGTTTTTGCTAGTACTGATCTCAACAGTTCATGAGTAAGGAAGCACTCCTATTCAGTGGAGATTGAGGGAGAGGTGTGTCTGTAAGCACTTCCACCACCTTATGCTACTGATGGTTAAAGCTTCCTTATGGTCTCAGGTGAACTTAACACTCTACCACTACCTGAAAGGTGGTTGTAGCCAGGTGGGAGTTGGTCTCTTCTCCCAGGCAACAACTGACAGAATGAGAGGACACAGTCTTAAGCTGTGCCAGGGGAAGTTTAGGTTAGACATCAGGGAAAAATTCTTCACTGAAAGAGTGATTTGGCACTGGAATCATCTGCCCAGGGAAGTAGTGGAGTCACCGTTCCTGGATATGTTTAAAAGAAAGACTGGACGTGGCACGCAGTGCCATGGTTTAGTTGATGAGGAGGTGTTAGGTCATAGGTTGGACTTGATGATCTCAAAGGTCTTTTCCAACCTAATTCGTTCTGTGATTCTGTGATTCTGTGAGATGGTCACCAGTGCCTGGCTCCTCCCAGAAGACCCTAGTCTGCAATCAAAAATCATAACATACGCTGATACTGAACCAGAACAGTCTGGCTCAGCTTCATTTAAAATTAGTGAGTGCTGTTGCTGTAGTTTCCTAGTAAGCTCTTGCTGTCCTTAAGTGGCAACTTAATAAGGGCTTTCTCCAAGTGAAAACAAAGTTCCAACCCCCAAATAACTCACCATCTTCCAATAGTTCAGTATATTGGCCCAGGTAAAAAACCCACCTTCGTAAGTTGGCCATATCCCTGTTGTCTTGCAATTTCTTTGTGCTTATCAGTTGGAAAAAACTCCTGTGGGGTGTGATCACCATGGCGAAATACCTGATAAAATAGATGAAATTGCTTTTGTGTATTTCTTGTGGTGATTATAACTAATTAGCGTAGTCACAAGGAATATGTAATGACAGTGAGTACTGTATCTGACAGATGCTAAATATATTGATGGTGCTTACCTTAAGTCTAGATAGCTGTTTCCTGTTTGATTTATTTAGCCAATATAACTGCTTATTTTCTTGGTGTTTGTGAATAAACTAGCTCAAATAAATTTTTGCAAGTTATAAAAACTACAGGATACCCTATTATATTTTAAAGAGGTTTTATGTATTTTAGGAGGTATAGACAATTATATTAAATAAACAGAAAACAAACAGAAGCATGTAAGTAATTTTGCAGAAATATTTGAACATTAGTATTTTGGTATGACTAAGTTGGAATTCAGAAGGAAAAAATCCAAACTATTACTCAAGATAAGAGTTCTGTGGCTGACGGCTGTGAAGTTCTCTTACTTGGCAGAAATTAGCCTTAAAAAGTCATATGTTGGCTTTTTCATCACAAAAGAGGTGATGAAAGTGTTATCTAATGTGTAAATACAGGAGAAACTGTTACTCTGAAAGCATTGAACCTGTTTTGGAATTTCACTTCAGATAAAAGATGTATTTATACAGATACATTGGATTTTTTCATTCCTATGATGAATTCTTTGCTTCATATGCTTTGCAGCATAATTCCTGTAGATATATGCCATATAATTCTAAAATTTTAACACCAGATTTTTTTTTTTTTTAATTTCTTAATCCAAGCAGGGAGAAATGAAATCAAAAACTGTAGCACAAAAATTATAGAAATGATTTACAAGTGTGTGTGGTGTTCAGAACAAGATTCAGGCTTCGTGCAAACAAATGGTACAACATAATCATTGCAAATAGCATTAGTTTCACAACCAGCAGTGGTTTCTGTGTTGTTTGTTCAATGTCATTGTCCACTTGTTTGAGTTTCACATACTGGAATTTGTTTTGCAAGTTAATCCACTGAAACCGCTGGAAAAGTGCAAACTCTTCCATGGTAAAGAGGGTTTTCGCACGGTTGGTATTTAGTTATGAAATCCTCTTTTACATTTTAAAACAGAATCCTGTGTTATTTCTCTCTTAGTGCTATAAAATAAGCAGTCTCTATCCATCCAGAAAGTAAAGTTCATCTAGGAGTGTACAAAGGAGACAAAATGATGAAATCTTATTTAAAATTGAGATTTTTTTTTTTTTTTGGACAAAGCAATAATGAATTTCGGATATGCAGAAAATAGTTAAATATTTGAAAAAGTGCCCCCTCCTCCCTACCCTAGAGTACAAGAAGAGCAGTAAGTGACAGGTTTTGAAGAAATTCCATTTGCCCATACTTACTATGGACACAAACTTCAGTTTTCTTTTAGCTGTTGTTTGGTGAAGAAAGATGCAGAAAAGGCAGAACATGAAACACAGACTCCAAATTCCACAGATCAGCTGTCTTGCTCTCATCCTGAGGGTGGCTTTAAGCTATTTTGCGCACCAAGGTCCCTGGCTGGATGTGGTGATACAGTAGATATGTGGCTAAGAGGGGTGGAGTCAGTTGTGCTTAGTGAAGTCCAAGAGTGGGCTGTGAACTTGTCTCCTCCTGCCCCTCTTCCCTTCTAGGGTTAGTGCTTTTTAGGGAACTTAAGAAATGAAAAGTGTATTTTGCATTTGTACTCAATTTCTGTGTCACATGTATAACATGGAGTGAAATCTCTGAGCCTCTAATTCCTGCCTGTGGCAAGGCAGGTGAATGTAAAGAACTGCAGGTTGCCTTCTATTACTTAAGCTAGGATTTAGTATGGGTCAGTCAGCCTTCCCAAAAATGAAAGTGCTGTGGATATCTTACTGTCTGCAAAAGAGCTACTAAACCATCTGCATTCCTAGTGCTCACAGTCTTCTCTGAACACTTTGTACTAGAAGGCTTGAAGGAGCAGTGCTAAAAAATGTTCTTTCATAAAGAATTTCCGGATTTTCTCTGAATTTGGCTGTAGTTTGTAGGAGGAATAAGCAACAGAAGGTTTTCCATAGAAGGTTTTCTTGCAAAGGAGCAGGAATAAGCCTAAATTCATTGCAAAAAATATAAAGATATATGAATGAACTTTTAATCTCCTCAGTAGGTTGACTCTAGTGGCAAAGCATGTGCCACTGTTTTCTAGAACTATCCCTTAGAATTTCATATAGTTTGATAAATTTTTTATTTTCAAATTCTCTTGCTGCAAACACTCTCATTGTTATAGCCTGCATATATATCAAGAGTTGTTTCTGTCATTTCCCTAGTATATCTTAAATAAGAAAAGAAATCTAGTTCAGAGACACCATTGCAAGAGATGGGATTGATTTTGCAAGTTATTGACCTACGTTCAGTCCCATTCATGTGTTAATGAAAGTCCTGTTAATATGTTAAAATTGAGGGTGATTTCTTAGTCATCAAAAGTTCTCTGTAAGAATTTCGAAGAAATTACTGAAAAAAAATTATGTTGCTGCCCAAAAAGATTATATAATCTTAAACCAGTTTAAGGCACATAACAGAACTTTCCTTCTGATTATTAGATATAGAGGGATCAGTTCTTCTTCCTGAGATAACAATGTCCTATCTTTCACATCTGTCAGAGCTAAAGAGATACTTCTGTGAAACATTCAGAGGTCAGACTATCATTTCTGCTATTGTGCTTGACAAATTTAACACATTTAGAAATAGAAAAATGTGGGGAGTTACCCACATTTATTGAGAAAGAAAAGTCCTTTTTTTTTTTTTGGAGGCACCTGGGGGAAGATATGGGTCAACTGATTAAAGCTATTCACACCCTGTACATTTTCTTGCCTCCGCTGGCTGTCATACCTCAAAAATTTCTCTGAAGAGACTGTGTTTTGCTGTTTCTAGAGAACATGGCATCAGACACTACTCCTAAAATACATTGCTCTGCAAGACAAGATTTTTAATTAGACCAACAGAGAAAAAATAGGCAAGTTCTCAGAATTGCAAGGTTCCATTCTTCATATTCTGTAGATATGCCTAGGAGGGACAGCAGATCTACAAAAGGAGCAGAAAAATTCAACTTTCATCTTTTCAAGCATCCATTGCCTCCCACTTTTTATGAGACTTCTGTAACAAGGAAGGTGAAATTACTCTTACTTCGGGTGGGGATGACAAAATATTAGTGTAAATATTGGTGTAAAAATGTTAATGAAATGTGAAAAAATATTAGTGTTAAAGCTGATACTTGCTTCCTATGATCTGATTTTGATGCTTCTAATTCTGTGAGAAGAGACATGTGAAGGGCTGGAATTGTTTTTAAGTACACCATGTTGATTAATTCTGTTCCTGTTCAAGGTCACAGAGGGAGAATGAAACAGTGTGCTGTGCCATGTACCAGTGTTCCTGAGACTGAAACTCTAGAGAGTAGGAGAAGGAGCTTTCTTGGCAGCTTTTACCTGCAGAAATTCCTCGTTGCAGGTGGTGAGAGGTGTGAAAACTATAGCTGTTTCAAAGTCAAGGTAACTGCTTCTTTAATATGCGTGCAGCCTGTGTTAAAGCAACAGCCGAAGGTGGAAGAGGAGAAGATAATGATAAAGGTAATAACTGTACCTCTATCACTTCCTTGGGAGTACAAAGGAAAATATATGAGGTGTAGATCACATGCCTTTATCTTACCAATATACTTGATGAAATATTTATGGGATCGTGATAACCATAATATTATTAAGCAAGTAAAAGTACAGCTTTGTGTTGTGTCCTGTACTCTGATATCTGAAGAGTGTGTTAAGAGATGCTGCTGGATCTCTGACATTGTTGAGGGAATGCAAATGTTCATTAACAATGCTCCAGTGCTATAAAATTGTTTCATGGTTTACATGCTATTATTGTATTTGAAAGCTTATTAATCCAAAGAACAAAATTTGACCCTCTACTCCCAAATTGCAATATGAAGAATCCCTTCCAGGCTGTGATGCTTACCCCCTCCCCCAACTTTAAGTGTAGGGTTGAATCTGCTAGGTATGTAAACACAGCGTAGAATTGGATTTGCAGCTTGAGATGCTACTTCTTCATTAACAATGGAGAAGGGTCAGAATTTGTTGAAGATACAGTGATAAGCATGTTAGAAGAAGACTCCAGTGTAGAACTAGTGCAGGGAGAAGAAGGCAGGCGGAGGAGGATTTCACCCTTCCCACCCTGCCCCCCCTTCTTCCCCCTCCCTGAAACAGCTCCTTAGTGGGATTATTATTCCAGCCTCTGGTGTTGAAGTCATGACTCTGTGACTTCTGCAGTTTTGATGTCCATGTCCGCTTCCATGACTTTTCCTCATCTTCTTTTCTTAGCTCCAGTCATATCAGGGCTACATATGGCAAGAGAGTTCAAGGTTTGCTCTGGTTTACAGTGTACCTCTTTGTCTCCTGCTTACAGGCTTTGGTTAAATGATGAAGAAAAGTGAAGGTATCATTTCTTCAGCTGCAATAAACTAACAGTCAGAACAAAAAGAATCCAACTCCAAGCCACTTGTTTAATAGGTAAATAGATAGGAATCAGCTGCCTTTATTTGGCTAATGCTTAACATAGACTTCTTTGGTCCTTTATGCTAGGAAAACAAAGGCAGGTTGTGTCACCATGCCTTACCTCAGGGACACATTACCCCACCTCAAAAAGAATTCTGCCCCAATCAGATACATATTTTCTGTTAATGATTTCAGTGCTGGCATGCAATAATACTCTTTCAATAATACTCTTTTCTGCACATTTTCAGACTGAGTTGGAAGCACATCCAGCTGCTTTGAGGAGTTGGGTTAAGACTTGTTATGAATATGAACAAAATGGAGCACCTTTGTCCTGCAAATAAAGTAATTTTCACTGGTATCTGGGGCCCTTAAGAACTATGCATGTTGTCCTTGTTACTGCTGGCAGAATACATCATGTATTGCCCCATATTCTCTGATCCTTCCTTGACTTGCAGCAGAAAAGAGGAGACGGCAGTCGGTGTTGGGACTGGTAAGGAATACGGCTGCGGTTGTTCTCAGGCCATTCAATGTTCTAGGCAATTGCATTTTCTTTGGTTTCAAAGCTGCACTCTTGATCTCATCTGAAATAAAGTACTTTCTTTGCACAGTGGCCAGCTTCTTCTCCATTACCCTGATGGAAATACAGAGTTTAGAAGATTATGAACTTATTTATATTTATAGAACTGTTTAGAAGCTGATGAACTTATTCCAGTATATGTTCCTTGAGGTTTACACAGCCATTCTTCCACTGATGATGTTCTCAGCACCTTCATCTGGAGTTTTGCTGGACTGTAAAACTCCCTTCTCTCAAATGTGAGCACTTTCTCTCCAGTTCTGATTAATCAACTTTGTGGTCATAAAATACACTGACATGGAGGAGTTGCCAATTAAGATGCAGTTTGGTAGCTGTGTTTTAACAGATGATTACTATAATACCAGAACAAAGGGATTTAGCTGGCAGTATTCCACAGAATGGTGGTGCTTGTTTTGGTCTTGGGCCATCAGTGAGTCACAAACCTGAATTTTGTGCACTGTAAAAGTCTATTATTCTTTTTTTCCCAAATTCCGTGACAAATCCAAGTAACCTTGCTCAAGTGTAATGGATTGCTGTATCCCATAACCAGACTGCCACCGCAGGAAAGAAGTAAGGTTTGTAGCAAATGACTAGGAGATGAAGGCCTTTACACCACCAACACTATCTAGTCATTTAGACTTGCTAATGAGTTGTGTGGACCAACAGGATGATGTTGTTTGGACAATGAGAGATGAAATATTTCTCGTCCTGAAAGCACATTTTCTTCCAGACAGTCATTGCCACAGCTGTCTAGCTTGGGCATAAAGCAGAAGTGTTTCATGCAGGTGCTGACATCAGTCCAAACAACCTCCCTGTGTGTAATCAAGCACCAAGCTATTGTCCTTGTGCACCTTAGAATACCTGAGGGGTTTGGGTTGCTGCTTTCTTTAAATTTTAATAACTATATTTAACTTGGAGGTAGGCTACAATAACTATGATTAAAGCAATTGTTCTACTCAGCTGGAATGATTTCTGATCATGCCCTAACACAATACTGCAAGATTTGAAATGCAAATATGTGGGAGGGAAGAAATGTCCTTTCAATAACTTTTTTTTCTATCGGAGTAAAAACCAAAAAGTCTTCCATAAAAATACCAGCTGAGGTAAAATATAAGCCAACAATTTCTCATAAATATTGTATCTTTATGGTAATCAGCTTCATTGACCCCTGTGGATAATTTACTTTTTGAATTAGTATTCTGAATCAGTAGTGAAGAATTAATAAATTAGCTGTTCTTTCAGAACTATTTCCTCCCCCTCGTCCTTTCTGTTCTGTTCATGTGCTGTTATCATCCTTCAGGGTCTTTGGATTCTTGGAGGTTTTGGTTATATTTGCTCTTCTTCACTTTAATCAGTAAAGCATTTTATGCTAGGACATGGGCAGGCTTTCATGGCACATTTCAAATCTTTTTCAATCAGATTTTTTTTGAGAGGCTGGTGATTGATTTAAATATTGCTGCAAACATTTTCTAAATGAACCTGTCAAACTGTTAAAATGAATGACTGTGCTTTCATGTCACAGTACTGTGTTTATTAATACTAACTAGACTGCCTGGTGGTGGTGTTACTTCAAAGCTTGCCTTGGCATTTCCAAGGAAATTTGCATTGACTGTCAATATGACTGTTAGAAACAAATAGTATCTTTTTCTTTCAGGTCATATGTCCACTTTCTCTCACTTTAAATCAAACTAAAATAAATATTGCATATGGGGGTAATAGAAATTTTCAAACTTTCTTTTAATTTAGAAGTGACAGTGAGTTTGTTCTGTCAGGCATCTTGATCAGCCTGAACAAAGTACCTCAAATAATAGCCCATGTTCCTACCTACTATAATCTTGTGTTGTCCATATTTGTCTTCACAGACATTAAGACCACAAAAGTAAAATTGCCTTTTGCAGAAATAAGGGACAAACTATCCAGAAGGCAATAGCTAAAATGATGAACAGACAAAATTGTACTGGCAATCACCTTGTTGTTTTGTTTTGGGATAGGGAAGGGAGAATAAGTTGTATGTGGGAGTGGTAATAGCTTCAAGGACCCAATTTCATAGAAAAAGAAGTGCCAGTAAAAGGAAGATGCACCTAAAATCATGCAGGGAATTGGCCAAGGCCTTTCAGAGCTGCTGCCACTGCTGAGACGGATTAATGTTACCTTGAAATACTGATAATTCTTGGAAACAAGCAAGCTACCCATTATTTAGCAGCTTAGTTGATAATTGCAGTGTGGGTTTAGTTTTACAAAGTGTAGTTTTATCGGTTTGATTTATGACATGTTAAGCTTTCCAAGGAATTGGAAAAAGCCCTACACTAAATACAGAATGCTTTGACTTTTTAACCCAGACAAAATACCTTGGATAACTGTAGCACAATCCAGGCTATTCCAACAGTGTAACAAACCTGGGCTTTGGTAGATGCTATTTGTTTAGGTGAGAGAAAAAAGTGGATAAGCAAGTTTAATGCTTCAGGTAATGGAAAGAGATCCAAAAGAATCTACCCAAAGGAATCTTGAGTTTAAAAGATACATGGTTATGTTCGTGTTCTGATTTACATCAGTAGAAGGAAGATGGTAGCCCACACTAGAAGCTTCCTTTTGATTTACAGTTTGCCAAGCAGGATAGATTTGGTCAACATTCCACATGTGATTCTTCACATGTTTTCCACAGACACTAAATAGTGAATAATTCATAACACACTTTCAGTTAAACTGTGAATCTCTTCTACTTGGATCAGAGTACTGTCTGAACTTAATTTAAAGCAAACAAAGAGAAAAATGAAATGAGTGTTTATTTCAATGCAAACCAAAGAAAAACTGTATGTCTAAACCTACATGAGAACTAAGAAATAGTACAATAGCTTGAAGAATCTTTATCTACAGGCACCTCTGATAAATATTTTGCAAAAGCATATTGCCATCTAGTGTCAAACTCTCTTCTGTTCATTGTACTTTGGACTGCTGCAGCTGCAGTAGGTGGACACTTCCGTGAGAATCATTGGAAATCCCGTAATGTGTTGAGAAATGCGGAACAGCGTTACTGCAGCCAGACATCAAGAATACAAGGCCACATTTCCAAATTTAAATAAAGATTAAGTTCAATCATTTTTCACTCCTATATTCAGGGTTGCTGGCAATATAAATGTACCCACCAGAAGTTGCAAGTTTGTTTAAGTCAGTGTCCAGTTCTTCTTTCAACACTGTGAGAAATGGTGAAAAAACAATGTGGTCATTTTTATATACTTGTGTTATTAACTCTTAAATGATTTTCTCTTTGCATATTTTCATCTGTGTTGTTATAGGAGTTCAGCAAGAGAGAGAGGCTTTTGGATTAATTTTACAAAATGAGAGAATTTGAGTGGTCACAAGGATCGATCTGGGATAATGCAGTTTCTTCTCTTCCTCTTTTCACATGTTCGGTTTTGGATTTTTCTCCTCTGTGCCCCTCAGTTCTCAGTTTTACTTAATGTGAAAGAGAAATTCTGTATGTTTTATTTTTGATGGTATTCAAAGTTGTAGCTTTCATATCTCTCTTTCCATGTTTTCTCTTAACTTTGAACTCTCTTGATTCATAGCAATGACTTTCAGATAGTGAGCTTAGGATTACAACTTTATCAGCTGGCTGGAAATACTTTGTTTTAAAAAGAACTTTACTTCTTTTTAAAAAGAACTTTTACCTCTATGATATCCTGCTTTATATTTGTATAAAACTTTGCTGTACTTCAGTGATTGAAGCTGTAATTTCCTATCTTTATGATGTTAAAGAAAAAAAAAACCATTTCCATCTAGGAACAGTATAAAGAAAGCTCCAGTATATCCAGCAATGCTGCCTTCTCTGTGAAGACATTTTCTTCAGCTGATGGGAGGTAACAATTTTTAACCATTCAGACTAACGTATTTGCATGGAACCATTTGCTGAAAGTTGTCGGGTAGGCAAAGAAAAGGAAGAGGGAGAAGTTTACTGTACATTTCATCATCTGCTCACCTTGAAAAGGTAAAAGTAAATATGGAGTTTTATTCATTTCCTAACTGTATACATGTATACGTTAACTACTGGAGTGCTAATACAGCTGGTTTCTTTTCATCCTGAGAATGAGCACTGAAGAAGCAAGAAGCATTCTTAATCCTGTGAACATATTTAAGAATAGCAGGCATAGTTTCTGTGCTTGCACTTGGGCAGAATTGTTCAAGTCAAGTTAGCAGCCTCTCTTGTGCTTGCTATTTTGAATAAACCATTTTAAGGAGCTGGTTTTGTTTCAGATTAAATTTTGTTTGTTGTTGGAAAATCATGGCTGCAATTGAAGTTTTTTTTTTTCTCATACACTACCATATTCTATTTTCTTATCTTTTGATACATAGCTCTGATACTTACTTACTCTTTTTCAAGCAACTAACATTTGTTGATTGGTGGGTTTGTAATTTCTGGCAGATTTCATAGCACTTTCACCACCTCCTGTCAATAATGCTCTAAGAAAATTATTTCCAAGATGTTTCTTTACTTTTTTCCCCTTTTTTATCACCTTGAGAAGCCAGAAGTATCTAAATCTCCCCCCTGCTGTTTAAATTTTAGTTTCCTGGAAACAACATTTTGCAATTCATATTGGAAGTCTTAGTACGGCTTTGATCTATCTCTAAACTGTTCAAGAAAATCTGTATTTTATTGAAGTCACTGTATCACACACATCAGGTTTTAATAATAACAAAGGCAATCTTAGACATTTTGGGGAAATTGCAAGTAAATGCAGTTTGGGAAATTATATAAATTATTTCCCTTTAAGAAAATGGGAAAAGGAGAGATACCATTGCCATAGAGAACTATGCATTTCTGATTGAGTTAGCATCCATCTCTAAACCCATGAGACAGCCACAATGTTCTGGGACACACCTGTGTTCTACAGTGGCTCCAGATGTATTCTGTAAAGTAAATGACACTGCAGTGGAATTACATCAGTGGAACACTGCAAAAGTATGATACAAATTTTGCAATGCACCTTCAATGCTTTTTGACTTCGCTGGTTTATGCATTGGATAACTGAATTTCCCCTTCCTTTTTGGTCAGCTGTGGGCAGAGATTGTTGCTGCCTTCCGAAAGGCAAGGTAAGAAAGGAGATGGCCAAACTCCCAGTCCTCATGAGCCATAGACTCAGATTTTCCTATGGCAAAGAGAGAGAAGATGCACATCTCAGAGACTTGAGAGTTCTGGGAGTATTTCAGAGGGAAGGGACAACAGCTCCTCTCTTAGGATCACACACTTTGCTGGGGGAAAAAAAGAACAAATATCCAGCTGTTTCTCAGCACTCTTTGTGCCAGAAGCTTTATTGGTTTGTTTCTTCACGTAGTCAAATATTTGGACAAACTTACACCTTTATGTTCATTGATGTTGATTAAAAGATGAAGTTGTGACCTGGGCCCCTTTGTTGCTAATAAATACATTGATTCCTGAGGACGAAAACATTTCCTTCATGTGAACATAGTCCTGCTGCATGAAGAAATGTCAGTCACATCAACAGTGTGAAAGTTCATTGGAAACTGTGACATCTCCAACTGTGAAGCTGTGGGAAAAATTCTAACATCTCCTACTCAGGAGAGAAAGATTGTTAAATAAATGGATATTATAATAGCCAAGGACTTAAGCAGAGGAAAGGTCATTTCAAGCACTTGGTCTTCAAAACACTCTGGCCAGATGAATGGCTGAGAGTGTATTTTGGTTAGACTGGCTCAATTAAAGGGAAATCATAATAGCTGTTTAACAAAATACTGAGTTCCTGTAACTCCATTTTCATAGGAAAAACTACAGCTAAATGACAAAAAAAATCAGAGCCCTTGAATAAAATATCAATTTATCTGTGAAGACAGCTATAAACTTGGGTTGGATGCAGAGATAGAGCAGGTGAGATTTGTGTGCTACAAAATTGCTGTATACAGGGAGTTTGTGCAGTGCTTGAGATGTTCCTCTTTATACTAGTCCAGAAGTTGTTAACAAAAGATAGATGAGAGGGTAACTCATAAATCAACTGTTCCATCCTACAGTTTGTCTGATCTCTGTTACTAATTCTTTCACTAATTTTAAAGTAATGTTAGATGCATCTGGTAAAACTAGTATAAAAGTGTTTTCTATTTACAGTTGGTAGTAAAATTAAACTGAGCCAAACAAGCACTGGTTTGGGCTACTTTGCTGTTCGTGACAGCAATCTTTCCTAGAAAAACCAAGGTCCTTCTTTGGACAACTAATACAGCATGAAATTGAGGAAGAAAAATACTTTTTTTAGCAGTGCATTTGTTGTACTGTGTCTCTTTCTCAGTGTGTATTTCTAATCTCATCTGTGAGCCAGCTGTAATGTCTATATACATGTGCTGTGCATGCACACACACACACACACACACACACATGCATCCAAACTATTGGTCTCCAAAAGTTTCAGTGATCTGCCTTGCAAGAAACTGTAAATAGTTTTGGTGTGTTGTATAGAAGCATCTGATGATTACTTGCTTCAGATCCTGACACCTCTGATCTGTAAAACATGTTTGTTTCTGCTGGGTTTCTCACTCAGGGAGCATCAGACTGCCTTTAAAGTTCTCTTCCTGGGTAAACAAAGCCAGGTCAGATTTGTGTTACCCTTGAATTTCAGTGAACGTGGGGCTGTGTGATATCAAACATGAATCTTCTCTCTTTTTGATGACTACCATGTGCAATACAAAAATTAGTATTCACCTTATGTCTTTTGTAAGAATCACAAGTTAATTAGTCAATGCATAATTCAGTGAATTAATTTTCAAGTCTTGAAAAACATGCATATTCTGTTGTACTGCCTTAGAGGTATATTTAGGCCTAGAAAATCATCATTGGGCAGATACAATTATGAAAGCAGGTGTATTTCCTAACCTAAGGAGCAAACAAATGCAACCCATTAACAAAAAGATCTAGTCTGGTTAATCTGATTTTATCCTTTTGGTCTTTTGTGCTCTGCATCATTAAATTACATGTAGTTGTCTCCTCTGTGCAGCATTAAAAAAAAAACACTGCAAAGTCAACAAACTGTTCATGTTTTTAGAATTATTTTCCAGGATTAACATTCAAATAATGAAAAGAAGGGCAAGCAAGCATAGATTTCCTGTCAGTGTTTCAATTACATGAAATATTCTGTACTAATTTATAAAAGATTATATGGGGACCTCAGTGATTAAAGTAATTTGGATAAATTATATAGTGTGCTACTGTTTGATCCAAGCAGTGTTCTTCTGTTCATAATTTTTAGAGGAAAATATTAGGATTTCAGTTTTGTCCATTATATGTGCTGCATATAAATTATGAGGGTTACCCTGGGAGAAATTCTTCCTTTGAACTTGCCAGCATAAAATAGAAGTATGTCTAGGGTAAACTTGAAAAGGACAGCAGAAGTACATACTTGCAGTATAATATGTAACAGTGATTATTTGATTGAATGTTTTAATTTCTTACATGGAGCTGCAGCGTAGCAACTGTGTTAAAGTGAAGGAGATGGAAATGGCTGGCATGAGACAAACTGTGAAGAACGATGAAGAACCATGCTCTCTGGTAGTTAGTGCAGTATTTGGATGGAAGACTACTACTAGGATGACCTATTTTTTTATCTCCCACTTCATGCCGGTTGGAAAGTCCACGTGTCAATAATATTCTGAAAACTGCTTTGTGTTAGTCCTATAATTGAACAAGTGTTTGTTTACTAACTTATTTCTTTTCTTTTCAAGCATCGTGTCCTTCCTGACTATGGTAGAGTATCTGACAGGTCCTAGCACTAGAGAAATTGCTGTTGTAGGCTGTCCTGAAGTAAGAGCAGCCTTCCATATGGCAAACTACTCAACCCTCCTTCTTTTCACAAAATAAACCCACCAAACAAAAAACCTACCAAGAATGAGAAAGTACAAATATCTCTGAAGTGATGGCCCTTTCTGAAGTCCTTGCAATTGTAACTTTTGTGATTGCATGCCGTATGTGACCATTTTTCCCTGTGTTGAACGGGACCCATCCAACAATCTCATCCTGCTCACAGCACCTCTGTAGTAATTTTCAGCTCTTTGTAGCCTATTCTGTGTCAGTACAAGGCACATCTCAAAGCACCAGCTCAGCCTGTGATTGCTTTTCAGACAGAGGGTTCTATCAAAGTGAAATATGCAGTTTCCAGAAGGTAAAGAAAGTAACATCAGTGGTTGTCTACTGGACGCTTACATGGGCCTTTATCCACACCAAGACCTATGCACTTTTCATATCAGCTCTGAATTGTGACTAGAAGCAACAAACCTGTGTTTGTGTAACTAAAATTACACAATATTAGGTAAAGCATCCAAGCTGTTATTCCTCAAACCATCCCTCTTTTGAAATCCATTGAATACAAAATGACCCACCTTTGCAACTTTTGCATTGCTGACTTTCCATTACATACTCTGAAAGATGGAATTGCCTTTACAGTAACTCTGTAAGCCAGAATAGTCTGATAAGATTGGATTGGAAGGTTACTTTGTGCAACTCAATGGCATTGCCTGGCTAGTCTCTGGTTTTCTGGTGAAAAACAAAAAATTAAGAAGCAGCTTGTCTCTTGTGTTTTACTACTCTTGGCATGCTCTGTGTTTTGCAATCTACTGCAATGACACTTCTGGTTCATGCCTTCAGTTTCACAGCTGATGCACTCAACAAGGTTTTCACATGAAATGAAGTTAACTAATATTCAACCACTGAACTGAACCACAACAGACACTGTGCCTTTGCTCTTTCTCAGCCTTGGAATATAAATTCTCGTATCGTGTCATCTGTGGGGCTATATCTGGTCAGCAGTATTGGTTGATAACTTGAGGGCAGAAAGAATGGATGGATAGCACTGTGGTATTTTCAGGCAACATCTGATGAGAACCCAGAGGGAGCTGAGGGAATTTTTATTGTTAATCTCCAAGTAGGAACAGAATTACTCAGGGAAACTCAGCCAGAAGAATGACAGTTCCTGAAGAATTTTTTTCAAGTCTTAGCAAAAAGTGTGAAATGAAGGTATCCAGACAAATAATGAAGTACAGCACCCAGAAAAGGTGACCTCCATGACAGACCACAGTCTTTTTTTAAAGCAGGACAGACTACACTTTTGGCAAAAATGTCAAAAAAAAAAGGTATTTAGTGACTATAAATGAGCTGAGATAATACAGATTTTTCTGCTTCAACCTCACAATCCTTACCCCTAACTAATACTGAGTTTTTATCCCTGTCTAAGTACAACTTTAAGGTCTATTTCTGGTCATTTGCTTCTTTCTTTGCATTCAGAAAAGACACTGCGATGCTTCCTAGTTCATGCTTGGCTGCCATGTGGAAATATCTTTGTTTCGCTGAGCTATTTTATCTGTATTAAAATCATTGTTTCAAAGCCTTTTTTCTCTTTGTTTATCAATCCTATTAGCATATATTTCTTTCCAGCTGAAAACCATCAAACAATTACTTTGTGGAGATTACTGTGCTACAGAAATGGTCTCCTTTCCTACTGAATTGTAATACACTATTTGTCCTTGGGTTTGAACCATTAGTCAGCTGGTAAATTGGAGTCCCTACACTGCATTTCTCATCAGGCAGTAGTGTAATGGACATGGAGCTGGGTTCTATGGCCACTGATATAATTTTCAAGCTTCCCAACAGCTAGTAACTCAAACTTTCTTGAGAGGAGAAATAATTAATCTAGGTTGTAATTAAATACAATTTTCATTTAAAAAAATAACAGGTTGGTCCTCCCCCTCATGCACCTGTGAATAGAAGCCCAGGAGGGGATACAAATGCAGCACTTCTCCAACATTCCCATATTGCATTTTGAAAAGCTTTTCAAGTGATGATCATCACATCAGGATTGTCAAATTCCCATCACACATGCATCACTTCCAATTTATTCACAAGGAAATGAAAGCAAGAGAAGAGGTGATTTGTCCATGGATTCCCAGAAGGTGAATAAAAAAGGTGGGATTTCAAAGCCAGGTATGTTGGCTCTCTGTTCTCTCTCCCATCATGAAGACTGTTGTGGAAGCCAGTATATTCTTTCTACCACATTTTTCTGTTTTAAAGCTACCCATATTTTCACTTGCTGGGAACATGACTTGTGTTCAGGTCCTTTGATGGCTGATTGTGCACCAGAGAGAGGCCAAAAAGTTGAGTGGTATTTCAATAATGAGATATGTCTACTGCTTTATACTTATTGTATAATACTCTGGATGAGATACTCATGATTACATCTCATCCATCCTGTATTTTTTAGCTTGGTTACTTTGACTGTCAAACTGGGTGACGGAATTAATTTGCACCCACTAAGCAATGATAGCTACATCCCCCTGAGCAGTTCCTCAGAATGTTTCCACCTGATCTTGTAGGGTTTCTGTTTATTGTTTTTGACTTTTACATATATATCTCCACACTGCTCAAGATAGAGCTCTTTTGTTCTTTTTTGTATGGTTGAAGTACACCTAGAGTGTCTGTGAACAGTGGTATTTTTATCACATAGGAGATCCACTAATTCTGCTTTTGCAGAAGTTGTATGCAGAGCTCCCCTCAACTCCCCTCACTTTTTCCAAAGACTATACATTTCAACTCTGTGTGAATTATATTTCCAACCTGCCTCTTTTTAAATATCCTTCTTGCTTCTCTATCCCATATTTCATTTGTTTTATTATGTTCTGTTCAGCAGGATATATTTCAGAAATATTGCTGAGAGTAAAATACAGCCAGATTAAAATCTAGTAGTAATATGCCTTATTGTTAAGTGGCTTGTGTAAAATATCAAGGGGTAAATCCCACAATCAGACCTATATTAACACAACTTTTTTCAAGACTAGCAACAAATTTTGCTCAGAGAAAGTGGTTTTAACAGTGGTCAGGCTATTTCAAAATTATCTTTCTTTGCTTTCGTATTTCCCCCAAAGGACTGACTTCTCTTCACGGTTTCATAACCAGACAGACGGCTAAGGGGTTTTTTTTTGTACAGTTTTGCTTGCTCTAATATTGCTCCTTCAGAAATACCCTTGTTTATCCCACTCAAATATCCTAAGACACTCAAGTCAGGAAAATGGATCAGCTTGGTGCTAGGGATGCCTTTTTCACATGGCTGTAATACCCTAACTAGCAAAACTCATGGAAAATAAAGGGGTTCTTTTGTACCACAAATTAATTATTTTTACATAGAAGTCCAGTTTTCCCCATCATCTGTTGTGAACACATCTAAAAATATGTTTCTTACAGTTTATATTATGAAATATTGTCAGCAAGGTTCAAAATGCTTTACCTAACTTCTGCCAGCAGGAAGAATTCCTTCTTCTCCCCTTCCTCTTGACTGCTGAGGTGAGATCTTTCCAGGAAACAGAAATGAAGAAACATTGTGTGGGATTCTGGACTGAGACATTTTAGTTTCTTTAAGTCAGCTGGTCCAGACCTCTACTAGGTACTGGTAGAAGACCTGAGGAAGTCATTCAGCAGGGTGAAACTCTGGAGCACCAGGATTCAAGATATGTTTTTATTCAAGATTGGAAATTCTACAGTTCTCACCAAGGCTCCCAAAATTGCTGCAGCAGGGATTAAGTGCTGACTGAGTTGAAATTAAAGCTTCTGGGTCTTTCAGACACAGTATTCTAACACTACAAGCATTTCCAATCCTAGGCCATTCCACCTTACAGTGTGTCCCAGGTCAGTGACCATGAAGTCCAATGCATAGTCATAAAGCCAGGGAATCCTACTTTTGGTTTTCCTGAAGTCCACTGAATCCAGGATATCCTGGCAAAGCACTGGAGTATCACCCCAGCATTTTTTTAAAGTGAAATAAATTCTATTTCATAGCCACAAAAAGTAATGACAACAACAATCACTAGCATTATCATTGGAGAGGACAGTTGGTAATAAATGATGGAGTCCCAATACCTATGACAATATACTAAGAGTGGTAGAATAAGAAGAAAGGGTATGGGGTCAGTCCTGTACTTTTTTTTTTTTTCCCATAGAACTAGAATGCAACATATATTTTCAATAGCTAACCTACATTTTTCTCAGGATAACACACAGTGTTTCCCATACAAGGTCTTTTCTGGTTGAGTTCTACCATCCTCTGTCATCCCAGTTGCTGTACATAGGATGTGGATCTATAATTTCACAACCATTTTTAATGCCAAAACCTGCCCAGAGTAGTTCAGTGAAGAAGCATGTGTTTCTGCTGTGTCTGAAATTGGCTCATAACACATTACAGTAATGTCCCTTCAAGAAATAGCTGGTGGAAGACTCCAATTCTTTGTTCTGCTTTGCGGCTCCTCTACTTTCTAACATGAAATTACTCAGGCAAGATGTTTCATTTGAATATCTATGGTATAAATTGCCAGTGTTGTTCTTCCCTAGCATTTGCTTGACAAATTAATTACCAATGCAGTTTTGTGCAGCCTGTGCATTTGCAAGGCTGTGTAAGGTAGCAGCTGAGGGTTCAGCTTGTATAAATTAATTATAGTTGCAATTGACCTTGTATGAAAGTGGCATATAGAAGATTCAGAGCCATTGTGTTTGGCTGTTGCTATGAAGCACCTGCTCTTCGTATTTCTGATTCAGTCAGTGTAATGAGCAGGATTTTATCTAGTAGGAGAGTGTGATATCTTACTCTGGGAAGCAGAAGAACTAGAGAAGGGATGTAGTGCTGGAAGAGACTCTGCCTCAGGTGCCTCCATAACTTGATGCAGATGTGTAGAGAGAGCTATAATCCAACTTTATTCCCATAGAGTGTTGGGTTAAATGGCATCCTGGAGATGTGAGGACTGGCCTAACTCAGCTGCTGTGGGGGAGGGCAGAGATACATGGAGTTATACTAACACTCCACTTGTGAGTGGCACTCACCAGTTGCTAGTACCTGTGAAGCCTCCTTAGCTCTTCTGATATATCTGGCACATAGGAAGGAGTCCTTGGTCAGTGAAATTGAGGAAAGGAGAGGACGCAATGTAACGCAACATTGGCTTAAGTTTGGAGGGGCATCTTCTTAGCCAACACTCACGATTCTTAGATTGTCCAGATACTTCAATACTTTGCTGAATTAGGACTATCATTTGTCTACTTGTTTCTCAGGAAAAAAGTTTGGAAATTGCTACATAGATAGTTTACCTGCTGTTTTGTTTTTTTTAGATTGGGAGAGGGGAAAGTTTTCAAGAAGGCTTTTTCCCTGCAGCTTTCATCATCTCGTGTTTATTTCTCAACTGAAAGAATAATCTGTGAAATCAATTGGTTCCTGCAGGAATGATTGTGCACCTCGTGATGATTTCAGGTAGGGAATAAATGAAAGGATCACACACTTCTGAAAGAATAAATAGGTTGGAAAATTTCAGATGTGCTCGGCAAAAGTACATATATGTCTTAGAAAAAAATGTTTTCTGAGTGTAGCACTGCCTTCTAAGTGTTACCCAGAGCAAGAATTACAAATACAGACATCAAAATTATAGCATGCATAAGCTTTTACAGTGAGACCTGAAGTGCTGAAGACTGCTGAGGCAAAGTGCCAGTGGCATACTCTGAGGATGATGTTTTATTAAAAACTTTGGAAAATTCTCTAAACTGGATGTGATTTCTAGGTATATCAGCATGAACTGGAGTAAGTTTCCTGGAGACAGTGGCATAGGTAGTTCATTGGTAGCGAGATGTGAAATGAGAAGCTCATCTTGCATGAATGAAGAACTCTGCACAGTTTTTCTTATTTTTCCCTCTTGATGTAAGGAAATTCTCACTCAGGCATTTGTCTTTTCTTTACATCTTCCTTCTGGCTTCCTTTTCCTGATCCAATGAGCATGACCCCAATTTGACAGGTATGAAAATGTTTCTAGGTCTGTAATGGGGGGCTCTGGTTGGTGAAGCTGCAGAGAATCACCAGGGCTGGAAGTAAATTCTGGAAGCTAGTTCAAACCCCTGCTTAAAACAGTTCAATCCCTCAACCTCTCTGGGCTGGTGTTTGACCACTCTGACTATATTTTTTTTACTCTAAGTTTCCTAAGTTGCAGCTTCTGTCTATTGCTTTTCCTCTACCCAACATGTAGCTGTGGAGTCTGATCATTTCTCTACTTCCTCCCACCTGACAGTTGTAGACAAGGACTCCTCAAGTCTTCTCTTCTTAAGTCTGGACAAAATAGGCTCCTGACAGATATCCATCCCACCTACCCCAGTCTAGCCCAGGACTCTCCCTGTTTTAGATTATCATTAACTGATGCTAAAAATGCTGTGTGAGAGCTAGTATCTTTGTTTGTTTCAAAGACTGAGCCTAAAGATGAGAAACTTAATACTATATTAATAGTCTCTGTTGACTACTGTATTAGAATGCCACTTTGGAGTAAGTAAATTTCCATTTACTTTGGACTATTTCCATTCAATATCATAGAAAGCAGCTAAAATTTTGCTGCTGAATTTAATGGGTCTAGAATTAAGCATTCATATTACAGAAAGCTGATCTGAATGTGTTTTATATGTTTCTGAAAGGCTACCAGTGGGTGGCTTGAACTGGAACATTTTCAGATCTAATGCTCATTTGGATCAGGATATTAGGGTCAAAGTTTAGGTGCTAAGCAAATGTAAATGCTGTGAATTTTGGCATAGATGATGCTGGTTTGTCCTGATGCGCTACTGATTATTCATTATTCTCACAGAAGTGAATGGTTTGGGCAATTCATGGCTGTTAAATCACCATTGTATCTTCACAATGTGTGGAAAGCCAAAAACTTTGGAAATTCCAGGTTTTGTACAGAAAACCCACAAAAAACACCAGCTGTGCACTGCTGATTTGTAGCAACCCTTTTGAGTGAACTTCTGTCCAAACAACATGCAAGAAATCCTGGAAGAGTAGGCAAAGAAGGTTTGCCAAAGCTGGGTAAATTTGGACAAATGGTAAGTGGTTGTGGGTCAGTCTCTTAATCACCAGAGTTTGGATTGTGCTTCAAAATTAACTTGGAAATAAATGGGGGGTGATATTTCTTCTGGGCGTGTAAATCTAGATTTTTGTATAAACTGCACATGGGGTTTGTTCAATGGAAGAAATACTGTCTGATTTCCATATGAAAGACCATACACATCAGAGATAAGTAAGCCCTTCAAAATCAAGACATATTTTGTGCCCTACTCTCAAAATGCTAATTCATAAAAAAGAAATGAAAAGTTCAAGTAAATTACTTTGAGTGTTTGGAAGAAAGCTTTTCTTCTTCTTGTCCTTCTTTGAAGGTTTGTAGTTTCTGTGTCCAGATCTGGACCTGCATATTGTAAATACATTTGCAGGTATATACAGTAATACATACAATGCAGTAGTGTGGTACTGTGGAGCAGTAGTAAGGATCCCAGAGTCAAAAATGTCATCCTTATTCTCTGTATCCTGGTGTTTCACCATGTAATTTTTTAAGGGGGTTTCTTTACTGAAAACTACATGGAGCACTACCACTGGATATTTTTAAACTTGTGGCCAGTTGCCAGTAATGATTAGTTATAGGCAAAGAAAAGGCTGGGAGGTTTTAGCATTTGGTAAGTGATGAGAGGATAGAAAATAGCATTGGTCTGTCAGGCCAGAGACAGGAAATCATAGCCAGGACCAAATCTTAATGTTCTCAACTGCTCTTTATGGGAGACATCTTAATTACCCCCTTGCTTTCTGTGTGATGAATTAACTATACAGCCCACATCCTCCAGGAGAAGTCTGTGTGGTGACTAGGATGACTCTGTCCTCACTTACCTCCCTTTGAGTTGATGACAAGTCTCTTTGAAGCAATTTTGTAACACTGAGATTTTAGGTTTCATACCTGAAACTGCCAGTTTTGTTTGGTCAGGAATAGAGTTAGGAATAGTGTGAGTTGGTGGTTACAACAGCAAGCCTGGCACAAAACTGAAACCAAAAAGCTCCTTAGCAGTCATCCATGGGGCTTTTCTGTGGGAATTCTGAATTTGGGCAACAGCCTCCAGAGAGACCGGTTCTAAGGGAAGTGCCTTGGGAGAAACCCTCCAGCAGGGTTCTTCCTGAGGAAGCCTATTGATATAAGTAGCCTGAAATAAATCTTTGACCTCCTTAAGAGTTTTGACCATCTCTAAAAGCCTGACCTAAATGGAAGTCAGTACTGCTGATAGCACATTGCAGAAGAGGCCACCTGTTCTGCACCATGTCTATCTTGAAGACTGGAAAGTGATGTGCTCTTAGGGGTGCAGGGGTAGTAGTCTACTGTGCATGTATCTCAATTAGCTTAATGTTGCTCACTTTTAAAGATGCTGCTTATTACCAAAAATAGTAACAGTGGTAATGAACAAAATGATAAATGTATAAAGTCCCTTTTTTCTTACAGTCATGATTTGCTGCCATCTGGATTTTGTCACCCGCAGCTTCTCACAAGAATCATGCATTTAACACTAAGCTTGTCCTCAAAATGTTTTACCCTTGATGTGTTTAATTTAATTGAGGCTGTATCTGCAGTTCTGCCTTTACCTGTGCAGTATTTTTCACAAAGATTTTTTTTGCTTCCTGCAACCATTCATAGCCTGCAACCATTCCTATGTGGTATCATCTGTGTAATTATATTTTATTTCTGAGGGTTAATGACTAACTATTTTAAAAGTCAGTTGGAGTGCTTGCTCATTTCTGAATTGGCTGTACCCGGTTTTGTTTCTCTTACTAAATTCTATGTAACAATTCTGAAATTATGGTTTCTGGCCACAGTGAATGTAATTAATGTAAATACTTTGATACTTCCCCTTCAGAGTTCTTAGTTTTAGTTGGAGTGTATAGATGTTGTAAGTGTGGCAAAACCCCTATGGTTTTGTGTGTGTTTCTAGCTTAGCGTTTAACAAGGAGAGCTTAGTGTTTAACAAGGAGGTATACAAAACTATGAAGGTGCATATTTCACTGTAGAGAAGAGCTATTAAATACTTTATTTTGATCTCAGCTATTTCAGGAAAAGTATTCCTCCTCACCTTCTCCATTTTTATTTTTGAGTTAGCTTTTGTTTAGTTAGCTAACCTGTCAAGCTAGTTTTGCGTGAGAACGAAGAAATACACTAAAAGGATTGTCATCTCATTCTCCTAACATAGGGAAACAATATATAAACACAAAAATTCAAGCAGTAAAGGGATCAAAAAGACAGAACAGAAAAAGATCTGTTATATGTTCTCACATTCATGGGCTTCTATTACTGTACTTTTTCTCTAGTTCCCATGAACATTAATGTCAGGAGTAGGAGTTGGATGGATGGATAACACAGGCTATATTCCAGCACTATGGCAATTTTTTTTCTAAAGTGGTACTTGAGAGGATGAGGCTGTTAAGGATATTCCTGTAAGGAAGATGTGTAGTGCTTATGACAGGAGGAAAAGGCTGTATTCTTTTTTTGTAGGCATCAATATCAAATAATTCATTTTATTTTTGAGCTAGTATAGCTAAGAATTAATGTTCTGGAGAAATCTTTGCTGTATTTGTTATATCCCTGAAATGCTATTAAGCTGTCATAGATAACTACAGGATGTCACATAGCCTTTATATTTTACCCACTAGCTTTGGTTGTTTGGGTTTTTTTAATATATTTTATACTTTTGAATGCTTTTACCTGTCATGGTTCAGAGCTTTGATTTAAATAAATATTTAGGAGCCTAGATGCCTTTTCTTAACCTTTTTCAATCTCCATTGACTGGAAATAGATCTTTCTAAACTTCTTCAGTTTTGTTCAACAAGGACTGTCTTGAGTAGAGCCTTTTAATAGTTCAATACTTTTATCCTGTGAAAAACAGGCATACCGAAGTATGTAATATAGTATTAGTTCACGGTTAAGTTTGGAGCAAAACTTTTGATTTCACTGGTAAACAATAATTTATTCAATCTACATTCTTTATGGGAGATTTTTAAAGACATTATAAATGTTACGTTTTGTAGATAAAAATTTGGGAATTGTCACTACTTCATTCAAACATAAAAACAAATAAAAATTATATAGACCACTTTGTGTTTATTCTTTCAATGTTTCAGCTTATTTCTCCATGTAAGAACAATCTGGAAAAAGACTTTGTTAGAGTGGAAGTTCTACTGGAATCACACGCAAAACTTAGACAAGGACCCAGAGTTCCCATGGCCTTTTACCAAAGGCAGATATGGGACTTTTGTATTCTGCCCATCACCAGGCACTAGCCAAAACTGGGGAACATCTGTGTGGATACAAAAATGCTGTTAGCAACAAATTTTCCTGCTTCTTTCTAAGCCCGTGAGATACTTTTCTCTCTCACGAAGACAGTAGCATAATTCTATAAACTATGAACACCTGTGACCTTGCAGAGCTTTGTTTGTGGTACAGTAGAAAAATATTTTGACAATGGATGTTTTAGGATTTTAGCCAGTCACCCCAGGGGGTGGCTGATCCTTTGTCCAATTAGACTATGAAGAAAAAAGTCTATAAAAGAGTTTGTAAAACAATTAAATAAATCAATCTTGCTGCACAATTCCTGCCTGCTGGATCTCTCTCCTCTCCTCCCTACGGCTGCAGGATACAGTAATACATCTGTGTTTATTTTTTCTTGCCAATCTTCAGTATTACTGCAGAATTTAAGGAGGAAAATCTGCAATTGCAAGTGTAACTTATTATCTCCAGAGAATTTTACCTTCTGTCCCCCATAAATCAATTTATAGTGACATGTCTTGCAGATGGCCTGTCAGCAACCAAACATTTAGTGTAGCTGTCCATAGAGCAGACATTCAGGTTCCAGGATATAATGTCCAGGTTTTTTTGCTAGACAGTCAAATAATGGATCCGCTCCTTTGATGTATGGTGCAAAATTTTATGGAAAGAGAGAGATCAGTGCCACTGCACTCAGAAAAAATAGCTCTGTCATTCCACTTTTAGGACTGTAGCCAGGTACACAGTGGTGTTCAATTTCCCTGATTTTTAGGGATTAGCACTGTGTATTTACCTTCTAAAATGATTAACACAGCACTAAGGAGGAACTCCTTCACAAACTGGGCTGTCAACAAAGACAATACAAACTGTGACACAAGCTGGAAAGAATCAGTACTTATCACATGAAGGGGAAAAGGAAAACAAAGTTAACTGGTTTGATTGTTATGGCACAGGCAGATATTAAACATACACAGCAGACAATTACAGCACCATAGAATTGTAGAGCTGGCTTCTCACCTCAGTTAAAGGGAAACCTGGTGTGGGCAATGTGACAGGAAGCGGAACTCTTCTCTCCTTCCCTTTTATCTTGTGAAATGTTCCTTTCTCTGCTTCCATGGATGGTTTAGTGAGGTATTTCATTTCCCTTTAGCAGAGATGTTAATTCTCTCTGCTGTCCTGTGAGAAATTCCATGCTTCAGAGGCAGAAAAAAAGGTTGACTCTGAAAACTGGGAAAGAATCTCAGTGTCCTAACTGCTATTAACTGTTGTAGGTCTGACTTCAGTATCCTTCCTAAGGCACCCTCCACAAATCTCTCTATCCTAATTCTTCAGATCCACAGCAACTTTCCATGTTCACTGAGTGACTCCCTGGAAGAAGTAGAAAAGACCTGGATGTGGACACCTGTGCTGGCTCCTCGAATCACTGTTCGGCTCCTTCCCAAATGAGCTTTGAAGGTGGCAATTCACCCTCCTAATGAAGGTACTTAACAGTACAGAACAGCTGTTTCTAACCACTACCTGAAGACATTTATATCACTATATGCTGTTATGTGTAAAAATGTCTTTCATTATTCTTAGTGCTGAAATATAATCTAATAGATCATCTTGTAACTTCTCATCCCCTTGTCAGTATCACCAGGCAGGAACTGGATTGCTGACCTTGTGGGTGTAGGGAAGATGAGTATTTTTTCATACAATTTTAAGACACTGTTGAGCCTAGTGTTGAAAATTGAATGAAGATGAAAGCACTTGAGAGTGCTTCCTCTAAGTTATCCAGCTGACTCCATACTTCTGAAATTACTGATATTTGACAGCCAAAGAGTAGTTTCAAAAGGGTTTTTAACTTATCTCTTTCTTCATATGACCCTTTGCTAGTTGTTGGCTACTGGAACTCTCTCTCTTGTATTAAAGGGCAAGGGCTGGAGTTAACATATACCAGAGTTTAAAATATACATGGATATATATATATATATATACATGCACATGTGCAAGTGTTCTTCTAGGTTCCATGAGTAACACTGTTAGAAAAAAAAAAATTCACCTTGACATGACCATACTTGCATAAGAAGCTGATGTTAATTAATGTGTGACTGTAGAGTAGAAGGGAGTACTTCTGAAAGACGTACTGAGATGATCTCTGAATTGAATATTTGTGTTAAATTTGGCCTCAAAGTCCTAAAAGAATGACTAAGGCTACAATCTCTTCAGCTTTCTATGTTTCTTCAGTCTGGTATGATGAAAATTTGAAAGGCTAGCAAATATCATGAGTCTTACCTGTTTTCTTCTACCTCTTCTTGCAAGGTCTTTGCAGATAAACTGTTTTTGTCAATTTTAAGGATATGCACTTTTTAGCCCTTGTTGCAGGGTCTAGCTTGTTTTCTGTCTATATGGACTGCCAGTGGATTTGCTTTTTCTTGACTGCTTTGTGTCTGTCCGGTTTGGTAGAATGTATTCCTTTGGTGTGCAATAGGAGTGAATAACTGGAAATTGAAGTCAATTAATGACTGTCATACTCCCTAGGGTAAGCAGAAACCAAAATTACCTGTTTTATCTTAACATGTTTAGTCTTGTTCCTATGGAACAGTGCTGAAAACTAATACATAGCTTTGGTTTAAATAGATTCATTGAGTGTGTTGGACATTGTTTCCTCTTCCCACATTTTACATAAAAACATCTTCGTTAATTTGGTTTTCTATTTAAGAAAGTCAATTCTGTTTAATGAAATCTGAATTTCCTTTGGCACTGGATGACACAAAATTTGAGTTTTATCTTGAAGTTTTATGCGTTTAGTGTACAGATCAATTGATCCTACTTCTTCTACTAGTAAATTAAAGGTGGGGGGCGGGGGGGGCATTTGCAAGTAATTGCTCCAACATAGGGAAATTGAAATATGGGCATAAGTTTCATCAAGATAAATTAGAAACAGATATTCTCACAAGCTACAAACCTCCTTCTAACATTAAGACTTTGCCTTAGATTGGTCCTGAGCTGCATTGTGTATTTATGAAAAATCTGTAGGTAGAGAAGAGGTGGTGTAAAGATGTACTTTTACTTTAATATATGTTTAGGACTCTTATTTGGGCACAGGTGGGCACAGAGGTTTTTTGTTGAATTTCAGTTGGGCTTTTTGTGGCATTATTTTGTTTCTTAGGATTTTGTGTTTTGTTTGGTTTTGTGGTTGTGATTTTTGGTGGGGCAGGGAGTTTATGGTTTCTTTTGTTATTTTGTATTGTTATTTTATGGACAACTGCACATTCCTGGCATATGATTGAGTTTGAAATAATGAGGACCAGAAAATTCTGCTTATTTACTGCTCAGAACAGTAACATTCATCTGAGAATCTGCATTATGACACACAGTGATGCAGTGAAAGCTCCATCTGCATTCAGCTTCCTTAAAAGTTGATGAGTTGTTCACTGAAATACTGCATCCTTGGAGAAAAAAGCAAATAAATATATTTGTATTGTTAGCAGGCTTTTATTTTGCAGATAATCTTAAGTCCCAGTTGTAAGTGAACACAGGCAGAAAAACGAACTCTGGCAGGAACATCTATATCCACGAGACATTCCATGCAAGGGTTTGTAAAGGTCACAAAAGATTTTGTGCACAAGAACAAGTTGTTCTTTCTGAAATATTACTCTATGTCTGGACTGACTGGTGAATAATTAAAAAAAAGACCAAGAGAGGGACTTTGCCTGACATAATTATATGAGAGAAAATCCTACTCAAACTTTGATTTTTAAGATGATGATTCTTATGCAAGTATTCTACTTCTTAACAAGATCCTGAAGCATGTTCTCGCAAAGCTTGGAATGTGATCATGTCGTTGAAATGAACCCTCTTAATTCAAAGCAACAAAAGGATGGTTCTTAATTTAACTTAATTTTTAACAAAAGCCATATATTGCATTCAGGTGGTGATAAATCCCTTTCACAAGCTCTCAGATGGCTGAACTATTTCAGCAGTTATAAGATAGGAGTGCAAGTCTAGATCCTGATATGAGAATACCAACTTAAACATTTTGAGGATTTCCTGAAAAAAAGCAAACACTCCTGTCTGAAGGAATTATGGGGGCTAAAATGTTTTACCCTTGAGATTTTGCGCTGCAATTAATCAACAGCATGGGTATATCTTCTCTGCTTTTGTGATGATGAGCCTCGACAATAAGCCTTCTGTGGACAGAAAAATTTCACTTTTCTATAATCAGTCTGTCACATTCTGAAGAGCACAAACTTAATTTTTAAAACAAACATCTGGAAATAGAAATGTAGGTTAGAAGAAATAGAAATATGAGGTCAGAGGCAACAACCTTCCCCCAGCAGACTATTCTGAGAGCCCAAAATTTTTCTAATACTGAGTTCACTCTGACAAGAAAAGCTCCAGATGAGTTTTCTGATAAGGTTGTGGGAGGTAGAGACCACACTAAAGTGATTCATTGCTTGATCCAGAACAGCTTGCAAGCTTAGGGTGGAAGTTCATTCCTCTGCAAGTCAGCGTGGAATATGCAGTTTGTAAGATGACTGGGGCACTCTGCCAGGGAAAGGGTAGGGGTTAATATCAGTTAATTAATATTAGAGGGCTAAAAAAATACCCAACAACTTTTTAAATGCCTTAAAGTAAAGGTGTGATTCCCACGAGTCAGTGTTACCTACGAAGCTTCAGCAGCATCACAGTTCCTCTGCCAGAGGAAGTAGAGTTGCAGGTAGATGAGAATTATTGAAAATAAGAGTGGAGGATGTGATTTGTTTGTAACGATGCCTATAAAGAGCAAATGAGGTTTAGTATTTATTTGTGACTGTGCTACATGTTTAATTTGCTGATGGTCGGACAAAGACTAGAATTGTGCTAGACAGGAATGAAGACTATTTATTGTTGGACTATGAGATTCAGCAGTTAAGACAAGACTGGTATTTCCAGGAGACAGTGTTGTATCCCCATTATGGTGGCCACTGCTCAAGTTAGTTCTATGCATGGAAAAGATTTGGGTTTCAGGAAGATGCTGGCAAAACCACCAGCTTACATGGACCTTGTGTGAGTGGTATGGATGGAAATGCCACCCATTATGCTGAGTTTGTCCAATGCTTTAAGATACAGCAATGAACATGTAGCTTCCTTTTACCTCTAAGATTTTCCATGGGACTGATAATGGGAAAAATAAAGCATCATCTCTTTTATCATTCCAATGAGACAACCGGGCACATCAGATACAAATTTGGTTATTTCAGTGTCCTAGAAACAATTTGTTACACAACAGTCCAGATGTCTAAGAATGGCTGCTAGAAATTTCCAGAACCACAGCTCTATAAGATAGATAAAACAAATGCTTCTGTCACATTTTACTCTAATATAACTAAAAGAAATGTTTTATATGTGTATAGGTACTTATGGCAGGATATAGAAGGAAGGTCACAGGTGGCTGTGGGAGTTTGATGCTAGATTACTGAGACAAATTAAGTTTTCACTCACTTTAAAATGATGAGGGATTTGGGGTGTCAAGCAAAAGTACTTTGGTCCTTAAAATGATGCAGCTTATTCCCCGCCAGAAAAAGAACCAGTAAAGCACTTCTGAATAGATGCTGACTGCTGGTGGGGACTTTGGGAAAAAATGCAGCTCATCACTGCTCAGCACTTGTCTTCTTGATTTTAGCGAGTAATTCAGTTGTAGTGGTCCTTTCAGTGATCTGAGCTACACATGGGAGATTCAAAGCCCAAAATTCAATAGTGTGTGCTCTCCTGTCTCCTGACTAATCCTATAAGGTACAGTGGGTTGAATGGATGATCTAATAAGAGAACATAACTGCAGTCAGCTAACTCTCCTACAAAAATTAGTGATGAAAGTCCACTGAAATAAAGACAAAGAAACTCATTTATGAAGGAATAATAAAATAAAACAGCCAACATGGAAAGTTGTCTATTAGAGAATCAGATTTTGTAAGCAATTTTGTGAAGTATAAAGTGTGTGCACTGTGCTGCATGCGCCTGTGATTTCTGAGTTTCTTGTGTCTGCTCCCTCTAGTAACCACATTGACAGAAAGTGGCCTGGGAAGATGGTTTTATGCAACACATAATTCAGAAAGTTTGAATGTAGAATAATTTGTAAGTGCAAATACATCTGAGATACTTCCTCACTGTCCAAGGAAGTTTGCAAAAGGAATTATTACCACATACACACAAAGTATAACTCAACTTTTATAGATGAAAAGGAAAGGTAGATGTAGAATTGCAGAAGCTGGTTATTGGGTCAGTTATTAAATTGTTCCTCTAACTTTACACACAGTGAAATTTTTTCACCCTTCTGTGGGGAAAAGGTACACATAGAATATACTTTGCAAGCTCTGGAACTGACCAAATATATCTATGCCACTCTGGAAATATTTGCAGCCATATATCATTTTTTCACAAAACTTCCACCAATCCTTCCCCTTTCTCTGAAATGGAAACATCACTTCCAACCCAGCACTTTCTTCTTGCTCCAGGACTTAATCCTTCATGCTTTCTCCAGCTCTTCTCTCCTACTCATCTCAGACCCCTAATGCTGTTTCAAGCCAGTGCAGAAACAAAACCCCAGGAATTAAATACAAACTGCAGGGCATTCCTCACTGCAGCTTCTTTACCTTCTGCTTTGGCAGCAGCATGATGCTGCTCTCCAGCAGCTGGCAGTTTACCATACTGCAGCTCTGCAAGATAAATCAGGGGCCAAGGCTGATCAGCTGTTTTTAAAAAGTTAGGAATTTATTTCCCTGGAAGGAATTTCAGCTAGTGTTGTAGGACTGTCTGTACCAAGCCACCCTAAGGCATTATGAACTTGGCAACTTCCTAGTAGCAAACTCAACTTGTGGAATTTTCTGTTGGTGGAAGAGACTGGAAATTTTGCAAGGAAGTTTGCATCTGCAGTCACCTTTCTGGGGTGCACTGCAACTTCTATGTCCCTTCCACATACCTGTAGCTCTTTGGTCCGGTGTCCTCTGTGCATCTGGACCAAGTGCTCTTGCTCTTCCCAGGGAAAATCCTGCAGTAAGTAACTTCCTTTTCTGAATTGTCATGATACCTGGGCAAAATATCAGAGCCTTCTCTCCTAATAAACTCAGTTTGGGCCACATCTTTAGTGAGGAACAATGACAAAATGAAAACATCTCACCTAATTCTCACTTAAAATCAATTTGGCAAGCACATCTCAGTTACAGTCATATGTAACAAAGAAGCAGGCGTCACTGAAAATATTGCTGGTTTCTTATTTTGGGCTTCAAGGCCCTGGGCAAGGTCTTACACTATTTTTGAAGTGACCAATGCACAGAACTTGGATTTGAAGATAACAATAAGGTCCCTGACAGTAGATAAGTAGATTATTGACACTGGGAAGGCAGAAGGTGGTTCATTTGCTGGGCCAGAAGACAGTCCTACAGCTCACACCTTTGAAGCAAATCCTCTGCTCTAGTCTCTCTTCTTCCATCAACTGAATGAAAACCTGTTACTGTGAGTACCAAGAAATAAAGAGGAAAGAGAGGAATCCTTTGTGGCTGTTTGCCATACTTAGTTCTAGTCATCTTTAGGACACATTCTTATCCAAAATGGCATCAGACAAGGTCCAGCTTAATATGATCATATTCTGTGTGATAAGGATCAGTTACAGAAATCCAGTCTCTTATATTTCCATAACTGCAGTGGAAGAGTAATAGGTTTATAATATTTTGACTCCTGATATTGTTCATATTCAGATTGTAGAATATCCCTATGACCTATTTTGCAGGTTTTTTCTGAAACCGCACTGTTCAGAAGCAGATTGCCATGCCAGGAAACAGCAGAGCTGGTGTTCCAGAAGGCTTGTAACTATGGATGCTTCTTATGGGAGGAACCCTGATTTGTTACTTGCCACCAACCTGGAGCAATTTATCATCTGTCTTCTGAGTTCTATTGGTTTTCAGCACAATGGGCAAAACTTATTTTATTTCAGCTACAGGGCAGTCAGTGAAGGTTTGGTTGGGATAATTAGGAATGATATATTAACTTCAGCATTCAGAATTGGGGTACTTTGCTAAGTGTCATGTGCCTGCCAAGGCTTTTTCTTTTTCTGTCGGAACAGTGTTTTAGCCCCTTGTTTTGTTAAAGGATGAGATTGGAAGGCAGTAGACTGGCCTGTGGTGCAAATGCTCAGTCCTATAGAAGCTGATCAGGTCACAAGCACCGACCTGTTTTCTACAGACCACCACTGTTTAAGCTGGGTTTGGAGAGCACCGTTACTCTGAAGGGCTTTTATGTCATGGGCATACTCTGCATCTTCCTTTTACTGAAGAAACTGAGAGGTCTCCTGTGGCAGCTACTGTTCTCACAGACGTTAGCATCCATCCTGTAGTGATGTCCTTCTGGGATTTTGTTTCATTTTACTAGAATTCTTTACAATTTTATGGGTTGTTTTTGTTTTGTTTGGGATTTTGTTTGTTTGGTTGGGTTTTTATTGCAGAATAATTACATTTGTGTGTGCAAAGGGCAAAGCTGAACTTAGCTACCTATTGCATCTGGTCTTAAACAGCAAAGGCAGTGCTGCCACCAACACCTTTGGCACAGCATTAATTGCCAGTCGTGAGACCATTGGGTAGAGATCACACTCCTCCTCTACTTGTTTGTGTCCCTGCAAGGGATAGGCACACTGTAGTCCTTAATAAATGTGTTTTCCTTCTTAGTTTATATTAAGATGTACAACATGAATCACAACACACTCCTGGTGCCTGTATTATACTCCTACTGCATACACCTACAGTTATCTCACCACAAACCAGCTCACAAATTACAGCCTCTCTCTGCTACTTCGTGACACTGATCCTGGTATTAGAATGCTAACTTATTAGCAGACTCTTCTCTCTAATCCACTAACAGCAACGACACTAAGAAGTGCATTGCCTGAGGTCTGACTGAATGCAGTCAACTCTTCTATTGATTTCAGGGAGGGCAGGAGCAGGTTTAAGGTTGACAAAAGACTAATTTCTTTGGGAAAAATCAACTGTGAAAGATTTTCTTTCTTTCAATTAAATAATGGGTCATATGGAAGGGACTGTTAAATTATGCTGGTTTTCTTGTTTATGTATTGTCACTTCTCTTGATATTTCCCCAAAGACATGCTATTTGGGGAGAAAAACGTGTTCAGTCCACCATCACTGTCTTCCTGTGTCGTAAGGGAAAACAGACATATTGTATCATCAAAAATAGCATTGCCTGACAGCCTCTAAAAATATACATCACACATCACTAGCTATTTTAAATATCTGACTGAAGGAAGAAAACCTCTCCAACACATCTCAGTTATAAACTATTAACATATTATCATTTAACACGAAAAAACAGAGCTTCATTAGCAGAAACTTCTAATGAAGTTACTAAGCATTTTTAGCCATTTTGAACAGTAGAATAAGAAGATACATTAGACTACTTAGATTGTCTGAGGATATAGGTTTGGGAAATGCCCACAGAGAAATTACGTGAATCGATACACTAGGTCCTCACTGCATCCCCTGGAGAATATTGCCCAGTTATTATATAAGCTCAAAGCTTCCATTAATGACTCAAGATCAGACTGTAATGCTAAGCAAAAATCAGTGCTGAAGGGAAAGCATAGAAATCATGGGTTACAATTCTGTACCCCAGCATCATCCTGATGTGCTCTCCACTAGTCCAGGATAGTTATTTAGCATTTGTACAGAAATGAATTGTAAAAATTGTGCCAGTTCTTGAGGGCAGATTTTGCTTTCTTCAGACTTGCCTGGATTATGGAGCTAGTAGAAGTGCAGCATCTGCAGATGTTTCATCAGGCAGGATGGCAGCAGGGAACTGAATGTTCCTTTTCCTTACCCTATTCACTCATCAGAGAAGCTGACCAAGTTGTGAAGCATGAAAATGTGCTGCACCTTTTCATCAACCACACTAACATAGTTTCTATCTCAACTATTATCTGACAGTACAGGACTGTCTGCAGGTCACTGTACTGTTATTGGGGGCAACACTTCAATTACTATCTTTTGCTCAACAAGAAGACCCAAAGTGCACTTTAGTCTGGGAAAGGGATCAATTTAAGCACTTCTGTGCAAGTAAAAATGTTTCCTTTTGCAAAATCTTAAATTTACTGCATTAATTCTCTGCAAATCCTTACTTTGCAAGTGATTGTTCTAATTTTTGCTTTGCCAGGGTGGTGACGAGGTCACCAGCAGTCTGATATTCTATACAGGACAGGGACAAATCCCTGTGGGCTATGAATGCAATTTGACCATCAGTTCAGGGATGCTTAAAATGTCCCTCACTGAGGATCTGACATCAGGGATCCTCTGAGGGTGTCCATCTTAACCTCATTTCTCAGAAGACTGAAATACATTATCAGAATGTGCCATGGAGTAAGAAATTCAGAGCTTTCATTATTCTGAACTTTTCTTCTCCTTTAAGATTAGCATTTCTTCCGTATATTTCCTAGTTTTTCTTCTGTTAAAAAAAATTGCTTGCTGACACCATGTTTATCAGCAGACACACAACATACACAGAGTGATTTCTGGTCATGGTAGAGGTTTTTCAGGGCTCATAACAATGAACTTCTTTTCTTTTTGGAGACACTGTAGTCTCCAAAACCTAGATAAGTCCTGTACTGTGAATTGGGAAATTCTGATATTATTGGTGATGCTTTGACTTGCTGTGAGACCTTGAGTAAAAGACAGTTCCTCTACATTGCCTCAGTTTACCTTCGCAGACACTTATTGTCTGTGTCTCTGAAACCTTGGGAACACAGATTGTCCTTTAAAATAAAAAATAGATAAAAAAAGCAAATCTTTGTATGTAACAGCTTTGCAGTTGCAAATGATGACACGATGTTGTAGCTTGTTTCCTCATCTTTGGAATTACTCAGTCTATGGAACTGAAATAAATAGAATTACCCTGTATACTTTACATAATATAGGAAAGCCCTGTGAGTTGCATAGCTGCATCCTGGAATTATAATAAGCATTTGTGGTGTTGTCATGCCAGTGAATATTGTCAGAGTTTAATGGTCTGGTTGATGTTAGATGATTTAAAACTAATGTTCTAAATAACTTGACTAAACGTCAATAATTTACTAGTGAAACAGACCATTTTTCTTTGGGAATGGCTAAGAAAAGGAACTTCCTGTTTCAAAAAATGAAACTCTAAAGTAATTGAAAATTTGCATTGTTGTAGAATTAAGGAAAGTGGTGTCAATTTGAGAGAAAACATATTCTCTGTGATTATTTGTCCTCCTCTCTGTTTCTGGCAAGTGAAAATCTGCTCTTGTGCCCTGTTGTTATTTGGAGAGCATGCAGCAGAGTTTTACTGTCAGCATGAAAATGTTTAATAGTGAACAGTAAAACAGCACAATCTGGTCATGCTTTACTACTGCTTCATGTCTCTAGATTTGTTTTCTGGACAGCCTCAAAAAGTGTTGCTCTTGTGCCAGAGAGCTGATGTGAAAGGTTTTCTACTTGCTAACAGTATCTTACATTTCCTTTCTGTTTGCAGAACTGCGTGATGAATTTACAGGAGGTGTAAGACTTCCCCAGCAGAACTGGCACAAATTATTCCTTTATAGTAATACTGGAACACTCCTCTATGCGAACCCTCTATATAAAGCTTGTGGTATTTCAGAATACTTATTTCTCCACAGAAGGAGACACATAATGGTGTTGAGAAAGGGGATATGTACTTGGAAGTGTTCTGTACACAGAGGTCACCATCCTGAGGTAGCTATGCCTCTGCTGCTCACTTTCACCAGTTAGGCATGCCCTGGGACAATCATAATGTACAATCAGGACAGATCTATGGGTGTGACACTATCAGTGTGTAAGTCCAGCCAGAAAGAGCTAGCAGGTCATTATCTAATGTTGCATGAGGAGACGGGAGACTTGCTATCTTCTTCACCAGGAATCTGTGAGCCAAGTCCTTGTATAGTAACATTTTTTTAGCGTTAAAATGGAGGCATGAAGGTTTTCTATTTAGATTTCTGTAGCACTGAGAATGGGAATTGTTTTGTACACTCAGTGTTGGCAATTGAATGACGAACCCAGACCTCCAGGGAATCTGAATCGTTTATTCAAAGGAGTGAGCTGGTTTTATACACTTTTCTAAGGCACAGCATTTCCTTGTATGGCATGACCTATCCCGTGTTGCCACATCAGCAACACACTTTCTCAATGTCCTTCTATGGGGTGGTCACTCACTGTCCACCCATCCATCAGCTCCCGGCAGGCTCCTCTCTGTAGGGCTCTACCATGTGACACCTCTTCCTGCCAGGGTCTGGTGGAGACAAGCCTCTGTGTGCTGCCATGTGCTCCTTTGTGCTGCCATGTGCTCCTTTGTGCTGCCATGTGCCTCTGCAAGCAGGTTTTACAGCTCACAACCCAATTCTCTCTTATAATTCCCCATAATTCCTCCTTTTCTGTTTTATACAATTAAGAATTATGACAGTGATTGAACAGATAGAACTTTGAGAAACAATGTAAAGTTGTCTAAAACTTTCACCATCACTCAAAGTCTGTAGTGGCTGGGAGGTCCTCTTCCACAGTGAGAACTTAGAAAGTCTTTCCTAGGCAAGACTTTCAGGTTTACTTTGAAAGAGGGTCCAGCTTTTGTAAGATCAAATTAGCAAGTCAAAATGACTTGATTACACTTTTAGAGCAGAAACACTTGGGTCTGATGGTATAAATCCCTAGTCAGCCAGGGCTAGGGTTCAGCCAGAGCCTTAAGGCTTGACTGAGAGGGTTTCTTTAAAATACTTATAAAATTGCTTAAAAAGTTTATTAATATCTTGTGATCATTCTGAATGTGATTGAAAAATTAAGAACATATAAACTTCCTTACAGTCTTTCGCGGGGGGCACACCTCATCTCTGCATTTCCCCTTTTCTGTTCTAACAGTATGTAACATGAACATTTTTTAACTTACCAAATTCAGGAAAATGTGGAACGTAACATGTGGTTTTCGTACTATGAACAGCAAACTAATACGTCTAATACAACAAGTGCGCATGAAATAAAAATAAGCAAGGTAATATCATTAGCTGCTTAAATACTTCACTGTTTCACAGGATATATATAAATCTAGGTCTTGTGTTGCAGTGGGGATACTGCAACACGCATATATCAAACCAGGAGTCCCATGGAAAGGAAATATATATGGACAGACAGATTCTTGATAGCTGTTTCAGAGATGTTTATTTCTCCAGCCGCATGGCCGGGGCTCTGCTGAGGAACTGTTCCAGTCACGGGACCAAGGGTCCTTCTGCCCGCGCAGGGAACACAAACCAACCAATGGGAACGAGGCTGAGCAGGGGCATGCGGCTGGAGAAATAAACATCTCTGAAACATCTAGCAAGAATCTGTCTGTCCATATATATTTCCTTTCCACGGGACTCCTGGTTTGATATATGCGTGTTGCAGGATCCCTACTGCAACAAATGGTGGAGAATTGTGAGCAGAACGATCCCCGATCCCTAAGCGACTGATTTGTGTGAGTAAACCCTGGAAACTTTGGATTCCTCTTCTTGGTTTTGCTTTGCTATTCCATATCTAAACCATGGAGGAACCGTGGGAAGACTCTTGGCTCTCAGAGCCGCATATGGACATTTATCTTAAACTTAAAATGATTCTTGAACAACGATTTGTAAATTTTAGCTTGATTCAAGCTCAGAAAGAACTGAAACACTTCCTGGCATGGTTGTTTAAGAACTTTTTCTATGTTTCTTGGGATTTAATTCTTACGAAGGGCTTTTGGAAAACCGTTTGGACACAGTTAATACTGGAGTCAAAATATATGCCGATGGAAGAATATTTTCGTGAATATTATTTAGTTACCGAGACTGTTGAGCAATGTCAGCTGTGTGCTGGCGAAGGGAAGCCTGGCGCAGGGACCGTGCGGCCCAGGCCACGTGCACCGAGCGCTCTGCGAGCAGCAGCGAGGCAGTTCCCGCGTGCGGGCGGAGCCAAGCGAGCCGCAGTGTCGGTGGTGGAGCGAGGCGCGGTGGGAGCGGCGGGACCCGGTGGTGCCCGCCCGGCCCTGCGCAGCGCGTGGTGGAGCAAGGCCCGGGAACGCCCGGCCGAGAGGGGCGGCGGCTGGCGGCGGTGGCGGTGGAGCGGAGCCGCGCCCAGCCGAAACGTGCGCTGGAGCAGGGCGCGAGGGGTTCATCGCTCGGGGCCCGGCCGAGATGTGGGTGCAGCGCCCGGCAGCGGCAGCGAAGCTGCGACCAGAGGAGGCGAACGCACGGAGAACTGAGCGGCGCGGCCCGGCCCGGCCCGCGCAGCCCCAAACGCGACCCCGGGAAAAGCGCGCGGGCACCAGCAGCCCTGACAACTCCAACACGGGAGCGACCGAAGCAAAGATGCAGCGAGACAGAAAACAGCAGCCACTCGGAAAAAGGAAAAGATCATAGTAACTAAGACTTAGGGATAGTAAAATGGTATAATGTTAAGCAAAATTATGGTTTTATAACAAGGTGTGACAACCAGCAAGACATATTCGTGCATAGAACTGCTATTAAAAAGAATAACCCTGAAAATGCATCCCAAGCTTGGGAGATGGAGAAGTCGTGGAATTCAAAATTGTTCTAGGGAGAAAAGGGTTACAAGCATCGCAGGTCACTGGGCCTGATGGTGTTCCTGTAAAAGGCAGTATATATGCAAAAAATCGTAGTCATGTTAGACAATATCTCCATTGTAAGCCCCCCCTACAGTCTCCCTTTCCTAATCCCACCTTTCCCTTTTACCCTATGTCCTATTACCCCCAGTGTATTCCCAATCCGTTTTTTCATCCATGGTTTCCCTCACAAAACCATGCTTTTGCCAATTGTTTCCCCAAAAATCCCTTCCCAATGCCGAGTGGGGGATGAAAAGGGGGAGGGAAGAAGTTAAACCCTCTCCTGCCTCAGTTTCCCCACAAAGCATGCTCAGAGAGTTCTGTCTCCCTTCTGTCAGCCCTAAGATGTTCCACAGAATCTGTTTGGGCATTTAAAGACTCAGGAGGGTGGCTTGTTTTGTCTTGAAACTGTTCTTGTTATGTTTATCCAGTTGTTTTCATTCTCCTTTTATTAAAATAAAACGGGTGAGGTGTTGGGGTCCCTCCCCTGCCGTGTAGCCCTGGGAGAGGGGCCCTGAGGGCACAGACACGGGGTTTCCCTGCCCCTGCTCAGCCTCGTTCCCATTGGTTGGTTTGTGTTCCCTGCGCGGGCAGAAGGACCCTTGGTCCCGTGACTGGAACAGTTCCTCGGCAGAGCTCTGGCCATGCGGCTGGAGAAATAAACATCTCTGAAACATCTAGCAAGAATCTGTCTGTCCATATATATTTCCTTTCCACGGGACTCCTGGTTTGGTATATGCATGTTGCAGGATCCCCACTGCAACAGTCTTGGAAAATTACAGTTATAGTAACATTAACTTTTAAAGTGGTTTCAAAAGGTTTCAAGCTTAATTCTTGCTTTAAAAATAGCTTACAAATCATAATTATTATCTATCACAAAAAGCAATCAGAACAATGCAGGGGGGTCACAAGGTGGTGTGGTAAAGAAGCAATCTTTGAGATAGGGTCAACATTTTGAACAACGAAAACAAAAGTGTTCTATGGACCAGCTGCAGGAAGGATATGCTTAGCTTGCAGACATTCCCGCAAAAGCTGGTGCAAATGCTGAATGCTGCAGCCTCCCCACCCCTGAGGAAGGGGCATGGGTCTACTTAGTCCTTTTTTCTAGCATAGTATCAGCCCTTGAGGGTCCACAAGAAACGGGAGCCTTGGCTGTAACAGCGTGGTCCCACCGGCTAGCACAGGCCCCACCGGCCCTTCTCTTCACCTCTCACATGCAGAGACCCACTTGCAGCCTTCGCCATGAGCTGAGCGGAGCCGCGGCCCCGCCAGCTCTCAGCGCTGCTGATCCTGCCTGTCCGCAGCGTGGGGGCGGCCACCGGGCGCGGCCGCGGTGCCACTTTGCCATGTGCTCGCTGCCATGTGCTCACTGCCATGCGCTCGCCGCCATGTGCTCGCCACCATGTGCTCACTGCCATGTGCTCGCCGCCATGTGCTCACTGCCATGTGCTCACTGCCGTGTGCTCACCGCCGTGTGCTCGCCGCCATGTGCTCGCCACCATGTGCTCACTGCCATGTGCTCGCCGCCATGTGCTCGCTGCCGTGTGCTCGCCACCATGTGCTCACTGCCATGCGCTCGCCGCCATGTGCTCGCTGCCATGTGCTCACCACCATGTGCTCACTGCCATGTGCTCGCCGCCATGTGCTCACCATCACAGCATGGCTTTGCCATGCGCTCGCCAGTGCCACGCTGCCACGCACTTGCCGGCATGTGCTCCCCGGTGTCGTGTGCTCACTTTCCCCCCGCCGCATCTGCCGCTGCAGGTTTGCAGAGAGTAAATGGAGAGGGAACACGCTACCAGGATGGGACGCCCTGGCTCCAGCCACTCGCGGTGACCCAGCTCCAGCTGATGCCTCATGGCGCAGGGCAGTACGAGCTTTTCTACAGTAGCATCTGGCTTCCCTCTAGGGTCAAAGGGGTCGGGGGATGAGGGGTCATCTTCTGGCTCTCCTCCCACAGCCCCGACAGACTTATGGTCCCTTGCTGGCGGTGCAGAAGGGCTCGGTACAGCTGCTGCAGTGGCACAAGCGGCTTTCTTTGTCTGGTCTCTGCATACCGCATGTGCTATGAGCACCTTGCACACTGTCCTCCATGGACACAAAACTTCCGTCAGCGCTGCATTGCCACGTGTAACTGGGTTCCACAACGCGTCTTCTAAAGCGTCCCGTGTCCGAGGATCAAAAATATTGGTCCTACCTAAAGTTGAATCACAGTTCTTTGCCCAGAACAAGAGTCTGTTCAAATCTGTAGACTCAACTTTCCTGCCATGTTTCTTTAAAATCTGTTTTAACGTCTCTGGGACGTTCTGTTCCTGGGATACTCCATCCCCTATGTCCCCCATGGCTCACCTACAATTTGTAGGGATTATCACTGGCCATCTTTCCTGCTTCTCTCAGCAGCACTTCAAGTCCCACAGGGCTCATGAACGGACACACAGATAGGAGTATAATAAACTCCACACACAGAGCACCATTTGTTGGCGATTGAATGACGAACCCAGACCTCCAGGGAATCTGAATCGTTTATTCAAAGGAGTGAGCTGGTTTTATACACTTTTCTAAGGCACAGCATTTCCTTGTATGGCATGACCTATCCTGTGTTGCCACATCAGCAACACACTTTCTCAATGTCCTTCTATGGGGTGGTCACTCACTGTCCACCCATCCATCAGCTCCCGGCAGGCTCCTCTCTGTAGGGCTCTGCCATGTGACACCTCTTCCCGCCAGGGTCTGGTGGAGACAAGCCTCTGTGTGCTGCCATGTGCTCCTTTGTGCTGCCATGTGCTCCTTTGTGCTGCCATGTGCCTCTGCAGGCAGGTTTTACAGCTCACAACCCAATTCTCTCTTACAATTCCCCATACTCAGGTCTGTGTCTTATGAATAGGTAAATATCTTTGGTTAGTGGTGAAACAGAAGTATAAAAGTAAGGATATTTCAGAGTTACATTAGGATCTATATTCCAGCTCCCATCTGCAGAGTCCATGTTTAAAATGTCTATGACAGGGTGGTAGACACCTGTCTGTTTTGACAACTACAGACAGACCATGGCACATAATCCCAGCTTTGTTCTGTATACTCAGTTGCGTGTTTTCTTACATTAATACTTGGCCACGTCTTTGTTTCTTGGGGAATGTTTTTCTAGATTCCTTGTTAGAATGCAAATATCTTTTTTGCTTACAGATGATGTGGCTGTCTATATGGAGAAAGAAAAAGACAATAAACACAGTTTTATCTGGGCAACTGGCAGCCTGTGAAGACAAAAGTGGGATACATTTTGAGCTCCTGAAGGATAATTGGGGTTTGGGTGATTTCTCAATGGCAAGTTGCTTCAGTTTTCCTCCTGTTGTTGCTCGTGTTTGAGAAATTGTGAGGCTCAAAGTATTACTGCCTAAAGTTCTTTAGAAATGAAGAGAATAGCACAAGTGTTTCTGCTGAAAACTCACACTGAAGGAAGTAAACTCTTCCCTTGCTATGCTGTAACTGGTAAATAAAATAAATACAGACTTGTCACCTTTCCAAGTACTGGGGTTAAGGGTTAGCCATCCTCTGCCCCCAGATTTACACAGCAATTTCTTTTTGCCCTGCTTCAGAAGTGAAGGACTTTCTGAAGCAGCATACTTCAACAGAAAAGAATAGTTCAGCTGAAAATAAATGTGTTCAGGTTGCAGTGCATTTGGGTTATGAACTATTTGTGGACAATGAATTAGTCTTTCTCTAATAATCAATTTGTGCAGCATCCAGGAAGAAAAAAAAAAATAAGAGTGTGGATACCTTCTAAGTGTTTTGCCATTCTCAAAAAAAAATGCTTTTGGCAAGATATCAACAGGAATTAATAAATATTAATAAAACTTGAAAGCAACAGCTAAAAGTGTTTAATTCAGAGGTGGTAAGTACTTGCCTACTGCCACCCTAATTGATGGATGATCTCCAAGCATGGGTAGGCTGTACATAGAGGAGAGCTCACTTCAATGGAAAGCTGTGAGGGGTGGCTCTGGCAGGGGTATGGAAGGCTCACCTTTCACAATATGCTGTGTAACGCTGATATAAAATGCCTCCTGTTAGCAGGGCAGCAGGCTGGGAAGAAAATTAAAAAAGGCATGTCTGGGAATGTGACTGATGGGCAGCACAGTGGAGATGAAAGACCCTGCAACTCCACTCTCTTGGGAAGAGTCACAGAAAAGAAAGGAAAAGATGGATGGCCTTGGGAGGAGAGCTCCAGCAAAGGTAGGAATGTGCTGCCTTCTGATTTCACACAGCTGTGAGCAGAGCCTAGAATCTCCTTTGTAAACAGCTCGTGGCTCGTGTTAGTTGTTGGTCAAACTGAAATCCAGAGGGTCCTTGGAACCAGGGTTGGAGATGATTGGCCACGGTGGGGGCTGTATCAGAGAGGTGGCTGATGTGGTGGATGTGCTCTTTCCGTCTCATGGACAGAGGGCATGTTCCAGCTGATGGTTAAATCCTGGATGAATCAAGACAGACAGTGGTCTGGGCTGTGGAACAGATGTAGCAAACTGTGAATATTTGCAGTTGTACAGACTCCAAATGGTGGATCATCTGGTTCTGTATAGTCAGGGGTCTTACAGAGACCTGTTGCCCTTGCAGTCAGAAAGTGTGGATTTTAGAGTGCTGGAAGGGAGGCCAAGGTGGAGTCAAGAATAAAAACTAGCCCAAACAGGAGCAGAAGAGATGATGGCTGCAGTACTTTCATGCTGCTGTTATCTTGTTCAACTGGCCCCTTTTATTTCTTCCTGTTGACCCATATTTGTTTCTACCCATAGCTGGGGCAAATACTTCACTTACTAACTCCTCCTTGAAAAGAAAATCTCTAGTTCTCAACATTCATAAATAGGATTTTCTGTGTAGCCCCTCAGTATCAGTGTTACCAACTCTTCCAATGAGTCTGACGTATAAAGATTTTACAGTGGTTACTGTCAGCATGCAGAAGTGCCAGCTACTCCCTAAAGGACAAGGACCTGAGGGTGCTTCCTTCCCAGGGCAGCAGGACAGCACCCCACAAGTCAGGGACCATCCCACCATCCCAGAAGTGAGACAGCCCCAGTCCTGGTCATCAGGGATGGGATGGGATGGGATGGGATGGGATGGGATGGGATGGGATGGGATGGGATGGGATGGGATGGGATGTGGGCCCATCTCAGTGGGGCCCTTGGCCAGTCAGGGCTGTGGGATGCCAGAGACCAGCTCTGCTGCTTCACTGCTGGGGCAGGGTCTGATGGTCCTGGGCATGCTGGGCAGTGATCACAGTGAGACAGAGGCAACCAGGGCTGGTGCTACCCTCAGGGTCTGGCTGTTATGGTGTGTGGCCTCCAAGAACTCAGAAAGACTTCAGCAGCTGACTTGTGTGTGTCTAGAGGATGGTATACGAGAAATAACAGGCTCTTTCTTAGCTAATGATGACCCTTGAGGACAGCGTGAGGATAACAGATGATGCAGGATTCCCTCCAGTAAGCAAGTGCAAATCTTTGGACAGGAGCTGCTGAACCCACTTATTCATCGCTGATGGATTTGCTATGGGAAATAAACACTGTGGCTAGGTAGGACTCAGTAAATAGAATCAATAGTGTTCAGGCTACTGCATATTGTAAGTTACATTTTAATGGGAACCTTCCTGGAGAGCACTTTTTTCTGGAGTTAAGCCAATTTACTGCTCAGGCACAGGAAAGTAATTATTTTTCTAATTGGCTTCAGCAGTACAGTAGATGCATAATGAAAGATTGTTAATAAAATGATAAAATATGTCCTTAATAATAATGTTGAAAGTCCTGAATATTGTCTAGAATGGAAAATAAACCCAAGCCTAAGGTTAGCAAAACAGAGCTGAAAGAGTTTATAGCTGGAAGCTCAGATGACGTGCCAGAGGTAAGATTCATGAAGAGAGACAGGACACATACAGAGAAGTTAAAAAGGTTCCTAGAAAGGATAAACCTATGAATTTCTGATTTTTTTCCAGGTTTCCTGCAGGGAGCATCAGAACTGTTCTGAGGCACAGATGTGCACAAGCCCTTTCCCTTTGGTCAGGAATTAGAACTTCAGCTAATATTTTTGATTTAAGCAAGCCGCTATATAAAAATTATTTTAGCAGATGGTTGAATATCTTCACAGGTAACAGTTCGGGTCAATCAGGGTAAATTCCTGGAAATATTTTGTTAACTTGAAAAAAAGAAGTTGAAAAGGGACACACCAGGAGATAACTCATTCTCATTAAAACTTATGTATAAATCACAGTGCTCTTGAAGTTCTTCTCGTTACCTTCAACCTCCATCTTCAGCAAATATGCAGAAAAATATCAGCTCAGCAGTGTTAGTCACAGTACAAAAGAAAACCTTTCTGTAGGAAATCTAAGGATTCCTCAACCCTTTTATTTATGATGCAAAATGGCTGCTGAAACATTGAAATATCACAGACCCCACTTTTGGAAGCTCTGTTATAGGCTGAAAAAAACACAGGCATGCCCAGCAGTCTGAAGAAAGGAGGATGACAATCTTTCTTTTTTTTTTGTTTAATACACTTGTGTATGAACTAAAGTCAGTGAGGATAAAAGTCAGCACTTTGGGGAAAACCTTAAACACCAGCATGTAAGAACTTTTCATGCTGAATCAGACCAATGCTTCATCTTGTTCTGTCATCTTATCTTTGTGAGGGCTACCATTGCCTCGGTGGGCAGGTGATTAATATAGAATAACCTGTGCATAGGCGGAATTTCTTCCTAATCTTATCAGAGAGGGTTTGGGATTTGCTGAACTGTATGAAAAGTTGCACTCCTAAACAAGTAGATTTTAAAATAGTTGCAAGTTCTAACAAGTGCAGTTACAAATATAGTGGGTGGGGCTTTTTCAAGTCCTTGTCTTGGCATGTGATTTGCTGTGACTGATCCCTATTGAATTCTGCATTAAATTCATCATTTTAATGTGGCAGGAATTAAATCTGTAATTTTAAGGCAGGAATCTCCCTGTAAGGATCACCTTATTCTTGTTTCACTCAGCATATTTTATTTTCTGTCGGAATTTCCGTTGCTCACACCTGTTAAAAACACTTATTCTGTTGCTATGAGAGCAGAAATGAGAGAAAATGGACTGCATCCTGCTTCACATGTTAGCAGTTAAAATACCTGCAAATAACACATTTCAAGCATCCTTTTGTGTAAAATGCTTTTAGTGTATATTTTCATCACCCCTGAAGGCCTCTTCCACCTTTGTCGCTGTGGTAATTCTTTCTCTAAGCACTAGCCACAGCAGCTGGCAGAATGGCTCAGGTCTCTCTGTTAACATCTGACACCTCCTCACCCTGCCCTTGCTACAGTTCTCCATAACCAATTGTGGAAAATATGTTGTGTACACACACTTTTTTTTGGTAGTTCTCTGCCTCTCTTCTGAAAATCTGGGTCTTATGCCAAGCCACATTGCTCATATTGCCTGAAATGTTCACTGGGATCACTGTACACTTCAAAATGTAAAGTTTATCCTTTTATTGAATAAGTAACAGCTGCTTAATAGCAAATACTTCCCTAGGCTCAAAACCTGTGGTTGAGTTGATGCCATTTGGTTGTTTGTGGAGTTTTTGCACACCAGGTGCTGATTTGGGAAGGTTATTATCAGAAGTTATGGTCTACTGTTGGCTCTGAAACTGGCTTGTTAACAAATTCTTTCAAGAAGTCACATTTTTAATCTGTGCCACTGTTTGCCCTCTTGCATTCAACTTCTCTAGTCATATTCTTAGGCACAACCTGCTTATTTTATTCTTGTAAAGCCCCAACAAAGGGGGCTTCAGTTTCAGCTGGGATCCCTGGCTTCAGCAATTAATCTCACCAATTTATGCTTTGCAGAAGTGGAGCTGGTGTCCAGGCCAGCTTCTGCAATAATAAAAATTGAACCTCAAGTTCAATTTAATTCAAGTTTAGCTGAATTAAATCTGAGAGAGAGAGAAAATTAATTTTTCATCAGTCTTGAATTTCTCATATAATTCCTTCTAATTCATTTATCTATGAGCTCCTGAAGCTGCCCATTCGGCAGCTTCTTCCTTGGAAGTCTGCCTTCTCTTACCTGTTCCAGGACACCTGCAGTCCCTTTAAAAAGTGAGGGGCAAAGAGCTGAAGCAGCCATGTGTAATAATAACATTTCAGATGACCAGACTAATACTGCACACTGCATAATACAGAAATGAAAACCAGGCTGTGGCTGCTTCTGGGTCAACTATTGAAAGAAGCAGGAAATCATGGCATTGTGACTAGTCTGTGAATGCTGCCTGCCAGACATCAGTGATTTTAGTTCTGATATGCTAATCAAAAAGTTGCTGGTATAATTATGCTCTTCTCTACATTGCAGGGAATCTCAAAGGCTTTCTAAATTTGACAATGAAAAAGAGAAAATACTGCAGGATATTCTTCCTTCTCTTCCCTTCTCTTCCAGTTGGAAAGCCAACTCTTTTCCTGTTCAGAGGCTGATCTTCACGGCCTCTCTTTGTTTGCCTGGACATCACAACTGGATTTCCATAGCAAGAAGATGGAAGCAATGGTTTCCATAATCATTACTGCTAAAAAGATGGCATTGCTTAACGGCATGACTAGAAGAGAATTGCACTAGAGGTCATTTTGGCCTAGAAAAGCTGCTTTTAATGCTTAAAATAAAAAAATACTGAGAATGTAGGAACAAGTTAGATAAGTTAACATTTTTTCTCTATGGTGAAATACTAAAGAATCTCACAAATAAAAGTGGAATTCATCAACTGCACTAAGGTGTCCCCTTTTCCTATTAAAAGCTATGCAGAGCAATTAGGAGTCTTAGCTTTGTATCAGAAGATACTGAAATTATGCTTTTCCGCTGTTTTTTGCTAAGAGGATACTAAGAAGATATGTGAAGAGGAATTTTCTGTTGTGATGGTGAAAAACTGATTTTTACCTTCATATACCATTACCTTATTATAGAGAACAAGCTTTTAAAGATGTCTTTAAATGATGGAGATAACAAGCTATTGAAGGGCTCTGAATGTACTTCTGTTGGTAAATTCCTATTTGGTACAGTACCTCCTTATTCATATTCTCATAAAAGCCAATAAAAATCACCATCTGTAGGATATAGGGGATAAGGGATATTAAATATCTTCTATGGTATCAGGGCTCTAAGTGTTGCCAGGAACCATGGTACCTTGCAAAAAAACACCTCTGACCCTGACAGTAGATACAGTTTATTACTGAAACACAGATAGTCTCCTGCTGTGTGTGAAACTTCAGCACAAAAGGAGCTGGATGTTTTTAAGCAAACCATTTGTAACAAAAGGTGCTTTTCTCTCTCAGGCAATTGTTGAGAGGAAGTGACAGACTTACTGTTAAACAAGCTTTAGAGTTTTTTGTTCCAAGGAAAACAGCATGAGGCTGGCATAATCAATTGCTGTTTGACAGTGATAGAAATGCACATGCTACACGGTAGCTAAAAATCTGTCCAGAAGCAGCCAGAATGGCAAATGGCCAAGCACATGTCAGCAACAGCATGACCAAAGTGTAATCTTTACCCCCTATTAACCAATGGACCAAAAAACCACACTAAACTGAATCTTTATTTCTAGGTGAAATGTCATGTTTCATTCAGAAAAAAAGGTTATGATGGACCAATTATTCTCAGCTTGGTTTAGGGTGGAGCCTTTTCTCATTCTCAGCTCTGCTCTGGGGGGAGTAGAGGGGGCACAGAAAAAACACAGAAAAGGCTGGTAAGAGGAAAAGGTGTTGGTATATTAACTTATCCTTGAAAAATTGTCACCAAAGTGTATTAGGTAAGTGCTACTATAATTCCTTCCATTTTCACCATTGCTATAAGGAAAACTTTATTCAATAATGTAATACCACTTTAAAACATTATCTCTCTGTCTAGATAGTGTGATATGTCTTTGTTTCCCACGATATTTAGCCAGCTAGATTATATTTTTAACTGTCTTTTAAATTCACCCACATTAAATTCTGACATGACAAAAAAGCTTCCAAACAGTTTCCTTCCGCATACTGTGAGCTTTTATCCTCCATCCCTTCCCATAATGTGGAAGTTTGGTTATGCCACCCTGACCAATGCCTGTTTGCAATGTTGCCCGATGCCATGACAACATCATACTTGTTGGATAGGTCTTGCATCATCCACCACTGGCCAGTGAAAAACTATTCTGGCTGCCTGTATTGAGCTGGAAGGTCCATATAGGGGTAAATGGAGCCAGAATTGTGATCCTATAGTCACAGGGAGGAACAGCCTCTCTTAACTACTTGTCTGATGACATGAAGACTCATGAAATATGGGAGGTGTGGCACTATGGGACTTGCAGTAAGGCAAGTCCTTAACATTGTCTGTCTGTGATATGCAGTAGCTGTAGCTGGATGTGTTTTGAATACAATTACAGAGCCCACAGAGAAGCTACAGGTCCCCTTCTGCAATGGACTCCTTTGTTTTAGGCAGTACTAAGTCTGAACACAGCCACGAGCCCTGCAAATTGTGCAAAGTGAGTGGTTGGCTGCTTACTCTGATTTCTGCTGAGCTATGTGGTTCTTCAAAAATTAACCAGCAAGTAAAGCCAGAACCACACAAACAGGTACTGAAACCAACAGAACTGTATGCCTAAACCCCACAGGTGGAAGCACAGTTGCCAGCCATTGTTCTTTTCTTTATCTGCCTCTGTCTTGTGGTTCTTTTACTCAGAGTTCGGATTGAAACACAGGAGATGCAGAGTTTTTCTTCGGACTCAGGTGTTTATTATTTCTTATCTATAATAGAGCTGCACTGTATGTGCCTTGAAGTTAACAAGGTGAAAATGGCCCCTGAGTTCTACCTCCAAGGTCTTTTAAAGCCCGAACTACCCAATTATGGAATGCCAACTAATTTATTTTTACTTATAATCCAATAACTAATCATTCATGTTCTGCACTGCGGGCTTTTTGAACCAATACCAGATCACCCAGACTTGTGAAGAAAAAGGAAGAAGAAAGAAGAAGAACTAACCGACACCCAAAATGCTCCATCTTGTTACATGTATATTACTATATCCAGAAACCTAAATTTTCTACATCTCTACATATTCCACCCACTGATATAACAAACTTCTTTTTAATTACACAGCAACAATCTCAGTGCTATCACATAATTTGGGAAGCCTTTCCCAAGGCCTCAGGTCAAATGCAGTGTGCTTTTGAGGATCACTGCCTGTCAGCATTGAAAGACTGAAATTCTCTGAACCCAGGGCTCCAACAAGCCATAAAGCTCCACACTGCAGCCCATCTACAGTTGCTTTGCATTGCTACAGGATGAGAGACACTGGCACCACTGGTGGCCACTGTCATCAGCCATGAGAAATCCCCTGTGACTTTTCTGGAGAGGATGAGGGAGGATTCAATTTTGCTTTGTTCAGTTTTGGGCAGTGACAAATGCTTTTATTTAGAGGTAGGATTATTTTTATTATTTTCTCTGTTGATCAATTTGATGTCAATAAGCAGGGCTGTGAGATTGTGCAAAAGGGATGAATACACTGGGGAAGGGAAATAGTACCACGGTAGTGGTATATTTATATAATATTTATATAATATTTATATAATAGTACCATGGTAAAGTGGCATGAGGTTCCCCTAGCAAGCTGGGTAGGTAAAGGTGAGGTGATTCTGTGTGCCTCAGAATCTTCAGTCCTTACCACTTTCTTTGATTATTTTCCTTTTTAAATAATTTTCTCCAATAAGGGACTCTTTTAGAGAAACAAGGTTATCTTTGTCTTTTTCACCTTCTTTCACTTGGTGTCAATTTGCAGAGATGTCAGGTAGCTCAGCAGGTGGCACTGAAGATAATACACTCTTGAAAAGTCACTGGAATCAATTTCTGCATCAGTTACTGCTTATGATTGTCTTTCTTGGGAAATCTCTTGTTTCATGGGAGCTGCTGGGCAGTGCTCAGGCTCCTCACAGTCATGCCATGGCATGAGTGACCGTGACTCAGCAGTGGCAGGCAGCAAGAGATTGCACCGCTGAGCTTTCTTTTGCTACAAAGCACAGCCCTGCCTTCAGGCTAATGTGTACTTTGTCTTGTCACAGTACTCAATACCACATCCTAGTGTCAGCAATGGTGTCAGTTTTCCTGCTGTTTGGTGCCACAAAGCTGTGCTAAGGGACCACGGGGCGATTATGGATTAAAGCCAAAAGAGTCCAGCGTGAGGGTTCAGATAGTGCCACACATCACACAAACGCCTGAACGATTTCTAAAACCATTGGGATCCAAAGTTATAGCTGTAGCCCAGGTAGATTTTGGTTTTGTTGTTGTTGTGGGTTTGTGTTTTTTAATATACAATTCCTTTGTCTTTCTCATTTCCTCTAACATGTTTAGTAGCTCAGAATCCTCTAAAGGCAACAATGTGCAGAGGCTCTTGGGAAGTGTTGGTTAAAATTCTGTTGCCAAGATGATGAGAGTTTTAGGATAATTTCCTGGACTGGGAGGAATTTCCTAGTTTTAGGATAATTTCCTGGACAGCTCATCTCCGAATATCATCAAAGCTGCCAATGTGTATCTATTGTGCCTATCTATGACACACATAAGGACCACATACAAAACTAAGAATAGCATCACTGCTGACAAGAAAAAAACCACTTACTCTTTGTGATGACTGTTGTACACACAGATTCATAACTCTAAATCTCATGAAAACAAATCTTGCTTTTTTTTCAATACTCACCTTGTTAAGAATGAATTAATGGTAGGAAACGGTAGACTGGAATTGATTCTCTGTCAGTATAAATCAGAGATGAGTTTTAGGGCAGCATATGGGATTTCTTTTCCTGGAAATACCCTGAAAGGACCCAGTTTTTCAGAAGGCAGATGGTTTGAACTTCAGCCTTGTTTCACAGTCCTAAACTTTAAAAAAAAAAGGGTCCCACCTCACTAGTTATTGTAGAGATCAAGTATGCAGTCTCTAATGAAATTAATCTAGGCCTTTTGTAAGCAACAGTGCCAATGAAGTTCCTAAGCAAAATCACTAGATTTTCTGGTAGGAAAGTCAGATGTAAATGTCAGGTGAGCAGATCAATGCTTGCAAGGGCAACAAGCGCCAACTTGTATCATTTTAAATGCTTTTAAGGAAGAGGAAGAAAAAAAAAGAAACAAAAAAGAAAGAAGCATTTTTCCTGATGTGTTTTTGAAGGTCATGCTTTCCTCCTTTCACAGCTTGTGCTGGGCACAAGTTGACTAAGGTTTGTTGTGATTATGGTCTCAGGCAGTGCAATTTAGTCATATGGGCAACTGAACAGTACAAGGCATGATCAAATTCTGAAAAAAAGTACTCTAAAATGAGCACAAGATACTCTGCAGGTAAGTCAGTCATTTCCTCAGTAGTTAGACATATAGCACTTGAATGTTTCCAAAATGTATATTGGCTTGGGACATGTCTCAGTGTGATAACGTCTTTCCTGATCTATTGAGGTGACAGAAACAAGCACGACAATTGTAACACAACAGCTTAAGAACACTGAACATCCCTGCTCTGGTTGCATTTGTAGCCTTTGTTATCCTGGCTACACTTAACACTTCTGTGTTCTGTTGGGCAGCTGTGATGATTTATTTGCATTCATCAATTTGTAACCGACTCCTTGAGGCTTACATGAAAAAGTGTGAAACTACTTTTGGTGGTGATAAAGTTCCCATTTTGCTGAAGCTGTTGAAACTGAGAGTTTAAACCATGCATTTGCATCCTCCTCTTGTGATAACTGTAACCTGTACAGAGCTTGGCTGAGAGGTTTAATAAAGGTTTCTTTGTCAGAATTAAAAGAGTTGATGGAGTGATGCTAATTCTTACTACTTTAAATAATTCGTTTAATTTAAAGATCTGCTGATTTATGTGAACTTCTTAGATGCGCTCTCACTGTAACGATTCTGGCAATCGGCAAGCAGAAGTATCATCCCTCTCCTGTCTCTTTTCTAGGCACACCATGGTCCACTGAAGACATTCTGATGCCACCCGCAGGAGGATGCAGGTACTTTCAGCAGTTCTGTCCTAATTTACAGCAACTCTCTTGCCCTTTTAAGGGTGATTTAGCAATACAAGCAGGTAATATTAGCAAGCAGAGGGAATGTCAAGGCATATAGCTGTGTGGGCACATAACTAAAGGGTGGTATTCAAGGCCCTTATTGGATCCGTGCCTCAGAATGAGAAGTATTATTTTAGTGCTGGAGTGTAAGATAGAGAACAGAAAGCTCCCTCTTCGTGTTCATCTGGACTCAGATAAACACAGATGGAGCTTAGACCCTGCTCCTTCTCACAGCCCCCTGCACCAGGTTACCCCAGAGATAGGCTCCAGCTTACAGCTAGACCACAAATATGTTCTGTGAAAGTCCTGCCAAAGCCACAGATGCATGAGGTCTCCCTTATTCCTGCAGGGCATCCTGTGTTTCTGGCTGTTTTCTAGAGAGCCGAGCACAACAACCAGCATCCTGGTGTGCAAGAGGCTGCATCCCACTAGCAGGAAGCCGTGCCAGTGTGCTGTCACAGCTCCCAGGCATGACACAGCATGCAGAGTCTGGGATCCAAGCAGCCTCGCCCCGCAGTTATTCTGGGACAGCACAACCTGCCTTTGGATTAATTCACAGATTTTCCCTGGAGGCTTCACCTATGCATATCGGTGCAATATGGTCCTGCTGCTATTAAGCTAAAGACTTGTGAGATCCAAGTAAAATTAGGGAAAATCTTGGCTTCCTGGAGAACTTGATTACATTTATGGTTATGCTATTAAGTACTGATGCATAAGGAAAAAATAAATCACAGCTTTACAAAACAGTAACAAAGAAGAGGGAAGCAGAAAAGACAAGGGAAGTCATAAATTTATTATATTTTGATGAGTTTTGTATAGTTGTCACTGTACTATAAAAGTAATATAAGTTGATTTCTGTGAGTGCATAAATAGAATGACTAATTTTTGATTTTAATGCTGTGAACAAATTATGGATCAGCAGGATTTTTTGCATAATATGCTCAGTAAAATGCTGCTTTTTGTTGCACTTTATCAGCATTGTGAAAAAAGATCAGGTTTACAGTATATCATTTTAACATTTGCACCAGTATCATGTTGAAGTCTCTAATTAGAAAGTCATGGGGTTCTGACAGAGGACTTCAACTATACCCCAAAAGGTGTCTCTTATAATTTTTAATTTGGAAGACTTGCGGTGAGTGTTCCTGGTTTGGGCTAGCAAATGTGTTTGCCTGCCTGTTTTCTGTTTCACACCTCACAGTGTCAGGAGCAGTACTCCAGGATTTGCTAGCTCAGCAAACCCCTGGCATCAAATTCACAGCACACACTGACTTGTTTCTGTCTTGCACTCCCTTCCTTTCCTGAAAAATTTGCATCCCTGGAGATACCCTCTTTTCAAAATGTTTTGTGTTTATATCTTTATGCCTGTTTGGAGGAGAATGGGATGAAACTGCAGTATCTATCTCTCAGTGGATATGCTTCAGGAGCTCTGTCGTTGTGAAATCATTGTGCCACAGATAGGTGTTCATCAGATTCTTGTGAGGTAGGGAGGGGGATTTGATAACGGAGATGGGGAGCTATGGCACAAAGATGCCATATTCCACAAATATTTGGGCACTTGTTTAACTGACAAGAATGAATCCAAGTCCCTGCGTAATCTGAGGATTTCTGGGAAGCCAGCCAAACTTTTCAGAAGAACACACTTCAGCATCACCACAGTTGCTTGTTAGATCAAGAACTGAGTGGCTGCTGTGGGTGAGCAAAGTCAAACAGTGAATCCTGATATCCCAAGTCCTTATGCTGTGTTCTAACTGTAAGAACTCTCTTTTTGCTTAGTTGGGGCCATCCTATCCCTTCTCCCTGTTAGGACATTTAGTGAGGAACTGCAGAGTCAGTGAGAGCCCTGATGCCAGGAGAAGCAGTGGCCCAACAGCAACCATCCAAGCCTGTTTCACTCTCTCAGGCTGGCACTGCTACCCCCTTACCTTGTGGGCCCCGATGCATTTTCAATTCTGCCGGCATGTGGATGTTACATCCCGACTTTACTCTAGCGTTTAACTCACTGGAAGTACTGGTTGGACTAACTTAGCCCAGTACTAGCAGTCCCTCAGCAGTACCAGCAAACTGCATCTCCTGCCTGGGTGTGCTGAAAGGGCCCTCGAGAAGAGCTCTCCGCAGGGCGGGCAGAGGAGTGCAGGGGAGCCCCGGAGCATCCCCAGCGCCCGTCGGTGCCCGCCGCTCCCCGCAGGGCGGGCAGAGGGGTGCAGGGGAGCCCCGGAGCATCCCCAGCGCCCGTCGGTGCCCGCCGTTCTCCGCAGGGCGGGCAGAGGAGTGCAGGGGAGCCCCGGAGCATCCCCAGCGCCCGTCGGTGCCCGCCGTTCTCCGCAGGGCGGGCAGAGGAGTGCAGGGGAGCCCCGGAGCATCCCCAGCGCCCGTCGGTGCCCGCCGTTCTCCGCAGGGCGGGCAGAGGGGTGCAGGGGAGCCCCGGAGCATCCCCAGCGCCCGTCGGTGCCCGCCGTTCTCCGCAGGGCGGGCAGAGGGGTGCAGGGGAGCCCCGGAGCATCCCCAGCGCCCGTCGGTGCCCGCCGTTCTCCGCAGGGCGGGCAGAGGGGTGCAGGGGAGCCCCGGAGCATCCCCAGCGCCCGTCGGTGCCCCCCGCTCCCCGCAGGGGGCGCTGCCGCGGGCTCGGCGCCTCCGGCACGGCCGGGGCCGGGGCGGCTCCTCGCGGGGGCAGCGCCGGGCGCGTCCCGCCCTCCCGCCTCCTCCCTGCGTCCCCTCCCCTCGGCCGCGCTGGTGGAGCCGCCGGGCTCCCCTGCTCCTCTTCACATGGGGCTCGCCCTGCCGGCGGGACAGTGCTCCCGGTCTCCCGCCGACCGCTGAGAGGCACCCGGCGCGGGAGAAGGGGCTCGTCGCTGCTGCCGCCGGCGGGCAGGTAGGGGCGGGCAGGTAGGGACGGGCAGGTAGGGACGGGCGGCGCACACTGAGGGGAGTCGGGGGAGCGGGCGGCGGCGGGACGGGCGCGCCGGGCTCTGCCGCCCCGGCCGGCGGTGCGGGCGCGGAGGGGGCGCACGTGGAGCGGGTTCCTCGCATCCCGCCCGCCTCCCTCCGCCAGGGTCTTCCCTGCGCAGTTTCGGGATGCTCGCAGGACCCCCGCCGGTCACTTGCGGGCGTATCGCGGGGGGATTCTCTTCCCGGCTGCCGCGGGGAGCGGCGCAACTTCAGGGAGGAACCCGGGCGGGGACGCTGTTCTTCCCCGTTCGCCCAAAGGGGATGGAGTTTAATTAAAGAGCCGCGGATCTCCCTCTGTCTATTCCATCTTTTATTTACCTGTCAGGAGAACAGGTCTGTTATTTGTGAAATTATTTTATGTCTGTTAAGGTGTTGTTTCTTTATTTCCTGTACACTACCAAATACAGTTGGTAGATTAAAACACAGCACGAAATCCTTATGCCGTTGAAGTGAGCGCTATGGGTTTGCCGTGTTCATATAATCTGATGTTCTCATAGCTCAAAATAAACCTTTTCATTAAAAAAGGAGAAAACCGGAATCAGTTCTCAGAGCTTTTGATTGATTAGAGCTCCCTCGTGGAAATCAGCGGGGAGTTTTGCCTGATTAAGAGCTGCAAAATTGTCCTGAGGTTTGTTACACAACTGGCTGTAGTTGTGCAGTACGGGCTCAGTTAGGTAACTTTGCAACTGGGTCTCGTTTTCACTGGTCCAGCTGAAGTATGAAGTGCTTTCAAGTCAAATTTGTTTCATTTCTCTGCTTTAAGCACTCTCTACTCGACGTGTACAAGGTAGTGGGAGGACTATTTTACCTGCCTTAAAGAAGAGTAAACGTGTTGGTTAAACAGGGAAGCTGGTGACATCCGTCGGAGAGAGAGCGATTGCAGTTTAGAAATGCTCCATGTGTTTTGCTGGCAGTGCCAGGTTAACTGCTTTCATCCTGAATGTGTTTTATTTCACTTGTGTTGCAGTTGAGCCTCAGAAGCTCTAGTTAAGAACCGGGGACTCAGCTGTAAGAGAAGGTGTACAGACATCCATGTAATCATAATCTCTCCAGCAAAGAGCATGCTTTCTGATGTGATTATGCAGAAATGTTACAGAAAACAGAGCATTGCTCCCAGAATAGCTTGGAGGTTGCCATTTCCACACATGTGAGCTGACTATTCAGTTACTGCTGTTCTGTTGGGGTTTTTTTTGTGCTGCTGAACTACCTGACAGTAAGCAGTTTACAGAATCCAGTCAGTTGGTTGTGGAACTTTTCTTCTTGCTGCAACTGCAAGAGTTTATGTCAAATCGCTTTTTTTTTAAGGCGGGAAAGTAGGTAAAATAAAATGGAAACTTTCTTGCCCTTCAAGTAGCAGCAGCACAGGACCAGACTTGGGGAGGGTGGAACAAACAAAACCCAACACTCTTCTTTGGGGTTGTAACTACTTTCAGATGAGAAAAACTCTTTTGGGATGGCACTTCACAAGTTTGTTCTTGGTTCCTTGAAATTTCAGGTGGTGAAAGTCTGATCGATCTAGCTATTCAAGTGAGGAAAAAGGCATTGTATTGTGCTCTGTGGAGTTCAAATGCACATTACTGGAAAGCTTCAAATAGCCTTAAAATAGTCGTTAGTGGGGCAGGTATATTTGCTGTGTTTGGGACAATTGGATTTCCATTTAGAAGAATGGGGAGTGTTTCTGAAGCAGGGTATAACTCTGTTAGCTTTGGCATTCAGTACTTGTGTTCCCAGACTGAGACCACAATCCGATACGAATCCATTGCATGTAAATTCAGTGTCTGCAGATACATGTGTTGGTATTGCTAACCTCACTGCAGGTTGGAGACCTAATATCTTTGAGGATATGTCTATGGAAAAAACTCAGGCATGTGATGAACAGCTTTCCAGAGCTAGGATGATGGAAAACAAATTGTGTATCACTAAAGTATTCAAGAAAGCTGTTAATAACATTCAAAAGGACAAATATGCATGTGAAGAGCATTATCAGTTTGTGTAGCTCAGTAGCCAGCGTGAAGCTGAGCTATCATGCTTAACTGTCCATCTTGTAATCTTTGGGCAGAGATTTTTCTAAAACAGGGTGCTTAAACATACTCCAGTTTGAAACACTGAAGTGAGGTGGATCACGGTGAACTAATTCTGCTCAAGGCATTGGACATTTGCACCTTGGAAAGAAAAACTACCTTCTTAGCAGTATGCCAAAGCCTGGAGCTCTCCATTCACAGAGAAGCTAATGGGGTACACATTGTGGTGTTCCATGTTCAGTGCTGGTTTAAAGGAGACATTTCTATGGCAGCTATCACTTATATATCACAATTGTTGATTTGGCTTCACGAGGTGGGCTAAAAAAGTGTCATGGATGTGAAGAGATAAAGTGCCTCACTGAGTTGCTTGGGAAGTTTGAAAGAGCAAGACATTGAGGCCAGATGGAGGAAGGTCTAGACTGGCAGTTTGATCTGGCTTGTCTGCCTTGTTTGCTATAGATTGTTTGAAAAGCTCTTTCTAGGTGCTGCATTCAATGGTTGGCTGGCAACATTTAAAGTTTAAAAAGTGTTTTTCCTGTTATGTGCCCTTCTATCTCTTTGCATGCACGTGATATTTGGTAGGCATTGGTATTTTATCATGTTGTCGTAGCTTCCCTTTTCCTGAGTTTATTATTTTAATGTTTTAAAAATATCTATTAGACTCCATGCAAAAACAACACTCTGTTAATGGATGGTTAAGAGTGGTGAAATTTGAATGTGAGATAGCCAGCAGTCAGCATTATGGTTCCTGTGCAACCATTAGTCAGCAACACTTCACATAAATATCCAATCTAAAATTTAATATCATCCTCTGCAGTGTATCTCATTGGAAAGGTGACTTTAGGTAAGCAGGAAGTTCTAACTGGAGGATGAAGGATACATGTCTACAAAGAGCTGTGCTGAGGCTGATGTGAAAATGGTAACTTGGGGTTTAAGCACTTGTGACTCAGAAGTTTAAGTCCATTTTTGCTCTTAAAAACTGCAGTGTGAAACTTTAGGGCTGCTTAATATTTTTAGTCTTTTTGCAAGATACCTGACAGCAAAACCTGCATAGTAGCTGCCCTGAGGAGCTCTGCTTTTGTCTGCCCTTGGAAGTGAAGTGTCCTTTGCTGGTGCAGTTGCATGTGCCAGTGTGCTAGTTGTTGGTAGAGAGAGGTTTTTGTTCCGTTTAAATTCACATTTGAGTCGCTAAAGACCCTCATGTTGTCTCCCATTAATCGGCCAACTGTAGTTTCTGTCTTTAAGCAAATGAAGTTGTGTTAATTTGCTCCCGCTTGCCCTTTTATGCTGCAAGTGCTACACAGCTGTGAAGTTGCCATCTAGCTTTGATTCAGGAACGCATTCTTCTTCCAAGTGGTGTGCATGTCCTCAAACAGCCTGGATTCTCAGAGAAAGGTAGGTCTGAAAGTGGCATTTGTGGCCTAGAAAAAAGCTACACAGAGATGAGGGGAGCTACATGCATGCTTAGAAACTAGCACATGCCCAAGTGTTTTGGTGAATAAGCTGGAATGCATTGCTGAATCACAGCTGTGAGGGTGCAGAAATACTATACCTATAGCATCTGCTGCAGCTGAGTGCAGCGCTTGGAGTGAATTTCAGGGCAGGTATTTGGAGACCATCCGGACAGCAAAAATTAACCAGGAGTGGGACTGTACATGCTACAGACAGGAATGGAAACATTACATTGCAAGTCACTTTACTGGGAAATTTCACCAGTACTTCTCGCTTTCTCTCTGACACTCAAATGCTGAGTGAAAATTGATGCACTAAATGACCCAATTCCCATTGATTTCCTTTAGAAAATGATTATATGAAGGGTGTTTCTAAGAAAACTGCCTTGGGAGTTCCACCCGTGGCCTGCAAAAACGGTGGGATTTGCCCGGTAATGACGTTTTTGTGTCAGTCCTTGATAACTGATTCCATGCGCGGGACCAGCGCTAATTAGGGAAGTCCCGGTACCGACCCGGTCTTGGTTCCATTAACCTACCCGCGACCTCCGCGGGCGGCGGTGACGCTGCGGGCGGGGAGCGGGGCCGGGGGTCCGGGAGCGGGGCCGGGGATCCGGGGCTCCCATCCCGGCGGGCGCGGGCGGAGCCGCGGGGGGGAGCCCGAGGACCGGCGGAGCTCGCGGGGATCCCGGCGCGTGTGCGGAGCGGGACGAGCATCCCGAGACACCCGGGCCGCTCCCCGGTGAGGGGCATCCTCCCCGCGGGATGCCGGAGGGTGTGCGGAGCGGGACGCGCATCCCGAGACACTGTTCCGCTCCCCTGGTGAGGCACATCCTGAGCACCCTCCCGTTCGCAGCGATCGCCTACTTTACCTGGGTCATTTTATGGTGTCCTGCGACAGCAAAGCCCTTTCTTCCATTGTGCGCCTGGTTATATACAGGAGCTGGTCTGAGCAGAAGGAGATTCCTCTCCTAACTTAGCTCGCTGGCCTCCCCCCACCCTATTGTTACTACTAATCTTTCCTACTTTGCCAGGCCAGGCCCTCCAAAGCTGGAAATGAAATGTCTGCCAGCTTCTTTAGTAGCTTGACTGAAGGCAGTGCAAGAAGCACCCCAGGGTGGGGCACTAAAAGGATTCTTGGCTAGATCAACCTTTTGTGGCTAAAACAGTGGTTCCCAGCTGTGTGACTTTGATTCCTCGTTTATTGTCAATAAATGTGTGATTGACACAGGGGGAGTACCTACAGCGTTATTTGCTAGTGACTGCCAAGTGGCTCAGCAAAATCTGGAAGTGAGTGGCTGTTACAGAGTTGGAGTAGTACGGACTAAAGATTCCCTTTAGTTGAACAGGGGACAAATGGAAAGCAGGTGTGCCCTAAGCAGGAAAAGTTTTCTTTGTGTGAAAGACTGAGCTGTGGAACTGCTTGGCCAGTTAATCCATGCTTTTCTAATCTACTGCGTTCTATAATTTCCTCCTGTGAATTCATCACTAAATGTTACATGGATTGTCAGTCTTCAAGCAGCAGTATATCTTCAAGCACTGTATATCTGGAGGGGGCAAGGCACCCTTCTCACAGGTGGAAAAAGCCAATCATTTGGCTGTGGGGTGCAGCTTGGACAGGGGCAATCCCAGAATTAATTTCTGACTCTTTTTTGACTGTTTGTCTTGAGAAGGTTTCTTATTTTGCATTGTGTTGTCCAGAGCCTTCAGGCAAGATTGTTGTCTTCAGTAATGCTTGCCACCGTGGCTCAGCATAATGTGAAGGACTAGGATGGCTAATGTTATTTGCCATCTAGAAGGACTCTGTCAATAATCAACAGAGTATCATGAAAAAATGCAGAACTGTCTTGTTGAATTAAAAATATCTTGTACAATATCTGCAGTAAGATGATATGTGTACAATTTTGTGAGGACTGTGACTGGCACTTTGAAGTCATTGCCAGTAAAATCCTTGGAAATGTGGACAGATTAATAACCTGCAGCTACCAGTGTGCTAAGTAATGTAGATAGCTGTTTCTTATTTGGTTTTACACTAATTGCTGCTGCTGCTGTTACCATTGCATTTGTGAGTTGATGGAGGTGCACATCATCTGTGTACTCCTGGTGCAAATGTTGCCCTGGCACATCATGTGTTGATAAAAGCAGATGCTTTTATTTGGCTTTCAATTTATGGTGCAAGTTTTGTGGGATCATTAAGGTTCACTGAAAAAGGTAGAAAATGACTTGGGGAGCCTGCCAGACATTTGGCTAGACAGGCTCATCTTTGCATAGTGATCAAAGAAAGGAGGAAGAAAAGAAAATCTGTAAAATTCTATGAAATTATTTATTTGGAGTGAGTGTTTAGATGAAGGAGAAGAGCGAGGGAAGGGAAAATAGAAAATTGGAATAGCCTGCCTGACAGAATGTTTTAAGTAGGGTCCAGTCCTCTGTGAGGGATTGCAGGCAGCTTGTAACTGCTTGGGAATGTTCTTTTTGAACTTGCAGAAAGCTTTCAGTCTTAAGCTTGCCTTGTAGGTCTGGGCTGAGGCTCAGCTTCAGTTGCATGGAAAAAACAGAAAAAAGTTTGCTGTAGTAAAGCTTAATTTTTTTTTTTTTGTGATTTTGCAGATGTATAAAATACAATGTCAGCCCTTTATGTTGGGGATGACAGTATATGCTGGAGGTGGCCACAGTCATGTGAAGAAAGATCAAGCAGAAACCTTTAAGGCACATGTAATTTTTTCTGAGTTTAGGAAAAGTCCTTTTGACTCTTCATCTACATTAAGTGGTGCCTGACTATCTGTAGTTTTAATTTTGCTTCTTTGTGACATAAGCAGTCACACTAACTTTGAGAGAGATTCCAAATAAATATTTCAGTTAGTTTTGATTTTATATCTTAAAAGATCAAGTTCAACTTACAGGAAAAATGACAGTATTGATCCTTCCTTTTCCTATCCATCAAAATCTTATCTTCCATAAGAAAAAATTGGGTTAGGACTGCAGAGTAGTCAGAAATTAAGAAACTGGTGAACTATGCTTGAAAGTCGCTTTTTCTTCACAACCTTAGATACTGTGTATCTCTATCAAGGACTGGGAGATGGAGCAGAATAACTGTTCATTACATGCGGGTTGTAACTGCAATTTGAAATGTCAGATGCAGTTTATAATTAGAAACAGGAGACTAAAACTTCATCTCTGAACATAGATTTGTAATGAATGGCTGATTTAAAAAAAAGTATACACAAAAAGGCATGAAAATGTTTCAATAAATATTTTTATGAGATTATCTCAGTATTGAATTAAATATTGTCTCGCTTCTGTAATTATTTTAAGTGCAAATAATATGAAAGTGACTGATTATACAAGAAAATATTTTTTGTGTGTGTTGAATTTTAATAGTTCTATTTATGAATTATGTTCAACTGTGGACTCGAGGAAGACATACCTGAATAAGCTGATGCAATAGTTCCCCATCAACTCAAAACAGTATATAATAAAAACTGAAACATTAAATAAAATAGATTGCAAGGATAAATTAATTGGAAAAGTACTCTTCAGGTGATTAATTCTTAAATGTTTTCCATGGACTGGTAAGGGGGATGGTATTTCAGTTTTTGCAGTCAAAGCTAAAATGTCTAGTTCGTGGGGACTTACGAGCTTTCTGATATCATCCATGAATTCATAACCGTAGAATTTTACCAACTGTTCAGTGAACTTGGTCAGCAGCATGGATTCTGTTAGATGGAGCTCCTGTTAACCATCCCTGTGGGGAGAAGCTAAAGCATTTAGCTGTAATGCTCCCTTGGCCACTTTGTTCCCCCTTTACCGTGCACAAAGTGACTATGAAAGCAAGATATACATAACTTTAAAACAGGTATTTGCTGACTGGAAGTGTGGTAGGTGACTAGCAACCAGGCAAAACACTGACATACTGCTTCTAGGTAAGATATCTGCTTCACAGCCTCACAGGATAGCTGAGGTCGGGAGGCACCTCTGGAAGTCATTTGGTCCAATTCCCCTTTTCAAGCATGGCCACTTAGAGCCAGTCACCCAGAACTGTGTCTAGGTGGTTTCTGAATTTCTCCAGTGAGGGGAAGCACAACTTCCCTGGGCCACTTGTGCTTGGTCACCCTCACAGTGCAAAAAGTGTTTTCTGATCTTCAGAAGGAGCCACTGTGTACCCATCACATCTGGTTCAGTCACTGGGCATGACTGGAAAGAGGCCAGCTTCATGCTCTGTGTGCCCCCTCTTCAAGTATTTGTTTATGTTAGTAATTTCCCCTCCTGAGCCTTCTGTTCTCTTGGCTGAACAGTTTCTTGGCTCTTTCCTCTTATGTGAGGTGCTCCCATCCCTTCATTATCCTTGTGGCCCTTTGCTGGTCTCTCTCCAGTATGTCCATATTGTTCTTTCACTGAGGAACCCACATCTCCAGTTGTGGTCGTGCTCACCCTGGGATCATTGCTGGCCTGGCAGCCAGCAGTATTGGGAAAGTTCACTTCTATTGTGCCTTGGATGGACTGTTTCTCAGTATTGCTGGGGTTTTTTTCCACAGCTTTTTGTGGTTGTTTGGTTTTTTGTTTTGTTTTGGTTTTTTTGGTTTTTTTTGAGTCCTTGAACTGTTAACGACCTAGGATCTTTCAAGTATCTTATGTCTAGCTGCAGATTTACCATTCCTGTCTATCATGGCTCTAGTCTGAGTATTGTTGCACAGCTTTCTTGCAAGGTGGCAGTTTCTTTAGAAGTTTCATTCAAGGTTGCGCAGTTCTGCTGTGTCAAATCTAGGCCTTGGATCACAAGATAGATAGATGAACCCCTAGGAGGAGGAGGATTCACACAAAGCTGAGCTGTGAAATCACTATGAGCTATGCTGTGCCAATTCCTTTAGGAGAGCACACAGTGAATAGTAGTTGCAAGGTTATTTGAACTACTTTGAAAATAACTGGATGTCTGCAGGAGAAGCCTTGTAACTTAAGCCTCCTCTGTGCTGGACTTTCACTGTCAGTGTGATTTCGTACATATTTCTGACACTAATGTGGTTTGTAATTGGCTCTTTGCCTGATCTTAGATAGTGACAAGTGGTGCTGATGTGGATTGCCGATGGTCAGGAAAACTCTTTTAATTTTATGCCAGGAAAAGTTTATGTTAAATATTAGGAAAAATTTCTTCACTGAAAAGGTTGTCAAGCTCCTGAACAGGCTGTCCAGGGAACTGACTGAGCCACCATTGCTGGAAGTATTTAAAAGATTCATACATGTGTCACTTAAGGACATGGTTTAGTGGTGGACTTGGTAGCATTAGATTAACTGTTGGGACTCAATCTTAAAGGTCTTTTTCAACCTAAGTTATTTTATAATTCTAAAAAAAAAAAAAAAAAAAAAAAGCCCAAAAACTATCGAAAGAAATAGAGGAAGGTGGAGCTCAAGATGTTGACAACAGTTGTAAAGGAGCGATGGACTGAGAGTGAGAATCAGGACACTGGCCTGCTATGTTATATGCAGGAAATGGTGGTGCACTAGGTAAAATTAGAAGTTAAAAATAAGAATAAGTTTTATGAAGAGACAAGATGACACTTGTGGTATTTCCCAAGGGGTAGAAGGATCAAACATTACAAGTGGGTTTTAATGAAAAAGCAGCGGGTAAAGTTCTGACTCTTTTGAAATGCAAAGAAAAACTTATATTACCTTTACTGGTGCTGGAATTATTCCTGTCTTGAATGTCAGGAGAGAGTATCAGGAAAGAAACTAAATGTTTTCTTGTATTTACAGATTTTCTTGTATTTACAAATTTACAGACTTGGAACTTTTGTTATCTGCAGTGGAAAACCAGGTCAAACACTGGGAAAAACTTTCTTATTGGAACGGTAGTGCAACAGAAAAAAATTCTGAAATAATTGAGATTTCATTCATTTGAAGGCTTGAATAGCAGAGAGTGTCTACAATAAAGTTTTCAGATACAGTTAAATCAGTTTCGGAGACAAATGGTATTTCAGCCACACCCTTTGTGATTTTATAAAATCTTCCAGCAACTAGGCTTTCAGATTTGTTTGATCCTTTCTACACAGGAGACACAGCTTTCTTAAATTGTTAATGTATATGCAGCACATGAAGGAAGCCAACACGTTTCTGACAGAAAGCCAAAAGAGTTAACAAACTGTGAAAATAATGGGGTTTGTTTGGGGTTGGTTTTGATGTTGCTTTTTTTCTTGAACTAAGCAGCTGGTAGAGGTCCTGTCTTGTAAACTGGCTATTTATTAATGCTCTTTGATCTATTTGCTTTTGCAATTTAGATATTTGTTTTACTACTTTAAGTAGCTCCTGTGACGTGCTAGTCAGTTGCTAGTTTGAGACCTTTGAAAAGTGCCACCCCTCTTGCTGCTGGAGCTATATAAAGTGTGATCTGAATGACCTCCCACTGCTCCTTATGAAGAGAGAGCGATGCTGTGGTATCTCCATCGAAGAGATGCCACTTAAAGCTTCAGACATATTGCCATAAGCATTCATCAGGTGTTATCAGTGACTGGCACATCACTCATCTTCTACCTACTGCTTTGTTAAGGGTTATTTTATGCACTGGAGTGCTGGTGTTTGTGTGCAGTGTGGCGGGCGGTTGTGTGATTTGTTGTTTTGTTTTCATTGTGGGTTTGTTGCTTTTTTGTGAAGTGTTCAGTTTGAGAGTGCTTACATTGCACCAGTCTTTTATAGAATGATTTCTGCTAGTTTTGTTTTTGAAAGCAACCAACCAATTGGGTGACAAGACTGTTGGCGCTCTAAAAACCTCTTTTTCATTAGGATGTTATGCTGAAGAATGACTTTCTCCTATCCGTGATCTTTACTTCCTGCAGCAGCAAAACAAAAATTTGCAGGGGTTCTTGTATCTAGTTGAAATTTCTTACAGCAGTGATCTTTCCAGGTGTATCCCTAATTAGGGGTGGAATTTGTCACCTAAGTAAATGGATTCAGTTGGTTTGTTTAAAAAAAGTCAAGAATATCAGATAAAATTTGTTTTGAAGTTCTGTAAAACCTTTTTTGAAGAAGCATCCTTTAAACCTTTTGGAGTTAACTGCTCAAAGAGATGTACTAGAAGGCTAGCAATGATTCTCAGAAGAGTTGACTGGAGGAGATTTAAAAATTAGCTATTCTGATCTATTTCTAATGGAAATGGATCTGCTTTGAACCAAAGTTTAACTGGTGTTCACAAAAGGTAGTTTCACTGTGAAAATACTTGTTTCCTGCCTTAAAGAAGTCTTTAATTTCTGCACCTTGATACTCATGATGTTAATGTATTGATTTGCTTTTCTGTCCTATTAAGCTACATTGGTCCTTCTTTTACTGGAATAAATCTGATCCTGACAGTTTTCTTACATAAACACTACCTACGTGGCATTAAGAAGGTTTAAACCTGGTTTGTACTGAGAAAGTTTAAGATGAAGCCTGACTTTTACAAGTAATAATGATGAAGCCAAAGAAATGTATTCTGTAGGAATTTAGGATCGTAACTTGCATAAAGCAGAGTTTTGCATGACTTGAATTTTATGACCTTCCTTCCTACAATTCCTTTCACTGTGGGCAGTTAGTCTGTAATCATTCTCTAAAGTGAGTACCCAGACTTAACTTCCTTATCTGCACTTATGTCTTGGTGGTGTTTTATTATGGAAGTAGTTATGTTTAACCACCCAATTAGCAGGTGAATAATTCTTTCATGCTGTTGCATCCATTTCTCAGTGACCACCCATTCTGTGATACGAATTTTTTCAAAGAGTGCAGTTTTTTAACTGTGACCAGAGGATAAGTTGGGGTTGAATGAAATAACAGAGAGAATGTTGAGGATTTGATCAATTTGAAATGGTCCATTTCTCCTGCAGTTCAAGACAATTAGGGAAGATGGATGCAGCAAGTGACTTGCAGTGTAACTGATCTCCTTAAATTCACTGACAAAATGTGAGCTGCACTCCAGAAATTTTCACAGATTACCACTGTGTTGGTTTCCAGCAGAATGCACAAGTTCTGTAGAAGTGGCAGTGAAAGAAATGGCTACTGAAAGAAATGGGAAAACAAAGCGGGGAGTAGCCCTAATGTTTTTCATGCAGCTGTTGCCAAGAAACTTCAGTTGAACATAACCTGTTATTGATTGTGGTTTCTTTGGCTTAGTGATGATATATACATTAGACCACAAATTCAGTTTCTCTAAAGTGATTCTCATGTGACCTATCCCTGGCTCTGGTAGTGAAGAATTTTTGTAGTCTGGATTTTGTGCTGGGGTTTGTTTGTTTGTTTGTTTGTGTTTGTTGTTCATTTGTTTAAAATTGATTATGGATACTGTAAGCAGATGGAAAATGCCCAGTGGAATTGCAGATGAAAAATAAGGTAGAAGTTCATGTCACTTGTGTTGAAGTGGAGGAAAAATTACTATGCAGCTGAAAGCTTATGAATGAGCGAATGATGGGTGTTAAATGCTCTTATTAGCCATGTGTTAGGAGGAAAACACAGAAGCTGACCTCTGTGGAAAAGGTAATGCATTAGCTGTCAGTGTAAAATGTCTTGTGAGCCTTGTAGAGTCTCACAAGGCTTGTAAAGAGTGAGGTAGTTGCATTTGGCTTGCTTTGCTTGTAATCCGCCATGGAGAGTGGGTTGCCAGGATTCCTCTGCGGAACAAACAGTGCATGAGCAGCAGAAACTTTGGGCCAGAGGAACTGAAAGGTGTCGATAAGGGTGGAGATGGATGGAGCTGCTGAGCATTTTGCAGGAAGTCCTGCCTGAATTGTCTGTTAATACCTACTTGGCTGTACAGTTGGGCTTATGTAGATGATGAGTGTCCGAAAGGGCCCCTTGTGACAGCTCCCACGGTGAAATCACTTGTGTTACCAGGGCATGATTCATGAGAGCTCATGTCATCCATTTTCTGTTGAATGATCTCTGTTCCTGGGGTTACTCTTTAAGTGGTGTGGGTAAATGCTGGAAGCTGTGTGAGGATGGTGGTGTGAGGCTCTGGCAACTAGGAAGGCTGGCAATACCTGTTTTAAATAGCTTGCTAGATCATATTTGGTGCTTGCAAGCATGAATGTATGTTTTCAGAGATGCACTCAGACCTTAAACAGAGAAGATTAAATAAATTTTGAGCATGAGCAATATAGATTTCTCCTACTGTCTTGGCCCCCTCTCTGTGCTGCACTTGTCAACACCCATGTTTTAAGGGAACACAAAGAAAGGCTGTGGGGTCTCAGAGCACTGATTTGGTGACTTTTCAGGAAGAACATGATCTGAACATTTTGCTATTGCAAGTAGGAAGCAAGGATGCTTAAAAATCAAACCAAACAATCTCAAGGAAACAAGAGACTTACAAACAGTTCTTGTTCCATTGCTGGCAGCATTTCTGTTGACTTAGTGGTCTGTGCGAGGAATCCTTTAATTTTCAGCATTTGCCCCACTCCATATTTTCATGACAACTCATAAAGAAGAAACATGAGGCAGAAAAGCTAAGAGGGTTTTCTTCATTAATTCTTTCTTGTAGGGTGTGGGGTTTAAGGATTTCATGCATCTGGGATGCTTTGAAAATGGAAAGTGGGATGGGAAACACTATTTTCTAGTATGTTTTTTTCTCTAGGTGTTGTTATGCAGCGCATAGTGTGGGGATTTGACTCCAAAAGTATAGCTAGCCTGTGACTTGGCTGCCTTTCCTAACCATTCTAGGATAAAATACCTATTGGTATAATTTTTGAGCTGCAAGCTCTCTTGGCTTCCAGTTACTTCTTTGAACTCAGTGCAGAATTACAGCATTTGCAGAGCCCAGTTTTGTGACTTCATTGGGTTTTTTTTCCATCATAAAAAATGCTCACAAAGCACCAAACAACACTGAGTTGGGTAGAAGGTAGCAAACCAAACAAAAACTACAGTGACCCAGTTTAGTATTTTACATTTTATTTTAATCTTATTTTCTTGTTAGTGGTGGAAATGAAAAACAAAGTTGTGATCAGTGTCTCAAAATCAAATGTAAACATCTGAAAATTTTCAGGTTTTTTGTGTTCTATTTAAACAAATTATGTATAAAGATTTCCAACTGAGCATTAGTTTTTGTGTTTTATTCAGAGATAAAGAGGATAGGCTTTTAGCACTCATTTATTATCTGGCTCTTGGTTCTACTCAGCTCTTACTGTTAGGCTGTTTTAAAACACTTTAAGGAGTTTATGGTTCTCTTTAAGCATATGACTAAGATAAAAAACTTTAAAAAGAGAACAAACTTGCTTCTAATTACTTCATATTTGTATAATAACTCTTACTTTTCTAATTCTAAAATTATCATAGAATGATTTGGGTTGAAAGGGACCATAAATATAACCTAGTTCCAACCCCTCCATGGGCAGGAACACCTTCTAGTAGGTCAGACTGCTGAGGTCCCCATCCAACCTGGCCTTGAACACTTCCAGGAATGGGGCATCTACACCTTCTCCGGGTAATCTGTTCCAGAGCCTCACCACCCTCACAGCAGAGAATTTCTTCCTAACATCTGAAAGAGCAGAGATTTAGGTTAGTTTAACTACCACTATCTGCCCATGTAAAAAGTTGCTGTTGCTGTCACTCTTTTCTATAAGTCCTCTTTAAGTACTGAAAGGCCAACTAGGTCTCCCTGGAGCTTCCTCTTCTCCAAGCTGAACAACTTGGCTTGTTGAACTTCTTCATGAGGTTCTCATGGGCCCACTTCTCAGGCTTGTCCAGGTTCCTCTGGATGGCATCCCGTCTTTTTCTTTCTCTGCACCAACTGTTCTGCTCAGCTTTGTGTCATCTACAAACTTCCTGAGGGTGCACTCAGTCTTGCTCTTTATGTAGTTGATAAAGATGAGATAGGGCACAGATCCCAAGACAGAGCCCTGAGGAACACCCCTTGTCATCAGCCTCCATTTGGCCATAGAGCCATTGAGTACAACTCTTACTGCATCTGTCCAGCCACTTCTTCATCCAACAATCTATACTTCAAACCCATGTTTCTCCAATTTGGAGATAAGGATGTCATTTGGGACTGTGTTAAAAGCTTTGCAGAAGTCCAGATAGATGACGGTGACTGGTCTTCCCTTGTGGACCATTGCCGTCACTCCATCATGGAAGGCTGTAAGATTGGTCAGGCATGATTTGACATCAGTACAGCTGTGCTGGCTGTCTTGGGATCACCTCTTGGTCTTGTATGTGCCTTAACCTTGCTTCCATGAGGATCTGCTCCGTGATCTTTCCAGGCACAGAGGTAGGCTATACTAAACTGGTAGTTTCCTTTCTTCTCTTTTTAAAAACTAGAGTAATCTCCCTTTTTCCAGTCACCAGGAAATTCACCTGACTGCCATGACTTTTCAAATGTGAGGGGGAGTGGCTTGGCAACATCATCATCTAGTTCCCCCAGGACTCTGGGATGCATCTCATCAGGCCCTGGGGCCTTGTGGCTATTCAGTTTTATCAAGAGTCCCAACTGCTCTTTGCTTACAGTGGGAGGAACATTGCTACCCTAAGCCCAGCCTAGAGGTTCAGGGACTAGAGAGATATGGGAAGCCTGAATTATACTTCTAAACCACTGACCTGGATTGAAGCAGATGTGCTTTCTGGCTTTCATTTGTCAGGAATCTTTGCTTGCAGGGGCAGGTGACTAAAGTATTTGATTTTTAATTGGCCACTGAACCAAGTAACCATAAATGCTTGCTTGCTTTGTTCTGATACAAATCTTCCTCTAACTTGTTAGTTATTTTAAAAGAACAATGGAAGGTTTTTTTTGTTTTTTTTTTTTTTTAAATATTTGGGAGGGTCAAATTAAATACTCTTTTCCTGAAAACAAAATTTTCTTTTCTGAAGTAATTTCCATGGCAGCAGACCATATAGGTGGCCTTAAAAGTCAACAGCAAGGATTGCCAGTCCTTAAGTGCACGGACCAGTGGTTAGAGGACTTTCTGTGGGTAAATTGAAACTCTTCTTTTTCTGTAAAATGTTTATTCTTGGTGCTGGGCCAGAGGACAAGAGAACTGCCTGGGTTCCCTGCTCAGCTGGCTACAGCAGGGAGAGGAGGTGCAATGCCTCTGGTTTCAGCCTGGTTTCATGTAGTGTTGGAGTACATCAGCGGCAGGGGCACACTGACTAAGGCAGCATCAGTTATCTGCATTAATAGCCCTAGTGTTTGGAACAAAATTGTTATCCAATTTTTAGTTGAAAACTAAATTTAGCAAAGTGAGTGGAAATGATGAATAACTTGGTGTATCAGAAGGACTGAAACTCTGGGTTATTGGGTTTTTTATCTGTATAAACATTTTTGGTAGCTCTTATTCCATCCTATTCAACTTGTTTGGGAATCCCAAATACTCTTGTTATTGTGCAAGATATTACCAGCTGTCAAGGGAAGTGGTGAATCTCAGCTTCTCTTGCTCTTGTTCCGGTAGGGTGTTCTGGGAAAGCAAGGCTCAGGTATGAGGTACATCTGGGCAGCAATGCCAGGTGACAGTTGTCTCTTCTCTCCTTGTCGTGCTCTCACTTACCTGAGGTGTGTATTTGGGAGCTGGTTTTAACCCGCTGGGAAGGAAGAGCCAATATGAAAGGTTGAAACAAGAAGAAAAGGAAAGAGATTAAAAAGAAAAACTGCCTTTGAAGTCACACTTTGAACCAGCCCCTGAATTCTTACAAATGTTGTGTAAGTGTTGCTCCTCTGTGCTGCGGTGAGTAAGTCACAAACATTGCTGCTGTGCTTTTTTCAAATCTGTGTAAAGAGAAGTAATGCTACTCCAGCTCTTCTGACTGGGAGCTGAGGAGCATGGGATTATGGGATTTGTCTGCAATCATACAAGGGACCTGTGGCAGTGAGGCACCAGAAGGGGAATGTCTGGACTTCCAGTCCAGCACACATGCTAACACAAAATGCTAAAAAAGCATTTTTCAATATTTTGTGCGTATTGGACAAAAAGAATAGAAAGCTTGATCTCAAAGTTTTGATTAATTTCTATTCAAACAAATTAAGTGACAGGCAGAAATAGTTGCTTGTGTTATATCAGTAGTGCAGGTATGCTTTTAGCCCATGCAAAAGCCCTTGTGGAAAAATTACTGTTTATGGAGAGATTTAGAGCTGTTTCACTTCCATGAGCTATTTACTACTTCAACTGAACTAACATCTGTTAAACATTCATTCTAAGTACAGTACCCTCAAGAGTCAATTTAGGTAAACTGCAATACCTCTTTCTAGGCTAAAAATTGCTCTGTATAATGCATGTAGAAAAAAAATCCATTAAATTATTTTTCCAGCTCCTCTCAGTCTTTATTATATTTTGAGATTAATTTTTTTTTATGAGGTGGTAGGGAAGGAGGGAAGAAAGCTCCTTTGTCAGCTGCATAAAGGGACATTCAAAGCTTTTGTGTGTAAGGGATTTTTGGAATGATGTCTTCAATTTTCTTGTCTTTTAAGTTTTGTGTGTTATTATGACTGCAAACTTTCACACTCCCATTGTCATGAACAGTAGTCTTTAGAGCTTTGGCATTTTCCATCCTGGCAGCCAAATGGATGTGTAGAACAACGCTGAAGACAGTGACTTAAATCATGTTTCAAAACCCGCTTACCCCATGTAGTATTTACTTCAAATACAGTATACTATTTTTAAAACATTGTGCCTGCAGCAGTGGATGATGTTTGAGAATCAGCTTCGCATTTGGTTACTGTTTGAGGAGACAAGCAGCTGCCTTGGGTTGAAGGTAAGAGAAAAGATGCTGCCTAACCACAGAGCTCACTGAGCTGAAGGTTTATGGGGGTCGAAGGAGGGTGATGCAGGTGAGACCTGCCTAGAGGTGTGGGCCTTGGTGGGAATTGGGAAGGATTGAGCTCATGTTCTGGATTGGGTGTGTGTGGAGAGGGTCTGGGGTCTCCTAGCCTTACCCTGTTACCTTTGTCCCTCTCTCTTAGAACTAAATTTTACTGTACATTTGGGTGTTACCAGGTGTTAAGGGATAGGTCATTAAGTGGCACAAAAAACTGGTGCATGTCAGACTTGAGAAGATATTAAGGGATGGGACCACCGCCCAGTGAAGTCAGGGAACTTTTTTTCCTTAGTCTGTACTGTATTGTTTTTATGACACATACAAAGATTTTAACAGATTTGGTATTCCTCTGTAGTGTTCTAACATTTTTTTGAGGATATTTTAAAGAGACAAAACCAAAAATATAATTTTGGGACTTTGTGCAAGGATTCTTTGTTCTTTTCATTGCGACAGTTGTCCATTAAAGCTAATATTTACCTGTCCTTCAGTGAATCCCCTCCCACCCTTCCCCTAATCAGCTCTTTCCAAGCACAGGAAGGGGATTCAAGTAACCAATACCAGGCTCTAAACTTTGGGTCAAGGAGGGCTCGCGAGTTACTGTGAGTCAGGTGAGCCACGCTAACGCTCCCTGCTTATGCTCTGAACTCCTAACTTGACTAACTAAACTAACTCCAACTAAAAATCATAGGCTGCAAAAATGTTACTCATTTTTTGCACTCTCTGAAGTTGATGCTATCTGCAGGTACTTACCAGTACCATGTTGTCAGAGATTGTTTTTGCACAGGTCTGCAAGCAGAACAGATGTGCCAGATTATTCTAGTCTGCTTCAGTCTAAATTTGTTAGACTCGTTTAACCTGCTTTGCATGGGGAAGTGGGTTTGAGTTAGCTCACTGACTTTGCTGGACTTTGCTTTTACCATCAGAGCCATAGGGAAGGGACAATGACAAGTAGCACAGCTACCTACAGAAGATATGACAGAGCCTGTGATTTTTTGCTAGTTCATATGTCTTACATCCGTACAGGCTGAAGAGATTAAAATGTGTAAAAGTTCAAGTTGGTCCAAACTCTGTTAGCAAGTCTGGTTTGATTTATACCTCTTATGACCACGGTAGAGGAGTTCTTAAATTTGGTGTCCAAGCAAAGTCTTTTCAGTGTAGACAAAGGCACAGTGTTGATTGCTCCACCTCATGTAGCTTCGATTATTTTTAAAAGCTCTGCTTAATATGAATCTCCCCTTATCAGGTAATGCAGCATTAGGTTGCTATTCTGAACAAATGTAAAGCTATTTTCAAGCATGAAGATCTATGTTTCCCACCCAGTATTGTATGACAGCAATAACTTTAGCCACAGTGAGCAATTATCCAGTCAGTTTTCAGTATGTATCTATAAAAGGGTGTTAACACAAGTGGTGTCTCTTATAATGGAGACCTTTTAGTGTTTTGCAGTCTTTTGAGTGGTTTATATTCATGGCTTTTTTTTTTTAATTTTTTTTTTTATCCTAGACATCCATTCTATATCTAATTTAGGAGTTTTAGGATTAATTGTTTCCAATCTTCACAGTACCAAACAAGATGTTCCCCTTCCCCTCCAGAAGGGTGCACAGCCTCTGTATTGCAGTCTATTGGGCTGAGAGTGCTGTCTCATATAATACCACAAATAAACTTGCCAGGACGACTTTTACACGACACTCTAGCCCATTCTACAGCGTAATGCAGAGCTGTAAAATCAGCCATATAAGTCAAATCCTTGAGAAGTACATTACTTTAATACTTCAATTGGCCATGAAAAGTTGCCAAAGCTTATTTCCAGACCTAGTAATTCCTTTAAAAATTGGTTTCTCATTATATACTCAGTTAAATAGCAATTTTACCCTTTTCTGAATATAGATCATTAAATTAGAATAGGTTTAACATTTTCCTCTTCCTGCATCCAAATTCCTTGAGGCTCGGGAGTCCTGACAATGCCTGATGGAACAGAGCAATTCAGTAACTTGATTAAAAGGACTGAGCTGCTCAACAAATAGGCCCAGCAAAGGTCCTGTGTTGAAGCTTTCATGCGCCAGCCTTTTAATTTCAGAATGACATTCAATAAGGGCAAGAAATTAACTAATCAAAAGGACTTGCATGAGTGAGTTAGAGGTGGCTGATCTTGAACTGAGTAAGCAAGCACATAGATTGAATAAAAAAGGTGATAACCATATTCTTGTTCTCCTTTAAAAGGACAGTACACGCTGGGATGCCCATTGTATCAGCTCTTCAGAGGTGCACTGGCACCTGTTGTGGAGGGAAACAGGGTAAAATCCAGGACTTTCTAGGAATTTCCTTCTGCTCTACCATTTTCAAGTATTCCCACCAGTTTTTCCAGACCCCCATTTTCAAGTCCCCCACTTCACATTTCCAGTTTCTATTCAAGATGCCGTGATAAAGGGCGGCAAAGCAATCAATGCATCGCCAGAGCCAAAAAAAGATCAATTCAAGCATGACCACATTGCGAAGCATATTACTGTGTGAATTAGAAACAATTCTCCCCATTGTTATTCTAGAGGCAATGCAATTCAATAGTATTAGAAACAGTGCATTAGTAACAGCATTTACTGGACTAGTCACATAACATTCCATCATCATTATCTAGATATGCCTTAAATGAGATGTGATAACAGCACTTGAGGCATTCAGAGAGTGCCGTTGAAATACTGCACAGAGCTCAGGAAGGGGTTTTTGACATGCGGTGGGTATTCATGTGCCATGCTGCAGGGTCATCGAGGGGCAACCACTGGTCTTTTGCACCCACCTCTTCTGCTGAACAAGGGAAATAGCAGACCTCCTGGATCATAGGCCAAGGCAAGAGCCAGGGAGGAAAGGAAACAGAAATAATTTTGAGGAAACATGGACATTTTTCAGGCTTTGGGGGAGTTGTTTCTGGCTTTTTAAAAAATTCAGTTGGTTTGGGGTTTTTTAAAAATAAACAGCAAACTCCCCCAGTTTCATGAGTTGCTGTGTTTCACTGCAGGATTACTGAATCGCAGTTCTTTACATGCTCCACCTTGCAGCACCTCTCTGTGTGCCACTGGCTGTCCCACTTATGCCCAGTGAAAAGCCCTGGGGGCAGCTGTGTGCCCAGTTCTGCCTTCTGACAGCCAACACACGTGCTCTCTGCTGCAGCCTCTTGCACAAATGCACACGGAGCTCCTGGCACCAGCAAATTCCCTCCATGCACAACACTGATGAGCCTTCGTGTAACCACCAATGACCTGTCATTCGAAATTCATCTGGCATGTATTCTGTCTTTTAGAATTAGGCCTTTTAACAGCTCTCCCATCTCCATTTTTGATTCATGAGCAGCATCTGACAGGTCTTGGATACTCACCAAAACTGGCAAACTATAATCTCGCAAATTAAAAAGAGCCCTTCCTAAAACTGCTTTTTCTTTTTAAAACACCCACTAGTCATAACATTAATTCAGCTACTACAGTTTGCATGCTGTTTGTATTTTACTTACATCCATTAATGAAAAGGAGAATTAGATTATATACAGGAGAGGCTGGGAAATTGTTTGGACTCCATGCTCTTTTAAACAGCCTTTTCTTACAGATGACAGATTCAGGTCAGGAAAAGTCTAAAATGGGACACTATTGCTATGGATAACACAGTGAACAAGTAGTTAGTGCCCTTCCCCACCCTCACCACAACACACCCTCAAGAAGACCTGATTTAAACACATTTCTTTTCATGATGCTTTGGAAACCTTTGATAGAGATTCCTTTTGCACTTTTATCTTCCCCATAGTGTGTGTGGCACAGACCCATAAGCGAAATGCTGACTCTCAGGTAGTCACACTTGACTTTCCTGTAACCAGCAAAGCAAAAGGAGTGCAGAAGAGTTGCAGAAACCCTTCTGAAATAAAGCATCCAGAAAATAGGGAGGAAATAGATATATATGTTTATGTATATCCAAAAATCTCTTGCCACTTTACAAACTAGTAGTCTTTAGGGGAGACCTGTTTTCCCATCATCTTGTCCAGGTTTCTCTAGGCACAGTAACTAGAGATACAGGCTCTCGGATCTGTGTCTATGGCTGCCAGAGATAAGAAAATTAATCACTGTAGAAGTCTTTTTCTGGTTTCTTATATATCATTGTTGCTACATCATCAGATCTTCCTTAGTCTAATACCTAAGCAGTGCCATGTACTGAGCTTCTCATTCAGCAACTTCATTTTCTCCCAAGAGATTCAAGAGTCTGGTTTAGCCTATGAAAAACCAGGAGGCACATTAATTACACCAAAATCCAGGTATGATTCAAGTAGGGGAGTGTAGTATAACAAATGTAACACACTACAGGTATAGACTACCCAGCCCCCAGCAAAGAGAGCAACTGGAAGTTCTGATCCAGCAACCAGGCCTTGCCTTAAGGACAGAAAAGGTCACTGTGTACAAGAAGTTTGTTACTCTGCATCAGAATCACTGACGTTTAGAAGTGAGCCTATGATTTATCACTGAGTCAAAGGACAAACTTTAAAAAGACAGAAATTATGAATGCAACTCAAAATGACAATGAATTCATTACATCCATAGTAAGTACATCCAAAGGTTGCATACTCTCCCTAGTGAAGCAAACACAGTAAGACTCTGGCTTATTGGGTAATGAACAGCTGAGCTGTTCATAATTGTTTTATAACATTAGTTCAGTATTTTCCTTTTTTGATATACTAGCCACTTGAGATTGTTTTGCCAAGAGATCTGTTACTTAAAAACTTAACGGACTTTTTAATAACATATTTCATGTATAGAAAAAAGGAAATATAAAAAAATTGGGAGTTTTAAGAAATTATTTGAAATAAACATTCCAAATTGTTGCTGCTTTGCAGTGTGCTTGCAGTACTTCTTAAGGGGGAAGAAGAAGAAAGGAAAAAAAAAGAATGAAAAGCCTTTTACAGCTACACTCCTATGTGGCCTTAAATACTGTTCCACTGATTCCCGTTGAGATAAAAAACTACTTTTAGCTGGGAAAAATAGGGCTCCTAGAGTTCAATTTGAGTATTTTATAAAGAAAGATAGATGGCAAAATTGTCATGTGAGAAAACAACTGGTAGAAACTAAAATAAAATCTGCAGTTTGACTGCCAGAATCCAGCAAATGCAGTATAGTACTCAGAGCAGAGAACAACAACAAAAAAAATCCACCAGCAGTTAATGAGAAACTAGGCAACCAATAGCTTGGGGCTGTCCCTAACTCTTTAGTTAGCCTTGTCTTTAATTAAAGGAATAAAAAAAATTAGTAGTCACCTGAAGCTGATTGCATCAAAGTTCCACCAGCATTGGGGCATTCATCAGTGCACCTTATGCTGTGACCCTAAGAGGAAGTAAGTGGTAGGTACAGGAGCAAAGTACCTTAACTGTAATTGTGACATCCTCTAGTAGAAGTTATTTCTTGTTTAACTTGGAGGAAGAACGTGAACAATTACAATCAACACACAGTTCATCTCTATGGCTTCTTAGAATTGTTTCATCTTGAAGAGTGCCATTCTTTTGGGGGACTGCTTGTGCTTCCTGTGCTGGAAGGCTTAAAATAGTCTAGAATTTCCAGACATCCTAGATCAGAAAGGGCAAATGAAATTAACTTTATCAGGAGATTGTTTTGGGTTGCTGAATACAAAAATCCATTCAGCAACCTCTCAATAAAAGAACATATAAAACATGGAGGAATTGTACTTTAACCTGCTGTGGAGTGTAGTCCTAGCTCTGTGGTCTTGACAGATCAATCAGTCAAAGTAATAACTTTTTTACAAGAATTTAATCAATAAAACATCTATATTAATATTTCTATTTAAGCCTGCCTAAGCCCTAGTTCTTGCTCATTCTCAGCGTGAGTGCACAAGTCACATCCCTCTCTAGAGTATGTTAAACAGAGCTGACAGAAATCATCTTCCTGATGCCCATTGTGTGACAAAGGCTTATCACGATTTTCTCAATTTTCACTTTGAGGTCTGGCAGGAGAGAGCTGGCAGAACAGGAAGATAATTGGGTCCTGAAAGTTAATACCATCCTCTTTCCTGAAGATGCTTTTATTTTCAAAATATTGGGGTTTTCTGGTTGTCCAGCAGCCCTTCTTGGATGCAAATGCCCAGATAAACATTCTGGCCATCCTAGTTTAATTATTTAATCTGGGACAATAATTAGGCTTTGTGTGCCTTAAAAACTTTCAGATTGTGCAGATGTATGTGACTGAATAATTAATCAGTAAATAGGAAAGTAAATGGGAAACCCCTGCAAATGGTTCCACACAGTGCAAAGACAGAAATACCTCTGCTGTACAGACTTTGTGTAGGATCATCGTCATCTCATGACAACCAGTGCAAAGCTGGTAAAAACAGGGAAGTACATGGCTTTACTCCAAAGCTGTGTATAAACATACGTATTCTCTTTCCACTGCTTTTTCAGGAATGTTTCTAAGCTTGACTGTGGTGAAAGCACTTTTCTCATGTTGTCTTGATGTGACTTTGTAGCAAAGGGCTGAGTATTCCAGTTATTGTTATTAGTAGGTCTAATGCATTAAGTATTTTCCAGGTCAGTATTAAATTAAATATATGGTGGTCACAGCCTATGCTTTACATATGCTTATATAATTCCCTTATTACCAGAGATCAGTTGTCAGCTCCTCCTTGGTGGGTGCCAGACACTTAGGGTCATAGGAAATTCAAACACCAGAAAAAGAATCAATAAACTTGCCATATTATATTCTGAATTTTTGATAAAAACCATTGGGAGTACTGTGCAACGCTATGGAGCATATTCTGTAGAGCAGCTAGGTAAGAAATATTCTTAATATGAAAGGAACTATTGATCATTCTGAAGCTTATCCATTTCTTGAATGCTGTTCCTCTGAAGTCACTGATTTTCTTCTTGAATACTTTTGAGGATCCTGGCATTTGTTTGACTGATTTTGTTTGCTTTGTTGTGGATTTTGTTGGGTTGTTTTTAAATACTGTTCCTACTGTCAAATGCATGAGAGGATTGAAATTTGTTGTGGAAAGAATTAAGCCATTGGGGATATAAGTCTGGGTAGAGCCCTGTAATCAAGAGATGGTGGGAAATGATGAATAATGTTGCCAAAGGCTTCCTGAACAGAGCGATTGGGAGAGAACAGGACAGGATCAGTTTGAAAGGAGCAATTTTCTATGCATGTTTTTAAAGGCGTATATTAAAAAACAAGCATGTCATCAATCACAGACTGTTTCACCTGCAAAATTATTCTGAAATTTTAAAATTAGGCTTTTAGACTTTTTAAATATTCAATCCTTTGGATCTGGATAGAATGACCTCCTGAGATCCCTTGAAATTTTAAGCAACTCTGACTCTTCACCTTTTTTTCCTCTGGCCAAAACTATTTGTTAAATGTATTTTCAAATAGTTTTGTTTTCCATGAAATTCTGTTCATGGAGAAATACTGCTTATTTTGAGCAGGTGGTTGCTTTTTCCTCCCTCGTAATGATAATGACTGTGAATGGAAAGGTACAAGTTGAAGGAGGACTGCTAAAAACAGTGTCAATCCTGTGGGTGTATAGTCAGAAGTTAAGATGAGATAACACTTGCATCAACTATGAACTGTTGTTTGGCACAGATTTGCTTGAAATCAATGGGGAACTACATCAGCATTTTTTGTCTCTATGTTTTTTCGTATTATTTCAATTTATATAACCCATAAATTCACTTAAGCCTAGCAGAAACCTTCTTGTTTCTAGACAGTACAACTGTAGTGCAATCTCCCTAATTTCGTCATTCATTTTTGTATTGAAAATGTAACTCCACTGTTGACAAGTTATTAAGGTTTCTGCACTCAAAGGTCGGCTCTCCCTGGAGTCTCCTTTTGTCTGGAAGATGACATATATTAAAATTTTATAACAGTTCCCCCTAGTTTCAATCCCACAATCTTGGGATCAGTATGGCTGTTCTTCACAACCTATCAAGTGCAATAAAAATACGTTAGGTGAGCAATAGAGAGATTGGAATTAGGTTCTTCTAAGCAAGACTTGTTTGCATGAAGGTTTAAATCTGGTCACAGGAGTGCTGGTAAGACTCCTTTCACTTCAGGTGGAAGGAGCTGCCAACACTTTCACATATAAAATGGCTGATCTTTTGAAATAAGGCAAGGATGGGTGCACCTGGGTGCAGGGCTACACTTGCAACCATGATTTTTTTCCCTGCACAGTCTGCTCTTTGCACATAATTTAAAAAAAAAAAATCCTCTCTTGGTGTAAAAAGTCCCAGATATTAGGAAGGGGATCCAGATCATCCAAGGATATGCTTTCTTTGACTTGTGGAGAAGACTGGCCTGTGGTAGTCTAAGCAAGCTCTATGGGTTAGCAGTTTGGTGGGAGTAGACTTGAGAGCAGAGGCCAGAATTCCACTTGTCCTTCAGCCACGGTAAAAAGAAGGTGTGAACAAACACTTGTGGCTGAAAAGCTGGATTTCAGATGTTTCCATCAGAAAACTTTAGATAAGGTCAAGGCAATTATTTTTTTTCTATAGACTTACTCCACTGTGACTAACACAATGGCCTGGCGCCTCTAGAGACTATTATGCCCCTGGACATTATTATGTGGATAATAAGATTAGCTTAAAAGCTTTGAGAGTCACTAAATTCATATTTTCAATGTGGGATAAATTTTTCTCAAACAGCATGACTTTTCATAATTGACTGCATATTTTAAAATGTCAGGCAGCATCCTGCTAAGTTTATTGATGAATGCAATGGCTGAAATGTAATATTAAGGGGAAAAAAATAACACAGCGTCTAACAAACAAATCACGGTTTTCTTTTAAATCTCCTCTTGTCACGGTCTCTTTGAAGGATGCTGCAATACATCTTTGAAAACTAATATTACAGCTCATTGAATATTTGTGAAGGATTAAGGTGTCTGTACTCCTGGCCAGCTCTTTAACAGGGAGCATGTGGCCAGGGCCAAACCTCCATGATGAAACTATTTGGATGAGCTGCTCCCTGTTACCTTTGTAAAGAACCCAAACTGTCAAAGACCTTAACACAAAAAAGATTTATTGAGATATGCTTTGATTGTGAAGGGTTCAGATAGCTTTTATCACCGTCATTTGATCTGATACGTGCCCCACTGGGACTGATTGATCACTTGGTGCTTATCAGTAGATAAGTGTGTGAACTGGACTGAGTGGTACTGATTGAGCTGCCAAGTGACATTACAGAAACTTGGGACAATTCCTGCATTAGATGATCCTGTGCTTTTATATAATGTGATTGCTTGACTGAGTAGGCCAAGTTATTTACCAAGTTATTTTTTGGTTGGTTTATTTTTTTGTTTTGGGGTTGGTTTTTTTGTGAGTGTGTGTGGTTGTTTGGACTTTTAGTTAGGGGATGGGAAAAAAAGCTAGTATCTTAACAGCTTTCTCACTTCATGCAAGTGTTAAATTTTCCCAGCGAAATAAGCAAACATAGGCAAGTGACTTCTTTCCAGTCCTCGGCTTCTATGTTTATACATAACCTCAGACATGCAAACTTCTGTTTTTGTGGATAAATGAATAATTAAGAAAACCCAGAGAAAAACACGGGAGATTGAATTAAGCACTTAATTTCTTCAGAATATGGAGAACCTTTACAGAGTCCTGTGCAAATTGATGAGTCACATGAAATTATTTCAGTCAGTAATGCCAGGAGAAGTTCATCTTGGTGGATACTGAAAGCAAGTATAAATGTTATTTTAAAGAATGAAAGCACTGATAAGCTCCAAGGAGTTGGTTTTCTTCTGATGTATTGGGTGGAAGAGACAAATGCCTTTCTTAATATAGGCATAATCTGATGTTAACCTAAAACTTAATTTGTTTCTTCAGAAAACAGTTATGCTTATCTTGCTGCAGGTTTCGCAACACTTCATCTTCAGCGCTTATGATATTAATGAAGCTGGGATGCTGTTTTGCATCACTTTACACTAAAGATACACTAAAGTTGTTATTAAGGTCTTCTGACACTTCACACTACACTATTCCATTCTGAATTGCCTACTGACTTTACAAAACTTTTATGCTGGAATTTGTGTTCCTGACTGCAAAGGAAAGCCCAAACATTGCTTAAGTAAGATTCTAAGAAAGCAACATTTTTATACCTTTGAAATAAAATACAGTGGTCTTGTCTTTGAACAAGACTAGGTTCTCTGTGTTGTAGATGAGGGAATTTCCTCAGCCTTTTCTCACAGGAGAGGTGTTACATTCCTCTGAATGTCTCTGTCCATATTGCACCCCTGAGGTACACCATTTGTCACTGATTTCCATCTGGACATTGAGCTGTGGACACTACTGTCTGGATATGACCATCCAGCCAATTCCTCATCCATTGAACGGTCTATTTATCAAATCTGTATCTCTCCAATTTAGAGAGAAGGATGTTTGGGGAACCCTGACAAAGGCCTTACAGAACTCCATACAGTTGATGTCCGTAGATCTTTTCCTTGTCCACTGATGTAGTCACTCTGTCATAGAAGGCCACTGGGTTGGTCGGGCAGGACTGATGAGTGGGAAAGACTCCACTACTGGAATAAGTAGTAAAGTAGGTATGTTTATTCCAGTGCTGGGACGCATGGGGGGTAGCTCCTCCAAAGTCATGTGTGCCGACAGCTGCATTCAGCTTGGTATTTATCGGGTTATGAGTTCCAGATTCATTGAGTTTCCCAATACTCCTATACATATTCATTGCCTAGCCCCGCCCAGCCTCACCTCATATTACAATGAGCCCAAAAGTTATTTACATCCGCGTTGTGCTTGCACAGTGTTGTCTGGTGGTTGTGGGCAGGGGTCTCCGAGATGAAATAAGAGTCTTCCTCAGATGAAGTAAAGGGTCTTACTCATCCTGAACTTTTCACCTTTCTTCCCTGCGCATGCTTTTTATGCCCCTGGGCTAAGTCCAAACTTCAAGACTGGTTTGAGTTAGTTTTAGGTTAAAAACAGGATCTTTGGTCAGGATTCCTTCCCTTTATCAATAGTCTCATATCTTCTCATCCTGCTTTGGTAGGCACAATAAGTGTTGGGCAAGCAGTATGCATTGCTTCTAACAAACTACTTCTTAGTAAGTAATTTAATCTCTGCTTTCCCATCCCTCTGATTCAGGACCTGCCCTTGGTGAGGCTCCGCTGGCTGTCCTGAATCAGCTCCGTGTTCTCCCTCTGCCTTAGCACAGCTTCTAGGAGGATCTGTTCCAAGATCTTCCCAGGCACAGAGGTGAGGCTGATAGGCTGGTAGTTACCAGGGTCCTCCTTTCTACCCTTTTTAAAGATGAGTATGATGTTCCTCTTTTTCCAGTCACCTGGGACTTTACTTGACTGCCATGACTTTTCAAATATCATGGAGAGTGGCTTGGCAACTACATCTGATGCCATGAAGATTTTTGCCTTTTCTTTTATACCCCTGTTATACCTTTTACAACTTCTGTATTCCTAGTGCTTTTTGCCTACATTCTTGGACTTGTTTGTCAAGCTAAGAGACTAAACATTTTAGAAGCTTCGTAGTTACGGATCAGTGTGCCCCAGACCCCAAGGTCCTCTCCAGAACATATTCTGTAAACCAAGATAGAACCATCCAGGGGAAGGTTCCTTGGGGAGGGGGGCTCACTTGAGCCTCTCATTGAGGAATCTGTGATAGATCTGCTAATTAGTAAAACCTATAATGTTATACCCAATGTTGGGGGGAGAGACACGGAGACACAGAGAGGAAGAGAGACACAGAGACACAGGGAAAGACTCGGTGGGGTGCATCTCGATGCATATGACCTGGACGTGTACACCTAAGGATCCTTAAAAATAAATACCAAGGTAAAATCCCTTTTCCCCTTCTAACCGTGTATGCCTCTTGATTTTAAGACCAGGAAAAGGCATCACATCAACCAATTCCTTCAGGACTCTGGGATGCATCTTTCAGCTCCCACAGACTTATGCATGTTCAGATTCCTCAGATGACCACAAACCTGATCTCCTCTTAGAGTGGGAGGTGACTTTGCTCCCTCAATCTCTGTCTTGCAGGCCATCCACATTAGAGATACAGGAACAGGCTGCCAATGAAGACTGAGACAAATGAAAGTTGAGGACCTCAGTTTTCTCTTTGACTGTTGTTAGCAGTTAGCTCAAGTTTTTCTTTCCTCTCTTGGCAAAAAGGAGTGAAAGGTATGTTTGAGAAGAGAAACTAACAGATTAACTTCTGGAAAAAGGGGAGCTATACAGTAGGCAAGGAAGTTGGAAGGGCTAGGCAACACTTTGGTTGTATTTGGAAAGAGCTTGGATGAGTAGGTGAGAACAGGGGAGAGAGATTGGTGCTGTGGTAAGGATGAGGTCTGAGCTCAGATATATGAAATAGAGTCCTGGAGGGTTAGACAGGTAGATGATAGGGAGCCTCCTGAGCAAGATGATTTGGGTGAGGGGAGTAAAAGGCAAGGAAGGGTTTCTTTTTGAAACAAGCCAACCAGTGTGTTGTTCTCCTTCCTCCCAAAACCCCACCCCAAAAAAGAAATCAAAAAACCCTCAAACCAAAACAAGAGAACTGTTGTGGGAGAGAGCAGTGTGGGTTGAGAAGCACTCAAGACTGGAAGCTACTTAAACAAGGAAATTTGTTAGAAGACTGGTGATGTTAGCTCAAATAAAGAGCAGAAATTGAAGGTGAGCTAAGGGTAGAAAAGAGACAGAGAGGTATTAGAAAACAGGAAGGATGCATAAATGAGCAGTGTATAGCTGTGCTACAGTCTGGAATAGGGCCTGAGGTTTCTTTTTTTTTTTTCTTTTTTTTTTTTTTTTTTTTTTTGGGTATTGCTTTACATCTATAATTTAAAGCAGAGTTACCAATGAACAAACCCTTTGCTAATGAAATGCTTGCCTCCTATCACCTCTGCTGCTCTTGCTGTGCTTTCTGGCAGAAGAGCTTTTGCATTTGGTGTACTTGCTGCACAGGTCCGAGTACTGTATGCCTGTGCCAGCAGTCGTTGTCTGAGAGTAATTGCTCTCCTGACAGGAACTGAGAGTGGATGGGCAAAGCTCCTTTGTGCAGACCCCACTGCCATGGAGTGTGTTTTGGCACAGCCCTTACTTTGCTATGGCCTGTAGCAGACAGGAAAGTCTACTGCTGCTGTGAGGTTCCCCTTCACCACGAGCAGCAGGTACCTGTGCAATAAAAACCCCTCTGTCTTGTTGATGCCTGTGTTTTGTGCCACCAGGTGTTTGTTGGATGGATTGTGTGCTTATGGTTTGCTTTCTGAATAACTCTGGCATATTTCATGTAGTAGTTCCTAGCTTTGAAAAGCAAAGCCAAGCACTGAGGGTCAGGAAATGCCAGAACAAAATATGCTGTATTAATTACTTAATTGAGCCTTCTAGTTTGTGTGTGTTATGACACTGGTTTTTATGAAGTGTTCATGTGCCTTTGTTTCTGTGACAGTTGTGCAACAGGTGAGTCTTTGCCATCTTTGGTGGCAATTTTACCACTCTTTTTGAGAGCAAATGGGTTTGTCGGTGACTCACTCCATAACTTGCCTATAGGAAAGGTCAAAAGCTGCAAAAGCAAGTGAATACAGGTACTCCACAGCTCTGAGATGTGAATGACATCTTTACATTGTTTTCAGTAGAGTTTAGAATGGCCTTCAAATTCAGAAGAAATTTGGACTTGAATTTTTTCCTTTTCCAATGACTTCATTGGCAGGAAGACACATAAAAGAAGGATTTCAGTACAGCTGCCTTAGTTTCAGAATATTTTTTTCTTGCATTTTTTTTCAGACACTAAATAATACAAAGCAAAGTTTTATATTAAAAAATATTGTTTAAAAACCTCATGTTTTTTTCTGATTTTTTAACATTTGGATGCTTCATTGTTCATGCGCGATCTTTGATGCAATTATTACACTTCTCCTTAGGTGGAAAAAACCCCCAAACAGTAAAGATTTATGTTCCAATCTAGTAATGCAATTTAAAGTGATGCGAAGGATGTAAAATTAGGTTAAAAAAAAATCAATTCCTTTTATAATCACGGGGATTGCAAAGAACAAAGCATTTGGTAAGTAGTATAAGCTGTTGAGAGAATGTTCAGGATTTTGGAAATCTTTGTAGCTGTACTGCTTAACTTTTAATTAAAAGATTATTGGTGTAAAAAGAAGCATAAAGTTATTTTGAGCTTTTTAAAAACAGTTGCTTCAAGAGAGTCCTTCCTCTGATGTGTGCTTACTACTTCCATACGTATGTTGCAAACTCACTGTAAGGGTCTGATCCGCTTTCTCAGCGTGCAGCAGCTTACATGGTTTAACCCCAGCTGGCAGCTAAGCACTACCCAGCTGCTCACCCCAGTGGGGATGGGAGAGAGAATTGGAAGAGTAAAAGTGAGTAAAACTCATGGGTTGAGAAGAAGACAGTTTAATGGGTGAAGTGAAAGCTGCACACATAAGCAAAGCAAAAAAGGAATCCATTTGCCATGGACAGGCAGGTGTTCAGCCATCCCCAGGAAAGCAGGGCTCCATCACGTGTAATGGTTGCTTGGGAAGATTAACGCCATCACTCCAAATGCCTTCTCCTTCCTTCTACTTGTCCCTGCTTTATATGCTGAGCATGATGCCGTATCTTCTGGGATATCCCTTTGGTCAGCGAAGGTCAGCTGTCCTGGCTGTGTTCCCTCCCAGCTCCATGTGAATCCCAGTGCACTCACTGGTGGGGTGGTGTGAGGAGCAGAAAAGGCCTTGACTCTGTGTAAGCCCTGCTCAGCAATAAAAAAAAACTTCCCTCTTATTATCAACACTGTTTTTGCAAAACGAAACATAGCCCCATACTAGCTGCTGTGAGGAAAATTAGCTTAATCCCAGCCCAAAACAGCACAGCACATCTGCTGGGGATAAGGCTCTCACATAAATCACTGGAACACCTTGATCTAAAAGGGAAGACTCCGGTTTGGAGAGCCACTAGAATCCTGCAGAAACACTGAAGATATTCTCCTCTATAGCCATAAAATGATATTAACTGAGCAAATAGTTTTGAATGGATACTTTGTGATGTCTCTCCCTATGTTTGCAAAATGTCCATGAAGAAAGTGGTAGTCTGCTCAGTGTATTTGCTGTTCAATAAAATTTAAGTAGCAAACAGCATTCTTCCATAAACATTGATTTCTGTTTTTATTGCATACTTGTGACCAGCCAGTGGGTGTTATTTCTTCTTTCTGGTTTGACCTTATATGACCAAAATCTCACGGAAAGAGGGTTTTCTCTTAGATTGGCATAGAAAATACCCATTTTATTAAAGCTCTGTTCCATCTTGCTCTGAAGGGAAAATATGGAGACATTTATTCTCTTTTTTGAGTGAAGACAGGCGGGCCTGGTATAATTATGGTCACCTGTAGTAATCATCACCCTTTTTGGAGCAGATGCAGACTTTGTGCAGGGAAATTTACAGGATACATTTCACTCAGCAGTCCAGATCTACTTTCTTATTTGTGTTGAAGAGAGAGAACGTTAGGGCCACATTTTGTGCGTGTTCTCTTCATTTCACTGCTCTTCTAGTAAGTCTCATTCTAGACCAGCAGGCTCCGTTGTCCGTAGCTGGAAAATAGGAGTGACATTGCAGCGCTGTCAAAAAGGTTGGGAAGCTGGCCAAGGTGGAGCTGGGACAGAAGGACTGTGATAAATTTGGCAAAGAAAAATAAATAGAAAAAGAAAGTCAGAGGGAGACAATTTCTAAAAGGGTTTAATGGGAAACCATTGCTTATTGTGTTTTTTTGAGGGGAACACTGGCTTCTTGTCTTATCTTCTCAAGAATCTCAATCCTGCAGCATGTTACATGTCTGAGCTCCCACTACAGGGGCGCTTGGGACAGGAACACCTTGCTATGTTCATAACTAATCTCTAATGGTCTGTGTCCTTTTCTTACCTCTCTCATGGCTTTTGTGGTCCTCTTTGGCTATGCTATGGCCACAGTGTCAATAATCCCACAAAATACCATAGATTTAACTGATCTAGGGGAATTAAAAGGTGCATTTTGGGTATTTTGTACTTTTCTAGTACAATATATCTTTAGAAAAATACCACCTGTATCAGCTCTAAGCTTTTGGCTCTGGAGGTGACTGTGGTCTGTGTGGCTGTGGAAGTCCCAGCCACTCCAACCTCGCTGTCACTCCAAAAGGGAAGCAGCTGGTCCATTTTGATAATTGGCATGATGAGCCATTGTGCCAAATATCTCTTTTCTAACCAAACAGCATGTGGGTACTGTTGGCAGTAGAGGATAAAATGAGTATTCCAAATCCTACCCTTGGGAAAGAACATTGGCTACTGGAAAAAAAAATAGCTTCTCTCCAATGTCACAGAATCTTGTTCAGTCACAGCAACTGTGTATTTAGACCTCATATCCTCTCTGACTACAAGAGTTGTGTGTGGCTTTGGTTTGTATCTTTTATTTTGGGGTAAAAAAGGGAAACTGGGTTTAGTCTTACCTTTTGTGGTTTGTAAAGACTGTTCTGTTTTTGAATGGGCAGGATCATTGTCTATCTTGTGATTACTTGGAGGTCATCTCTGAGTCCCTCAGGCAACAGGTTGATAAATGAGCTTCATTACTTTGTTTGGGGACTATGTTTTGAATTGGAATTAGTGAAGTAGGATCCAGTGCAGTAATTTGTACCTAAAAATTTGCTCATTTAAGGTGGAGGAGTGTAGGAAATCCTACAGGTTGTTCAGGTAAGCACGGGCTGCATGAAGGACAATGTGGAATTGGTCTTCCAACCTCAGATATTTTCCCTTATTTTAAAATGTGGTTTGTAGAACAGATGCCTGTCTTGACTCCCCATGATCAGTAGGGAGACAGCTGGCCAAAGGTGCTGCTTCCTCCCTCTGGGTCACTGGTAAACACCATATTCACAGGTGTATTTGTGGTCTGCCTGTAATCAGACGGGGATATATGGGCTTTTGTGAGCTTATCTGAGCAGTGGTAGGAATGAACTTGACAGGCACAAGTAAGTACTAATAGTAGTGCAACAAACCACCAACTAATATATCTCTATTTTCCACACCCTTTCCACCATAAATTGCGCTACCAAAATGTTTGAATTCTGATAGTCATAGTGCTATATGAAGCCAAAACTTAATTATCTGAGGGATTCACCTGTCTCTGTGTGGTTTGACCTCCAGTGACAAGCTGTGTGGGATGGGACATTTGAGATAAGTAGTAAAGGACAATAAAGCAGAAAGCTTACAACTAGAATGGGCAGAGACTAGAATGACATAACAAAGTGTAGCATGCATCAGTGGTTTCCTCAGCCTAGTCTTCCAACAGCATCAGACCAGGATAGAAGGAGGACCACTCCATCCTTATTAACAGATGGGAAGAGTGAGGAGCAGTATGGTCTTGTGAGTTATTTGCTGTTTGGGAATGTCAGGTCCTTGGACACATAGGTTGGTGGTTGAGAAGCTGAGGTGTAGTTTGGCATTCTGCTCTGGGGTAATTTCAATCAGCTTACACTTTGGGTAGTCCCCTCACCTCTTAGAACCACATTGTGTTACTCAAATGCAAAGCAGTGCTCAGTTTCTCTTGATGTCAGGTCCTGATTTTGTTGACGCAGTGGTAACAAGTACTTGCTGGTTCAGTTCTGGGTAAGATCACGTCAGACAACTGGCTAGGCCAGGCTAGATTCAAATGGTTTCTTCTTTCCTGTAAAGAGTTGGGTTTGCTCTCCTGTAAGCTGGCTGACTGCTGCTGTTAGGTGAGTACAGCAGTTTTATACATTGTTCGGTATTTGTATGCAATACTGTGTATTTTACTGTAAATGAAGAAGATGTTGGAGTGACAGAACAGGGATGAGTTCTTCCCACTTCAGGTCTCTGCTGTGTCAGCTTAGGAGTTTTCAGCCTATGGGTGCTTGAGGGGCAATATCAAGGGTTCCCTGACTTTAGGTCAGTATAAGTGAAGGATTAGCATTTCCTGAAATACACCACTGCAAATGGCATGGCTTAAATAAAATTATTTTATACATAGCAAAAATGGAAATGCCTGATTTGTGGATGGGAAATGGAGTGATATTTGAGCAAAATATTTTGAGTTTTCATGCAGCCAGATTAAAAAGATCATTTTGTGGCCTTTAACCTTTGCTAGACTAAACTTAGCATAACCAGAACTATTTTTTTTCTTACTTAAAGCTGTTTTTGAGGTAGCATTTTCTGGTTTTTTTCTTTGACAGAAAACTTTTGTGTGATCCTCTGTCTAATTCTAAGGACTGTATTCTCTGTTTCTAGATAGGGACAACAAAATTGGGTTTTGATGTCTTGGAGCTTTTCTCTTACTGATGCCTAAGGCATCATTACTGTTAGGGAAGTTTGAGACTATTGTTTTGAAAAATACAAAACATGAAGCAATTTTTAAAGATAGGAAACTGAAGATGAGAATATTGGAAGTAAGGCAATAGAAAATACAACTTACTCTCTGAGCTGACTCTTTGATTATTGCTTTAACTGCTGGGGAAGAGCAAGGATAGCATCCAACAAGAAACACAAGTTCCAGCAAAATTAAAAATTGCCATCTATGTGGCAATTAAGAAACCCATGATATTGATAACAAACTAAGAGGCTTTGCTATAGTCTGTTTCAATAAGCTTGTCACCAAACTACTTTTAACTTTCCCAGACAATTTCATGTCATGGGCAGATTTGAAGTGTTTTCATTTTGGACACCAGGCTGAAGCTAAGACAGAAATTCTTCTAGCAAACTGCTAAATTTCACATAATAAGAAATAGTAATTGTACTGGACAGCAGATGGATAAGCTGAGGAAACAAAAAAGGTTATTACCCTTAAAATTGCACAGCAATTTGAATTAAAACTTTAATTTGAAAATACGGCAAACAGAAATTAGAACCCATTTTGAACAGTCAGGAAGTAAAAGCCACTTTAATGTTTAATTTTCTCAGTACAATCTTTGAACAAAATTCTGAGAGGAAAAACAATCTCAAGATACCATTTATCTGAGTTCAAAATGTTTTCACTGACTGAAAGGACTTACTCGGGAATTCAAAGTACCAGGAATGAAAGATAAGGTTTTAAACAGTCCTCCCTATTTATCACTGTATTTTATTAAGCCACCTTTCTGCTCAGAAACATCATTATAACAACCAGACTAAACTTGCAATAATTTGTATAACCTTTCTTGAGTGTGCCTTGAACGAATGCATGGGAAGTACTACACCCCCATAAAAGATGTTTGTCTCTGTATTAATAGTTACTCTGTAGGCAGTGTGTAAGTGAGGTGTTCAAGAGCTTGCATTTTTGTTTGTAGGGTTTGACCAGCCAAAGTTTTCATTGCAAATGGCTTTCTGAAAAGACGTTTATGGATGCAGGTCCCAGTAGGAATATGCTACTTGTTTAATGTAACTATAGTTTTCTAAAGTCTGTCTTCTGCCCATAACATGCAGGAAATTGCAGCGATCTTTTTCCTTTTTAGTCCTGAATTATTTTAACTGAGTTAACCAGACCTTCTGACACACAAGCTGAGTAAGTCAGTGAAGTCAAAGGGAGTCCTGAAAGGATCCCAGCTTTGCTCAGTGTTACAAGGAGAAGGCTAAGGGAATGTGGTCTTACTGCTGTCACCTGAGAAGATGCAGTCAGGGCTTTCTTGGAGGAACAGTGGTAGGATGTTTGGCAGCAGGCATAAGCTGTAACAAGGAAAACTAACAATAAATTGTTGTCAGAGATGGTGGTCAAATGCCAGAAGAGAGGCCCAGAGAGTTCATGGGATCTTCAGCCTTGGAGACTGCCAGAGCTCATCTGAACTAGACCTGCTTTTATCTAGGGATGGGAAATAGAAATTCCCAGAGATCCCTCTAAACCTAAATTACTCTTATTAGACAATAGGCCTTCATTAACTGTATTGAAGACCCAGTGCAATTTGACTGCAGCACTTGTCAGATGCCGAAGGGACTGAGAATTAAAGAGTGCCTTTGCAGTATCATTGGAAAACATGATGTAGGTATATTCAAACTGATCTGAGAATTTTCTTGGGCAGCCTAGTTCACTTGGAAGCATAATCTTGGCAGAAGTCTGAAATGGTCATGGGTTACTTACCACAGATGGAAAGAACACAGCTGCTCGGAGGCTGAAAAAGGGGAGGAATGGAAAAAGCAAGCTGAAACTTCACACTGGAAGTAGCTAAATAAGAAATACTGCAGTAGTCATTTGACTGAAACAGTTTTCTTAGCATGTTGTAAAATGCCCATATTCTTGTAAAAGGTAAAATTAGGAGCCAGCACAGGTAGGAAATTAATTCATGTCAGGCTTGCTAGCTTATGGTAAAAATCTCATGAGAAGAATTGGAGTTTTCCTACAGTAAGTATGAAATATTTGCCTATGTTATTTCTACCTTCAAGTAAGTTAATGTTTAAGATGCCTCTATGTGCTTCATTTAATAACATATTACACAAGTTAATAATTTGAAGAATTCTTCAGTGAAATATGGAAATAATTTTCATGTAACATCAGCTAGTTAACATCGTATTTTGATGTACTGCTCTACACTTAATATCCCAGCTCAGTCTTTGCTGATGTATTTACTCCAAAGTTGAAGCAATTTAAAACACTAAATGGTATGACTGTGCATTCAGTCTCATTACAGACTTAATGCAACAGCAGTCAAGCACCTCATTATTGTATAACCCAATTTTTGTAGAGGGCAGAAATTACAGGTAAAATTTACATGTTGACTCCAGAGTATAAAGTGTGTCATCCATCATTCACGGGGTCAGATCTGAATTGCTGTAATCTTTGTAATTGGAAAAGAGTGCTTATGAGTGAAACAGCAAAATTCTTGTAAAAGTCCGTATCTTTTCAGAATGTTTTAGAAAATTTTAGTACATCTTTTCCACAGGTATTCAAGGCTGGATATGGTATCATAAAGAAGTTACAAAGGCATCTGTCACTGAGATTTTGATGGACATGCATTGGATGGGCTGATTTGTGAGGACATGAATTTGCTATGACCCACGTTCTCTATTATTAATTTGTATGGGTTTTTTGTTTGTTCTTTTCCTCTCCAAACACCCTTTCCTATGGGGGTTCCTGATACTAGAGAAGAAAATAAAAAACAAGTCTTCTACTAGTTAAGAGAAACAAAAGTGAAGATCTTGGATTCCATACTTAGGAAGAGCTTTAAAATCTCTTCATTTTGGAGTTACCCTACACTTGTGTACACTGAAACATGTTCATGCATTAGACCAGTAATTGTATGAAATTATGAAATTATAATTTTTTTTTAAGTTATGAAAAAGGTCTCTGACTGTTGGATCTGTTTGCACTGGATTCATGCAGATGAGGAATAAGGCATCAATAAATATACAGTACATGGGAAATGCCTTGTATCACTGAAGAATTGAAAGATCAATTTGAATATTGTTTGTTGGTACAGTTGCATTTTGGTTAGTGCCAACATGCATTTTCCTAATTCTAAAAATATGTATATATAGAGGAGCTTGATGGCCATCCTTTCAGAGTTAAAATCCAGATATAAATTCTTGAACAAGGAAGGCATTGCTTTGTGCCCTGAGCAACAATCAGGTTTAGCATGTTCTAGATTTTGTGTTTTCTTTAATACTTGGCATCTCTCATGGAATATTTGGGACCCAGTTTAGTTATCACCACTCGTATTTGGCATGATGGGATATCTACTGAGGCTAGTTCTACTCTTCTGTGCTCTTAGGAAATATCCTGATGACGCTGCTTTACCATTCCTTATGTCCCTGATGCTTTGCAACTGTCTTTCAACAAACATTGTAAGAGAGTAGATAAATTCCTGTTTGAAGAGCAATCATATTCAGCAGAGGGCACGTGAGGGAAGGAATTAAGAGTTTCACAGGTCTGGAGAGAAAGCCTAGGAATGACTTTCAATTCTCAATTCATACAGAACTATGTCTTAGATAATCTGACCATAGTGGTTGCATTTGTGAAGTGGAAACATCTGGCTGGAACTTCAAAACCAGCCTCTTGTGTCTCTTCTCCCTCGAGTGCCATCACTACTGGCTTATTGGCATTCCTTTCTCTCTGTTAGCAGTGGATGGTTCATGGACTTTATTGCACTTTGTATAAATTTGTCCTTTAAAGACAGATGAATGTAGGTGAAGCCCTGTGCAATATGTGCCCAAGTCTTAGGGGTACAGCTTGCCTAATGTGAATTTCATGAAATGTTCTCCTACCAGGCAGTGATGTCAATACCAGCAGGTGTTACGGTGTTTTTTGTGTGTGGCAGTTGGCAGTAGGACTTCCATCAATACTGACTATGTGAGTTCCTTTTTTTTGTGTGCATTGTTTTAGGAGCTGAGAACCCCTTCCCTCTACCTCTACCTCTGTAATAACTATCAGAGCTGAATTGTTTGTTTTGCCCTTTTGTTGTCAGTATATGCTAACAAAGACTGGTGGGGACTTGTAGATTTCAAAAGGAAGACATATCTCTTGTGTACACTCATAGGTTACTTTTAGAAGTGCTTAAGGGACAACCTCGTGTCAGACAAAGTTTTATAAAAGACATTCCAAGTATCTTGCTTCTCATCTTTATTGTTGACAACACAGGTATTTCTCACATCTCAAGAATTCCTGAGGGAGAGAAACACTTGAAAATTCTTGGTGGCTTGGATTTCTAGAGCTTGTTTTTGAAAGTGTTGTTTAGCCAAAGTCTTGGCACTGCGTCAGAAGGATGTAGGTCTACTATAACATTGCTGACAGAGCTCTGTTGCTTCCAGGGCCCAGGTTAGGATCTCTGTGGGGCTGCGCTGTGTCCCGACACGTTAAGACCCATCTTTGGTAGCTCAGTAGAGCACAGATCCTGGGAAACATGAACACGCCAGCAGAGGAATGGCCCGGCACTGGCACCAGCGGTACATTTGGCACTGGTAGGACTTTTTGCCGAGAGCATGCTGCAATTCTTTTGTGAATCAATTTGATACCAAAAATATCAACTGGCTTATTTGGAGACTGAATCTCTCATGGTATGGTGGGACTGAGATTGCAAAACACTCCCAATATGGAGTAGGATATAGCTTCCTAGAGGAAAGTCAGAATAAGCTAGTAGAAATTAATCTAGGAAAGAAATTAACACACTCTCCATATAGATATAATTTGGCTGTCACAGCTTTTCTCATGCCTGCAGTTGGAGCTGCAATGTGATTGTATCCCTTGCTGATTTAGCTGAGACAGTAGCAATGTGTGCTTGGCCTAAGTCTCATGGGTGACTCTTCAAATATTTGATCAAGGATCTTGGAAAGAAAATAGTAAGTAAATGACAAGGCAAGAAAGGCTCAGAGTCTAACTTAAACTAGTGGTACAAAGTGTGTTGTCCCTAAACCTATGTTGCGAAGGGAAAGAACTCAGGGCTGGCTCCAGCCATCACGTAAAGGTGTTCATTACCCAGCACCCTCCTGAGGGTGGGCAGTTTGCTCCTTGTCTGTCAGAGTCCTGGGAGGCCATAGGAGTTCTGCTTGTTGCTGAAAAAGGGGTTGAGCATGTAGGGGGAGCAACTATGAAGTGAGAGAGCAACTGCTTGCAGCACTATCCACTGCTCCCTTTCTTCTCCTCCCGCTCTACCTGACAGACCAACTTGACTTTAAAGCTCTGTCCCAGTTTTGGGCTCATTGTGGCCCCAGGAGCACTCCTGTTTAATCGATAAATTCAGTTTTTCTCACACTGCTAGGAAGCTCTGAGCCAACCTACAGCAGGTAGACCTTCTGGTTGTATTCCAAATGCAGTAACTAAACAGTAAATGGGAGGTCCTCCCTCACTGCTCTTGATGTGCCTGTCTTTGGATCAGGAGCAGGAGGCAACTTCTCTTGTAGAATCATGTTTATGCTGCAGGAAGAGCCACTATAGCCATCTGTTGAGGAAAATTAGCTGTTTGCAATATGTTACATCTGTAAATGGATAAACTCTTCCAGGCATTGCATGTGTTTATATACATACTCTGGTGTAATTGAGTATAGCTGAGGAACACAACTTGCTGCTTCACTCCCAAGTAACGAGCAATATGACGAGAGGAAAAGGCCTCAAGTTGCACTAGGGGAGGTTTAGATTGGATATTAGGAGAAAAATTCTTCACCAAAAGGGTTGTAAAGCACTGGAACAGGCTGCCCAGGGAAGTGGTTGATTTAGCATCCTTGCAGGTACTTAAAAGATGTGTACATGTGATGCTTAGGGACATGGATTAGTGGTGGACTTGGCAGTGCTGGATTAATGGTTGGACTCGGTGATCTTAAGGGTCTTTTCAATGTAAACAGTTCTATGATTCTCCTCTAGCTAATAGTGTGCTTTTGCATGGTGGATAAAGGGTAATTGTAATTTCAAATGTATTTTATGCAAGTGCAGATGATAAGGCAAGGATTAATGTAGTAGACTATACATCTTTCTTGTTGTTCAGAGTTGTCTAATTATTTCAAGAATTATTTTGCCTCAAACATATTCTGAAGGCTCTCAGTTGGATTTATTTGATACCGGAATTTTGACTGCTACACCTTAGAGTGCTGGGATTATTTGATTTTGTTCCAGGCTTATCTTTCTTTGAAGTATAGCAAAATATCCAATTATTTAAGATTTGTGGATAAGTAACTATGTTGTAAAGCTTCATTTCTTGCTAAGACACTTTTATTTTCCACTCTAATACCTAATTGGGAGAACCAATTTTAAAAAAAGCAGCAAACACATATCCTTGGAGTGAATATACTTTTGTTTCTGTGTTTCATTTGATATATCACTTAGTGAAAGCAGCAGACTGAAATGGCAAGCCTAAGAAAATTGTAATGGCTTTTAGTGGTAAGCAGTCAAATAAGTATCACATGGTAGTAGCTTTGAAATTGTGGATTAGAGAGATTAAATTACATTTCTCTGATTTACTAGGCTTACGTGTCACTTACATTCACAATCCACTTGCATAGAGTAGGTTTGGTTTTTGTGTGTGTGTAACCACTCAGTGTGGTGTTTGAAGTGATTCAGTGGTCCTGAGCTTTTTTCCATGTATTGATGCTTAATCCCTGCATTCCCAGCTTCAGGTATTATCATCTCAAAAGTAGTACTCCAGACTCTTGAGAGCCAATACCCAAACCAGCAGGCAAATCATTTACTTGTGGCAGCCTGAATTTTACTGGGAATTCATATTATTCAGTCCTGCTTGTAAATCATCAGCTCAGGGAGTCATGGTATAGAACAGTGTGAACTTTGTAGGCATTTATTTATCTTGCTTTTAAAATACTTTTTTAACTTTTATAATTGTGAGAAAGGGCTGTAGAACTATTCTAATGGTTTTGGAAATAGAAATGAAATTAAGAACAAAGCCATTTTTATTAATGTTTTCTGAGGTAAAATATGCCATTTTCATGATTTGGAAGAGGAACACTGGGACTATTTAATGTTTTCGCTTGACAATATTGAGTTGCAAGTGAAGGCTTTGGACGGGCATATTTAAGGAAACAAGACTGTGGATAAGAGGACAGTTGTGTGTGTTCCTGTGTGTCAGCATACCGATGAGCCAGTCTGTTTTCTCTCTAGCTTCTACACTGTTCCAAATAAAATACATTCTGTTACCATACTAAACCAACACACTGTCTTAGAAGGTGTCATTTCATAAACAAGACTGGATACACACCCTCTGAAGCCAGCCTGTGAGCCAGCCTTGCTGCGGGAGAGGCAGACTCCTTGTGTCTGGTACAAATCCAGTGAATGTAGATGAAGCAGACTTTGGCTAATTCTGTGAAAAAAATCTCTGGTACTTTTCCAGTAATAAGCATTGATAGTGCTTTCTAGTAGGGAAGTTGTCTGCATTTATCCCCAGGAAGGTTATTTTGGTCTTGTATTCGTCCAGTCTTCTGGTTTTTATATTAGTGAATTTTTCATTTCTCTTCCCCTGCATATTTTACAGCATTGTAAGAAGGAAGACAGTGGGAGCTCTGTGAAGTAAGAGGTGACTGATGGCATTAGGTACATGCTGGAGGACCCAGGGCAAGTCCTAGATTTGCTCTTCCAGTAGAGGACAATAGAATATATGTGTTTTAGCACTGACTCTTTAGGTGCTTTGCATTATAGTGAGTCTGACTTCAGTGGGAGCCACTCAGAGCATCCTGATCTGGGCACATTCAAGCATCTCCCAGTGCTCCAGTTATCTTGGGGATTTTCCCTCTCTTAACTGAAATGGGGTTACTGGTATAGGTCATCACACTTTTGTACAGTGTTTTGTCATGCATTAGATGTCTCAGTTTCTTTCCAGTGACTTTCCCTTCTTCCCTTATAATTGAAACAGTTGGTTCCATGGTAATGAGTCCCTTTGAACTGTCAGTGTGTGTATATTTCCTTTTACACTGCTGGCACTTTGTTCTGAACCTTCTCCCCTACTGTCCAAATAGATTACTTGCATTATCATACCTGTCTCATTGTTCACAATAGCATTGCTTTGGATTCTCCAGATCCCCCTTCCTTACTGAGTTTACTGCTCATTTTTCAAAGGCCTTTATCAAACTCTGGTAGGTGTAACTTTAAATAAATTTTTGTTAATAGTTGTCAGATAATCAAAGTGAAGGAGGAAAAATTGTATTTTTAATTGCACAGACTATCCTGTGGAGGGATCTAGCTAACTTACTGACTTTTCATTACATAGTAATTCATTTTCAAATTAATTTTGGCAGCTGGAATTATGTCTATATTATCTATGATCATTTAAAGTTCTGTAGCAATTTATAATGTAGTTGATGTTGACCAGGATAATTTTTTAATGCCAACAGGAAAGTCTTGTGAGTGATTTGAGATATGGCTGATAACCAGGGGTCTAGGAACATGGTCAAAGATAAGTTATTGAATGACTACGTTTTAAGATAGCACTGATTGTTCTTGAGAAGTTTCCAGAGATGCACAGAGAAAGGCCAAGGCAATGGCCACAGCAACAACAAAGATTAGACATAATGAAAAAACCTTAATACATATCATAATAAAGATAGATCAGCTTTCCCTGTCATTGCTGGGGTCTCTGTTCAGACCTGGGCAAGCCAGGCGTCTTAGTGAGCTCCTGATTAAGCACATGGAATATTTATTTAATGAACTTGCTGAATCAGGAACTCCTGATGAATTCCCACCTTTCCTCATTTGTACAAAGCTTATTTACAGCTGAATGTGAAGGAATGGATTTGCTTTTCACAACCAAGGAAGCTTTAGTGCCAACAGCTGATACAGTAATTACTAGAGACTGGGAATTCCCAATTACATAAAATTTCTTAAAGAAAAGTGATTACTTACCTCAATTACTGTCATTCCCTGAGGGGGTCCATGGCCTACATTCTGCTGGAGCTGAACAAGTCACTAAACAGAGGAGCTTTTAAAAACTATTCTTCCTGAATGCCCAACAGAATTTCAGCCTTTTCTATAAATATTGCTCTTACTGTATTTTGTTTAACTGAGTTCTATTAATTTTAAGCTTATAACTGTAGACTTGGGTTTCATATTTCCTTTTATTAGACTTTAAACCCTGGAAGATCCAGAAACTGTAGGTACAAGGCTTCCTGTCTAGACAGTTAAGCTGTTCTTACGTTTTGAATACTAAATGTTTCTCCCATATATAATTTATAAGTATAAATATGTAGGGAGCAGCTAGTGCCACAACATCCAGTGGTTTTAGGCCTGCTCTCTTTTGGAGGCAATTACTCACAGCTCTTATGTAATGTAACTCTACTATTGGTGTTTCCCACCATGTGCACATAACTGCAAACATAATTTACCTTTCCAGGAGCAGACTCTTGCTGTTTACTTCTGTAGAAGCAGGCAGATGCTATTAGGTCATTTTCATTTCATCACCAAAGTGCCAATAAAATAATTCAGACACAGTTCTCAACATATGGTGACGGGAAACCTGCAACCCCCAAATTCATTTGCATGTAGTTTGGTCTGGAATACAGGTTTCTGAATAACAAGACCTTTTTCTAAATGCAAAGCACACTGGCTACTTCTTTTAATCTCAGCATCTTTCTTATTTGCTGCTCACTTATTACCTGAACTGAAGGTGAGGCTGAGTGTGAATGTTTCCCTGATTCTTCACAAGGTGCTGCAGAGAGCCACCTCTTCATTTTTCACCCAGACAGATTTCAGAAAAGCTCTTTGGACATTGTGTGTGTAGGAGAGCAAAATGACACTGTGGGCAGAGGAGAAAACTTGAAATCTGAATTCAGATAGAAACTTGGATTTATTTCATGTTGAATCTAAGGAGCCTGGTTATGAGTTTGTGGAGAGGTTGTGTGGCTTACCTTTTTGTAACAGGGTGGATCTGACTGTGTGAGCTGAATTCAAGTCTTCTAGATCCCAGAGACAGGCATGTACTGCTTGTGTTCTACGTCACAAAGATCCTAACTTCTGCAGGCACTAGGCGACGGAACATTTTTAAGTTATTTCGTCCCCCTGAACAGAGAAAGATGTAGCTGTCAAATGTGTAATACTGATTTTCATCGTAATCCAATCATAATCGTATCTAGGCAGGCACAATTTTCTGAACTCGTGTACTGTTGCTTTTCATGAAATACCTACAGGTGGGAGCCTTTGTAGCACTACTTTGTACCAGAAATGCCGGGCTTATGTATTTATTTTGATTTTCTGCATGGCTTTGGAGCCAAGGGACCCAAATAATTGATTAGTACTCAACAGCGTATCACAGTCTGTACCCTAAAAAGTTTACAATTTGTTTTCTGCATAGTTACAGAGTAGAAGAGGTTGGAAATCACTTCTACAGATCATCTATTCTAAGTCACTGCTTAAAGTAGGTTGCTCTGCTTAAAGTAGGGCCATGCCCTGACAAGTTTTGGGTGCCATGTCCCAACAAGTTTTGGGTGTCTCTAAGGATGAAGACTTTACAAGTTCTGCAAGAAGCATGTATCAGTGTTCAACCAAACTTATAGTAAAAAGTTTCCTTTTCTTTAATCAGAATTTCCTGCATTTCAGTTTGTGCCAGTTGCCTCTTGTCCTGTCTCTGGGCGCTACTGAGAAGAATTTGGCTTCATGTCCTTAATTTCCCATCTCATCATATATATCAATAAGATCCCTTTGAGCCATCAATCTCTTTGAAAAGGTCAAAAGAGCATTTTAATTTCTAGTAAATGAGCTCTAAGTATGCCAGGTACAGAATATGTTTGAGAGAGTGGAGACAGAGACCTGTCTTCACGGTTCTCACCTTTTCTTTGTATGTGACACATTCTTTGGGGAGTTTTTGGGGGGTTTCATTGGTTTGGGTTTTTTTTGTAACCTATTACATTTCAATTTCAGCGTAGTGCATTTTGAATTTTTTTCCAGCTGTTACTTCTTGATGTTTCACCACGGAGAGGTGAAAACAAAAGGCCTGGTTTTGCTTCCCCATTCAGTTCAGTTTAGCACTGGCTAATAAGTTTGTGTGGGAAGCATATGATCCACCGCTTACCTGTTTTCCAGAGGAAAATTTCCAGAGGAAATGAGAGAGAATGTATGCAACAATGAAATGAAAACTTCAGTAATATGTGACCTATCACTTATCTCACTTTTTGTATCTGTGCCATTGCTTTCCTCTAATGGGTACAGCTCATGTTCTGTGAATATTGAAGCCATGTGGAGATTTAAGGAATAACAAGGTTCTAAAGAACTGAAAAAGAAAGAGTTTGTAGCAAAGAAAAATGAATAATTTTTTCCTCCATCAATAATGTATGTAGTTAATTGAAAAAAAACTTCTTACGCAATCTATGTCTATGTTTGTGCAAAATAATACCTTTTTTAGCCACTTTCAGTAGGCTCAAAATCTATTTTCCAGGCCTCCAGCTTCCTGATGTGACATCAGCACAACAGCCCAAGCTGGTGATTATATTAAAGGAAGAATATAATGAGACAAAAGAATAAGGCTGTGACTTGATCTTTTCCATTGATAAATTTAGAACTTGCAAAAGCTGAAATAATAGTTGTAGTGATAAAAAGAAATATAATTTTTGTACTTACCCGCTGTTCTGAAAAACCAGTGTATAATTATTGTAGGAGGAAGAAAAATACATCTCTCCCCCTCACTCTGCTACTTTTTCCTCTTCTCTTCAGTGTTGAAATCATCCAGTTTAATTAAATCACCAGCCTATTTCTGCACAAAGGATGACATTTTATTAATGATGTATGATGTGCATGAGACAGAATTAACCCAATTTTCGAATGGTTTTCAATTTGGAAAGGGCAACATGTAAAAATGTCTTGTAAATCTGTGGGATGAGCTTGTTGAGCAGCTTTCTGAAGGAGATGGGATTATAAAATGATGAATAATTAGACAACAGTCTCTCCAGTCCCTTGCTTTATAACATAGCCTGATAGCATTACCTTTTCCATATCTTCTTTAGTTTTGCCTGTTTTCTCAGTTATGTTTCTTTCCTTGCAGTAAATCCAAGGAACAGTAGTTTAGACAATATTTACAAGTAACTGGGAGGGGCTGAAGGTGACTGTTTTGATCTTAGGGTGTCAGGCACTATGTTTGTGGTGTGGCTCACATTTCAAATATGCCTGTAGAGCCTGCGCTTCAGAGAGTGGTTGGGGTCCACTTGGGCTCACTTCAGGTCTGTCTGAATGTGGTATTCACAGCAGATCAATGGTCAGTAAGTTGTTGTATAGATTTGAAAAATTGTAAGTTGTTAACAAGATTTTATCCCTTCTGCCGGGGGAGCAGATAATCTGCCTCATCATTCAGACTTACGTACCTGAAATTTGTCTGTATGTATTAGAGATTAGCACTAAATTGCCAACTCCTCTTACTCTGAATTGAGAAATACCTTTCTAATTTTACCTTTCTAATTCATAGAAAAACTGGATGGGTGTGATTTTGTGGGTTTTGAGTTTATTTTTAACTTGGAAGATTTGGGGAAAGAAAACTTTACTTTCATTTCCATATCTTGAAATTTAACTTTTATCAAAACAGTTCTCAAAAATCATTAACCTCTGAGAACAGGATGTTGTGGAAGAGACAGTGAAAAGATTTGAAACAGAACACAAAAAAGGCTTGCTGATTAACTGGCAAGACAAATCTGCCCTCTAGAAGTATGAAATTCATACTTTGTGGCTGTTATGTATGAGGTAAGATGATGAAGGCAGTAGTCCAGGCATTAGGAAGCAGATTTTTAAAGGGTCAGGCTGAAGCTTGGAACAAATGTGCAAATTAGAGTGTTCCCATATTCTTTATTGATGCAAAAATGGCCATATAGGGATTTTTGGTAAGCTCTGTGTTAAAATATTTTTGTTGCTTCTCTTGAGAGAAATTCTTGCTACAAGATTGGTGGTGGTGTTCACAGTGAAGTAAGGGTTGGAGGTCCCTGTTATTCCAGCCATCTGTGTTCATGTAACTCTGATTCTTGACCCAAAAGAGCAAACACTCCATAACAACAAAACATGCCAACATAAATATTCTGCCCTTCTGTTTAGAACATCAGTCTTGGCTACTTGCTTAGGAATGGAGGCAGGTAATCTTCTGCAGTATGTGTGGAAACAGTGAAATGTATTTTGGAATTTAAGGTTGGTATGAAACGGTCCTTCTATGGCATTTATGCCAAAAGTTTGTGTAAGAAACTTTTGTGCATACTCTTTAGAAGGAATAGAGAGAAATAAAAGCAGATTGGAGGTGTGCTGAACAAATTTAGTTTACCCTTGTTAAGGTGTTATCATAAGAAATTTGAAGTTACCATGCTGTGTATCTATCCTTTGGCCTGGGGAAATGTGGCTCTATAAGCAGGAACAGAGCTGGAAGTTGAGGTCACAGTTCACCCCCAGAGTTCAGAGGCATGGTGGAAAATTTTGTTCTAAACTTGGCTTATAAACATATGAGATGATTATTTCTTTGTTCTATAGGGATTCCTTTGATTTTATTCTTTCCCCTCAGTCTCTGGCTCTCATTCACAGTTATTGTCTAGCAGAACTTTGCATTGGCGTCTGTGTGGAACGAGGGGCTGTACTGTGTGTGCACCATCTTTAATAGAGCTTTTCTTTCTTGCAGAACAAGGAATGAAGAAAATGAGCAACATCTATGAATCAGCAGCCAATACCTTGGGAATTTTTAACAGCCCATGCCTGACTAAAGTGGAGTTGCGAGTCACATGCAAAGGCATATCAGACAGGGATGCCCTCTCAAAACCAGATCCTTGTGTCATCCTTAAAATGCAGTCGCATGGCCAGTGGTTTGAGGTGAGTGTTTAATAAAATAAAATTGATTCTTCTGGCACCTTCGGATGGCATAGACAAACTGAGGCAAAATTGAAATAGCAAGAACAATAAAGAGAAGAAACAATTTGAAGCCTGTGGCATAATCTTGTAAGAGTGAAGGGAGATTTTCCATTAACCCTAACATACTTTGAATCAGAAACTTTAAACTTCTCTTTGGAGTCAGATTAAAAATTGAGATGAATAAAGAATGAAGCATCATAAAACTTTTTTCTTTAGGGCTTCTTTTTTCATAAAAGCTATATAATAGCAGAGATAATGATAGTGACCGCCAGGCATTACAATATAAAGAAGAGGAATACTGTGGAAGAGTGGAGGATTTATTATTACTTGGCAAGGGATTTGGTGGCAGAGTAGCTTGATTTGCAAATTTTGAGCATTACAGTTGGATTCATTGTTGAAGTTAGTAAAACTAATGTATTTGCCTTATCAATTTGCCTTGTATTGCAGATTGCATGTTTGATTAAAATCCTGCTTTGTGTTATTTTGCCTGATCATGGAAATGATTTCTTTCATAACTGGAAACAGGATGTCTTAAAGAAATTAAAATTGTAAATATAGAATATAGAATGGAATGTAATACTTTTAATGATGTCATGTTGGTTATTTTACTTAAAAGTTATAGTTGAGTGTTTGCGCTTAATCAAGCTAAAAGCTGTGACTTTAAAAAGAGAATAGAAAGTATGTAGAGAAAATTACGAATGTATTAAATCCTGTTAATTTTGAGTGCATATCCGTCTGTCTGTTTTCAAGAGTTTTAGCATTCAGCATAGGATTGTGTTATCTATGAAAAGATAAAAAAAATAATGGTGAGCATATGCAGAAAGCAAAATCTTAAATTTAGGGGTCTTTTAATTTAGCATTTTCAGCCAAGTTTGTCAGACTTTGAGGATTTTGTTCAATTTATTCCAATCGTTTTGACCTGTGGACCTCTGAAATTTTTCCAGTGCAGTCCAGCACCAGCCTAGGAAAGTTAAGGGTTTTTTGATGGTATTCTTCTTCTTTTCTTAGTTTGCTCTTGTGGAACCACTAGACGTATCCCTGGTAGAAAACCAGACTGTAAATAGAAATAAAACTCTCGCCATTGTTTTAGTGCTACAAAATCAGTGTGTCCATGTATTGACATTTAGGGTGATATAATAGTTAGCCTAAAAAAAGGTAATTTTAGGTATCTGTGTAGAAAGAAGCATTTAGCTGCACTGTGTGTAATCACACAAATAGTAGAAATTAACCAAGCAATGGATTAAAGGTCAAAATAAATGAAATGCCCATTTGGAATGGACAGAATGAAAACTTTTGTGCTGTTTCAGTTCTCCAAATAACTTTGTGTGCATTTCACAGCCAGTTTGTCTTTGGCAGGGTAAGTAGATTAAAATTATATATTCTGATGTAGTAATGGAGATTCCTGCTATTTGATGTGGTTTTTAATTTGGAAAGTGATTGTCTGAATAGAGTAATTCTTGCTGAACAGATCTACCCACTGATACAATTCTCATCATACATCATTTGCTCCTACTGTCTAGTGAGAGTCCAGGCCATTCATTTTAGTATGAAGAAAAAGTTTTTATTAGTTCGTGTTCCTATCAGTGCTGCAAAGCGAAAACCACTCTGATGTGATGAGTCTTTTCTGGCCAGCACATTCCTAACAGAATTTTTAATTAAGTTCCATTTGCTGAGCTAAATTGAGTAGAGTCACTCAGGTATAGCTGAAGACATAATTTGGCTGGAGGAATCTTCTGCTGATGGCAATCAATGATCCAGCAAGACCTGAAAAAACAGACAAGGTAATAATTAAAAAAACCTAAAATCTAGTTACCAGTGAAGTGAGTCACTAAATGGCAACCCAAAAAAAGGAGTAGAACTGAGGAGCGTGGATTTAGTGCCTTCATGAAATGATCTTGAATTTCCAGATACCTTAAACCCCTTGGAGATCCAAACATGCTGTAGCAAGATAAAGTATTACTGAAATATACATACTGATCACATTCTCTGGTTGCGTGGAGTCCGATATACAGGTCTGTGTAGGTTGTGCTCTTGCATATAAGTGCTTTTGAAATCCATGGAAAGTACTGAGGGCTGGCTGCACAGCTGCTCCTGGGCCAGATGCAGCTGAAGCATGTGGGCTTAGGCTGATGGGGTTGCACTGTGCATGAACTTAGAGACCCTGAGATATGAGGGAGTCGCTCTACAGGTGCAGACAATCCCTAGAAGTGAGTAATCCGTGCACATTTGTCTCTGGGATAATTTTGATAAAATATGTCAGCCTGTTGCTGAGGAAATATTTTTTTTTCAGTTCTGCAGTTCTGTGTGTGCATATGTGTGTGTTTGTGTAAATTATGCCACCCACACATGTAAATATAGAATGAAAATGTGTTGATGCTCTTGTAGAGTGGGTAGATGCAGTTTCCAGAGATTGGAAATGACATCTAAGTATTCTTCTTGATTTTTTTTTTTTTTTTTAATTGTGGTTTTCCTGTTTTGTTTCGTTTTGGGGGATTTTGTTTCCTGGACACAGAATTGGTGCGGTTGAAAGGGACCTCTAGAGATCTCATGGTCCATGTGCTGATCAGGTGAGGACACCTAGGGCCAGTTGCCCAGGACTGTGTTTTTGAGTATCTGTAAGAGGGAGGATTCTGGATACTCCCTGGGTAACCTGTGCCAGTGCTTCGTCACTGTCACAAGTGAAAATATGTATCCTCATCTTCCTATGTTTCAACTAGTGCCCATTACCTCTGGTTCTGTTGCTAGCCACCAGTGAAAAGAAGCCCAGCTCATTTGTCTTTGGACCCTCCCTTCAGCTATTACATTCATAAGATGGCCCCTGAGTGCTCCAGGTGTGTCACCTACAAACTTGCTGAAGGTACAGTCTGCCCCATCATCCAGGTCATTAATGAAGATCTTAAACAGGATCCAGTACTGACCCCTGTGGCCCACTGCTAATCACTGGCATCCAACTAGAATTTGTCTCACTGATAACCAGCCTCTGGGCCTGGACAGTTTTCAATCCACCTCACTGTCTGCTCATCCATTCCCTGTATCAACAGCTCCTCTATGAAGATCTTAACAGGAGGCAGCATCAAAGGCTTTACTGGAGTCCAGGTAGAAAATATCCACTGTTCTTCCCTCATCTACCAGGTCAGGTAGATCTACTTCATCTTAGAAGTTTGTCAAGTTGGTCAGGCATGACTTTTCTCCTGGTTGTCTACTCATGATGATTTTCTTATCCTTAATGTGCCTAGGATTAACTGCTCTATCAACTTCCCAGGAACTGAGGTGAAATTGGTGGGCCTGTAGTTCCCTGGATGATTTGATGAGGGACACATAATTCCTCAGATGTGAAACCATTAGGAACTTGGACAAATACTCAAAGAATTCTTGGTGCTGTCCCCACTTCTGGGAGAGATATGCTTGCTGGTTTTCTCTTCTTGTCTGGTGTTTCTCTGTAAACACACCGGCACATGCACAAGTGTGCACAGACACCTCCCATACATTTCTCTTTGTATGTGTGTTGGTGCTGGCTGAAAAGCACTATCTCCACCAATCTAGAATGTAAATGATATGTTGTGTCTCCCAGGAAAATCAGCAGTCTACTCTTTCTCTCACATGAAGCCTAACATGACAGGGTGTGATACAGCAGAATTTAAGATGATGCTGTATTTATGTACTAAAAGCCAATTTGCTGATCCAAATTTTAGCTCTTCTGGCCTTAATTTTAGGCAGGTACACTCTTGCAGGGTGGCCAAACGTTGTACTTAAACTGTTTGTTTAAGATAATAATTCAATGGCTTTTTTTCCATTTTGATTTGAATGTGTTCAAGGAGTTTAAACATTGCACTAAGTATCAGATGGTGAATGACTGAGGTACATGATGACAAATTCCTTTGCTCCAATGATTATTTTACCCACCTAGAGTGTGAATGTCCATGTGCAATAAATGTTAACTGTGTATAGCATTGGAGTCTTCAGCTGAGATGTGCTGGCACTGGAATTCTCATTGACTCCTTATTCCTAAGAAATTAGCGTGGACCTTTTCACAGGTCATCTGCATATGGCAAATACCCATAGTACACATTATTTTGAAAGCTGAGTAAGTTGCTGAGCTGTGTCTGGTCATACAAGATTTACATGAGATCAGGAGGTGTCATACAGCCTGGCATAGCCAGATGGAATGTGGTGTCTGTAGCTATGAAAAGAGAACAGGAGCTTAGGAAGACAAGTAGCCATGTTTGGGAACTGGGGAGAGCTTTCTGTAATAGTACTCTTCTGGCTTTCAGCAGCAGGACAGTAGAGTGTCTGCTGCCTTGTGGATTTGAACAGCCAGCTGGAGGTTTTGCTTTTTACCCAAAGCTTTTATTAAATCTCAATAACTGCAGAGTAAATAAAGCAGCGTCCAAAGACAACATGCACGTGCTAAAATTTGTCTTGATGGAATTGGATGAAATCATTAGAATGGATAAGTTTGTTTACTGAAATAGATTTTTTGTTGAAATATTCTCTGAAGTCCCCTTTGTGAAACTCAGTGAGCTTTGACAAAAAGTGTGTTGATATTCTTAAAACAAAAGTTATTCACTTGTAATTTAGCATGACATTTCAAGGATCAGCTTGGCAAGACTAAACAAACAAAACTGGTTTTTCTGGGTTTCCTTTTCCTTTCACATCAACCTGCACATCCACACAGACCCTCGTGCAAACAGATGATAGAGACCAGTGAGCTAGGAAATGCATGAAACTAGTTAAGGTACAGCATACCAGTGGAGCCTACTAAACAGGCTTCATAAGAATCAGGCTATAGCAAGGACACAGTCTTGCTCTTCATCTGTATTTGCTTTTCCTCTTAGCCCTGCTCTCTCTTTTCTTTCATTTCTGAATTTCACCTACCTCAGCTCTATTTCCATTCCCAGCACCTGCTGCCACATTTCTCTCCTCTCCATATTTGAGACTGGGGGAGATTCCCTGCCCCTTCCTAGTCTGGGGGAAGGATCTGAAGAGAAGACCCTGAGGCAGACTTCAGCTATTTGTTTCCATAGATACCCAAAAGTATCTTTCATGTTACCCATCTGTGGCTGTTACAGCCCACTGCAGAAGCCAACAAGCCATGAAATAGGGGAGTCTGTGGGATGATATATTCCATGACTCTACCAAACAGTTCCAAAATAAACACAAAAATACTGTGGAGAGGGAAAAATCCCACCACATATAAGTAAATGTGAAAAAATACATCCTTTTTAGTTCATTTTGATGAACAAGTAATAGATGAAGCATTTGGATGGAACTGGAAGTTTCAATGATCAGAAACAAAACTACCACCAAGCAGCCGTACAGAATGAGGCTTGAGGCTGTCTAACCCCATCTGGCGTCTAGTTGCTAGTTGGTGACAGTGAAGAAATATGGGATCACAGAAATATAAAATGTTTTTCCAGCTTGTTCTTCCAGCTCTCAGTGATCTGCAGTTCAGGGAGTTCTTAAACAGAAGTTTATGCCTTTGTAATTGTAAAAAAAAAGTTGGTAGAATAATTTCCATAACTTAGTTCAGATAATTTTAAAAGTTTTTGTATATGAAAAATAAAATTTCAGGATATCCTGGGACATAAGGATTCAGCAGCTTAGTGGGGGTTGAAGAAGGTAAAATTACTTGGCTTTTTTGAACTTGCCTCTTGGTGATTAATTTTAAGTTCCTTGGTCCTGTATTAAAAGAGACACTGAGAAAATCCCTGCTCATTTTCTCAATGCCATTTGGGATTTTATTCTTCTGATTTGTCTGTGACTGTATAAAAAGGCAATCTATGTTTTGAAGATTCAGCATACCTAACCTGTCACAGAACATGGGCTTGTTTGGGTAGTTATTTGAACTATGTTTATTTTAGAGCATTGCAGAAATGCAGTGCCATAACCTGTTGTTGCATTTCCACAGAGATTTCTGGGCCGTGATTCGGGATTTATTCTCTGCTTTAAAAAACTGCAAGGCTTCACAGTGGGCTGGTTTATTGGATGTTTGATGGGTTTGGAGAAATTTTTGAAATAATACTCTAGTCAATGCTAGAGCATATTCTAGATATTATTTTTCTCATTCCATTCTTAAGATTTCAACTTGGTGAACAAACATCCTGTATAAAATTAATTGTAAGTAAGGGGGTTACAGTAAGATGAACATACCATCTTAGGAAGATTATTCTCTGACAAGTAAAGGAAATTACAAAATTCTTATATTTTATATCAGATTAATATGATGGCAAGGAGATCCTTTCACTGAATAGAGGTTATGAAATTAGCTATCTCATAGTGAAGAAGCTTCTGATTCATTTGCAGATTTGGGATTTTTTCTCTTCGGGAAGGCTGATAATTGGAAATACTACCTGCATGTTCTCTGGCCAAAGCGTAAATCAAAGTCTTTAAAGAAATTCTAGATCTGTTGTAAAATTGGATCCATGCAGATTGTGATTTATGAAAGCCAATGGGGAAGAATTGAGTCTTTACCTGAAATGATCACGACCTTCATCAGGAAAGAAAGGCAATGGGATTCTTTCTAATTAAGCCACAACATAGCCAAGGTCCTACCGTTCCTGACTTGGGGCTGACAGTCAAGGTGATTGGCCCCTCCTGCCCAGATCATTCAGGTCTTCAGAGCGCTTGGTCTTGTGTACAGCTCTATGCCCTTCACAACTTGCAGGTGATGATCTGGGAGTGCAGGTGTTGATTACTGACCTTTGGACATAGGAATAAATGGGAGCAGTCTGGCTGCATTCATTTCCCAAGGGATGTTCCTAGAAGGTGATGCTTAAGTCTTTTAGGAGCCATTAGACTTACCTTGTTTTCACTCATCAAACTGAAAGCTGTGATTTTATTTACACCATGGCATTGTGCCTGTGTATATGCCTTTATGGTTTATTTCATCCTCATAATTTTATATCATACTTTTCTTTCTCCTTTTTCATCAAGTCTCTGTTGATGCTAATGAATGTTTCTTTACTCAAAACTACTTGGTAACCTCTGTTGCTGCCAAGATTTGCTTTTAGCTTCTGATTTCTGTTCCTGATGTACTTTCTTGAAGTCTTTTTGTATGGTGTGACTGTCAAAGACAGCTCATCTTTTTCAAGCACCATTGGAAGTCTGTGAGGTCAGGCTGCAGGCTAATTGAATGTTTTATCTTGGTGAGTTCTCAGCCTGAATTCATCTAATCGGATATTTTTCTTTCGAAGCCTTTCCTTTCCTTTCTAATATTTTGGAGGCACCCTCTCTTCCAAGGGTTTGCCTGCTGAGGGTCTCCTGTCATTAACTCTTTCTGGAAAAAGAAAAGTTCTCCACATGGAGGGAATCTGCTATGCAGTTTTTCTCCATATCCTACACAGCATCATTCATAATATTCTGTTCAGCCACTAATGCACTTAGTACGTGTTTAAAAATATAGATGCACAAGCTCAAAGCCTGGAACTGTAATTTATATTACTCTTCTTAAAAAGAAAGAGAATGCTCTCACAGGTCTTTCCCAACTACTTATGCAAAGTTAGAATTCTGAAAACTAAAGGCTGTAATTTTTTTGTGTTGGCAAATATTTGATTAGAAGCTGGTACTGGGAACTTTTTCCTCCTGTGCCTAGCTCAGAGATATGAACATCATTAGGTTTTGATGAGATTTCTTTTTAGACCCCAGGTAATAATGTGTTTGTTTATGTATTTTAAATCTGTTTTATAATAACTCCCTCTTGTTTTTATCTCATCCATCACTGTTGCTTTTTCTTGAGCCTTCTCCTTGTCTCAGCGTTTAAATACAGCCACTGTGCTTTTTATCCTGTATTTTTAAATCAGCTAGTCTTTTAGCTTCAACTCATTTGAATCAGACATGTTGTCTCAACTGGAAACAAATAGTGTCATGTTGAGTCAATATATATGAAATATCATATTATTCCACTAGCTCAAATATCATTTTCTGCCTTTGTAGTGGAGTTTGTGAAATGTAATGCATGTGCAAAGGAGGGAAAATAGATGTCTTTGTTCTTATTGAGAGTGGTCATATTTGAACGGGATGATTCCTCTCTACCAGAGCTGGAAGCCTGCTTCTGTGTCTGTCCAACTAAACCTCTTCAGATCCTCTGTCTTCAACTCATGGAGAGTGAAGAGTTATTTTCTCAAAGTTTACATAATTGAATAAAACCACATGTACTCCTGGGAAGTCAGGAGGGAATGGAATGCTTACGTATGAGAGGTGGTAAAAGCCACATGGTCTCTCCCTGAACTTGTGGCCTGGACCATCCTCTACCAGGAAGATCTTCTGTTGGGGCTGATTTCCAGGAACCTTCTGCCTGGTAAATCATACCATGGGAGAGCCATAGAAATTAAATGTGGGATCATGTTGTCATTTTTTTGTTAGGAAATATTTACATTCTTAAAAATCAGTTCAATACTGAACTAGCTTAGATGAAAATCTGAATGACCTGTACTTGTTTACATCCTTGTTTCAATGTGCAGTGGATCAGGGGTTATGGAAATGATTGAGGAACTCTGCTCCTTCATGGTGAACAATTTCTCTATAGCCACGCTCCAGCAGATGTCTTCAGCTAGAGTGTGTCTGTGTTTGCAAGTAGCACTATGCACTTATCTTGACATTTGTTCCTGTGGAGGAGCCAACTGGGTTGGGTGCTCAGCTGTCAGATTTCTCTATGGCTTTGCAGACATTTGTGTATTGTTGCTGGTAGAAACATTTTGAATGGTTTTAAGCTACTCAAAAATTTTGCCTTCATCTTAACTTTTGAGCAATTGGATTGCAGACATGAAATACTAAGAAAGAACTGAGAGGAGTTCTCATCTGTTCTTGTATTTATGAGATTTAAGATGTCAAAATACTATAACCAACAAAATATTTTACTCTATATTAATGAAAGTGCTTTCTTTACCTCATTAACAGGGCAGCTGAATTATTTCCTCTTCCCATGCAGTTCTAGATATTTCTTTGTTGTTAATGTACTTTCATCAGTGTTTCTAATCATCCTAAGCCATTCCTGTAAATACTGCCTTTAGCCATGTTGTCTATTTGATGGTTCTTAATTCATGGTTCCTTAACTTTTCACAACTTTTTCTTAGGATAGCTTTCCATGAAAGCTGTGACTCTTACACACTGTTCTCAGTCATATATATGCATGCATATATATATATATATATATATATACACACACACACATTATCTAAGGAAGATATCGAGAAAAAGAAGGTTTTACAGTGCTTCCACTCTTTCTTAACCCTGAATAACTGGTTTGGTAGGAATATCTATAGGAGGAATTCTATACTGCCAGCAGCGCCAAAAAAAAAAAATTCTTTTGCTTACTTCCCCTGCAGTTTAATTATCTATCAATGTGGATACAAATATTGCTGCTAGCAAGAATTTCTCTTACTTCTTTCCAGTCCTGTGAGATATTTTTCTCTCTCATGGAAGATATTAGTAGAGTTCTATAAGCTATGAACACCTGTGACCTTGCAAAGATTTGTTTATAGTACAGTAGAAAAAAATATTTTGACAATGGATGTTTTAGGATTTTAGCCAATCACCCCAAGGGGTGGCTGATCCTTTGTCCAATTAGACTATGAAGAAAAAAGTCTGTAAAAGAGTTGTAAAATAATTAAATAAATCAATCTTGCTGCACAATGCCTGCCTGTTGGATCTCTCTTCTCCTCCTTACCACTGCGGGACACAGTGATATATCAGATACATAGTATTTTAAACTTGGATGGAGAGTTTAAGGCTGCTTTTGTCATGGGCAGGCAGATGCACATTTCAGATTACCTCAGTTATATGCCTGCCTCTCATGAGCTGTTTTTTATAGATACAGAAACCTCACACATCTCCAGAACAGATTTTAAGCCTGGTTTGACTTCAGTAGTCTGACAGATTTTGCTAAACCTACAGTAAACAGGAATCTTTGGAGCTGCTTTGTAAGTAGATAATTCACTTGATTGATTCAGTACACTGATTCTTAACCTGTAGCATCAGAATGGGACTTAGAGATTGTCAGCAGTGTGAGCCTCTTCTGCGTTTACTGTGAGGAGCTTTAGGGCCTAATACAAATTGTTTCCTGAAGGAAGAGAGCACTTATGAAACTCTGAGAATAAGTGATTTAGAAAAACAGTCTGAATTACTGCGAATGTGTTTTGAGAAGTCTTCTATTCAAATACTGATTGACCAGGGATACCAAGTTCATTAAGCTGGTTTGGTTTAAAACCATTGCGTAATAAGAGAACGTGCTGTTGACATGAATTGATGGAGTTCAAGTTTGTGCAAAGGAAAGTAAAAGCAGTTTTACTGGAACCACTGTTTTGCATCTTCCCTCGTGTTTGGTAGTAGCTTAAAAATGTATTGTATCAGTTATGTTGTAACCAGGCCAGAATACAGACTCCCTGGTATCTGACTGAGAATTGAAATGTCCAAGATGCATTTCTGTATAGATGCACTGACCTCATCTGTTAACAGATATTTCAGGATCTGCCTGATTTTTTTTTAAATTTTTTTGAAAAATTGAAAGGATTGATTTTTTTCTTTCTCCCCTTGAGAACTTTACAATTTTGCATGTAAAAACAGGTAATCAAAGCAGAGCCACATTGCATCAACTACCAGAATCGTGATTTCTGCTCTTGTTTCTTTGCCACTCTTTGCATTCTCCGAAAGAGGAACCTAGATGTAAACTAGTAAGACTAGTCTCTGAAGACAAGAAAGCAACAGGGCTGAAAAATCTCCTCTCCAGGCAGAGGGCTTGGAGTGGCTGCTACCACCACCATGCTACTGCTGCTGACAGCAAAGCAAAATTTTACCAATTCTGGCTCTACAAAGGTGCATATTTGCTAAGAAAATTTTAGGGCACTGTGAATCCAAAGAAAGTCCATACTATTTGGGTGTAGATTGCGTAGGTGATCTGTATAAATTTACCTGCTTTTGCACTTAAAGATGGCAGAATAAAAATACATGACAAGCCAATTCTTGGTTTGAGCAGTCTCTTCTAGAAGAGCATGTAAGTCATTGGAACTGGAATCATTGCTGTAGCTCCCTATGAATAATTGTTTTGTTCAAAAGGCCTACAGTGTATTGTTCAGCTACTTTTTAGTTTGAAATTCATCATAAAATATTAACTGCAACTATCAGAGGTAAATGTCACAATTTTGTGAGATACTCAGTTTTATTCCACACCACCAACATGGGATGTTGTGATTTTGAAGCAGAAAACTGTCCATTGTGGTAATCTGGATTTGTAATGATAAACTTAATCAGAGGGATTCAAGGTTTGTTTTTCAATTCAATTTCAATTAAAAACCAAATCAATTTAAAATATGAGGTTTGAGGCTTTTGTTTTTCAAATATTTGGAAAAACTCATTGACTTGCTATGGCACCAGCTGGCTCGTGTATGCCATTGATGTAGAACCAGCTGCATTTGGATGCAGAACCAAATGATGCACTGCATTCCTTCTATATGCCTCTTCAGGGAAACATTAGGATGATCATTGTATCTTGTTGTATTTAACTAAAAGTGCTGTTTGAGGGCTGATTAGTCTGCTGTTGCCTTGTAACTGGGGTAAACTTAAAAGCTTATGCTGTGTCACTGCCAAATGAACTGGACTAACTTCAGTAGCCTTACTCCCCTGGCTGCCCTTCAGGTTCCACATGGATGCAGAACTGTTTTCACTGACAGTGGCATTTTCTGTTTTAAAACTGTATTTGCACTTCTCCAGCTTATATTGGGTTTGTCAGCTGCCATATAGGTGTCTTTCCTATTCTGCACAGGAATATACAATATAAATTCCCATGCCTTTGTTTCTTTCTTTGAAGTTATTGACCTTATGTTCATTGTCATCTGATGTTTCAGTACACTTTTTACAGTCCCCAGTGTGTGCCTAGTTTGTTGAAGGCCTGTGCTTGCCTGCTTGATTCCTTCATTCTTTAATTTAAATCCCAGAGTAGATCCTTGACCATCTTTGCATTAGTCTTACTCTTTCTTTTAATAAAAAAGCTGTCACAGAATATCCTGAGTTGGAAGGGACCCACAAGGATCACCAAGTCCAACTCCTGGCCCTGCACAGGACATCCCCAGAAGTCACACCATGTGCCTGAGAGCATTCTCCAAATGGTTCTTGGACTCTGTCAGGCTGGTGCTGTGACCACTCCCAGGGAGCCTGTTCAGTGCCTGACCATCCTCTAGGTAAAAAAGCTTTTCCCAATATCTGACCTAAACCTCCCTGGACACAACTTCATGCCATTTGGTAAGGAATGTCCATTCTTTCTTCCTTAGTATGGTGGGACTTGCTTGATCTTCTGCCTGATTTAGCCTAATAGCTCCATAATGAAGTCATGTCCAAAATATTACAGACAAATTTTCCTTTTTCCTATATATAATTTATATTTTTCCCTGGGAACTTATTGAGATTCTCTAATAATAGTGGAAAATGTTGATGATAGCTAACCTTGTGGTGGAGAGTGAGACTTAACCTTTAACGAGTTAAAATTCTACATGCAACTCTGGTTCCACCCAAAGCTGTTATTTTTGAATTCAACTGTAAAGCTGTTTTGCAACTTGTGGAGATTTTTTGCCCATATTTTGATTGGTTTTGAATTTGCTGCTGAACATTGAATTGCTGCATTGGCACCAAAAATAAAGTGCTCACAGGGCTTGCATGCTTGTTTTTTAAATTTATACCCTAGACTTGCTTTTCAGGTTTGATCTGATGTTGTCATTATTTAAAGTAGCCATGTCCTGACCTTCAGGTGCCCCTGCATTTTGTGGGAAAGAAGGTGGTTGCAAGTCCCAGGTTTAATAGAAAACGACACACTCAGTGTAACTATTCCAACTTGATAATATTTTGGTCTCTGAGCTTTTCTTTTGTGATGGAAATGTTTCCAATTCGCATCATTTGCATTAAAGAATGAAAGAAATCATTATAACACTTTAGGAACCATTAAAATTTTTTCTTTATAGTTTAGAAGAGCTGTACATATACTCTCCTAAGCTGGGCATCAGCAATTTATGTTCGTGTTATTTTTAGAAGGCTAATACAAGGAATACATGCATCTTTAAGTAATTTTGAAACCAAGGAAGTCTGTAGTTTCGAATACATTTTAATTGTATCAGTTGGGAATAATTTTAAATAAGATTCTGACATAATGATAAAGTTCACAGAGTTTACATTGTCATAGTATGCATCTTTCCATCTGGATATCCTCTTTCAAAGCAGCCACGTGCTCTTACCCATTTAACTGGAGCACAGCTGATGCAGGCTAATTACTTTTTCCTCCTTTTCATTGTATCACTCTGCTTTTTCTGCTGATTTCAGCTGGAGTTGGAGGTCAGTCTATTTAAAGAGCCCACACTTTTATCTTGATGTCTCTTGTGAAGCATTGTATAATTTGGCTACTCCTGGGGATCTTTGTGATGAGGGTACATAATTTACTGACCATCTGCCTGCCTTTTCCTTTTCCTTTCATTACATATGCAGAGAGGAAAAACTGTTAAAGAAGGGGGTCACGTAATACATATATAGAACTTGGTTGCTGACCAAGTTACATACTGTGTTTGTCATTCAGAAATCCTCTTTCTGCCAGAAGTTGGTGTTATATGAAATTCAAAGGAGGACTGGTCTGTGGCACATAGTACTGAAGAGAAATGTTTATCAAGGGTTTGCTTATTTTAAAAGCAGTTGGTTGAGCTTTTTCATAACATTATTGTTGATTTCCTCACAACTTTATATTGCCTTCAGACTGTATTCAAAATCACAAGCTACCCCTTACTTTGTGACCAGCATTCTTGTATGACAGCTCTGGGGGTTCTCGTTCTTCCCCAGCAGGGAGCTATTGAAAGTCCTGAATGACCAGGCTGGAAGGGCTCAAGTTAGTTTTAGTTGGGCATGGTATGTATATTTGAATATGACAAAGTGGAGAGCAAGACAAGATGGAACAGACACTAATGTAGAATCAAAATGAGTTCGTAGCTAAAAAACAGTAGCATGGAAACTTTAATACAGCTTGGAGAGCAGCAGAGCGTGGCCTCAAGAGAAGCCTAGGGAAGAGACTTTCGGATCTGAGATTATTTTAAAGGACATGTCTGGCTGTGAGGAAAGAAAATTTTGTTCATTTGACTTCTTTATGAATGCTTTAAAATAGTTGCATCAAAGCTTCCTGACTCTAGAGAACTCTAGAAGCCACTGTTCTAGAGAACAAGTCCTTTGAGGAATGGCTGAAGGGAATGGGTTTGCTTAGCCTGGAAAGAAAGGGGCTCAGAGACCTCAGGTTATACCAGGAGAGGTGTAGGTCAGATATTAGGAAAACATTCTTCACCAAAGTGGTTATTGAGCAGTGGAATAGGCTGCTCAGGGAAGTGGTTGAGTCACCATTCCTGGAGGTATTTAAAAGTTCTTTAGATGTGGTGCTTAGTAATATGGTTTAGTGGTGGACTTGGCAGTGCTGGGTTAATGGTTTGACTTGGTGATATTTAAGGTATTTTCCAAACTAGATCATGCTATGCTTCTATCCTATTTTCATTCTCAGTGGAATAATCTTACAGGACCCAAATCTTGGCACATAGTTCAGTGGGATCATACTTTACTGAGGTTTATACCTGGATGGCTGCTCTCGCTGTTGGTCCTTTTTGCCAAAGTGTCAATACCTCCACTTGGTCATGGTGTGTCTGCAGAGTGATGTTTCATGCAGCAGATTACAGTAGGTATAGGTGTGATGGACATACTCTTAGCCATCACTTCTAAAAGTGATCTCTTAAACTTTTCAGGGACCTTTTATCTGATTTCACAAATAGCAGTTTTATTCTAAAAATATATGTATGAAAATTCAGATCTAAAGTAGTGCTTTTGCACAAGCTTTTTGTGGTGAATTTTTGTCCCCAGTTTCTCGCCATGCTGTTGTGTGTGTTTATAAATACTTAGCGATGAGTTCTTAGAGGCAGAAAATACATCTTTTTTATTTGCAGAGAATAGTAAGAGTCTCTAGGTGTCATTGCAATAAAATAATCATACTGATGGGTCTCTGAGTAGTAGTAAGTGTGATATAGTTGAAATGATCTAGTAACTTACCTTGGAGTGAAAGTTGCTTATTTGGTGGTACAGAGAAAAGCGAGCAAAACATACTTGGTTATTTTTTGTTATCTTTTGCTTAGAGAAAATATTAAACATGGCTCGTCACTTAACTTGGCTGGGGCTATCTTCATGAAGCTTTTTTTATATTTTATAACCAATTATCTTGCAATATGGAGTGTTTTGATTAAGACATGCTTTTTAAAGATCAGCATTCATGGCACATGCAGTGAAGAGCAATTTAAAATTAAAAGGTTGCTTTAGACTTTTAAGAGCACCTGGATCTTATTTTAGAAGCAATTGTAACTCTGGGCCAGCACCTTGTAGAGCAATTTAAATTATTCTTTTTTACTATTTTATTTGAGTACTTGGTAAGGAATTGATTTGAACACCACGGTGCTGAGCTCTTCAGATTTTGAAGTAGTTCCAATTCCCGGTCACATTTAGCTGCAGATATGATCTTCTCTTGGTTCTACAAATGCAGACATCTTAAGAATATCACCCAGACAAAGAAGTGAATCTAGACTCCTTTGATTTATCAAGCATTTCAGTTCATATATTTTTCTCTTTTTTGCTTACACATGGGAGAACTATGGTCAACTATGGTTCTTAGGTCAACAGGAAGACACTTAAAAGTTGCAAAAAAAAAAAACCAAACCAGACATAAAGTTGCCAATTGTACCATATCTATTCAGTATCTGAAGAAAATCTTTTCATCAGTAACACATTCATAAGCACTGCACTACATTCAGTGTATTGGTTTATGCAGGGTAAAGGGGCATGGGAAGAAGAAACAATCCTTTAGTTATATTCAATACTCCATTTGGGAGTATGGTCTGCCCTGTGCCCCATGTGAGACAGAAGACCTGTGGGAATGAGGTGAAGGGAAGGAAGGAATCATCATGTAATGAAGGCTGATCATTATTCATAGGCAAAAAGACAAACTGTGGCTGCACAGGTGGTCTCCGTTCTGGAAGTTACTACTCTGAGCACTTGGCTTTGAACCACAAGTCTTCACCCCAGTGATGTTTTTGGAAAGCACTATACAAATAGAGGGATATAATTGTGCTTTACTTATATGAAGTGACACAAGACAGCTGTGTCTTTTCTTAGCTTTATTTTCAAAAGTATGATAACATCAAGATCCATTCTCAGCAAGGTGTAGTAGCTCTCCTAAATACAGGGATTAGGGATTTTTGCTCCTGCTCTCCGTAGGGCACTCAGCCCCTTATAGGCAAACACAGTTGGGCTTGTGAGCAGGTGGGCCTACAGAAGTGTGTCGTTAAGTCCCTGGAACCACCAGTGAGAACCTTTGCAGTACAGTAGCTGCAATACGAGAAGCTGCCAATAGGCAGCTCATGGTAACAGATTGCAACTAACTGTGGTGGTGCTCGGAGGTGGTGTGGGGAGGTGTACACCAGTATAGAAAGGCTTTATAAACTGGAACCATGAAACCGTGAGGATGGCGCTAAACAGCATCACCATCTCCCTGTACAGGGTGGGTTTCTTGTAAGAGGCTGGAGGAAGCTGATGATTTTTTATAAAACTCTCAGAGTATTTTTGCCTTTGGGTTGAGATAAATAAATCATAAGATACATTAGAGATTTCACTGGAGTGTGGAGGAGGAGAATGTAAAGTCTGAATATTTTGTTTTCTGTCTGAATCGCTAATGTGCCCAGTCAGTTTAATTAGAATAATTAGTCATGAAATATATAATTGGTGTGAATCTTCCTGCAGATTATATAGAGAGCTTTTGAAGAGGAATGTGGTTATTTGATACTGATCCTACAAACATTTATGCATGCTCTTAGCTCAGTGTGCAGGAATCAGTGTCATCCCATTGAGTGTGGAAAGGAAGCTTTCCTTTAGCTAAGGAGCTTTCTGAAATTCAGCCTCACCAGTGGGCAGCATTTTTTTGTGGCAAGTCCAGTGTTTTAGGGATGCTTTCAGTAAGGGACTGCTTTCACCCTTAAGCAACCACTAGTTCTTGAAGGACAGTAACTGAATGATCATAGTGGTCATTCATAGTTACTGTCCTTCAAGGTGATAGCATGTCCTCTGTGGCTCTGTTTGTGTCCTGGTCTCTAAAGGGTTGCTTCTCCTGTGCCCTCTCTGTGAGGTTATTTTGGCACCACTGTGTTGCAGCCTGCTGTGGAAAAACGACCCAGCTGTAGTAACCATGAGGTAGAGTGTGTTGTTGCTTTCTTGTGGACTGTGCTGGATCATTTCCTAGAGCTTGTGGCTGTGCACACGCCTTTTGAAGCTTGTGAAAAGGGAGGATGGGAAGTAGATGGTGCTATGTGGATGAATGGGCCTGGGGTGGGTCAGGCTTGCCTGATTTAGGTAGCTTTGGTTTTCCCTGTGAAAAAACCTGAAAAATTTGAGCAATTGTAAATATTGACAAGTGCTACTCTTTGATCCCCTTTTTCCTCCCCAGAAGAGTGGTTTGGTTTTTGCTCAGGTTTTGGGGGCTTTTTGTTTGTTTGTTTTGTTTTGTTTTTTATAATAGGTTTTTTTTTTGGTTATTTCATTGTGGTTTATCATTTAAGTGCCTAGTGGTACAAGTTTTAGGTTCTTCCAGTTTTTTGAGAAAGTAACATCAAGAGTCTTGTTTTCCTTTCCTTATTTGTCTCTTATGTCAAAATTATTTCTTACCCTGAGACTATATGACAGGTAGTAAATACAGTGCTGAAGAAGGTCCTGCAAATGTATTTAGGCAGACCTGCTATATGCTTAAGATTTTCTTCTTGTAGCATACACTGATGTGCTTTGGTGTAGTTTGATAGTCTAAATGACTGTAAAAGTAGATTCTGTACTGTTTAACTGTGTAAGAAAGCTTACAGTTTTCATTATTCTTGGCCAGAAAAAAGAATAGAAAGCTTATGGAGTTTTTTATTAATTTCATGGTACTTTGGTTAATTTCACATCTCTTTTTTGGCGTGCAGTACAGAGTGTAACATAAAAATATGTGATTCAGCAAAAGCTGTGGAAAGATTTCTGTTATTGTGGTGTACAGGACTGCAGATACTGCAAAAAAGACAGAAATAAAAAGAATGTAATATGGTGTATCTGCAGGGTAGGACTGTCACCTCGTGGCCTTACTTACTGGTTCACAGAATTAACTGTGGTGTTCCCTTGAGTATTCTGTGAGTACTGGAAAACTTGGTGAAGATATATCAGATACCCTTTCCTATCCAGAAAAGCAGAGACCATCCACTGTTTGATAAAGTTGCATGTCTTCTTCGCCATTATCAGGAACCCAGTCCCTGATGACCTTCTCATTAGCTCAACTCAGGACCTGTTATTTCCCAAAGGCTGATCGTGCCTATTTGGTGTTTGGTATCTCTTGTTGCTCCCGTGCATCACTCAGTGCACCAAAGCCATCCTTGCCTTTGAGCCTCGGTCCTGCTTCCAGTGCCAGTGACACCTTGAGCAGCACTAGGAGCAGTAATTTGGATCTAAAATAACTACCTGAAGCACTCTGTAGATAGACAGAATTGCAAAGCACAGTCTCTCCTTACTCTATCATAGAAAAAACCAAAACAGATTCCATTTTACGTGTCCTTCTACCATGACATTTTTACCATTAACTATGGATTCATAACTTATATAGAGAAAATGTTCCTGAATTGTTGTGCTGTCTTCTGGTTTGGTAGTGTTGGCTCTTGTGTCTTGACATATTTGAAAGTTCCATGGTATCGACTGCTTTACAAAATTTTTTTTTCTGAATCATGAATTTAGCAAGCAAATATCAGTGAATTTCAGATGAATTAAAACCAGTGTCAGGCATGGTTTCAAACTCCTTAAATGGAACAAAAACCTACATTAAGTTATATGTGAAATCAGTGTAATGATTTTCTGAAGTTCAGCTATTCTCTTAAGGATAGATAGCACATTTCTCTCCTGGTGGCCAGAAAGTTTAAGTAGTTCAGATTAGTGCTTTTCTCCCAAGTAGCAGTTGCTAGGACAAGAGAAAATGGCCTCAAGCTGCACCTGGGGAGGTTTAGATTGGGTATTATTAAAATTTTCTTCATCAAAATGCTTATTGAGCATTGGAACAGGATGGCCAGGGAAGTGGTGGAGTCCCTGGAGGCATTTAAGAGACCTTAAGATGTGATGTTTGTGGACATGGTTTAGTGGTGGACTTGGCAGTGCTGGGTTAATGGTTGAACTTGGTGATCTTAAAGGTCTTTTCTAACCAAAACAATTCTATGGTTCTATAAATTTATCTGAACTTCTGTGTATTCTTTTGGATTCTGATCAGGCAATAAGCCTATCAGAATTTATAATTTAAAAGTCTGTGAATATCATGTTGGTTAAGGGTCAAATAACCATCAGTTACATTCCTATAAAAACCATGTCTTTTCTGTCCCAGACCTTCTCTACATCTGACCTTTGTTGTCCTTGCAAAGAATAAACAAAATCAACCGACCAGACTCCTCATATTGCCAACCTTATGCAATAGTGTCAATTTATTTCCATAAAACACCATGGATATTTGTGATGTTGTATGTGGTTAAAAAGACTAAAACATAAAAACCAAACCAAAACCAAACAAAAAAACCCCCACAAAGCAGCAAAACCCTTATGAAATTCTAGTACTTCTGACAAGTTCTGTAGGCTTGTCACATTAAAAATTGCTGCACACTGCTCAGCCCAGACTGTGCAGTAGTACAGAGTAAGTGCTTCAGTTCCTTCATTCTGGTGAATTTTGCAAGTCCCATCACTCAGAGCCTTGCATATTTGACTTTGTTAACTGTTACTTCTAAGACAGCTGTTCAGAAACTCTGGACAAAGCTGCAAAAAAATCCATGTAGATGTGCAGAAAGGAGAGGGAGCTCTAAGTTTTTATCAACTCAAAGTAAAAGAAAATAGAGGAGTAGAAGACAGAATATTTGTTTCTTCATGCCTTTCACAAAGCGTTAGCAGAATCTCTGAGCAGGGGGAGACAGAGACTTGTGAGGAAGCTGCTATCTTAAAATATTTGAATGGAAAACAAGCAGCCATATGTTATAACATTTTGGCTGGAAGTGAAGTGTGTGTTTGACTGTTTTTATAATTTTATATAAATGTTTGAAAAATGTAATGAGAAAATTGACATTTCCCTTTTACGAAAACCAGGCATGCCACCTCCTGTCTAAGCTTTGGCCTGCTAGTTCCAAACTGTCTAATTCCTTCAGGCTTTTTAGAGAGCAGGGTAAGCATCACTCCTTTGTAACAGTGGATGAGGAACTGAGAATTAAATACAATTGAGAATTAAGGCTGGTATGTGCCAGAGCCTGGATTCCAGAGTTCAGTGCCTTGACCCAGAAGGCTTCTCTTTCTGTTTATCTGTCTAGTTTATGTATCTCTTCATATAACATTTTTTATGGGTTGATTTATACTTGTACCACTTCTGTGAGGCTGAACAGCATGTTGTGCTCTTTATATAGGTGTAGTATCTAAAAACAGGTAATCTAAGTGAATGCCCAAGGTTATACAAGTAATTATGGAATAAAAGGGACTGCATAAAACTTACCTAAATCACAAGTAATAACCTTAACCTTTTAGGCCTTACCCATTTGCTTGAGAGAAATCCAGAGACAAAAACAGAGGGAAAAGAAAAAGGAAGAAAGAAAAAAAGGAAGGCAGAAGGGGGTTATGTTTTTTCCCTGGAAGGCTGGCTTCCTATTTTGATTTCAGAAGCAAACCCCAGCCTTTTTCAATGCTAATTTCATAAGTGGTACTTTTTTCTAGCAGAGAAATTCTCTGATTTTACAGAGAAATTACATTAAGAAGAAGGAGGGAAAAAAAAAAAGAGAGAGAAAAGAGAGAATGCTGTGAATTGGATTCTCTCTCTGTTCCCCAAGAATTTCCTGCTTCTACCTGCCAGTGTTGTGACTTCCGTCTCAGTCCATGGCTTTGAAACTGGCTTAGCAGGATCTCTTTCTAGGGATGGGTGTTGTGTATTCAGTCAGAGAACAAACTCCATGCTGGGAGGCATGGGGGAGCACATAGTGGCATTTCTAGCAATAAGCTTGTCAAAATAAACAGTCTCACTTTTAAAATATGTGTCCTGAATGTGTTGCCTCCTAATGCATATTCATGTCTTTAATGCAAATATCTCCCTTTGCTGCACATATTGTGGATGTTTGCCCTCTCTATTTGGGTTGTGTATCATATGGCATGTAAATAAGAGATGACAAGTTGTGTAATAAGTGGAGGAGGGGAGGAGGTAAAGGGATTTGATTTAATAAGAAACATGCATAATTTACACTCACAGCACTATTCCACTCTGGTTTTGCATATTTTAATAGCAAATCCTGTGGCTTCATGCCAACCAGTGTCTTACAAATAATAGTCTTTTACTAGCCTTAAAGGTAAGATTTCTCAGATGAGGTCCACTTGCTAGAATAAGTGTCCTGCAGTGGTTTAGCTTTATACTGAAGTTTATATGTGCCCTTGTTTCTTTGCAAGGTGAAGGCAGTTTGGGTGAATACATCTAATATACAGTATGAGCAAGAAGATATGTTTCAGGTGATGGTTTTTTCACGCCCACAATTAGAAACACAAAGTATTTTAGGATAGATTTATGCTCTCTGACCTGTAAATGATGTAAGTTGAAGGCACAAACTAATATTAATATGCTGTGGTAACCAGATATCCATGGCTGTTTGCCCTTGCAATGGTGGGGACATAAGACTAGAGGATGTTTTCAGAATATTTTTTTATAATCACTGGTGTTTATTCCAGTCACTCAGGAACTGATCATGTGAAACGGGTTCATTTTGACACTGTGGTTAGAGTCACAACTGCAAATAGCCAGCTAAGGGTAGCCTGCTTCAGCCTGAAGGAACAGATGACTCTCACCCTGAGGAGTTAGACCTAGATAAACACATGGCTATGAAGAAAGCATCTGCCACAAGAAATCCAAATGTTGAGTTGCTTTCAAGAGTTTCAGTATGGATTCTGTACATGTGCATATCCTTCTGCATATAAGAACCAAAGTGAATGTAAATAGAAAGTGGAAAAGATACTGTGGGATGTCGTTTTGGAAAGCTTCACAATCAGTGAAAGACTTCATGGGATATCAAATCCAGCCCCACAACACCACAGGGCTTGTGTCTTATCATCAAGGAGAAGAGAAAGAGGCAAAAATGGTAGAGAGGTTCTGCGGGGTGGCACAGAGCAATACACAGGACAGGTGAGGTTTCTTCATGGAAAAGCTTAAACTACATCTGATTTTTGTGGAGACACCCAGTGCTTGCAAGAGTGCCAAACCATGCACTGCTGTGCTGGCTCCCTGGACCTGCCCTCCTTTGTCATATGCTCTGGAATAGCTTGCCTGTGGCTTAACACTGATGTCTGCCTCTGTTTGTGGGCTTTGTAAGCAGACTCACAGTTTGCAGATTGGTTTCTAATAACCAGAGAAACTGCTCCATGAGCCCACCAAACCTGCCCCAGCGTTTCAGGGGCTGCTTCTGACCTGGGTGAAAAATGGATTCTACAGTAAGACAAACCCTAAAGTTTGAATGTGGTTTTGGATCCAGATTCTTCTAGAGTTTGTGGATTCATTATCTAATTTTTAACTTTGTCTTTAAACACATACAGGTATAATTACTGTGAAATTTCCTTTTTTGTTTCTTAAACTCTATCTGATACATGAGTATTTCAGGCAAGTTGCAGAATTCAAAAATGTCATTGGGCCACTGAAATGAACAGCAATGCCTCAAGTTTGTTGTGATATGGATAGTGATATAGCTGAATAAAAGGGTTTTTTACTTGGAGGTAGTAGTTCAAGGCATGTGCTTCAGTGCACCATTCTGCCACAAACTGAAGACTTAATGGAGGAGTTTCTTTGGCATTGCAGTCCTGACTGGTGTAGGCCTTCATTTTACCTGAGGTGTATGTCAGGTGTCTGGTGCAGTATCCTAAGGCATGTTCCCTGTAGTTGTGTCCCCTCTTTATTCAGTGTGAAGAGGAGGGAGAAAGACAGTTCAATGTGAGCTGCCAAACACCTACTTCTATGGGTCCTTGATCCATATATGCTACCTCTGGGTCCTAGGCTGAATCCCAGGGAGGCGAAAAAATTCCACTGGTTTTTGGAGGCAGTTCAGCCACATTTAGCCTCAGTGAATATTAGAGAGGGAGGTTTATTTTCTTGAGGTTTTCTGCCCATAAAAGTGAAATTTTTCAAAATCCATCTGTCTTGTGTGAATTTCATTAAAACCCTAATAAAATATTTTACAGGGGTGAGGGAATCTTTGGGGGTAGTGTTGTTTCTTCTCACTCTCCAAACTAGGTGCTTACAAGCAGAAGGAGAACAAGGCATAAGTAATGAGTAAGGTTTGTCTCCTTCCCGTAAATATGCCTTTATGATGAAGGACCATTTTTGTCAAAAACAAGTCTTTTATGATGCCCATAAAGCTCTCTGCAATGACATGAACCATTTTATGATTTAACTTATTGGGAAAACCAAAATGCCCATTGCTCCAGATATTTTCATTTCCATGGTGCTTCTGTGAAGATATGCAGCCTCTAGAGGAGTGTGTTTTACATGTAATTCCCAGCTGTGAATCACTAAACAAACTGAAATGGAAATAATTAGTGGTGTTTTTTCCCCTCTCACTCTGTATTACCTTCTCAAAAGAGACTGAGCAAAACAGGCAAAGAAATGCTGCTCTCCAAATACATAACAAGGAACTGGTCTCCTGAAGGCTGTTAAGTAAGTATGGAAAAGAGTAAAATTTACTTTTCTGAATTATGGAATGGGTTTCTGAGCAATGAAATACTACTTGTCTCTCAAATACCTTTCATCAGTTTTTCTAAAAAATATGGCATGCATGAATACTTACTGGAATTTTATCTTAAAAGAAAAAAGCGGAATTCAAATTGGTGTGAATGTGAGGGGGTAATGTTACAAGTGCAAGGTAATTGTGTCTTTATCAAGTTTGCTGGCTTTCTGTATTTTCTACATTTTAAGGCTTTGTACCACTCGAGTTTCCTAGTCATCCTTTTGAATAGATAAGAATGTGTTCTGGATAGATACAAAAGCTCTGGTTCTCTGGCTACCTCCGTCCCTCAGCAGCAGAGGAAAAGTAATCAAACATTAATTTCTGATTCCCGGTGCCAACTGAGCAGAGAGGGACTGGATGCTTTGCAAGAAGTCCAGACAGTTAAAGGGCAGGATCTGAAACTGGTAGATTTTGTTCTGGAAAAAATTGCTTGGCTTAGGAGGAGGGTGTTCTCCTACCGCTCTGCCATTGTCATTTTGGGAAGGTTTTTACTCACCTGTAAGTGTGACAGAGTTCAGAGCTGCTGAAGTGCCCCTTGCAGGACAGATGGACATGCAGCAGTGGTCAAGCTCTTCTGTTGCTGGGGGGTCTTGTGACTCTGAATGGTGGTGCAGGATGGTTGGTCCTGAGGCCAGGGAGGGTAAAGGCTATGAAATGTCCCCTATGTCAGGTAACAGCCTCTCTTCTTGCTGCACGGGTGTTCCCTGTAGAAAAATAATCATCGGGCACCGTGAAGGGTGTATGCTTTGGCACATCAGCACTGTCTGGAGCTGAGCTGAACAACAGATAAAATTATTGTAGTCTTCACCTAGTGGCATCCACTCTACTGAAGCCTCTATACAGCTGGGAGCTAGGAAGTGTACAGATGGAAGGACCAAAGCAGCCTGCTGTTTGGAATTAAAAGGAAAGGAAAATCAAGGACTATAGTCAGTTAAGCAGTTAATTGGAGCAGCTGATGGTAGCAAACTTGGGCTTCCTGCCCTTTTATTATACTGTATGTATGCTGCTGTGGTTTCCTACCTATCAACTGGAATTCAGGTGATTCTGCAGCCTGATAAAATGTCAGGGACTTTTTTTGCAAATAAATGCCCATTTAAAACTAATCTGAGGGAAAATATACAAATAGTGGGTGAGGGTTTGTGAGGTTCAACAAGGCTAAGCGCTAGTTCCTGCACATGGGTTGGGGCAACCCCTGGTATCAACACAGGCTGGTTGAGGTGGTTGAGAGCAGCCCTGCCCAGAAGGATTGGGTTGCTGGGGGATGAGAGGCTGGACATGAGCCAGCAGTGTGTGCTCAAGATGAGGTTCAACAAGGCCAACCATATTCTGGACTGCACAACAAGAAACATGGCCAGCAGGTTGAGAGAGGTGATTCTCCCCCTCTTCGTTTCTCTGGTGAGACACCACCTGGAGTACTGTGCCCAGCTCTGGAGTTCTCAGGGAAGATATGGACCTATTTGTGTTTCCCCAGACACCCACATGTATTATTTTAAAACGTTGGATTACCACAGCCACTGCTCACAGACTGGAGGTGCTGGGAGGAGAGACAGGGAGGGTGAGAGTGGAGCAGTTGCCAGCTTCAATGCAAATCCAGAGCATTACAGCTGCATCTTTTGTGCTGAACGAGCTCGAGAAAGCACAGTTTGTCAAAGATGTATAATCTGTGTTGTGTACAGTCAGCTGCTTTTGTTTTACAAGGGTGGAGTGCTGCTCTGGCTTCCCAGTTTGAAGCTTGATTTCACCAAGCAGGCTGCAGAAATGTGGGTGGCAAACTTCTGGGCTTCTGGTCCAGTGCCTTGTTGCCATTAGTCATGCCATGTGTAGCTCTGGCTGTTCAGAAATCCTAACTGCTGTTTGGCACAGTGTCTAACCAAGAGGATGCATAAATCTGATAAACTCTCAGTCCCCTAGGAAATGAGAGTAATGGATAATTTACATTTACATTGCTATATTGGTATTTGTCAAATTGACTCCTGTTTGACTTTCAAATCCTTAATTTGGGTTTTATACTTGGTTGCTATTAAATATCCTTTTATCACGCCAGCAACGCTCTCAGATTTCTCACTTGTCGTCCTCCTACTGACATGGAAATATAAGTTCACCGATCTATTTATCATTCCTTCTTGAATAGTTTCCCAGGACATACTCTCTGGAAAACAGCCAATTCATTGTACAATGCTGTAACTACTGGAATCTAAATGAATATGAAACAAAATTCTACCAGATTATGCTTCCTGTTGCAGGAGATTCCTGCTATGGGCAGAGTTTTAATGGTTCACATTCAAAGACATCTGTGTTTCTAGATCAATGCACCCACTTCATTTTCAGAAGTGCAATGGCTGAACCTCAGTGCCTGTGCTTCTATTCTAAGTTGCTTTGTAATAAATATGTGTAGTTCAGAGTTTTATGAAAAAATGAAAATTAGCCAGAGGTCAGGAGAAATGGGCTACTAAATCTTCTTTCAGTAGATTTCTTCAACCTTATCACTGTCATATCTCTAACACTATGGAAAGGCAGAGGCCAACTTAATAACAAAGGGCAACTAACCAGGAAAAAGGATGTTTTGAGTTCCACAGGGAAAAATTACATAAAATACATTCCTTTTCTTAATGCCCAGCATTAATTTCCTGACACAATGACTGTCCACTTTTAAAATATTTTTCCGTTCTCCGCTTCGTGTGGAGAAAGTAGGAGAGAATATATCCATAAGGTCACAAAACGCCATAAATTTGGAACTGTTGAACAATGTACCTATTTTAAAACAAAAAAAAAAAAAAATCAACAACTCCTGATTTTTGAAGCTGCCATTGCTATTTCAGATTCCAAGGACTGACTTCTTCTTTACAGACTACAGCTTAGTGAGGCAAAGGATGAGCAAATTTCAGCTTCTTCCCTTTGCCTTTGCTGTCCTCAGTGGCAGCTATTCAGTTTCCAGTTTGACAAGATGAACACCACTTGGGTTAGATGTCGGTGCTTCTGTGCCAAGAAGGCGTCACAGTTCAGTTCACCACAGTGCTTTATACTGTAATCAGCCCACCGTGGATGCTAACAGCACACTCCTCTATTAACAAAATCGACACTAGGACTATAAACACCCTTTCATGCTACTGTGCTAAAAACTTATTCTCAGCTGCTTGCAATTTTGCCAAACTGCTTCTGTTTGGGTTGACATGCTACAGGATAGGTATAAGCCTGCTGGTGAATTATTTCATGTGAAATTTTGGACAGATCCCCGGACTGACATTCAGGATCAGGCCTGAGCTGCACACCATGGTGTAAGCTGCACCAGCCTGAACACAGTGACTTTACCTACAGCTCTGCCCTCATCGAACCTTCAGCTAGGGAGAACCAATAATGCAGTATGCTGTCCTGCCTGTCTTCAAAGATGCATTCATTTTTTTGGGTAGGGGCAATGCCTCCCACCAGCAGTTTGGTGAAAGAAATGCCCATTGCTGTCTCTGGACAAATCTGCCCATAAAAACTAATAAGCATGTTCTAAACAGTAAGCTTATGTTTAGTCAAGATTTATTAGATTTTAGTGGATAATCTTGTCCATGATTATAGAGAACTTAAATATCACACAGCTCACAACCCCCCACGAAATTGTTTATGCTGCTTTGAGAGTCCAGTTTGAATAATCTACAGTGAATAAGATAAAGGGTCACACACTGAACAACAAGAAGAAAGAAAGAAGACAGCTGCTCATTAAGTGAACATCATCTATTCTGTGTGCTGAATGATGCAAAGGTTAGGTTAAAAAACGAGGATGTGGACATGTAATTAAGAACTGTATTATGAAGGATGTAGACAAAAGGGCCAAAATTAGGGTTGTACAGGCAACCTTGAGAAGCGGAGAAGTCTGTTTCATCTAGTAACTTTAATAATGCTTTCCTAATGCAAGGTTTGTGTGTGTCTATTTAAGCTTTGTGACAGTGCTACATAAACAAAATGAATATGCAATAACATTATTGCACATCATGAAGTGCTGAGCATTTTATCTGGTGTGCTCCCATCTTAATTTTTTCCTGCTGTGTGAGGACAATTATTAATTCTGCATCATATCAAATTGAAATACCAACAAAAAGAAAACTAAATAGTTGTGTCCCTACTGCCCTGGACCTTCAGAGGGCTAATTCAAGTCTTTCATTTTCACCAAACTTGTAGGAAGTCACTTGGCTTGGAGGTTCTCTTCCTCTTTATCTTGGATAAAGCTTTCCAAAGCCCTCCAAAGCTGATCAAGAGGCACTTGCAGAAAGGGACAAGGCTGTGACAGCAGCCAGTGTTGAATGGCTGTGGGGTTCCTGTGTAGCTGCTGGCTGTTTGGGTTTGGTTTTTTTCTGACTTTATTTAACCCTGCTCCTCCCTTGCCTTCTCCAGACCTGGAAGCAAGGAGACACAGATTCATGTCATCTGAAGGGAGAGACACACTAGGTGATGGCTCTCTGACCTCTCCAGAGGGGATGGTTAGAAATGTGTCTCACACATAGATAATTAATTAAGTGTCTTCAATCTCAGGATAAATCCCACCCCTGCAAACACAGGATTCCTGACTTCTGCGGCTTGAGGCATTATCTTTGGAACTAAGAAATGAAAAATTACTTTCCAAACAGGTTTAAATTGTTATATTTCCCCCTCATCTGTTGTAGTCTCAGTACTTGATTCAGGAAGTGGTATTTTCTTTTAAGCAAATGTCACTTACTTCTACACTTTGTAGCATGGTATTTAAGAATACAAAAAATAAGAATCTGAAGAATGTGTGATATGATAATGGATGTCTTTTTATTATGTGCCTCACACCATTAGCAAACAAACTTCAAGGGAGAAAACAAACTTAATATAATTTTATCTTTCTTCTGATGAGTAGTCTCCAACCCCCATCGTAATTTTTTTTTTTTTTTTACTTTTTCCTGACTTAATGGCTTTATTGCTTTAGACACCCCTGTGCAATTTCCAGGCAGTCATTAAATAGCAATAGCATATCAAATTAATCTTAAAATAGCCCTCAAACTGATTTAGGAAATCAGGAACTGTTTGGGAGACATGCATTAAAATGCAGAGGCCCTGTGTTTTTGTGGAGAAAAGGAGTATTTCAAGAAATTATATTTTTAGTAAGTTTTTAAACCTACTTTTTCTGAGTTTTTTATCTGCATCCTTCATATGTACAATTTTTGCAAACTCTTTTGTTTTCTAATTATTTGGAGTTATTTCTTCAGTATGGTAAGAGAAAGAATGGTATAAACAGAATTAATTTTGAGACTTGGAAGCATAGGATCTTGCCCTGTCAGCTCCACAGTCCGACTGCCTTCGTGGTGTATGCAGTGGCTTTTCCTTGATTTAAAATCTCAGCTTCTCACACCACATAGCACTGGCTTCCTAAACATCCGAGCTGCCCAGGTGAGTGAAAAAATAAGTAGTAAGAGTTGAAGTAGCATTTAGGGGAAAGAATTCTTGAGAGCCACAGATGTGGCTGGGAAACACCCAGTGTGGTTTTGATTATGTTTTTGAGCTCATGGCATTTTATTACAGGATATCTTATGGATGCTCTAAGATCTTTTCTTAAAATTAGCTAGCTTGAGTCATGCCAATTATATCCTCATTTCGTAGTAGGTAACTGAAAGCTGGGATCCACTTGAGAAAGCAGTGGTTTGTGGCAGGAAAGTGGTAGCCTCTCACTGAGAGTGCACTGCTCTTTGATCAGAAATGTCGCAGCTTAGAGGCCGAGTGCCACTCTCAAACTGCCTTATTTATTGCATGTGGCAATTATTCCCAAGTTATGTACTTAAGGCTTTCTTCTGCATGCTTTGGGAAAGAAAGTTTGGTCACTGTTACTGAGCCAGTCTTAGGTGTGTAAAAATCAGCATCAGCAGCAGTGATGTTAAAACCTCCATGACGTGTCCACTGGTTTCATCTCACTTCACGTGGTGATGTTCTCATACTGCCATGCTTGTCCCTCCCCAGCACTGCCAGCAGAGTGCTAGACTGCACTGCAGCATTTTCCATTTCCATATCCTGTTTTTTTGGTGTGGTGTATTTTTTTTCCTACACTTTGATGACAGTGGTATGATTTGGGTGGTAAATTTTAGTGGTATCTCCTGAATGCAGCACATTTCATTTATTGGAAAATATTTTCAGTGGGATTACCCATCAAGGGTTTAGCCACTTTGGAGGTGTTGCCTAAACTCTGTGAGAATATTAGATAAAACATTAAAAATGCTGCTCATGGCACAAATGACATACATGGATGAATGTTTCATTCAGTCCTTTTCAGTACAATATCAACCACTGCAATGTCTTAGCATTTTCAGCAGGTGTGCTTCTTGACTGATTACTCCCGTATGGTGGAGATTCCTCAGTAGTCTAATGAAAAGCACATCATCAGCAGTTTAAACTCACATAGCTCCCCTGCAGTGGGCAGAGTCAGGCCATTTTCTATCAGCTGAGGAGCAGCCTTGGAATATCAGCAAGTTACAGAGCAGGACGCTTTGTAGTTTCACTGGTGTATGAAGTGCATCCATAATGTAATTACTTTCAACTCCAGGTTCCCCAAATGGCATCATCTCAGAAAATGGAGAGAATGCTGATCATTCTTTTAAATCTCAGCTGGTAAGATTTATTGGTGAAGTCTTACTTTTGAGCAGAATGCAGCTACCTGACTAATTACTGCAACTCTTTATTCATAGATCTGCTCAAGAGGGAAATCAGCAGAAGTTTTGCCTAGCTCCATGATTTCTTATCTCATCCAGTAGCCTGCTGGCAGAACTTGGACTCTTGTCCACTTACTGTCAAATGTCTTTTCTTCTTTCCTTCTCTGATCTTGTGACTTGAAAAGGAAATTTGTCTTTTAAACTTTCTTGAGAAATAATTTAGAAAGAACAGAATTGCAATGAGAACTTGACCAAAGGGCTGCCTTTTTGGGTTGGAAGTGGATTGCTAATATCTTCAAATCACCACAGGCAGAAGCTTCTGCATTCTCAGGCAGTGCTGGCTTGCTCAGGACACAGAAACAGCAATCCAGCAGATGGTGTGAGCTCCCTGGTAACTGAGTGGTTTTTTTCATTTGAATACTCACCTGTTGCCTGTATCTAATGAAATTTCCCTCTTTTTGTCTGATTCTTAGATGAAACCTAATCTGGCAATCTCTGACACACAAAACGTGCTTTGACTGTAGCAGTAGGCATCACTGAAGTACCCAGCACTGCCTTGTTTAGCCTTAGCTGTGTGTTAAAAAAAGCACTTCTCTTTGCAGAACTGTTATGCCTGTTTCACACTCTGGTAAGGACAGAGGCATATCTAATACTGAGTTGTTTCAAAAGGTCCTCCAGATTTGGTTCTTTTCTGGATACCTTGCAAAGGATCCTTTTGTCTGTCCTTTGCAGAACTTGAAAGGTCCTAAGACTAATTTTCTGTGCTCTAAAAGCAGATGTCTCTCTCACCTATTCCTCAAGACCTCCAGTGATGGAGATGCCAGAGCTTCCCCAGGCATCCTATTCTGTTTCTCTTTAAGTTCATTTCATTCTACTTTCCATTACATCTAACCTTGGGGTTTTTTTGTGCAGTTTCAGCACCTAAATCCTCTGAGCATGAGGAACAGATTGTTTCCTCCTCTTTTGAAGTAGCTGCTGCTTGTAAATTTTTGTCAGTCTTTTCAAGACAGTAAGCCCAGTTTGTTCAGTCCTTCTTCTTAAGTCATGTTTTCCAAAACTGTGATCAATCTTCACTATTCTGCCTGTGAGCTTGCTTCAGGTCGTCATTCCTGTTTTGAAATACAATACACCAAGCTGAGCGGGTGCTCCAACTCCTTTTTGAATTTGAGTGGAAAGCTTTACTTTGTGCATCTCTTAAGCTCTACCTCTCCTCATACACTGCTGTAAAATGATTTTAGTTTTCCCAACAGTATGATGAAACAGTTGTCATGTGTACATTTTGGATCTACAGATTGTCTTCCCTGTAGCCATGTATTTCCTCACTCGCAGTGATGTACCTAATTATTTCTGCAGGGGTATAGAACATATTGCTCACAAGCAGCACATGCAATTTGGCCTGTTCTCCAGTTTGCTGAGGAATTTTGAAGTCCTGCTTTCCAATATAGTTAAAGTCCCTCACAGCTGAGTGCTATTTAACAAACTTTTTTTTCCATCCTTCATTTCATTAAGACAAATATTCAATAATGCCACACTTAGGACACTTCCCTGTGGAATATCATTGAATGCATGCATGTCTCTACTCACGATGAGCCAAGTATGTTTTAATAGCCTTTTCCAAACATTTCTAGAGCATCCTAATATTTCCACCTTATTTTAGAAAATTTTACATGCAATCAAAGTCAAAACTACTTAATAAAGCAATATGACAGCTTCTGTTTTTCTCCATTCCCCAAAGGCCATTATCTTGTCATAGAAGGAAATTAAATTGGTTTGATGGGTCTTCTTCCTGACAAATTCATGCTGTCTGTTACTCATTTTCTTGGGTTCTTTTTTAGGAATTTAAAAGTAGTTTGATTATTTATTCTGTTACAGTTCAGGGAACTGAAGCTAAGCTGTTCAATTTACAGGTCTGTGGCTCCTCCTTTTAATTGTTTGTCATTTTTCAGTCTTCTGGTAACTCAGTGTATCCCAGAGGACCTCCCAGATAAATGCCAGAACCTCTTCAAGAAAAGCCAGACCAAACTGAAAATGTCTGATTAAGCAAGGTATTCTTCAATCCTTTTATTACCTGAATCAAGACTGACATCTCACCATCTGTTGCTGGTACTATGTATGAGAGCTAATTGATGTTTAATAAAATGATTATGTAAAAAAAGGCATTCCAATCTCAGCTTTGTGACATTGCTAAGCAAGGTCCCAGCTTCACTGAGTAGCAGACAGACACTTTTGTTGGCTTTCTTCTTATATTAAAATACTTATTGACAATTTCTTGTTATTTCTGATGCTTTGTTAATTGCATCTATGGCCTTGTCTTGCCTGACTTTGAAAAGTACTTTTTACCTGTCCTCGAGAGACTGACCCGGTGCTTTTAAAACATCTGAATTTAAGGTACAGGATGTGCTCAGTGCGTGGTCAAATCTGTCTTCTAGCTATGTATGCTGTCTTAGCTCCAGCCAGAAGATGATTTGTGTTTCTGCCATTACTATGTTTTCTCTGAGGACACGCCACTCTTTACTACCCTTTTCCTGAACACCAGCTTTCCTAGAGAGATGTAGTCACACCTCCCTGTGTGCTGGAACTTGCCTTCCTGAATGTCATTGATTTTCAATTTGCTGTTCCCATCTTCCTAAGCCAAAGATTGTGAACTCTGTTGTAGTCCCTTATGGCTTTGTTTGAGTAAAGAAGAAAACACAAAGGTACAAACATTCCCATTTAAGACAGACTATTAATATTTTGGAGGTATGCTGATTGTCTGTGGCTTTCCTCAGCCTACTTTCATCCTTAGTAGGTTCAAGGGTAAAAATCACTGGTTTGAACATTAAGGTCAGAACCTAAAACCCCAGCAAGGGCTCCAGCTTCATTCAGAGCAGTCAGTGACATCAAGGTGTCCGAAACTGTGAAAACCATTGGGATTACATCCCTAGGAGTGCTGTGCGTACCACAGAGTGACTCCTGTGAATATTGGCTACTTTCCTCTCCACTGACATCAAGCCATTTTTTAAATAAAAGTAAAAATCACTAGTTGTCATTTCAATCTTTTACCAGTTAGAGAAGTTAACTTAAATTGTCTGTATCCAAAAACAGAACAAGCTTGCTTTGAAATTTTGGGAAATGTGTAACTGTAATAGCTTAAAAATAGGCTTTGAAATTTCATTTTCTCTTTTGGCAATGTTGGTTGCCATGGAGTTCAAGTAATAGGTTGTGATGTTTAACACTGAATTAATTACTACTTCTCACTCACAGAGAACATCTAATTATACATATTCATGAAGAACGGTGTTTGGCATTCCTGAGAGAGAAAATATCTCTTTTAATATTGTATATACATACTTTTGTAACCTGATGGGGTCTAGTAAAAACATAATCTTATAGCACCTTTTACCAGGGTTTTTCATTGTTTCCTGGTTTACCAAAAATTTGCAGTTTTAAATATTGTCTTAAAATAATTTCTTTGTGATATGAATATTTATATTCAATGAGTACAGGCATTTACTTTTAAAATACTAAAAAGTTTAAATGCACGTATAGATTGAATGAATACATAGGCCATCATGCACTTTTTTGTTCAGTGCTGAACCTGTTTTCTCCTTAGCATAAGTAGTTGCATTTATCTTCAAGGAAAAGTCATGTGAATGGCAAATGCAAGTGGAGGGAATGATGAGAATCCTTGCTGTCTTTATTTCAGCTGATTTAGCCTTTCAAGTTCTGCATAGAAAATAATCTGATGCTTAGAGATAGATTTGTTGCTTTTAGATAGCAAGTCACATTTTAGTATGTATGCTAGTATCTTTGGCTTTGGTGGGAGAAACTGAAGATCATCCTAGACAAATTAAATTGATTAGCCGCTCTGTCTGATAAACATCTGTAGAAGGCTTTTGTGAAAACTGAACAAATAACATCAATTAAGTATCACTGTTGTTAACAGAACAGAAAGACTGAGGCGTTAAGTCACCAGTGTTCTCTTAGCCATCTCTAGTATATTCTGGTTTTTAAGAATGATCATCTGAGCTGTGCTTTTTTTAATGTAAAAACTGTGAAAGTGGAGGTTGCATGAATAACAGTATTTTTCTTTCTGTAAAGCCTCAGTCCTTCACATTCTGTCCATTGGTCTAGTTGAAATTAATGAGATCTGTGCTGTGTTTTTTTTATACCTCTAGTGGCAGTAGCATGCTTATGGTAGGGTTTTTTGAAGACCAAGTACCTTTACTTTTCCACTTATAAAACAGAAAGTCAGGTGGCTACATTATCAAATGTTAAGGTAACTCACTATATATGAACTTCAACAGGTGCAAGGAAAAAGTAATGTGGTGTTAGTGGTTTCACTTTCTTTGCACAGTTAGGGTAATTCTGAGTTGATTTTACTTGTGCTAAGAAGGATTGGTTACCACTGAAGTGTTTTAATATACCAAAGCTTGTTTCCTTTTCCATTTTTCTGGCAGGCAAAAAATGTTGACTACAATGTGGGTTAAAATTTCAAGAATGAAATAGTGATACATGAAAACTTTTGAAGGGTGCTTACATTTACATGAAAATGTCTCCAAAAATTATTTCAAGAGGAAAGAAATTAATAAATGTGTAATAAATGAGACAATTAGTACTTTTAAAGTAACTACAATATTTACGTGTTTGAAATAGCAACTGTCAACATTTGGTAGCCAACCATTTTATTTTTCCCCATGGCTTCCCATAAAAAAACCCAAATAAACAAACAAACAAAAAACCCCCCCACAACATGAAAAGATGAGATTGAACTGAGTTTGCTAATCCTATTCTCTTGGCTGCATAAAATGCTCTCTGCTTTTATATTGGAATTTCTGATCCCTTGTGTCATCACTGCATGTGACAGTAGTTGGACTTTCAGCTAGCCCAGAGTCTGGATTTGATTGCTTTCTTGTAAATCTGACACTCAACAGAACTGTTGCACCTTCAGCAGTTGTCAGTGGCAATAATGAGCACCATGTTATACTTTCTTCAGTCTTTTTCACACAGACTAATTTGGTGTCTCGTCTTTGAGTGACGAAGATGAGGCAGAGTCAGAATAATGAGACAAAAACAATGGTTGCAACAGAGTGCTCCATTATGAAGGTTCAGAGTGTGTTTCATCCTCTTGTTTCAAGGAGTGTAAGACCGGGGAGATGAAAATTCAATACTTCAATGTATGATATTGAAATTAAGTGTAATGAGGGACTAGTACAGTTTTACTGATAACTCATGAACTCCTCAGAAATATAATATTCTGTTTTGTTCAGGCAAAGAAGCTATATCCATCCTCCAGAAATTGAGGGAAGTCTCTCCAAGCCCTTACTGGTCTGACTGTGTATCCAAACCTTTTGTACTGCTTTGTGACCACTAAGCAGCACCATCCTCTCCAAAGATGGCTTGGACTGGCACAGTATGTGGTTAAAATAATAAATATAGAACTGGGTTTTAACTCTGCCAGTTTTAGGATTTCTCATCACTTGCCATTGCCATCCTTCTTGTCTTGCACTGAATGCATTGCACTGTCTGTCGCTATTGCAGTTTTAAGCCTGTACATCTTTGGTACCTGATGTTCTGGAAAAAGTAAATCCGTCACTTGTACATTTTTGATCTGGCCATGTTTCTGTGAAAAAAAAATGTATGCCAAGCTTCCTCTCATGAGTCACACTAGGAATTGTAACACAGGAGGCATTTTCCTTCTTTCAGATTCGAAAACTCAGTTCTCTCTGTGTGGGCACTCTAGGAAAAAGCTGTGTTTCAGCTCCTCTTCTCTCTTGGGGTCATGATATGTACATGCTTCCATGGATTTCCCAGGTGTTCTGCCATTTCTGTGTTTCGGTGTTGTTTTCTGGTGTTAAGTTTAAAGCAAAGCCCATTTTTTACCTTTTATTCCAGCCATTCAGAGGAGCTCTGTCCACCCTCTTGTTGCTGCTCCTGCACACACACACTGCTTTTGTGTCCTGGTTCCTACTGTTCAAACTAGTATGGTTCTAAAATAGAGCTTAACATCTCCTCAGACTTAACAGCTATTGTGCCACAACTTAAACAATTTTTTTCTCATTCGCTGGTCCACCATGGTCCAAGCCACTGAAGTGAATTTGAATGAAAATGGAGTGATTTAAATGGGAGGGTGAATTGGAAATGTCAGTTTCCCTAGGAAGAGAGTTGCCAGCAGTTCAAGTGATTACATACTGCATCCATAACGATGCCTTGGACAGCTCTAGTTATTGTCAGCAAGGGAGCTGATGCTGAAGGTGTGATGTTGGCAGTAGCTGTGTGTGGAGCTGCTCTAGGAGTTGGGTGATATGGCTTCCTGTGGGAGGACATAACATCCTTCCTTTCTCATAGGGAGTTCCAGGAGCTGCCTCCCTTTGGGTAGATTTCAAGGAGATTCTGGCTTTGTTAATAATTGGCAACAAAATCTGTGCTCTAGCTGCTCAGCTTAATCCGTGTTATTCTTTTGTCTCTATAGATTTAGATTCATCTGCATATTGATACAAATTTTTCATATTTTAAGGTGTGCCTGCACCAACTTTATCAAGCTACTTTCAATCACTGAGATGAATATACAGTGTAAAACTACCCTGATCTTATTAATATTTTAAAGTGATGTCAAATTTCAAATTAAATGTCACTTGGCTGTATTATTGGCTGTATATTCCAGGATATATGGAAGTTGTCATTAGTTTCCCAAATGCTTTTAGGAAGACAAATGTACGTTAGAAAATAAAAAGTGTAATTAGAAGAGGAGCTCTGAAGAAGAGAGTTGTATTTAATATTTAAACCAATAAGTAGTATAGTAATATACATTTTCTGCCAAGGACATAATTTTACTGCATAGTAATGTAATTAAATTTACATCACAGTCTACTAATTTCCTTCAAGTTCTGTACACTTAAAAGCAAGAGCAAATCCTGCTGATTAATGCTTGTAAAGGGAAATCTTCGTGTGAAAAGTATTGCAGCAGGGCAAAGTTATGCAACCATGGTGGGTTGTGTTTACTTGTGCAATTTTTCTTTTTACTTGCTTTTCTCTCCCATCCTAGTGTTAAGTCAACTGGAAGTCTTACTACTAATTTAAAAAGACACTGCAGATAATAAACACTCTTTCACTTAAGGGGATCACGTAGCTTTGCATGGGGTTTTTACTGTGCAGTGCAATGCTCCGGGCATCATATAAATTTTGGCACAAGAGCACAGTTTTTGGGATAACACAGCCTTTGCATCTGCCTGGAATTAGGCTTAGAATGAGAGTCTTGTTTCAGAGAAGCTTTTTGCTTCTCTCAAAGGGAATGCGGTATGAGTCACATTAAAAAGTTATAATTCAGATTGACATTTTCCTCAGATGGGATTTGCCATGAGCCTTGGACCCAGGAAATCCAAAGCTTCTTTGGAGCTCTGAGCTTGGGTGACTGTTGGGGCCCTCCCCCCTGCCGTGGGGTCCTGGGAGGGGAGACACGGGGTTTCCCTGCCCCTGCTCAGCCTCGTTCCCCATGGGTTGTTTTGTGTTCCCCTGCCTGGGCAAGGACCCTCGGGTCCCGTGATTGCCTCAGTTCCTCAGCAGAGCTTCGGCCATGCGGCTGGAGAAATAAACATCTCTGAAACATCTATCAAGAATCTGTCCATATATATTTCTTTTCCACGGGCCTTGTTTGCTACGCGTGTTATAGTATCCGCACTGTAACAAATGGTAGAGAAATGCTGGCAAGACACCAATCCCTAAGGACAGAAAATTTGTGAGTAAAAACCACTCTAGATCTCTCTCTTTTTGCCTTGGTTTGGATAGTCTCTCTGGGCTATGGAAGAATCATGGGAAATGTGGCTCTCTGAATCACAGAAAGAAATGTATCTAGAAGTTAAAGGAATCCTTGAACAACAAAACAAGAAAGTATTTGTTCCAGGAGATCTAGAACATTTTTTTAACTGGCTTTTCAAAAATTTCTTCTATATTTCTCAAGACTTACTTTTTGATATTAATCCTCCTGGAATTACTGGAATTAATCACGGGTGTTTTTGGAATGAGATCTGGGATGAGATAAGGGATCAAACAAAACATGCATTAGTGATGGAACCTCTCCGTGCATCCCTTGTAATCAGCGAAGCTCTTGAGGAACATTTGTATGGTCCCATTACCCCTAGAGCAGAGGATGGCCATCATCCCGTGGCCGAGACCACGCGGCGGCCATCCCAGGAGCGCATGACTGCAGCCGTGCCAGCGGAGGTGCCTGCGCTGGATGCGCACAGCCCCCTCAGGAGCCCGCGCCTTATCACAGACCCCATCCCTGTCTCGGGGTCCCCTGCTGCTCGACCGTGAGTGAGGGAGCGACGCCGCAGGCGCTGCGGGTGCTGTGGGCCAGTGCAGCAGAGAGGCGGCCTCCACGAGCAGCCAGGAACCGGGGGTCGGCGTGGAAGCCTGCTCGGAGCACATGGATTGGAGAGCTTTGTAGAGCGAGAAGTGGCGCAGCGCAGCGCCGAGCCGAAACGAGGCCGCGCTCAAAGCAGCGTGGAGTTGGTGGAGTAGAACCGCTGGCAGGGCATGGGGCCAGCAGCGATGGCAACGCGGGGCCGCGCAGAACCCAGACACGCGCTGGAGCGGCGCCGCTCAGAGGGCGCGGAGCAGCTGCAATGCGGGGGCCCAGCCGAGACGTCGGAGTCGGCGAGGCAGCAACCACGTGGGACAGGCAGCCACGACGAACACGCAAGCGCATGATAGGAGAAGTTGTAGCAACGAAAATCACAGGAGCTGTGAAATGGTACAATGTAAAAAACAACTATGGATTTATAACACGAGATGATACAGGGGAAGATTTATTCATCCATAGAACTGCCATTAAAAGGAATAACCCTAAAAATTACCTGCAAAGTGTAGGAGATGGGGAAGTTGTACAATTTGATATAGTGCAAGGAAAGAAGGGTTTACAAGCAGCAAATGCTACTGGGCCTGGAGGTATTCCAGTCAAAGGCAGCCATTATGCACAAAATTATAAACAATATCCATCCCAGCAACTTCCCTACCCACAACCTACTTCCCCCTTTTACCCTATACCCAATGTGAACCCTTTCCTAAGTTTACCCCATCCCCAGTTTATTCCTAATCCGTTTTTTACTCCATGGCTTCCCTATACGATTCCCTTTCCCTACAACTCCTCTCTGATGCCGAGGGGGGGATGAAAAGGGGGAGGGAAGAAATTAAACCCTCGCCTGCCTCAGTTTCCCCACAAAGCATGCCCGGAGAGTTCTGTCTCCCTTCTGTCAGCCTTAAGATGTACTGGAGAATCTGTTTGGACATTCAAAGACTCAGGAGGGTAGCTTGTTTTGTTTTGAAACTGTCCTTGTTGTTTTCAATGTTAAGTTTTAAATCTCTTTTTGTTAAAAATTAGCGGGTGAAATGTCGGGGTCCCTCTGCCCCTGCCGTGGGGTCCTGGGAGAGCGGCCCTGGGAGGGGAGACACGAGGTTTCCCTGCCCCTGGTCAGCCTCGTTCCCCATTGGTTGTTTTGTGTTCCCCTGCGCGGGCAGGGACCCTCGGGTCCCGTGATTGAGGAGTTCCTCAGCAGATCCCGGCCATGCGGCTGGAGAAATAAACATCTCTGAAACATCTATCAAGAATCAGTCTGTATATATTTTTTTTCCACGGGCCTCATTGTCTGATACGCGTGTTACAATATCCGCACTGTAACAGGTGACAGGTCTCCACTTGGAGGCCTTCAGCTCCAAAGTACTGTGGCTGGCAGTATGCTTAGTTGTTAAGGTAATTTCAGGATAGAACTTTTGTAGTTAGCATTGAGTTTTAGTGATGTTCAGAGTGAAATGAATATGGCAATATCCAGTGGCAAAACAGCATGCTGGACCTTTCCTCACTGTTTGGATTCTACTGTGAAATTCAGAGACATCCCCACTTTAACCACCCTCGGGGCCTTCCAGCCTTTTGTGAATTGCTTGCCTACTCTTTTCACTGTTACAAAATAAATATTGCTGTAATCAGCCATTTTTTAAGAGAAACTTTTTTGCCATTTCTGAATTCTCCAAAGGTCTCCTGATCTTTAGCTCCACTTACCACAAGTGTGATAGTATCTACTCACCAGTTTGTTGCATTCCTAAAAGCATTTCTTTTTGTAAGAGCCATGCCAGATAAACTTAATTGTTACCTTGGAGGAAGTACAGTTCGGGTAGTGGCCCTCCAGCAGGGTTTGGCTTCTCCTCCCATTTTGCTGCTAGCCAACTGTCAGGGCTGGGATAATTTGCTCCTTTTTCCTGTCTTCTGGTACATAGCTGCCAGGTCTGTTTAACTAGCCTATAATATGGAGACATACAGGTTTAAAACAGATTGGATTAAGAAGCGATGTAGCCATCCAAGCCAATGAGCCCCACTGCATCAGAACAACACTACATCGCAGATCTGAGCTATTGTATCCATGCACATCTCAGATTGCGTATCCAGTAGGTCAGAGGGCAGAGTGTTGGGGCTGTGTACTGCCCTCATTTTCCAGTGTAAATGAGACTCATTTTTCAATCCTACTCTTCCTGACAGCTTTCCTGGCTTAGCAGCAATAGCTTTAATCTGCAGGGGTGACAAGATCTTCAGCATGCACAAGCAGCTCAGACCTGATCTCGAATCTCTTCTCCATGGTGCTGGTTGTGGTTGCAGGTAGACCTTGCTTCACTGCAATCAGATCTGAAGTTTCATTCTCTCGGAGAGAGAGCTGACCCTCACCCACCTGCCTCAGCTTGTGGAGGCCTGTGGCCTGAAAGGGAGGGGAAAAGAAACTGGTAGGATCCTGTGGCGTGGAAGTTTGTAGAAACCAGTCCCCTGGCTCAGGCTACTATTCTCCACAGCTTCTCTGACCCTTTGGGCACTTGGAAACTCTTTACTGGTCTTGAACCTTACATGGTCATTGCAGGCGTGAACACTTGGTGCTGCAGCCAATGTGTTGCAGAAGAACTCCTGACCAGGGCCTGGCACAGAGTTCTTTTGATCAAAGTAATCTTTGAAAGCTGAAGATGAGAGGTTTGGCTCTTGAAGTATGCTGTGTTTGCTCCTGTAGGGGCTGTGAATCCTTCCCCGTCCTGTGGATATGTTGTCTTAAAACAAAGTCACAACCATTTTGGCTTGCCTGCTCTTGAAATCCCCAGTGATCTGTGGCATGCTACCGTTTAGGGAACATTCACTAAATGTGCTAATACGGTATTTAAATTATTGAGTGCTAAAATGTGCCAGGTCAGAGAGCCTCTGTGACATGAGACAGAAGCTACTCTGAACAGGCTTTATTAGATTTTAATGGAACAGCAGGTGCCACACAGAATAATGCATATGGTCCATTTGCTTGGAAATGTCCAGTTTTATGTGGCAAGGCTACAATTTCTGCAGCTTCACCTCCCTGCCAGTTTTTGCCTTCAAATCTGAGAATATGGTATCACCATCTCTTTGAGTCTCGGGTCATCCAGTAGGTATTCAGTGCCACTGACAGCTCTAGGAAAAGATGAAATAAATATTTCATCTTCAATTTATTAAAAAGTAATGTAGTTTGTAACAGGGTTCTGGAAGGTGCTCAGCCGTGCTTGATTAAAATCTGTGATTCCAAATAAGACTTTTTTGATTGGTTTGATTTGGCTTTTGAGAGGAGAGGAGCTCAGAGAAAACTGTGAGCACCTGTTCTGCACATCTGGCCAAAACTCACACTCCAGGAATATTTCAGAGGTTTTTGTTTGGGATCAGAGATCTCTTTCAGGCTATACATTTTTTGATACATCCCTGCTCTTGCTATCTGCAGTGTTTGATTTATGGAATCTCTGCAAGGACAGTCTTATGAGGCTCTTAGACTAGAGGTTGTTTGAAGGAAAAAAGCATGTAAAGAGCTATAAAATTATGAAACTGATTTAACTTCTATCTGAATGAAGATACCTCATGTTTATAAAGTGCATATTTTTAACTATTTAACTCATTGTTATGGATACTAATAAAGATGGAGTTTTTTGTAGCTACCGCTTCTGTAAGCTGCCTCTAAGTAACATATATGCCTAATTGTATTCATTTAGAGGAGAAATCTATTTCAGCTAATCAGCTATATTCAGTAAAATGCTATAGTATGCACTAACTTTTAACTGCTGTTTTTAAGCCCCACTGATTTCATTTGCATGTAACTATTATTTTGTTTGGACTTATGTATATTATTACCAGGACATAACCATATTATTGAGCATGTGTCCGACTGCATTGCTGAGGAAAGTCACTAAAAGGCAAATCAGAAGTCTGGTTTAACTGAGGCTTAAGAATAATCTGATTTATATTTGTATGGGATTTTAGAGTGGTTTCTTTCTTGCAGGCTACAGTCTTAACAAAATCTAAGGAACTGAAAGCTGCAGTTACTTGCTCATTTTGACATCATCTTTGATTCAAGTGTTTGAAGGCTAATGGGAAGTGCGTGCTGTGAAAGCCTAGCAGATAGGTTACACAGCATAAATTTAGCAAGTGAGATTGCTTTAAGAAAACTGGAAAAGTAAAATGATAAGGGAATAAATGCACATGAAATCCTTCAGGTCATATCTTCCAGGCTACCTCAGAGACAATTATTACTAAAGCCAACCAAATAAGATCAATTTAAATTCAAAATGTGACTTGGCTGAACCTTTCATAGTTTGATTTCGTTTGTACTCAGTGGTGCTTTGAGAGAGAAGATGCTCAATTGTGTCTTCCTGTAAAAGGCACTAATCCAGATTTTCATTATGTAGATTGAATGGGGCTGATTTTTTTTTCTTGTTATTCATGTGGATTGTTTTTTTCCAGCATTGACCAGAATTTCTTCATGACTTATCAGATACATCTATCCCCTTTTATTTATTAAATCCAAGTGAAATGCTGAGCTTTGTCTAATCACTCCTGTGGGAGCCCGTGCTCTACAATTAAGGCAGCAGAGCTTTAGGAGCACAGCCCCTCAGCAGAGATGCAAAGCAGGCCTGCCTAAGGTGTTTTTCTGCTGGAGCATGTACACTTTCTGTGTACAATAGTGCTTTCTTGAATACACCTGGAAGGGGCTTTTTGGTGTTAAAAGCAGTGTGGTTTTCTCACCATGGAGTTTGCAAACAAATTCCTGATAACACAGGCTGAACTAAAGAATAATTCCTTTTAGAATTAAATCGTGCTTTCCCCTCAACTTCTTTCATAAATAATTTAAGTATGTATTTAAACCTGTTGGGTATCAGTTGGGCTTGAGTATATGCTGTACAGAATCAAGACAGACTTAAGAGTGTGCTTGAGACTGAACTTGCTTGAGTAAAGTCCTTGTATGCTGCAATCCTGTACCATTTTATTCATCAGATTATATACTGTGGTGTGTGCTTAAGTGGGTTTTCTAGTATACTTGCAGTCTATATCAGTAAATTAAACAGCAGTTTAATTTTTGTGGAAGGAAGTTCATACAATAAGCATAACAGATTTTGCTCATATAGAAACACAGAGATCTGGCTCACAGAAACTGAAAAATGCAATTTATGGGATCAGCTAGTGTAGATGTTCTGAGTATCTTTGCCATTGCACTGAAGTTTCTATGAGTAGGGCATGTAAGTAAGAAAGCAGGCAATTTAGAAATGTTCTCATGTTAAACTCGATTATTTACAAAAAAAAGTGTAACCATTTTGCATTTCTCTTCATGACTGACACTATCCTGAAGGTTTTCAGCAAGTCTCTCAGTTGGGTGGGAAGTGTCTCTTAGGTGCGTGCTTTTGCTGTACCAACCTTTTTTTGGTGAGAAGTGGGACTCTGCCTTTTAAAAATGACATTGTGCAGGTACAGAGGAACTTGATGGAGAAGAGCATGTGAAGAGAGAGCTGTGTGTATGTTTGAATCCCAGCCAAGTGAGAAATCACTTGAACAGAAGAGGCTGCAAAGCCTCGTTTTGTTTTCTATTATGTTTCTTTTAAATTTTTAATCTTCTCTTTATTCTCCTGAGAGAGACCTAAGAAGTACAAATTGTGAGAATTTGTTTGACTGTGGCAAGCATTTTTTCTTACCTTTTCCAGTGTTTTACGTGAACCAATTCCCTTTGGCAGTTGCACTTACTCTCAGCCCAACATCAAGGACACGTGACTTCCTAGATTTCAAAGGCACAAGTAAACAAAGTGTGACATCTTGATCAGTGTGCACACACGATTAATGTATGTACATGCACAAGTCTGTGGAGAATTCCCAGTTAATTGCCAAGTGCCTAAGATCTAAATGACCACCTGTATATGCACTTTATGCTCGTGAAGCATCTGTATACACAATAAAAAAAAAACCTGGAAGAAAACAAAACACCAAAAATGAAGAAAGAAATACAATTTAGGCAGGTCATTCATTTTTGTGCAGTGGGATTTTGCAATGGGGAGTGGCGAAAAGCACCTTCTGAATTTTATATCCCCAGCTCCCTGTCCCTCCTCCTTCTGTTGCTTCCTCGAATTCACGTTCTATAAATATAGTGTTCATGAATTGTGTATTTCATGGCCTTGGATTAAGTAGTGGGTTGTTGTGGTTATTTTTAATTTGTCTATTCATGTGTGATTTTGGCTGGCATTGTGCCGTTTCACAGCTAGTTTGCCTGCAGTGGATGCCATATGATGATGGATTTAGCCACCTGTGTAGCGCTGCAAGTGATATTGCTGTAACATATGTTTGCTCTTCACCCCCAGAGAAACCATTTCAAGGCAAAGCAATGTCAGTAGGGAACAAACACAGGCCAGATTCCTGAGTAGCTCTACCATCAAACATCTTCCAGGGGGTACAGCTGATGTTGCCCCTTGGCTGGCAAAGCCCATGCAAACTCAGAAAATATCCAAAATAACTTACTGGCAAAGAAGAATTCTGTTGGTAGAACTTTATTTGGTAGGACTTGGGATACATCTGTGTTACTTGGAGGTCACATCTGATAGGACTAAATCAGCACAAGATCAGGACAAAGACCCTTCAGCAAAGGATCAAGGGAGGAAGGTCTGAGACAAAAATCAAAACTTACAGAAAGGTTTATTTTATTTTTTTCCCAGAAAGGTTTGAGCAGCTGTGTAAGTATGTCTCAGTCTATGTACACCAACATCCTTGTTCCCCTAATAAAATAAACAGCTGTGTGAGAATCTAGACCAAGTTGGAAACAGCCACTATGAACATTCTGTGATTGCACTCTGTTGGCAGCATTGTATGTGCTCCTCCAGTGGCAAGAAGAAGCAGCGTGCACGGGGAGGGCAGTGATAAACCAAGGAGGGAGATGCTGAATGGTGGAAAAGATGGCTCACAGTAACTGAGATTGCTTGCAATCATGCATGTATGTGGGACTAAAGAGAATAAGGTCCAGGTATGTCTGGAGGCAGTAGATGTGCAAGAGGAGCGTATATGGGATGGGTCTGTTAGACAAGGGGACCCATTCTTGTCAGCTCTGTCAGTGGCTTACACCATAATAGAGACACTGGAACAGATTTTCAAAGCCAGGAAAAGATTGGAAAGCTCAGCACCATTTGGTATCCTGATTGCTTAAGTGACCTGGCCCCACCACACCATTACTGCAGGGGACTGAGAACAGTGTTCTGCAGTCTTAGGAAAAGGCTCAAGCAGTTGGAAATACTTCCCACGAAACTGAGACCAAGTACATTCGATCTTATATAACCTCATGGACACTGCTCCTGGAACCAGGTCACACAGGCAGAAGTGCAAGGTCACACCTGGCTATAAATGTGTTTGAACCTAAGCCAGGAACTACTTCATCTGCCATGCCCATGGCACTTCTCCTCGCTGGGAGAAACATGCACGTTATCCTGCCAATAAAGTATTCACCCTGAGAGGAAGAGACCTGTAGGCCACAGTTCTTCCTGGTGACTCCGCTGAAGCCTTTTGAGTAAGAGGCTCTGTTCATTTGTAAATGCAGTGACATTTTGAGCTTTTGTACAGCCAAGGGAAGCTCCCTGGGAGGCTTATGGCTGAATGATTTCTTCCTAGAGAGCAGTAAATGAGGTTAAAACAATTTCATCCTGCAATGGCAGGAGAATGGAAGGAGAAGGAATAACATTTCTCCCTTTAGCTCTTACAGAAAAGTAGTTTTATTTACAGAACCTTTTCATTATATTTTCCATTTTAGTTTTTCTGAGTCATTCACATTTCCAGAACTGGGAAATCTTTTGTCTTGAATTTTTTCCTCTTGAAATCTGTAGTAGCAACTGTAATGGTGCCTTACATAGAACCTGAATACCAAGAATATTTCTTTCTCATTAAACCTCTATTACTGTTATGGAAAAATCAGTAATCAGTACTTAGAAGTTTGGTAACATGCTAATATTTAATATCTTTTTTAACAGTCGCATATGTGAGATATATTTGACAGCTGGTGAAAACACTGTGGGAGTCAGGTAGTACCTTTGCTAGATTGGAAGAGTGAGGAAAAATACATTTCTCCTCTCCCTGACATCCTGCCTTTGAATCCTTGACACTAAAAAGGTTTATATGTATTTCGTTTTACCTTGCTGTCCTTTGCATTTGGATATGATGGGGTGGGAGGAGAGGAGAATACTGTGTAGCTGAAGTCTCACTTCAGACATGGATGTGCCCACATGGGTGGTCATGGTGAACCTGCGATTTCTGTGTATTTTTCCTCCCTCAGAGTGGGATGAATAAGAGGTGGATAACGATGAGAGATGAATAATGGCATGGAAAACAATAAGTGAAAGGTTCTGGGCACCCTGAGAATGGTTGGCCTTGCCCTCCCTCTGTGTTTTGGTTGCTTCTTAATTGTTGTTTAAGCAGATGACGAATGAATTGGAAAATTCCTGGATATCATTGATGGTGGGATGGTAGCGCACTTGAACTTTGAAGAGCGGTATCTGGAGCCCTGTTGGCATTTCATGTCCATTTCTCTGTGAAATGCAAATGTGTTGGCTGGTAACCTGCACTGTGTAAGGGCTCTGCAGTGAGATTTGTCCCTGTAAGAAAGAACATAGGTTTGAATTGAAATACTAAAAAAGAGAAAAAAAATTACCAAGCATGGTTTGGTTCAGGGTTACTAGAAGCTTCCTTCTCTGATTGAAATGCTCAAGTCCTTTGTAAATATGACTAAAGTATCTATTTCTAAAAGCATTTATATATATAATATATGGAGATATATTTTTAAGGTGTATAAAAAACCTTCCACCTTTCAGTTATCATTTGAAAAGTACAGACTAGAAAATATCAGTCACTTTCACTAGCTCCCTAGCCCAATAACCATGTAAACCTGAGTTAAACTGAGGCTGTCCTCATTTTTCTTAAAAGAATCTTATTTTCCATATTCCGTTTTCTTAAAGCTTCCTGAGAAATTCAGGGGTTTTATTTGTATTTCTCCTTGTTTACCAGGAACAGCCCAAGGGAAAAAAATTCTTAGAGGAATAGTATTTGAGGTCATGAGGAAGGGAAAATATGGAAAGATTTCCTCAAAGAATCTCTACAGTTCTGATGATTCTTGCATATTATTTCTCAATGTCCTTATGTATGTCTTAAGCTTCTGGAGCCAAATTCTGAGCACGATGGCTCTGTTGCAGAGGAATCAGAAGCTCACAGAACCTACACCACAGATTTCCTGGAGTATAGCTTATCCACAAGTGCTTTATAACCCTAGAGCAATTCTGGCTTTTGTTTTAATTACTTCGTCCAAAATTTAATGCTCCATTTAATACTGGTGCTGTTCCCTTGATGCCCATGATGCTCATGGTGTACATATCTGTATTTAGATCCAGTTCTTTCCCTACTGATGATATGCATCAGAGTAAATCATTGTGGCTAAATAATTTCTGCAAATATTTTTTTATCATCTTCCCTGAAGAATAATGAAAGCAATGAGCAATATTTTATAATTTGTTGACATGGACTTTATTATTGTATGCTTAATATGTGCATGATGGGTTTATTTTCCTCTTATCCCTGTGAGACAAGACATTACTCTTAAACCAGAAAAGAACCTCAACACAGGATTGAACAGAAAGGTTCCTGTTCTTGCAATGTCAACAAAGAGACAGACATTTTAAAAAACCAAACTGGATGGTCTTGGATTTATTGCAAGTGGGCTAGACATCCACTAAACATTGTGGAGGTTGGTTTATGCTTTACTACCACTTCTTTAGGACAATCATAATCTGCTCTTGAACATTTTAGGGAGAAGTGATGTGGCTTTGTTTCAGCATCTTACAATGCCACACTTCCTCCTTCTCCTATAAATTCTTCATATTATATGGACACTTCCTGAAGTACATGAGTATCAAGGCAATAGGATGCTCCAACCGTACAGAAAAAATGGGAAGAAAATTTCAGTGTTTAGATGTGATGTTAGTAAACAGTGTGTATAATTAACAAGTGCTATATTGGATAGCTAATATCACTTCTGTTAGCAGTTGTTCAGAAAAACAGATTTCAGAGCAGATTAACGCTCAGGAAAGCAGATTTCAGAGCACATTCTACATATGTGGAAATCTAGAGACACATCTAAATATGCTTCTGTGTGCATATGGATTTAGAGCAGCTCTTCTGCCTCCCCTGACTTCTCTTTGCTGTTACTTCTTTGAGAGAAATAGAGCCTGTGGTGTGTGCTCAGCATAGGTCTGCAGCTTAGAACTGTGGGGTGAACAGCCTTCCTCCCTAATGTCAGTGCACACTATTTTGGCTCTGGGCTACCCAAAGACCCCTGGACCAGTCAGGATATGATAGGATTTGCTTGGATTCTGCTTTCATTTTTCCAAAGAGAGTTACCTATGGCTGGATGCCACAGCTTTATGCTAATAACAGATCCTACAAAAAGTGACCAGTGTCTGACCAAAGATAGGCCTAGTTCAACTGCTTGTCTCGTACAGTGGCCAGTAATGGCCTGTATTGGAGACAGGACAGATATTTACTAATCCTTTTTTTGTATGGCTTCTCAGCATCTGTTCCTTAGAAACTTGTAGGCCCCCAAAGGTAGAGGCTGGATTTCTTGATGAGAACTGGCTTTCAGCTACCCAGCCTCCTCAGGTAAAGGAGCCCAGGCCTTTGTGGCCTCCATCACAGGCTGGCCAAGAATCCAGTTCTCTGTTTCACATGAAACTCTTCCATTAGTTGTGTGTGGTTGAGTTTTGGGGGAGCAGGTGGGGATAGTAGTATGTGCACACAGTTTGGAAGTGGCATGAATTAAAAATGTGTTAAGTTGTAAATAGAGGCGTTGACAATACGTTTGGCAATAACAGATGTACTTGACAGAAGGTGTGGGTAGCTGTTTAGTGATCAGGAGGAGAGCATTCGGCCCCCCAGCTCTTCAGGAGTTTTATGAAATACTGTCAAAACCCGGTCCAGGTTTGAAAAACACCTTCCTGCCTTCATCCAGGAGGACTGTACATGCAGGAGAGTGTACACTGGATTGAGTACGCTATCGCTGAGCCACCCCTGATGTAATGCACATCTGCCGAGAACAGAACTCTGTGTGACCCTGGTGGGTTGGTTTGCTGTTTGTCACAGGATGCACCTAAAGCCAGGTTCTAACAGTCTATTCTTGTAACTGCTGAGTGCAGTGTCAGAGGCATCATCTTGCTGCTTGTTGGACACTTCTCCTAGTGCTTCTGAGAGCCTCCCAACCATATGTGCACTCCTGCACACATTACTTAAATTTTCCATATGCCACCTGACAAGCTTTCCAAGGCATTTTATACCACCTTGAAATAACTCCCACTTCTTTTAACGAAATGTGTCATCTGGGAATATTTTGCCCTTCAGAATATTTCACAAAGGCTTCAGACCTTCTCATGAGATGAGCAGTGCCTTTCCAGAAAGATTTGGATTTTCAGGTTTTATAGTATACAGTGAGTAGTCTGCCACCATCACAAGCCAACAATACCTTCTAGCCTTTTTAGCCCCTTAGATCTTCTGTCACTTTTTCCATGCTTTATTTCCGATATTGCTGTCTCCACAGGTAACTACAGAAGCAAAAAATCTCTCAGAAGAGACTGTGTTGTATCTACCTTGGGCTCTGTATTAGTTTCTTATTTTTGTTGTTGTGACTCTAGGAAGTATGTCTCAGCAGGTAACATTGAAGTGGTCCCTTCTGTCTGAATCTCAAGCCTCTGGATGGTTCACCATAACAATCACTTACATGATCTTTTAGCCAGAGAAATTGGTATTTAATCCCCATTTCAGCTTAATTTTAGAATGCATAGTGGACAGACCCTGTGCAATTTTCCCTAATGGATCCAGGGCTTCATCCAAACATCACCAGCACAAGTTTAGATCTCAGTTTTTAACCCAGGAACATTTCAGCAACTAAGTAGCATGACAAAAACACCCACTTCAGAAACTTGCTGATATTTCTAAATATGTTGCCTCTTTTTCCTTTCTTCTTTCATTCTGTGATTGGCCCTATAGCTGAAGAAAACTATGCAATGTACGCTTTCATTTGGAGCCCTTTACATAAGTTACCTTCTAAAAAACAACCTGACCCCAACCTTTCATTTTCTGAGACTAGCTGTTTACATAGCTATGGCACATTGTGATATATTAAGAGTCTGAGTGTACAATGTTGTGGGTTTATATTGCAGGGGTGAGAAATCCAAAATAATGTTCTGAAGAATTTATAATTATGTGGGGTCTTTTGCCTTTTCCTTACAGTAATTCCATGCCACGTTACAATTAAGAAATCACATTTAAAAATACAAGTGTTCCCTGGAGAATATAAGCAAATGAAACCAGTGCCCCTTTCCGTTAAGGTGATTGTCATGATTAAGACAGATGCTGAAAGATCTTCTGCCTGGTGACAATTCCATAGAGGGTGTTACAGTGTTTCTAGAATACAGGTGAGAGATTTTTAAAGGTTAAAAATTAAATCAAAATTCCTGTTGCCTCCATATGGTGTAGGAGCAGATGTCAAGAACTGTATCTTTCTACTGCTGACGAAATCTGTCATGGTTTATCAGTGGATTTTTTTTTCTTGTACAAGCAAGTATGTTTATGGAAGTCCTTCAAAAAGAAGTCAAAAAAGGCAGGGGGTACCTAGGTCTTTTT